>NC_137106.1:32049940-32727440 GCF_949357685.1 Gobio gobio | reverse complement strand
ATACTACACTTTGTTAATTTATACGTCAGCATACTGTAGTATATTAACTATAGTCAATTGGTAAAATATAATACTGAGGTATACTACAATTTACAGTAGTATATGGTTCAAAAACACTACAGTATTTACTATAATATATACCATAGTATTTTCTTCATAGCTGGGAAGGTGCTTTCATGATTTTTTTGTCCTTTGCCATTTGTCAGTCGATGGCAGTCGTATGTCAAGTGAATTTCTTTTGTATTCCACTGGGGGAAAAAACACAAGATATGAGTAAGGAATAACTTAAAGAATGTTTTAATATTTGTGTGAACTAGTTTTTAAGCATGGTTTAATTCATACATCAGGAGCTTAATGAAGTGATATGACACTTGGGTGACTCACACCGTGACGATGCTAAAAAAAGTCTTGTTATGCCTGAATAATCCCTAAATAACGCATTTTGACCCTGGACCACAAAACCAGCCATAAGTCACACAGGTATATTTGTGGCAATAGCCAACAATACATTGTATGGGTCAAAATGATCGATTTTTCAAAAATCATTAGGATATTAAGTAAAGATCATGTTCCATTAAGATATTTTGTAAATTTCCTACTGTAAATATATATAAAAAGTTATTATCAGGAGTAGGCTAATATGCATTGCTAAGGACTTCATTTGGACAACTTTAAAGGCGATTTCCTCAATGTTTAGATTTTTTGGCACCCTCAGATTCCAAATTTTCAAATAGTTGTAGCCTATCTCGGCCAAAAATTTACCCTTATGACTGGTTTTGTAGTCCAGGGTCACATTTGTGACTGTACTAAATGACTTGCCTGGAAGTACTTGAGTTAAACTGCAATCGCATGTAACACGGCTGCCATCTAGCGGCAGATTTTAAGAAGTGCAACTACATTATCATTGGGTAGAGTGGCAGTTATCACGAAACAAGTTGATGAAATGGACGGGTCCTCTGAGTAGTTTAAATAATACACACACTGCCCATTTTTCAGGTTATTTCAGTTCTTCAGGTTGGAAGTAGAGGCTCGGCGCTGTCACATTATAGGCCCACCTGTTACTTTTCTGTACGCTAGTCAGGATGATCCAATCACACGTTATCGTTACGTTATCTATAGAATAATTGTATAGAGATTGCTGGGGAGCATTTGACAAATAATCCTAGGAGAAATTGATTAATTAAAACACAAGTATTTTAATAGTACAAAAAGCAACACAATCACGCCCTGACATTTTAATGCTGCTGTCCTTCACGCGCCCCCTGGAGGGAGACATATTTCCTCATGAAGACTCAACCAATGGTGTACATAATATGTCCTAATAAAGTGCTCCATGTAATTAATTTTGGGACTGAATAGCAGTTTATTACAGATTTACAGTGCGGTGCAATTTTGTGTGTGAAGAGGATCGTCTTATTCTACAGTCGTGCATACTTAAGCGTCTCGCAGATTATTGGTGCACTGTGATGTGATACAAAATGCTTGAGTCTCGAATGGATTTATGTTGAATCAGTTATTTTCTTTGTGCATTGATGAACACCGCAATGTAGGCATATTTATCCCACAAAAATGCCTCAGAGATGCCTAGCTCTGAAATAAAGCTGTTTAACACAGACCTGAAATTGCATTTAAAATTACTACGTATTGTTAACCTACATATTATATGATTTTTTTTTTAATTCCTTATAATTTTGGACGCTATTAAAATTATAATCTGGATTAATTAGTTGCTCATATATAGCCTAATACTAGGCTATATATAAAAAAAGTAATTATCTGAATCTTTTCTCCCAGACCCGTTATTGGATTCGACTATTGAAATTACAATGTCACTTCTCGCCATGTATTTGAACAAATCACAGCTTGAGTGGATATAAATCCATCCAATCAGCGCAAGCTTCACCTAAAGCCCCGCTTCCCTGACAGTATTAATTAGTTTGGGCTTTGCAGTCTGCAGACTCTGAAGAGACTGTGAACTCTGACTGTACTAGGACCACAGTGTGTTTGATCGCTGCTTTTAAACTCTCATAATGGTTGACGCATTTTGTGCCACTTGGAAACTGGTTGACAGCCAGAACTTTGATGAATACATGAAAGCACTGGGTAAGTAAAAATACGATTTGTATCTCTATTTTAAGACATCTCAACATCCTTTGCACGTGCAAGGTGCAGTAGTGCAGCCTGGTGTTTAAGTGCATGAATGATATATTTCTGTACATATTTATATGGTTCTCTCTGGGTTTTTTTGCTCCACAGGTGTTGGTTTTGCCACTAGGCAAGTAGGCAATGTTACCAAACCCACAATTGTCATCAGTCAGGAGGGGGACAAAGTTGTCGTAAAGACGCTGAGCACCTTCAAAAACACTGAGATTTCTTTCAAACTGGGAGAGGAGTTTGATGAAACCACAGCAGATGACAGACACGTGAAGGTTTGTGTTTTTTCATTCATTGATGAATGCACATTTTACAAAGCAATTTCACATATTTTTGGCAGGTTATGTCTCTTTTTTACTCTGCATGAATTTGATCATATATGATTTTTTGTTTATATCATCCACATCTCTTTTCTCACTTCAGTCCACTGTAACCTTGGAAGGAGACAATCTTGTCCACGTTCAGAGTTGGGACGGCAAGGAGACTAAGTTTGTTCGAGAAATCAAGGATGGTAAACTGATTATGGTATGCAGCATTATTTTGATTGTAATTCAACCGTTTTTTCTTCTTAATCAGTGCCATGGATATTTAATGTTCCTAAATGTGCTCTCCTCATCTTTCCAGACCTTGACCTTTGAGGGCGTGCAGGCTGTCCGCACATACGAAAAGGCATAATGTCAAACTGATGGATGTTTCAGTGTTACCCTGGCAACTTGACAATATTACAAGGGAATTTTTACATTGTATTCTCAACTGAGAGTTTTCCCCTTTTTAAGACTTCTTTTTGTAAGACCTTTTATACAAAATGCACATTGTGAATTGTTTTTTGAATGTTGCAGAATGTCATTAATGTTGGTGGACTGTATAACTGAGGCCTGCCTTTGTGTCAAATCGAATGAAATACACACTTGAACAAAAAGCGATTGTTTCTTTGTTTCTTACTGTCTTGTGCAAATGCTTCATTCTCATTGGTTTGATATTGAAGTTTCCTGATATTTGTCACTCGAACGAAACGGTAGCAGTACATCTGTGCACAGCGCATACACAGACACACACATACAGTATACAGAATTTCCTGAAGCTAAGAACTTTTTAAAAACCAAACTAATTAAAACTGCATATAGAATTAAAGATCCATATTTAAAAGCATATTTATATCCCCAGTTTGCTTGCAATATTCGCAATTGGAGATTTTATTGCTTTTTATTGTAATTGTAAACTTTTATCACTTCTATCCAGTGAATAATGAATACTTAATGTAATTTGTGCATTGAAGGAATCAGTCTATTATGATAATATTTCTGCAGTAGCTGCTCTAATGCCTGCCCAGACCTTTTGTCAGTTTAGCATCTATATACACTCTTAAAAAGTTAGAAATCAAACAAATAAGGTCTTAATTGAATTTTTGTTATAACCACATGGTACTGTACTTACATTTGTTTACATGTAATTTAGTTTCATTACACATAATCCAGTCCGATTATGGATCGTATCCTTAAGTACTGGGATGATCAGACATTTTTGTGCTTTAGATGCTAATTCGATTTCGACTTTGAGAGTCATAATCCACTGAGCGGATGGCCAACACTCGAGTCATCTCAGAAGACTGAATTGTAAGGATTATTTAACTATTTCACCGTGCTAGCGTTTTCAAATGCCCACTTCAGACTGAGAACTCATTGAATTGCAGAGTTTTGTATGAGAAAAAAAAAGGCTGTCTGAAGTCCTGAATGGCTGTTTGTTTTACTTCTGGAGCAGTTTGAACACAGGCAACAGACTTTTTAAAAGACTCTTTAGAGATGTCTGCATCTGTATTGAAAATGTCTGGGAGAAGAACAACCCTGCGTCTGTTTGTGCCGCTAGTATGAGCGATCGCGCAGCCCTATGAAGATGACCTGAAGTAACCTCTCCACAACTTGAACCTGCCAGGAGGGGACACGTTGCCACTGGGTCAAAGTTAATCCTATAATCTGTGTTGTCTTTACGTAGGAGCATCATTCGATCAATTTGACCAACCACGCTTCATAATCTCTAGTAGGATGTTACAGGCCAAATTTTGTCACAACCACTTGTACACTCAATTACGATATTTACAAAGTGAACAGCAGTACATTTTTATTTCATTTTCAGGCAGCAATTTGTTTGTTTTTTATGGTTTTAGGTAACTGTAATAACCCTGTACTTATGCAATAGTCCTGTCAGGACCTGGCTGCTCTTGCTCAAAATGATATTTGGCAAGATTCAGCGTGTTCCAGATTGTACAGTGACAGTTTAGTGTGACCCATGGCTGTCACGACAGCTTCAGTCTAACAGCAGATTGTGAATGGACTGTTTCGGTCACAAAAGCGACGTAATTGGAGTGGAAAGTAATCAGCCATTGTTCTCAGCACTCACGGCTGACCTAATAGCATGAGACTCGTGAGTAACTTGCTCTGATTAATGAAACAAATGTCCATCCACGCATCACAATACAGTTTTGCCAGGACAAACATTGAGACAGGCAGCTTATCTTAAATATTGCTGTGATGAGCTGGTTTTGGTTTTGCTTTGGAGCAATTGTAAAAAAGTAACGCCACAAATGAAACCTGTAACCCTTATTGAATGCATTTTCCTTTATCCTGCATTAAGGGTGTAACGATACCCTCAATTCGATACATATCACGATATTGAACTCACAATACGATATTATTGCGATACTCCAAAACATATGGTAAAAGGTAAACAAAAATGTACTGTTGGTTAAAATGCTAAATTTGGTGTTACATTGGGGGTATAAATGAATAGGCTTGGACTTGGTGCTGGTAACCCAATGCACAGGACAATGGTGACAAAAATATTCATGATTCTGAAGCTGAAAACACAGAACTGTCACTGACTAGATATATTGAAATAATGTAGGCCACTTTTTATTAGTAATGTAAGGCATTATCAGGACCACACATATTTCCCTATTGCATTATTATACATTATATTCAAAATTATGTGTAGTAGTTTAATGTTGTACTGACACTAACTATCTGTAAACTTGAATTTTTCCTCACACAATTTTAATTTGGGGTGAAAAATACACAATAAAGATTGTCAGATTATGCACGCCACCTCAGTGATAAAACCTAAATTCGGATTCGGATTGTGATTTATTCACGGTGGAGGGGAGCGTTTTGTGATCGGGAACGCGCTGCTCACGTGGTCCGTAACATGATTGTATGCTGTAAATAAAATGTCATATGCTTGGTATGATAAGAATAAATGCTGCCGTAAATAACGGCCCAATTCAAATGTTTACGTGCTTTTCTTCTTTTTATTTTTTTGAGCGGTGATGAAATATATTGCTCTTGTAAATACTTGCCAGCATTTAAAGAAATACAAGTCTAGAAATGCATCCAAATTATAGCAAAGCGCAACCGCACGGTGCTCTGCAGTGGTCAATAAGGATATAAACAGTGAATTTTGAAGTGATATATTCTTGAAAACTCAAAGATGTGGATTCGGACAGCAATTAAATGACCACACGACCTTGGTGTTTGTGTAAAACAGTAGGTAACTCGGCCGGGGATTTTTACGCGGGTGGTGGGAGACGGACGGCAATAAAATCACTGACTAGCCCCTGTAAATGATGACAATACCTTTCGACCCCACAAGAAACAATTACCGTCCGAATAGGGCTTCAGCATGGGGAGGAGGGCCACAACATCATGGCCACCAACAAAACTCAGCAAAGTTTGTTTTTGCTCCGGCTTTAACTTCTGGATATTCGGCCGCGGTGCCACAACGGAATGAATGGCTACGCTCGCTTCTTTCTCCGCCGCCATTGCTGAACTACAACTCAAACTAGCGCACGACATCAACGTCATTGTTCTCAGCCACTCCCTCTGTTCGCTGATTGGACCGGTAAAAATTTGTTCGGAGAAAACCTAAGAATATAGCGCAGTCCCAGACGGAGTACTGAAGGAAAATGAAAATTGAGCGGACGTATAGGAGGGCGGAGCCAGGCTAATTGTGATGTAGCCTATATCCAAGTAAAACGGCTTCTCAAACAAGGAAAAATGTAGGGCAAGACTTGATTTTGTTGATTGGATGGCTATTGCCTGCCCTCACGCCAAAAACATCATCAGAGAAGAGAAGAGACATTATGGGAAGTTATTTTGATTAAAGATTATAATGGGCCAAGAATTTAAAAAAATGGGTTACACTTTATTTTAAGGTGCCATTGTTACAGTGTAAATATATATTTAAATAATGAGTAATATTAATTAACTACAGGGTTAGGGTAGGATTAGGGTTTGGTTGAGGGTTAGTTGCATGTAATTACACATAATTTATTGTTATTACTATAAGTACATGTAACATACAGTATGTAACAATGACACTGTAAAATAAAGTGTTACCAAAAATGTGTGCACGGATGAATCATTTTATATGCATGGATAATCATATTATAATAATACTGCAGGTATTCCATATAAAAATAAGAATTGTCCATTTTGATTTCATGTTGACTATAAAGATTGATTATCCTCTTTATTTTGCTATTGTAACGTAACATTAGTAGTGGGTATTTAGTGACTCCTTCCGCAGGTTACATCGTTATGTATTAACTGCATTGGTATATGCCTAATTATAGTATTATATAGCATGTGAAAAAATTAAGCATGTCAGAATTAGGATTATTAGAATTCGAAAAGCACCAGTAATCCGTTCTATTCTTGTAGTAGCCATGCAATAGGTATCAAATAATTGATTAATTCAGAAATGCTATATAAGTGAATCATTGAATCAGAACAAAAACAGATTAATTGTAATTGTAATTGTAAATAATTGGCAATATATTGTGCCTAAAACTTAAGTTACTCAGTTTAATGTATTGTTTCTTGGACTGAAACTTTCCCTGCTGGAAAAAAACAACAACTCTAAGTTGGTTGGCTGGTCTTCCAGTTAGTTAGCTAGTTTAGGCTGGTTTTAGAGGGGTTTTGACAAGATCTTTAGATGGTGAGGTTGGTTTTAGCTGGTCAGGCTGAACTGCAGCTTTGCCAAAATGGGAGACCAGCTTATACCAGCTACATCCAGCTTAAACCACTTAAAGACCAGGCAACATCTTAGGCTGGTTTAACTTAGCTTAGGCTTTCTTTCAGCAGGGTTGCTTGCACTTGTTAGTTACTCACATTACTGTAATGGAAATAATATGAGGTGGGAGAAAAACTGTATTTCAACGTTTTCAATGCTTTTGCGTTCTCTCGCAAAACAATTGCATTCCCCAAAGAAACTTTGCAGTTGCTTGCAAAACCATTGTGATGGAAAAGATATGAGGTGGGAGGAAAAAGTATATCTCAGTGCTTTTGTGAGTGAATGCAAATGTTCTCAACTTCTCGTGGCAATGCAACAATTTCGTCTGGAGGGGCTCATGAGATGTAACGAAAAATTATATTTCAATGCTTTTGCATTCGCTCGCAAAATCATGGCACTCGGTCACAAAAGTAGTAACTTTTGCGTTTTTCTATTATAAGAATTTGTAGTATTCAATGTAAAAAATGTTTGTATTCACTGATTCCTCTGCATTTATTGAGTAGCAGTGTAGGTGAAAAGACGTTCGTTTCTTGCTTAATTCCGGAACTAAATTGTAAAACCTATAATAAAGTAAAGCTTTCATTTCTTTTAGATCACCACAGGTGTTTCCAAAAGTGCCAAGACTACCGTGTAGACTAATTTTGTCTACAAACTGACTGAGCGAGAGAGAAAAAAAGCGAGAGGATATGGGGGGTCTATTCAGCCCCTCAGTCTATGTCAAGTCTCTGTGGCCATTTGTCAGGAAGCATGAATGCTTGCCTTCATCTTCTCCCTTTTTTTCCTTCTTTAGGCCAACCACGGTTCAGCTTTAAGCTGATTTTGCCTCTCTTCTTTGTGGGCCGAGAGTAGTCCGTTCTTCCGTGGCCAATAGCCTATAAGTTTTGGAGTGACATCACTGCCAGATTATGCTCTTGCCAAGTGTCATGAAAGAAACTCTCCCCGTTGTTCCCCAATGAAAAGAGAAGAGGCAAAGAGGCTCTGGGAAACCCTGACACTCCTCCATGCCTGCCATGGGAACTGCTAACACAGAAGAGAAAATATTTCAGTTGACAATGCACAGATTGTAATCAGGCACCGTTCCAGGACTGGACCACGGTTCACTCTGGGACTGCTTTTATATTTAGGGCAGTCTTGTTGCATAATGGTTAGCAATGTTTAGTGTAAGAGAGTGATTCCAACGAATCTGTCTTCATTTGGTTTCAGTTTCAATTTTTCATCAATGGAGGGATGTCTACAGTATGTGTAAACATAGACATCCTTCCATGACTGAAAAGCAACAGCCATCTGTGCTACGTATGTCCTAATATTGATTTTCTTGTCCTTATCGAACCAGTGAGAACGATTTAAAATTCCATAGTAAAAAAGTATTCCTAAATGTATGCTTAGTAATGCTATAACTGCAATCCATTTTGAAATATGATGCCTGATGTCTGCATAAAATAAATACTGTATATTATAAATACAGTTGCAAGAAAAAGTATGTGAACCGCTTGCAGAATCTGTGAAAATATAAATAATTTTAACAAAATGAGAGATCAAAAATGCATTGTTTTTTATTTAGTGCTGTCCCGAATAAGATATCTTACATAAAAAATGTTTACATATAGTACACAAGACAAAAAAATAGCTGAATTTATTAAAATGACCACGTTCAAAAGTTTTTGAATCATTGATACTTGTGTCGTTGGATGATCCACGGCTGTTTTTTTGTTTTGTGATGGTTGTTCATGAGTCCCTTGTTTGTCTTGAGCAGTTAAACTGCCCAGTGTTCTTCAGAAAAATCCTCCAGGTCCTGCACATTCTTCAGTTTTCCAGCCTCTTTTGCATATTTGAACCCTCTCCAGCAGGGACTGTATGATTCTTTTCACACTGAGGACAATTGAGGGACTCAAACACAACTACTAAAAAAGGTTGAAACATTCACTGATGCTTCAGAAGGAAACGCGATGCATTAACAGCCGGGGGGTGAAAACTTTTGAACAGGATGAAGATGTCCAAATTTTTCTTATTTTGTTTAAATATATATATTTTTATTTAGTACTGCTCTTCGGAAGCAACAGAAGATACTTGCATGTTTTCTGGAAGACAAGCTAAGTACAATTTATTGATCTTCAAATTCAAAAAGATTTCATGAGAATCAATGGTTCATAAACGTTTCAACGGGGTCATTTGAATAAATTCTTGTGTGCTATATGTACACATCCTTTATGAAAAATATCTTATTCAGGACAAAATAATGGTCTCTCTTTATTTTTTTAAAGCGGTTCACATTTTCTTGCAACTGTACACGCACGCACACACGCCACTTTATTAGGTACCCCTGTTCAACTGCTCTTCAAAGCAAATATCTCATCAGCCAATCACATGGATGGCAGCAACTCAATGTATTTAAGCATGTAGACATGCTCAAGACGATCTGCTGAAGATCAAGCTGAGCATCAGAATGAGGAAGAAAGGTGATTTATGTGAACCTCAATATTGCATGGTTGTTGGTGCCAGACGGGCTGGTGCGAATATTTCAGAAACTGCTGATATACTGGGATTTTCATGCACAATCATCTCTAGGGTTTACAGAGAACGTTCCGAAAAAGAGGAAATCTCCAGTGAGCGGCAGTTCTGTGGGTGAAAATGCCTTCATTTCATCAGAAGAGAATTGCCAGGCTGGTTCGAGCTGATAGAAAGGCAACAGTAACTCAAATAACCACTCGTCACAACCGAAATAATGCAGAAGAGCATCCCATTCTATAGTATTGTTGCCGACCATGTCCATCCCTTTATGAGCACAGTGCACCCATCTTCTGATGGCTGCTTCCAGCAGGATACCGTGTCATGTCATGAAGCTCAAATAATCGCAAACTGTTTTCTTGAACATTGAGTTCACAACTCAAACGGCCTCCACAGTCACCAGATCTCAATCCAACAGAGCACCTTTGGGTGGTGGTGGAACGGGAGTGCAGCCGAAAAATCTGCAGCAACCTTGTTGAATCTGTGCCACAAAGAATTAAGACACTTGAAATGAAAAGGGGGTCCAACCTGGTACTAGCAAAGTGTACCTAATAAAGACTTCTCCGTTTTGGCTTTATTTTTGTGTTGTTGTTCATCCAAGGTTGTATTTACCTAATTTTAAGACCTGTTAAAGACCAGACAGAAAATATATAGCTTACCATGCAAAGGGAATTTTAGGATAGGCTCAGTTAGGAATGGGCTCTGTTGGCATGGAGAGGTTTAAGTTTTTTTTTTTTGGAATGCTTGAATAGCAGTCTGGCAGAAACTTTGAATAGCACAAAGCAGGGTGTGCATACCAATGCAGTTAACACACAAAACTAGTGGCAGCTTCTCGTAGGATAGATAAAATAAAAAAAAACAGGCATATTTCTGAATCCATAATCTTTTATAATTATCTAAATAATTTTAAATACATATTTAAATGGATCTATTTCATTCTACATTACATTTCAGTCATTTAAATGTAGTTTGTGACATGACATAATATTGTGAAAAGTAGTTTCATGTGAATACACTTATTAACATGATATATTATTAATGAGTAATTTATTTATTTATTTAACAAGAGGTTTACATTTTAACTTGCCTTTCTAGGAAAACTACAAAAGGACCAGAAAGGTAACATGAGAGCCTATTGCAGTAATGCCACCTACTGGTGATAGTGGATGATGACATAAAGGCCTGGGTGATATTGAAATAGTTCCTCAAAATGACCTGACCAAAGAAGAAAAGACAAAAATGCTCTGTTAATAAAAAAACAAACAATAGCATAAAAAGTCTGTAAATAAGCAATGAGTTTGATAATATTCTGTAAATAATTGCATGAACAAACAACTGCTTTGATTATTGCAAAGATTTATTTCTTCTATGTCTTAAATCAGACCTTCAGCAGAATGTCTCTATTACAGTTAGAGTTCCATTGGCGTACATTTGCATACAGGGCTCTTTTTTGACCAGTGACCATATTGTTGATTCTCTGTTTATATCTGTCAGCTTATGGCTAACTTTTACAGAGCATGTACATATTTCACAACATGACCATGCAGTTTATTGTCTTTGCATTATAAGCATCTGACTGTAAAACCATGCAAAAGACAACCCCCATTTACATAAACATTACACAATAACACATGATAAATTATATAATTCCAATTACAAAAACTAATTAAATGGTCTGGTTTAGATACATTTTTTAAATAAGATTCATGCAAACATCATGCAAACCTATCAACTTTGAGGAACATATAAATTGTGAATTAGATTTAAAAGCAACACTTTGCAAAGAACTATGAAAAATTGTTAGTTATTCATTGCTGAAAATACGCCAACAAGCCCATGATCTACCATGGTTAACGCAAGTCCAAAAGAGACCTATTTCTGTTACAACGGAGTACTGCTTTTATATGCATTTGTACAGTTTACTGTACATCAGAGAAAACATTATCACATACTTATGAAGATCTTTGTACAGACATGAGTCTATCCTCTATGGAGCCACATGCTGAACTCCTGGAGAAAAGACAGTGGCAGTAAAAGAAATGGCTTGGGGCGGCCCACCGGCACAGCACATTTTAGGAGTCTCATTAGTAGAGACTATTAAACACTCACTAGCACCATTAAATCAAGTAAAGGAGCTGATGAGAATCAGGTGCAGTGCCAGGGATCCACCAGGGACAGTGCTGAGAAACACAGTGCTTATATGCAACACATTTCATCTGCCACATCATTTTATCCCATACTGAGAAAACAAAAAATATCTTCTGCACGAGTATAATGTGCAATACAGATTATTTTTATAACGCAATTAGAATTCCATTTAATTGGCTCTTCTTAGGTCTATCCATGTAATATTGCAAAAACACCCACATTTTTATTTGCATAAACTATTAAAGTTCTGTGGAGAAATGCTGTAGTGTTTGCAAAGTAAAAATAAATACATTCGCTTGGATTAAAACAATGCAGTTTCCTCGATGTTTAATGCATTTTCCTGGATTTAGCACCATCGTTCGGTTTCATTACTTAATGCAAAATCCAGAGTGTTCATTTATACAGAGCACTGAACAAAACATTTGTTTCATAGAGCCTGAAGTATAGATTTATAAACATGTTTGGCAAAATATATAAAAAATAAATAATAAAAATAAATAAAATGATCTATACATTCAGAGGAACTGAGCTTACTGTTCAAAGCTCTTATTTCTCAGTGCAGTTGTTACGTCTGTAAACGGTTTAGTAAACGGTATTACTAAGAAAATATACATGAAATATGTTTACATATTTCTTGATCTATAGCATCTTGATCAATTCCTTTCTGACAGAAAACACAGTGGAATGCTTTGAATTAGCACCCCATCAAAATGAGGTAATGTCCTTTACATATAAAAGATGGTATGATCTTAGTTTCCTAACCCCACAGTTGTTTCATTGCTTCCTGTCAGTGCTGTCTGGACAAACTATACTCAAATCCATAGTATCAATTAAAAGATGGATAGTACGTAGTGCAATGTTTGCAACTTCTGTACTTTAAAACGACAAAAAGAATTTGAGAAAGAAGTTTTCCAGGAAATAACTCAAATCTCTTTCACATTTCCAGGTCATTGTTGGTGTAATGCTGTAGGACCTACTGTGAACCTTTACGCTGCATTACTTTAGCAGGTTCCTCATTCTTCAGAGGTCTGTCCTCCACTGGCTTTGCTGTTGTTTAACGTCAGACTCAGAGGTTTGGCTGGACTCACCACAGCGGTGGTGAAAAGGGGAAGAACGGATACTGAGTATCATCCTCATCCACAAAGAAACACTGGAAGTAGGGAATGTCCTCTGTAGTGGGAAAATAATTAGAGGCTGTTATAGAATGATTTTTTTGGGGGGGACAGCGCATACAAAGAAGAAGTACAGTGAACAGACTTGTCATTGACTTTAATATATTTTTATTGTCAAGATGGTTAATAAATTAATACGTGATTGGTTTAAAAAAAAATTTAAAGGCACATTCTGTATGTATGTTATATATAGTATGATCATAATGCAGATAAAGCTTCAGCATTGTCTTGAGTCCAAACTTGATATAGTGACAAAACTTACCCTCCTCTATCTCTGGAATATCTTTGGTGACATCAGGTTCTTCTCCTACAGAAAATAAAAACACATTTTTCATTTTAATCTTATTTTACACTATACGATGGGTTTTCATGTTTTATTGACATTTTCCAAAGACAATGATTTTTATTTTGTACAAACACTAAACCTACTCCTAAATTAACCTTTACATTAAAAAAAATTATATATATATATATATATATATATATATATATATATATATATATATATATATATATATATATATATATATATATATATATATATATATATATATATATATATATATATATATATATATATATAATTTTTTTGAATAATAATAATAATATATATGTATGATCTCTCTTATTTAGTTCAAATTATGCACATTTTCACAGATTCTGCAAGCGGTTCACATACTTTTTCTTGCAACTGTATATATAAAAAGTAGATAAAAAATCTGGTATTACTATACTTGGTATCGTATCCTAATGTAGGTAATACCTGAACCACACACACATATCTTACCTTTTACTTCATTGTCTATGACAGCTTCCTTCTCAGTCAGCTGTACTACTGATTACAGAACATTAAAAAACAAAATCAGGTAAAATCTACATTTTACATTTGGGTTGTAAACAGAACAATATGTTACAATATGTCCATAATCAGAATACATGGACTGCACATTATACCCTTATTGCTTAACAAAAAAACATACCTTTTTCTTTGACATGCTCAGGTTCTAATAAAAAAAAAAGGAAAATAGCTGTATTAGAAGTATCTTAAAAATGTTGACATGTTCTAAAGCATAAATCATGATGCATTTGTTTTTACTAGGAAGATCTGCCAAGCGAATTCCTGTTCATTATGTGCTGGATTGCTTAGTGGGATTAATACTTTCATTATTTCTTCTCAAGGATTATTTAATTACAATTCATGTCTACAAATATATTTTTAGCAAGTATGTAGATGAAAAGATTTCTATACTCCTGGGTCAACTATTATACAGTAGCCAGCTATCAGCTATCATATGAGCAACTATTAATGTTACATCAATTAATGAATATATGAAATTATTATTATTATTATTATTGGAGGGTAAACATACAGAACTATTGCTGAAATGAAGAATAACATTGTTAAAAGTCTGTAAGTAAATAATCTTTCTATGCAATAAGCCATAGTACCTTTCTGTAAAGGTTCCTTTACTTCTTTGACTTTTTCACGGGTGATTTCTAGCATGAGAGAGATTTTTATTCAAACAAACACTGATACAACAAATCTTTTTAGTTTATCCCTTAGGAAACTAGGAGAAAGTCAATGTGGTAGATGAGTTTTTACAAAATACATACATTTTTAAGAGTAAATTGGTAACACTTTACAATAAGGTTCATTAGTTAACATTAGTTAACTATATTAGTTAACATTAACAAAGATAAATAAATGCTTTATAAGTGCAGTTCATGATTAGTTCATGTTAATTTCAACATTTACTAATGCATTATTCAAATCTTGTTAACCTTAGTTAATGCACAATGAACTAACATGAACAGCTGGATTTTTTTGAACTAACGTTAACAAAGATGAACTAATGCTGAACAGAGGTGTTGTTCATGGTTAGTTCATGTTAACTAATGCATTAACTAATGTTAACTAATACAACCTTATTGTAAAGTGTTACCAGTAAATTTTACCTTTCTTCTTGGGCTCTGGTCTGATCTTAGCTTTTGGAGCCTCTTTGTCTAGTATAGAAAAGTAATTTTTAATGTTGATATAAATAATGCATTTTGATAACCTTTTAACTAAATAACAGTTCAAGTGCTTTCCAAAGAAATGAGAATACATTAATATTAATATATATAAACTAAAACTTTATATAAAAATACGCTTCCAATTTCGGTTATGTGGTTCGGTTTTAATTGACCACAAAATAACACCATTTATAAAATTGCTTAAAAAGATTCTGTCAATGAACATATATTTATATATTCCACCTGGTGATCTGCTGAAGCTCTCTGACATACCTTTCTTTGCAGGTGCTGGTTTAGTGATGTTTTTCAATGCATCACGTTCTGTGGCATGGAGAAGAAAAACTGGTTAAGCTGCATGCAAGCTTCAATTTCATAACTGGACAAAGAGAGTCTGATATAATTTACACTCATCTTGTACTGTATATATGCAAAGTACAGAGCTGACAAAAAGAAAACATGGATAAAAAGTATTGATTGAAAGTGCAACATGTAGAATATTCTAATATTGCTCTTACGAAGCTTCAATTTCATTAACAAATTGTCTCTGGCAATATCCAAAAGTAAAATAATAGGTTGGATGAGAGAATGATTGCTCATTACCTGTTTTAATATGCGCTGCCTTTGTAACGTTCAACAGAGCATCACGATCTATAAAAGAAAAAGTTCCACTCACTCGCATGTGAACATTTAGTTATACCTCGATGACTATAATTCTTGACTAGTATTTCACAAAAATGTGAAATAAATTTTGTATACCTTTTTTTGCTTTTTCCTTGGAGACTGCTGGTTTTACTTTCACACCGACAGTCTCCGGCTCTGTAAGAGACACAAGCAGCATGTGTGTCAAGATATTATTAGTACTGTTAACTTTACTTTGAATTATAATTGATGGAAAAAGTTTCTAACATGAAATACCTTTCATTGTTCTGTTGTCCATCCGTAAAAGTGTAATTTGATTTTGAGTGGACACCAGATCACTTTTCATTTCACCAATGTCCTTCCTCAGTAAATCCAGAAGAGACAGTTTTTGGTTGATGGAGTTCAGGAGCTCAACATCCAGACCGATAAGACCAACATCATCTGTGTGTTCACAAGTGTTTTGAAATAATGTATGTAAGGATCTGTGGCCATTCAGACAGACTCAGATATTAAGCACAAAGTCTACAAATACTCTAATGATGAATAAGGTACTTATAATTAATAGAATGTCTAAAGTTGGCGATCGAAATGTAACTTCTGTACAATTGGTACGAGGGTAACATGAGAATAAATTGTGCAAATAAGCTTTAATTATGCATTAGCACTATTCCCAAAAACAGAATAATTACAACATTTCCTAAAAGACTCACCTTTTTTTGGTTCTGGTGCTTTTTCTTTAGCAACTTCAGGCTCTATACAAGAGTATTGTTTCATGTGATAATAATTTTATACAAAAATCATATTACAGAAAGCAACACTATATGCAAGATGATTTCATTTGCATCCATACCTTTCTTTACAGGAGCCCGCTTAACTTTCTCCTTGATGACTTCAGCCTCTGAAAAGGAAATTATGTGAAAATATTTGGAGAATAGAAATACATTAATAAACACAATTTCTTTTAAATCAGAGGTAAAATATTGATAACTGTTACCTTTCTTCTGAGGGGCTGGTTTATCTTTCTCCTTGATGACTTCAGCCTCTGCAATGTTGATAAAATAAAATAAAAACATACAGAGTAAATAAAAAAAAACTTAATGTAGCATAATATAAAATTCAGTTTGGTGTTAATCTGATTGTTACAGTAAATCAAACCTTTCTTCTCAGGGGCTAGTTTTATTTTCTCTTTGATGACTTCAGCCTCTAAAACAGCAATAATAATAATAATCATATTAATAATAAACAGAAAAAAAAATTATGGCTTGGCAAAAAATTGATGACTGAAAAAAAAAATTCTGGATTAATTTGCTGGAATAATCACACTATACAGGATATCACACTAAAAATAGAAGCATATAAACTCATACCTTCCTTCGGGGGGGCTGGTTTAGCTTTTTCTTTAATGACTACAGCTTCTGAATTGGTGATGATGAAAAACATATTTAGAAAATGTAAAACACAAAACTGAGGAAAATTGTTACTTCAACATTATTCGTGACAGCTTATTAAAATACCTTTCTTTGGTGCTGGCTTTGGCTTTTCTTTGGTTATTTCAGGTTCTGGAAAACATGGTATTAGAACTTAATGATAGCAAATTAAATAAATGGACAGATGTGCTTTTGTTTTGCGATTTGGAATGAAAATGTCAACTAGGTACCCTTTTCTTCAAGGACTGGTTTTGCCGTTTCCTTGGGAACCTTGACTGAAAAGAGTAAAAAAAATAAGGATTTGTTTCTGAGGAAACCGTGAAAATATGAAAACATGCGTATGGTATTCAGTTATGTATTCAAATTTGCAAATGTTAAAAGGTAAACATAGATTATACTTTATATTAATACCTTTCTTTGTAGGTTCTGGCACTGGTTCAGGTGCCTTTTCCTTATGAACTTTAGGCTCTGTAAATCAGCATTGATTCATGTGATGAATGATCGTACAGTGGAAAGCAACCACTACAGGGTGATTTCATTGACATCCATACCTTTCTTTACTGGAGCTGGTTCAACTTTCTCCTTGATGATTTCAGCCTCTACAGTGATATAAACATTTTTAGATAAAGAACACATTTTGGCTCAGGGATATGTCAATTTGATAACTCAAACCTTTCTTCTCTGGGGCTGGTTTAGCTTGATCTTTGATGACTTCAGCCTCTAAATGTTAATATTTATAGTTTTTTTTTTAATGTGGTTCTATATATTGATTATCAATAGCTACGAATCAATCTTTTTTCTGTATTTATTTCCGCAAACATTGAACATAATATCTGGTTGACGTTAATCTTATTATTAGTCATCTCCGCTAAATGTCATCCTCTTATTTACCTTGTGCAAAATTACAGCGGAGACCCTTGATATTCATTCAGGGCTAAACATGGCAGATGCAGGTGCACTTTTTAGCGTGAAAGATTTTCCAGACAGTTGAAGGAACCTTCCAGACAGTTGAAGGAATCCCAATTGGGCCTGTGCTGCATGGTCACGAAAGTTTATCATTTGCACGCATTTTCAAGTCATGCCAATTTAAGCATTCAAGCGCAAGATGCAAAAGAGAACTCGCAAGCGCTGTGTGAGAAGTTTTGTGTGCGCACAGAAAGCTGTGCAAATAATACAATTAATTCTCTTTCATGTCTTCTTGTGCTTGAAAGGACAAATTCATAAAAATTGATCTCAAAATGCCCACCTTGGTGAGTATCCTAGTAAACATAGTTGTTATGGCTTAAGTGAACATAAACAGTAGAGAAAGAATGCATGTGTAGCAGTATATTGGATCCTTGCATTAGTCTTAAAGTGACAGCAGCCTAATATCCCTGCTGCTGCCTGTGTTTTTAACGTTAATAAACCAACAAAAGACAAGTAACTCACTGCTCTTCACTGAATAACTTTTGTAACTTTAATAAGGATTAATCTGTGCTATTGCTTGTAGTTTGATTATTTGATCATTTTTTATTAATTACTGTTTATTTGTCTTTAACAATCTTTGAAATGTATATTATTTCGTAGTTTTAGCTGTGGTATCGAAATTGGAACTGAGATTTGTTCAATTTCACTGGTATGTAAAATTTTGGTGCTAATTTATAACTTTTTTATGGTGGGGCCAGTTAAAACTGAATCATTGAATTTATTGAATTGAATTGAGATTTAAATTGAGATCTTGCGAATTGGAATTCGAATCGGGAAATCTGTATTGGTACTCAGCCCTAGTCCTTTGGTCTACAAGTGAGGCCGCCGTAGAGAAATTTAGAGCTTTGGGGCTCAGTCAGAAGCTTTCACAAGATATATATCCCTCTCTGGTGGTCCGTGAGGACTGGAGTATTATTTAGCAGGAAATAATTAAGACTTGAATATTAAATAGAGGAAACATATTTCTCTCTCACTAGCTCCCCAAACTTACGCTGAGGTTGGGGTCTGTTTTCATGGACCTGCATGTTAAACACAGAGTATGGACTAATGCGAGTGTGAGTCGCACCCAACAAAAATTGCTATCTTTCCTGGTCTAGAGCAATGCTGTGGTTCAGCATGCTCCTCTGGGGCTTAGGTCAGAGTCTGAGAGTGACATTGATCAGGGGTTGTGGGCGGAGGTTGATTGTCTATGGCAGTGGTTCTCAAATGGGGGTACGCGTACCCCTGGGGGTACGTGAAGGCATTCCAGGGGGTACGTGAGATTTTTAATTATTGCCTACATATATTTAAAAAGAAGCATCCATGCAAAAATACTTTAATAATAATTCTTTAATAAATATTTCAGAAAAATATAAGTATAAGTTCATAAAATTAATTTTATATTCAGTAGGCTATTCGATTTCATTATCCTAAAAACCCAGAGTCTCCCCCATACCAGGATGGTTTGACCCAACCTGTCATATGCCGCCTGGCATCACCTGTCAATCACTTGGATCAACAATAGGGTGATAGGGTGACGGTTTTTAATGTTCTGTCCCCGACTGGAGTTGTCCCCGGAAATGTCCCCGTTTTACAGCTCGTTCCAAACAACCCGCAGATATATTGGAAAAAAAGCGCCCAACCAACATACAGCTGCTACGCTGACTCTACTTGGTAGCGCACGCTCCGCCCGCTTCAACTTCATGAAGAACGTACCGAGTCGAGAGCAGACAGAGCGCCATTATCGTCAAATATCAAAAGAAACCTCGTTGTCGCTTTCAAGGTAGTAACATACTAACTATTCGTTTTTAATTTAAAGTAATATTGTATGTGCTTTATAACAGAGCCTCAACAAGGTGCGGGATTGTTTTGTCCCCAAAAGATCTGCAGTCACAATGCAGTGATTACCACACATCTGAACTATAACTTCAATATAAAAACCTTAACCCTAACCCCAAACAATTACACTTGCAACCAACATGTGCAGAATACATATACTTTCTGCTTAAAATAATCCTAAAAAGCTAAATAACAAGACCAATTAAGGACAGTAAGAATTATTTTCAAGCATAAACGTAACAAAACTTTTGAAGTAAAAAAAGTAATTTATATAGTTGCCTATAAACTTAAATAAAATTATAAAATGTTACAATATTTGTTGAATAGTTTTATTTATCATATTTATGTTTTATTTTTGTTATGTGTTTTTGTTAAGTCATGTTACAATATTGTTTTGAACTGCTTATTTACAATGGTTAGCTTACCAATAACTGTTTTCATTGTTTGTTTGTTTTTTTGTGTTTTTTTATTGTATTAAATCCAGACCAAAAATCCTAATAATCAAACAAATGAGATTTAAGTGATATTTTGACCACTCAAATATGAAATGTCCCCGGTTTCCATTTCAGAAATATGGTCACTGTTTTCACTACATTAGTTTGAATCACTACATTTTAGTGATGATAAATATTTGCAATAAATTTAGTGATGGATTATTATCATTTAAAATGTTCGAAATAGTAATTTTTTTTCAAATGTTTGAATTTTGTATGCGTTTATCTGTTCCAAAGTTTAATAAATCAGACACTGATGGCACAGTGCTCTGTTTTAAGTCTTTTTTTTCAACCAAAAATGCTTTGCGCTGGTTAGGGGGTACTTGGCTGAAAAAATATTTCACAGGGGGTACATCACTGAAAAAAGGTTGAGAACCACTGGTCTATGGCATCTCGCTTGCTCTACTCTGATATGCTGAAGTATCTTTTTTTTCAGGGATCAGTTACATTCTCCCCTATGTTAGAATCTAAAGTAGAATTATGCACTCTCGTATGGATAGTTACTTGGTAGATATAATTTGCAATTTGTATTCCCCAACTGTTGTTCGGTCTTAAAGTAGGGTCTTTTGCTCCCCTTTATTTGGGTTTCACGTAAAGTCTCTCTAGTATGATCCATGTTCAAAGAACCTGACAAGTAGAGGTAGTTTGCCTGGTAGCATTCCTCCTTGTTATTTTGCACTCTATAACTTAGTCAAGTGACTTTTTTTGGATCCAGGAGAAGTACAAGCAGGGTGTGAGCGCTCTCCCCTAAGTAGAGCTGGAACTTCCCTGCGGTTTCCCTAGGGGTTGAGTTTTGTTGGTGCGAGTCTTTGGCAATTATATTATGCCACTCTCGTATTTCCATCCATTCAGATGAAGTTGAGGGTTGCATTCTCACCCTGGAAGTAGTGGTTATATTGAAGGTTTCCCTTTGGTCGGTTACTCACAAAGGGCTTTGTCAAGATAAAATAAGTTGGCATAGCTGAGTCACTTTTTTTCTTAGAGCTCTGCTCTTGGGGCCTTATAAGGCTGAAGCCTGTACCGCAAGGGAGGGAGCACGGTTTTAAAAGTCGGGACGTCCCTTAGCTATAGAGCATAGAAGCTTGGGTATCTTCTACTATTGGAAGATAATGGCTTAGGGAGTAGTGCCACTATACAGTCTGAGTAATTTTGGAAGCGCCCTTGGGGTTGACACAGTCTTTTGCTCCCCTTTATTTGGGTTTCACGTAAAGTCTCTCTAGTATGATCCATGTTTAAAGAACCTGACAAGTAGAGGTAGTTTGCCTGGTAGCATTCCTCCTTGTTATTTTGCACTCTATAACTTAGTCAAGTGAATGGAGTATTCTTTAGATCCAGGAGAAGTACAAGCAGGGTGTGAGCGCTCTCCCCTAAGTAGAGCTTGAACTTCTCTGCAGTTTCCCTAGGGGTTGAGTTTTGATGGTGCAAGTCTTTGGCAATTATATTATGCCACTCTCGTATTTCCATCCATTCAGATGAAGTTGAGGGTTGCATTCTCACCCTGGAAGTAGTGGTAATATTGAAGGTTTCCCTTTGGTCGGTTACTCACAAAGGGCTTTGTCAAGGTAAAATAAGTTGGCATAGCTGAGTCACTTTTTTTCTTAGAGCTCTGGTCTTGGGGCCTTATAAGGCTGACTCCTGTACCGCAAGGGAGGGAGCAAGGTTGTAAAAGTCGGGACTTCCCTTAGCTATAGAAGCTTGGGTGTCTTCTACTATTGGAAGATTTTGGCTTAGGAAATAGTGCCACTATACAGTCTATTTTAGTCATTTTGGATGCGCTCTTGGGGTTGACGCGCTCTGACTCCGGCCAAGTAAGAGTCAATTTATGTTATGCCCATTATGTTTGTGCATATTTACAGCTTATTGAGGCAGGCATTCCCTCAGCACGGCGTGGTGGGCATTGGTTCCCCATAGCGACAATATCAGATGCTGCGTATGCATTATTATGTATGCAATCCTGGTTCCCTGAGAAGGGTAACAAGACGCTGTCTCGTTACCATGTCTATGGCTTGCCTGCACATCTCCTTCAGACAAAAGATTTGATGACGTGTATTACAGGCGGTGTTTTATACTCATACCTTTTCTAATTAGAGGCAATATCAGACGTGCCATCTCATTCCTCTTCTAAGGAACCCAGGGTTACATATGAACCTAGAAATGTTTCAAATATAAACAGCAGTACCTTTCTTTGGTGCTGGCTTTGGCTTTTCTTTGGTTATCTCAGGTGCTGCAAAATATGGGGGTTTAATTAAAAAATATTTTTGAATATTAGGCAGATATTTCAGTTGCAAGCATGCCTTACAATTAAGTCTAACACATTACATCATTTTTGCCATGGGGAAATCTCACCTATTTTTGGTGCCGGTTCAGGGGCCTTTTCTTCAGCAACTTCAGGCTCTATAAAACAGTTTAATTAATTTAATGAATAATCTTCAAAAAGCATAGCTTAGCATGGTTTCAATTTCGTTTTGATGACTTGAAAAGAAAATTTGAGAATGAGAAAAACTTGATTTGAGTACATTTAAAGGGGTGATGAATTGAGACATCAACTTTCCCGTGAGCTTTTTGATACATAAAAGGTCATGGTAATATAAGAATACCCTGTAATTTTCAGAGCTGAAAACTTCCTTGTTAGTCAAAGAAAAGCTTTTATTGACACCAGGCCCAGCATTGATTCTGTAGCCCGCCCACCAACTCGTGCCACTAACATGACAGCTAAGTGCAGCATAGAGCTAAACAGCATCACATTTCTAAGCAGTAAACATACCACATAAGCTTTTCGGACTCTGATTTTTAATAATTCGGATTCCAATAT
Source organism: Gobio gobio (assembly GCF_949357685.1). Lineage (NCBI taxonomy): Eukaryota > Metazoa > Chordata > Actinopteri > Cypriniformes > Gobionidae > Gobio > Gobio gobio. The sequence continues at coordinate 32,704,228 of NC_137106.1, read as the reverse complement.
TATGAATGCATGGATGAACTTTATTTTTAATGAATATCCAGCTCACGTGGGGAAGATATTGCCGTTCCTTCATTTCACCACGGATTCGTTTGTAAACAAGAGACTGGATTTGCAGACAGGATGAGATTACATGAACGAATGAAGCAACACACTAATGTGAGTAAAACTTTTTTTTTTATATGTGATAGCATTGCATTGTTACAGATCGTTTGATATCTATGGATTATGTATACGTGTCTAATAGAACATACCTTAGCACGCTGTCCACTTTATTTGTGGTGTTTTTGGTTCATTGCTGTCTTGATGTGCGTTGTTTACTCTCTTGACTCGAGCATGAGTGTGTGTACAGTTTGCGGTTATATTCATCGATCGGGCAGGCCAAGTAACGTTAATAAAAAAATTACATTCCAGAGAGCCTCAAAACCAGGGCAGAAAATAGCCTATAACTTATTCATTATGATGTTTTTGAATGTAAAAACCACGCAAACGCAATAAGTTGACCTCAGACAACAGTATAAAAATATTAAAAAGCCAGTTTAGACCCATTTAAGCTTGGTCTTTAACCTGAAAGCACACATCAAGCTATGTTAATTAACCCTTACCTTTCTTCACAAGAGCAGGCTTAGGTTTCTCCTTGATGATTTCGGCCTCTGAATTGTTGACAATATTAAATAAAAAGTTTTTTAGCATGATCTTAAATTATTTTTTTCCTCTACATTTTCATTACATTTCAAAGTAAATCAAACCTTTCTTCTCAGGAGCTGGTTTAGCTTTCTCTTTGATGACTTCAGTCTCTAAAATGATGATAATATAAAATATTTAACATTAATTTATTTATCTTAAAACTAATCTAAAACAGAAATATGTTTTGACATTGTTTTCCTCCAAAAATTGCAGTACCTTTCTTTGGTGCTGGCTTTGGCTTTTCTTTGGTTGACACAGGAGCTGCAAAACATGAGAGTTTAACTTTGACACATTTTAGAGTATTTAGGCATGCCTAACAATGAAGTCTAACACCTTAACATCATTATCCTTTGAAACAATGAGTTACATTAAATATTTTTCAAATTTTTGTTATGTAATTATCACCTGTTTTTGGTGCCTTTTCTTTTACAACTTCAGGCTCTATAAAAGTTAATTCATTAATATAATGATACATATCATACAACAGAAAACAACACATACAAGACGATTTCATTGACATCTATACTTTTCTTTACAAGAGCTTGTTTAATTTTCAGAACTTCAGAAACAATTAAAATATTTAGAGAATGAGAAAAACTTTAGTATCATCATTGAAGTTTCATCATCATCTTCATAGTGGCACACTTCCAGCCACAATAACTGTAACTCTTACCTTTCCTCTCAGGAGCCAGCTTAGGTTTCTCCTTGATGATTTCAGCCTCTAAAGTATTGATTAAATAAAAAGTTTTTTTAGCATGAACTTATATTTTCTTTAAGAAAATTTTAAAGTAAATCAAACCTTTCTTCTAAGGGCCTGGTTTTAATTTGAAATTGTGAAAATGTGTACATATTTAAAGGTAACTAAATACATACTAAATACAATAGAATATTAAAGTACTACTCAATTTACACACTTAATCTATCTGCTTGTGTTTAGAAGAAGAAAAAAAAAATATTTTTGTTTTTTTGTTCAGGAGTCTTTTCTTTAGAAACTTCAGACTCTATAATATTATATAGTATTATACTTGAGCCACTGAACAGTGGGAAGGTAACATTACTCACATGGTGATTTCATTAACATCCATACCTTTCTTTACAGGAGCTGGTTTAACTTTCTCCTTAATGACTTCAGCCTCTGGAATGGCAATGATAATGTTTAGAGTGTAAAATATATTGAATTTATGAGAATATAATCTTAACCCTATTCTTAACCAAATAAAATCACACAATGTAAAAAAAAAAAAACGAATTACCTCTCTTCTCAGGGGCTGGTTTAGCTTTCTCCTTAATGACTTCAGCTTCTGAAATGGCAATGATAATGTTTAGAGTGTAAAATATATTGAATTTATGAGAATACAATCTTTACTTTATTCTTAACAGAATAAAATCACACAATGAAAAAAAAAACCTTACCTTTCTTCTCAGGGGCTGGTTTAGCTTTCTCCTTGACTTCAGCCTCTGAAAAGATCATTTTGTTTACTGTAAAAGTTGTATTATTTTTTTATATAATGGTAATTCAATAATTAACACAAAAAATCAAACCTTTCTTTTCAGGGGCTGGTTTTACTCTCTCTTTGACGACTTCAGCTACAAACATTTTTAAAATATGAACATATTTAGTGAAAAGAAAATACATATATTACAGTACTACTTTAAAATACAAGGGAACAAAGTTTTATTTAAAGCACCTAATATCTGCTTGTGTTGGGATAAAAAAAAAATCACCTCTTTTTGGTTTTGGTTCGGGAGCCTTTTCTTTAGAAACTTCAGACTCTGTAAAACAGTATTTTTTCATGTTATACTTGAGCCACTGAACAGTGGGAAGATAACATTACTCATGGTGATTTCATTAACATCCATACCTTTCTTTACAGGAGCTGGTTTAACTTTCTCCTTAATGACTTCAGCCTCTGAAATGGCAATGATAATATTTAGAGATTGTAAAATATATTGAATTTATGAGAATATAATCTTAACCTTACTCTTAACAGAATAAAATCACACAATGTAAAAAAACACACAAAAACTGTACCTTTCTTCTCAGGGGCTGGTTTAGTTTTCTCCTTGACTTCAGCCTCTGAAATGGCAATGATAATATTTAGAGATTGTAAAATATCTTGAATTTATGAGAATACAATCTTTACTTTATTCTTAACAGAATAAAATCACACAATAAAAAAAAAAAAAACTAAAAAAACCCTTACCTTTCTTTTCAGGGGCTGGTTTTACTTTCTCTTTGATGACTTCAGCTACTAAAATTTTGAAAATACGAACATATTTAGCGAAAAGAAAATACATATATTACAGTACCACTTTAAACCACAAGGGACATTTTTTTTTATTTAAAGCACCTATCATCTGCTTGTGTTTGGGATAAAAAAAAAAAATCACCTCTTTTTGGTTTTGGTTCGGGGGCCTTTTCTTTAGAAACTTCAGACTCTGTAAAACAGTATTTTTTCATGTTATACTTGAGCCACTGAACAGTGGGAAGGTAACATTACTCACATGGTGATTTCATTAACATCCATACCTTTCTTTACAGGAGCTGGTTTAACTTTCTCCTTAATGACTTCAGCCTCTGAAATGGCAAGGATAATATTTAGAGATTGCAAAATATATTGAATTTATGAGAATATAATCTCAACCCTATTCTTAACAAAATAAAATCACACAATGTAAAAAAAAAACAACAACAAAAAAGTACCTTTCTTCTCTGGGGCTGGTTTAGTTTTCTCCTTGACTTCAGCCTCTGAAATGGCAATGATAATATTTAGAAATTGTAAAATATCTTGAATTTATGAGAATACAATATTTACTTTATTCTTAACAGAATAAAATCACACAATGAAAAAAAAAAAAAAACCTTACCTTTCTTCTCAGGGGCTGGTTTAGCTTTCTCCTTGACTTCAGCCTCTAAAAAGATATTTTTTTTTACTGTAAAAGTTTTTTTTTTCTTCTTCTAACTGATAATGTTAATTCAATAATTAACACAATAAATCAAACCTTTCTTTTCAGGGGCTGGTTTTACTTTCTCTTTGACGACTTCAGCTACTAAAAATGTGAAAATATGAACATATTTAGTGAAAAGAAAATACATATATTACAGTACTACTTTAAACTACAAGGGAAATTTTTTTTCTTTAAAGCACCTATTATCTACTTGTGTTGGGATAAAAAAAAATCACCTCTTTTTGGTTTTGGTTCAGGAGCCCTTTCTTTAGAAACTTCAGACTCTATAAAACAGTATTTTTTCATGTTATACTTGAGCCACTGAACAGTGGGAAGGTAACATTACTCATGGTGATTTCATTAACATCCATACCTTTCTTTACAGGAGCTGGTTTAACTTTCTCCTTAATGACTTCAGCCTCTGAAATGGCAATGATAATATTTAGAGATTGTAAAATATATTGAATTTATGAGAATATAATCCCAACCCTATTCTAAACAAAATAAAATCATACAATGTAAAAAAACAACAACACAAAAACTGTACCTTTCTTCTCTGGGGCTGGTTTAGTTTTCTCCTTGACTTCAGCCTCTGAAATGGCAATGATAAAATTTAGAGATTGTAAAATATATTGAATTTATGAGAATACAATCTTTACTTTATTCTTAACAGAATAAAACCACACAATGAAAAAAAAAAAAACCTTACCTTTCTTTTCAGGGGCTGCTTTTGCTTTCTCCTTGACTTCAGCCTCTGAAAAGAATTTTTTTTTTACTGTAAAAGTTTTTTTTTTCTTCTTCTAACTGATAATGTTAATTCAATAATTAACACAATAAATCAAACCTTTCTTTACAGGGGCTGGTTTTACTTTCTCTTTGACGACTTCAGCTACTAAAAATGTGAAAATATGAACATATTTAGTGAAAAGAAAATACATATATTACAGTACTACTTTAAACTACAAGGGAAATTTTTTTTCTTTAAAGCACCTATTATCTACTTGTGTTGGGATAAAAAAAAAATCACCTCTTTTTGGTTTTGGTTCAGGAGCCTTTTCTTTAGAAACTTCAGACTCTATAAAACAGAATTTTTTCATGTTATACTTGAGCCACTGAACAGTGGGAAGGTAACATTACTCATGGTGATTTCATTAACATCCATACCTTTCTTTACAGGAGCTGGTTTAACTTTCTCCTTAATGACTTCAGCCTCTGGAATGGCAATGATAATGTTTAGAGTGTAAAATATATTGAATTTATGAGAATATAATCTTAACCCTATTCTTAACCAAATAAAATCACACAATGTAAAAAAAAAAAAACGAATTACCTCTCTTCTCAGGGGCTGGTTTAGCTTTTTCCTTAATGACTTCAGCTTCTGAAATGGCAATGATAATGTTTAGAGTGTAAAATATATTGAATTTATGAGAATACAATCTTTACTTTATTCTTAACAGAATAAAACCACACAATGAAAAAAAAAAAAAAAAAACCTTACCTTTCTTTTCAGGGGCTGCTTTTGCTTTCTCCTTGACTTCAGCCTCTGAAAAGATAATTTTTTTATTGTAAAAGTTTTTTTTCTTTTTTCTAATTGATAATGTTAATTCAATAATTAACACAATAAATCAAACCTTTCTTTTCAGGGGCTGGTTTTACTTTCTCTTTGACGACTTCAGCTACTAAAAATTTGAAAATATGAACATATTTAGTGAAAAGAAAATACATATATTACAGTACTACTTTAAACTACAAGGGGAAAAAAGTTTTCTTTAAAGCACCTATTATCTACTTGTGTTGGGATAAAAAAAAAAATCACCTCTTTTTGGTTTTGGTTCAGGAGCCCTTTCTTTAGAAACTTCAGACTCTGTAAAACAGTATTTTTTCATGTTATACTTGAGCCACTGAACAGTGGGAAGATAACATTACTCATGGTGATTTCATTAACATCCATACCTTTCTTTACAGGAGCTGGTTTAACTTTCTCCTTAATGACTTCAGCCTCTGAAATGGCAATTATAATATTTAGAGATAGTAAAATATATTGAATTTATGAGAATATAAACTTAACCCTATTCTTAACAGAATAAAATCACACAACGAAGAAAAAAAACTATCCATCCATCTTCTTCCGCTTATCCGGGGCCGGGTCGCGGGGGCAGCAGTCTAAGCAGAGATGCCCAGACTTCCCTCTCCCTAGACACTTCCTCCAGCTCTTCCGGGGGGACACCGAGGCGTTCCAAGGCCAGCCGGGAGATATAGTCCCTCCAGCGTGTCCTTGGTCTTCCCCGGGGCCTCCTCCCGGTTGGACATGCCCGAAACACCTTCCCGGGAAGGCGTTCAGGAGGCATCCGGAACAGATGCCCGAGCCACCTCAGCTGTCCCCTCTCGATGTGGAGGAGCAGCGGCTCTACTCCGAGTTCCTCCCGAGTGACTGAGCTTCTCACCCTATCTCTAAGGGAGCGCCCAGCCACCCTGCGGAGAAAGCTCATTTCGGCCGCCTGTATCCGGGATCTTGTCCTTTCGGTCATGACCCAAAGCTCATGACCATAGGTGAGAGTAGGAACGTAGATTGACCGGTAAATCGAGAGTTCCTCCCAATCACGCCCCTCCAGGTTTCACTGTCATTGCCCACGTGGGCGTTGAAGTCCCCCAGTAGAACGACGGAGTCCACAGTCAGAGCACTCTCCAGCACCCCTCCCAGGGACACCAAGAAGGTCGGGTACTCTGCACTGCTGTTTGGCCCATAGGCACACACAACAGTGAGAGACCTATCCCCGAGCCGAAGCCGCAGGGAAACGACCCTCTCGTTCACAGGGGTAAACTCCAACACATGGCGGCAGAGCTGGGGGGCTATAAGCAAACCCACACCAGCCCGCCGCCTCTCACCATGGGCAACTCCAGAGTGGTGAAGAGTCCATCCCCTCTCGAGAAGTGTGGTTCCAGAGCCCAAGCCGTGCGTGGAGGTGATTCCGACTATCTCTAGTCGGAACCTCTCAACCTCACGCACAAGCTCAGGCTCTTTCCCCGCCAGCGAGGTGACATTCCATGTCCCAAGAGCTAGTTTCCGTGTCCAGGGATCGGGTCGTCTAGGCCCCCGCCTTCGACTGCTGCCTGATTCGCTTTGCACCGGCCCCTTACGGTCCCTCCCGTGAGTGGTGGGCCCACGGGAAGGTGTCCCCACGTCGCTCCTTTGGGCTGAGCCCGGCCGGACCCCGTGGGGGAAGGCCCGGCCACCAGGCGCTCGCATACGAGCCCCAACCCCAGGCCTGGCTCCAGGGTGGGGCCCCGGCTGCGCCATACCAGGCGACGTCACGGTCCTCCTTTTTTTTGGCATCATAAGGGTTTTTGAACTATGAAAAAACAAAAAAAAAACAAAAAAAAACCTTACCTTTCTTCTCAGGGGCTGATTTAGCTTTCTCCTTAATGACTTCAGCCTCTGAAATGGCAATGATAATATTTAGAGAGTGTAAAATATCTTGAATTTATGAGAATATAATCTTAACCCTTTTCTTAACAGAATAAAATCACACAATGAAAAAACTAAAAAAACCTTACCTTTCTTCTCAGGGGCTGGTTTAGCTTTCTCCTTGACTTCAGCCTCTGAAAAGATAATTTTGTTTACTGTAAAAGTTTTTTTTTTTCTAACTGATAATGTTAAATCAATAATTAACACAATAAATCAAACCTTTCTTTTCAGGGACTGGTTTTACTTTCTCTTTGACGACTTCGGCTACTAAAATTTTGAAAATATAAACATATTCAGAGAAAAGAAAATACATATAGTATTACAGTACTAGTTTTCTTTAAAGCACCAGATTTCATTAACATCCATACCTTTCTTTACAGGAGCTGGTTTAGCTTTCTCCTTGATGACTTCAGCCTCTGAAATGGCAATGATAATATTAGAGACTATAAAATATCTTAAATGTATAAGAATAAAATCTTAACTTCATCTATATCACAGAAAAAAAAGGTAACTCTTACCTTTCTTCTCAGGGACTGGTTTAATTTTCTCTTTAACTTCAGCCTCTGAAAAATAAATAATGTAAAATTATTTTGTAGGAAAAATAAAGTTAATTTAACAGATAAAAAAGTAAATCAAACCTTTTTTCACAGGGGCTGGTTTTACTTTCTCTTTGACGACTTCAGCTTCTAAAATGAAATTATAATATAAACGCATTAGTATTATCTTAAAATCAGGGAATTTTTTGACATTATTCTTATTAATAAATTGCAGTACCTTTCTTTGGTGCTGGCTTTGGTTTTTCTTTAGTTTTCTCAGGTACTGCAAAACATGAGAGTTTAACTTTAGAACTTTTATAGCAACTGTAATGTGTTACTGTAAGTTAAATTGTCAAATATCCTGTAATTAACATATCAGTAATATTAGCAAAACAAGCATAGAAATGAGTCATAATTGTCAACATTTTCTACCCGTGCTGATAAATCAGCAATATTAGGTCATATACTAGAAATGTACCTTTTTCTTTAGAGACAAGTTTTGCCTTTTCCTTTGGAACCTCAACTGAAAGGGATTAGAAGATAAATAACGATGTTTCAGAGCAAAACATAGATAATATGACATTCAGGTATTCAAAATTGCACACACATATAATACCTCTCTTTGCAGGTTCAGGTGTTGGTTCGGGTGCCTTTTCTTTAGGAACCTCCGGCTCTATAAAATTGTACAATTTGGTGTTATAAATGATCGTTTGATGACACATTATGAAAGCAACAATATATGCAGATTTATTTAATATATTGTATACCTTTCTTTACAGGAGCTGGTTTAACTTTCTCCTTGATGACTTCAGCCTCTGAAAGGAAATTATGTGAGAACATTTTTTGTGAGAAAATATTAACTTGATCTTTAAGTTGGGGGTAAAAGCACACATGAAATGATAACTTCTACCTTTTTTCTCAGGGGCTGGTTTGGCTTTTTCCTTGATGACCTCAGCCTCTAAAATGTTGATAAAATAAAAATATTTAAACATTATAGTAGTGTAATATAACATATTGCTTAGGCATAGTGTTATTTTGATTGTTAACACAGTAAACCAAACCTTTCAACTTAAGAGCTGGTTTAGCTTTCTCTTTGACAGCTTCAGGCTCTACAAAACAGAAGGATATTTCAGTTTCATTGAGTCAAACAATGATGCTTTTCTTCACAATGTTTTTGTTCAAATGATCTAGAAGGCCTGTAGAGAAAACTCACCTCTTTTGGGTTTTGGTTCAGGAGCCTTTTCTTTAGCAACTTCAGGCTCTATAAAACAGTATTTTTTTGCATGTGATAAATTATCATAATAATGTCAAAATCAGTAATATGCCATCCATACCTTTCTTTATAGGAGCTGGTTTAACTTTCTCCTTGATGACTTCAGCTTCTGAAAAAGGTAATCATGTGAAAATATTTCATTTTAGAGAATAGCAGCAAATCAGCATATTAGGATGATTTCAAGTTTCAAGTCAAGTTTGTTTTTATTTATATAGCACATTTAAAAACAGCAAACATGGCTGACCAAAGTGCTGAACAAAACACAAGATAAAGAGACAAGGACAAAGCCAAACATTTATGACATAAACTCACAGTGAATTAAAAGCTAAAGAAAAAAGTAGGTTTTATGAGAAGATTTAAAAACGGTTAAAGACTGTGCCGATCTGATTTAAACCGGAAGGCTGTTCCACAGCCTAGGGCCGGCAATAGCAAAGGCTCTGTCTCCTCTATGCTTAAAAAGATAAAAGTCTCTTATCACCAGACCTCATTGTGTGGGATTGTGTGGACAGAGTAGCTCCGACAAATAGCTTGGTGCCCGATTATTTAACGATTTAAAAACAAAAAGCAGAATTTTAAATTCAATTCTGAAATGCACAGGTAGCCAATGCAGCGATTTCAAAATTGGAGAAATCAAATTTACGTTTTCTTTTGAGAAACTTTGCAGCTGCATTTTGAACTAATTGAAGTCGAGTAATAGAGTCTTTGGACATGCCATAGAAAAGAGAATTGGTAAGCACATAGGCCCGGCATAAGCAATCTCTACACTCTAAAAAAAAATTGTGCTATATGGCACTAAAAGTGGTTCTTGGTCGTAATCATAGGGGAACCACTTTTGGTGCTATATAGCACCATATCTTAACATGTTCTGTATATGGTAGCACCTCAGCCAAAGAACCGCTGAAGAACCACTGAAGAACCAAGATTGGTGCTATACAGCACTTAAAGTGGTTCCCCTATGATTATGAGCCAAAAAACACTTTTAGTGCCATATAGCATAAATTTCTTAGAGTGTAAGGTTTTCTCGGCAAGAGAAGATATAATCTTAGAGAGAAGACGTAGCTGGAAAAAACAAGAGCTGATCATCGCATTTATTTGTTTTTCAAATTTGAGGTTCTGATCCCAGAGAACACAGTTCTTAATGTAGGATGAGGTAAATGGAGCAAGGTAGTCCAGGTCAATGCTTCTGCTCCCAGATTTTCCATGAGTGCCAAAGACTATAACCTCGGTTTTAGATTCATTCAGAAATAAGAAATTTTGAGAATGATTTCTGACGGATTATGTAACACTGAAGACTGGAGTAATGATGCTGAAAATTCAGCTTTGACACCACAGGAATAAATTGCATTTTAAAATATATTCAGATAGAAAAGAGTTATATTAAAGGGTAAAAAATATTTCACAATATTACTGTTTTTGCTGTGATTTAGGTCAAATAAATACAACCTTGGGGAGCAGAAAAGACTTCTTTTAAAAATCTTACCAATCTAACAAAAATTTTGTACAGAGTATTTTTTTTGGAAAAATATTGACTGGATTTTTTAGCTTGGGTGAAAGCACACATGAAATGATAACTTCTACCTTTCTTCTCAGCGGCTGGTTTAGGTTGGTCCTTGATGACTTCATCCTCTAAAATTTTGACAATATACAAACATTTTAGCACCACATTTTGCTTATTAATTTCATAGGTAACACAGTAAATCAAACCTTTCTTCTCAGGGGCTGGTTTAGCTTTCTGCTTGATGACTTCAGCCTCTACATTTTTAAAATATGAAGTGAAAGCAAAAGGTTAACATTATCTTACAACCAAAAATTTCATTATTTTCACAAATTATGGAAATAAACACACCTTTCTTTGGTGTTGGCTTTGTTTTTTCTTTAATTATCTCCGGTTCTACAAAGCATAGAAGAGTTTAATGTTAAAAATCAGAAATTGTTGCGACTTCTCTCATGACAATTTATCATAATGTTCTTTGTAACATTTATAAAAGCCAAGTAACAATATAAAAAAATAGTCATAAATGGCTACAGTCAAACAATTGGTAGAACTTGCTATGCATCAAGTCAAATCAAATCAATAGGTCATACAAGATGCAAATGTGAATTTTGAACTAGATAAGCACCTTTTATTTCAAGGACTGGTTTTGCCTTTTCTTTTGCAACCTCGACTAAAAGGGCAACAACAAAAATGATGATTTGTTTAAAGTATATGGAATATAGCATAAACTGTAAAGTATATGAATACCTTTCCTTGTTGGTTCAGGTGCCTTTTCTTTAGAAATTTCAGGCTCTATAAAACAGCATTGTGTTGTGTTATAAATAAACTTCATATAGTGGAAAACAACTGTATACACAGGATGATTTGTTTGACATCCATACCTTTCTTTACAGGAGCTGGTTTAACTTTCTCCTTGGTGACTTCAGCCTCTGAAATGATAATATTACAAATATGTTTAGAGAAAGAATAACATTTTGGTAATGATGAATCAATCAACACAGCAAGTCAAACCTTTCTTCTCAGGGGCTGGTTTAGCTTTCTCTTTAGTCAAGTCAAGTCAACTTTATTTATATAGCGCTTTTAACAATGTAGATTGTTTCAAAGCAGCTTTACAGTGTTAAACAGGAAAATAATGCAGCATAATTTTATTCAGCTGTATAGCCATTCTGGAAAAAACGCTGATGTCATCAGTTCATTTCAATTATCATACAGTGACAGTGTGGGCTTTAGATCAATAATTCGATCAGTAATTTAGTTTAAATGGTTAATTTAGTTTATTATTTAGATTTATTTCGATGTTTAGTTGAAAAAAAATGCGAAAGTAGTGGCAAGCTCTACAAAAAAATTTTTTTATCATGTTAAATGCACATATTAAATCTTTAAAATACTAACAAGCACAATTCAAAAAAGGGACTGTGGGGAAACATCTCACCTTTTTTGGGTTTTGCTTCAGGAGCCTTTTCTTTCGCAACTTCAGGCTCTATAAAACAGTTTAAAATTGATATGATACGACTGATCACACAGCAGAAAGCGGCAGCATATGCAGGATATGATTTAATTTCATTCACCTTTCTTTACAGGAGCTGGTTTAACTTTCTCCTTGATGACTTCAGCCTCTGAAATGAGAATGATTTAAAAATATTTAGAGATTGTAAATGTCTTCTTTGCATGGATTTTGTTTATAAGCTTTATCTTTACCACAAAGTGAAATCACTCTTACCCTTTTTCTCAGGGGCTGGTTTGGCTTTCTCCTTAACGACTACAGCCTCTGGAATGACATACAAAAACACTTAGAGGAAGCCAAAGAAATCTTTTTGCATAATATTACATTTTGCTTGGATGAAACATTTAAATATTAACATAGAAAATCAAACCTTTCTTCTCAGGGGCTGGTTTAGCTTTCTCTTTGATGACTTCAGCCTCTGCAACGATGATAATATAAAATATTTTGCGTTAAAAAACAAGAGTTCAGTGTAATCTTAAAAACTGGCTTAAAATAATGTTAACTTTCATTGATATCTATTCCTTTTTTACAGGAGCTGTTTTCTCCTTGATGACTTAAATCATTATAATTTCCTTGTGAAAAGGTTAATCTACTTCTCACACTTTTTCTCAGGGGCTTCTTTAGGTTTTTATTTGATTATTCAGCTTCTGTAATATTATAAAAATATTTAGGGAAAAAAAGAAACAGTTCTAAACTAGCTCTAAATCTGGGTACTTTCAATACATTAAAACACAAAATAGAGTATAAAAATGATAGGACAGATCATAATTTTTTTTTATTATTATTATTTTAGTATATTACATATTTTTTTTATATGAATACACTGCCTGGCTGGTAAAATATATAAATATATAAAATAGTTGCGGGATAATGTATTTTAGGGTAAAAAAATCATCAGGGCTTCTTTAGTAACATCAGGCTTTAAGATACAGTACTGTTTCATGTGATGAACAATCACACAAGCATTTGATTCACATTCATACCTTTCTTTACAGGAGCTGGTTTAACTTTCTCCTTGATGACTTCAGCCTCTGAAATTGTAACAATACAAAATGTTTAGAGGTTTTGATTTTCTTTAATATCACGAGTTTGTGGAAAACGTCTTAAAACAGTAAATCAAACCTTTCTCAGGGGCTGGTTTGGCCTTTTCTTTGATGACTTCAGTTTCTGAAATATGTGAAAATATAAAATATTTATAGAAACACAAGTCCTTCAAGTTCCATAAGAAAGTAATTTTAATGTGATGAATAATCATTAGACAGAAGCATTTTACTGACATCCATACCTTGTTTTGGTTTTGCTTTCTCCACAGGACCTGGTTTTGCTTTCTCCTTGACGTCAACCTCTGGAATGGTAATGTGGTGATTGTAAAAGGTATTTTAAATATTATCTTTCAAATTTGTCTTAAATAGTTGATAAAATATAAACATGAACTCACCTTTTTTCTCAGGGGATGGTTTAACTTTTTCCTTGATGACTTCAGCCTCTAAGATCACGATAATGGAAAACATATTTAGATTTTTTTTGGTTTAGTTTTAGATTTTTTTTGGTTTAGAGAAAATGGAAATTTAATTCTTAATACAGAAACTCAAACCTTTCTTCTCAGGGGCTGGTTTAGCTTTCTCTTTAATGACTTCAGCTTCTAAAATATAAAAAATACAACTGAAAAATGCAAACAATTAGCATTATCTTACAAAACACTGTAAACCCTAATGCTCAAAATAATTCAATGGTTTGAGTAGGGTAAACTTAAATTAAGTAAATTAGTTCAATAAAATGAACTGAGTATTTAGAACTCTCTTTTTCTTTTGAGTTCACAAAACTGACAAATTTTAAGTAATCTGAATTGAGTTTTATGAACTTAAATTGAACAGAAACTGATTTCTATTTCCCAGCATGCTTTGTCGTGACACTCAAAAGGGAGAGTAAATGCTAAAATTAAGTTGCGGTTTTTTTTTGTGCAAGATTAATGTTAAGTAGGAGATTTAGGGCCCTATCATACACCCGGCGCAATGCAACGCAAGTGTTTTTTTGCTAGTTTCAGTCCAACGCAGTTATCATTTTCACGTCCAGTGCAATGTTGTTTAAATAGCAAATGCACTCGCGCCCCTCTGTTCGCCCATGGGCGTGCTAAAACCTGGTCTAAAGTCAATAGTGTAGTTTTTTTGTGTTATTTAAAGGGCACGTTAGTAATATGCGCCTATAGGCAGGTGCACAACGTGTGTACACTCGGTTTATTACACATACAGTTACGCGCAGCAGCACACAAACATTTTTAAATATTAAAAATAAAAGGATTCCTCTCTGGAAAAGCATTCAGGCTTTCCGCTTGCAAATTCCGCCATGGTGCAAGAGCAACTGGCTTTTAAAGGGAATGGGAGATGACACTCTGATTGGTTTGTTGCACGTTACGCCCAAAACACACCCATGACTCATTAAGAGAGATACAACCCTTTTGGACCATGCACCTGTTGCGCCAACCGTTTATTCCGTCGTTAAACTAGCAAAAGTGGATTCAGACACGCCCATAAGTGCACCTGCACCATGCGCTCAGATCATTAAAATAGGGCCCTAAGTAGTTTTTAAAGGTTTCTATTAGGGCTGGGTAAAAAAATATTGATTTCTTGATTTTAATCAATTCTCACTTTTACAAAACAATATCGATTCTTAAATCCCAAGAATCGATTAGTCATCCTGTTTTCAGTTAATGAATGAAATAAAAAAATTGTAGCGCGCCTCCCATCCAATAAATCGCAATAATCTTTGTGCTTTATTACTATTGATATGAAACAAAGTCTCAGATTTAATTTTTTTTACGAAATTCAAAAATATACCATTTTGGCGCTGTGGCGTGAGATCGCTCTGACGCAGCTCAGCTCAAGAGAACCGGCAGCGTGGAGCGCACATGAACGGATCTTCTCTTTCGCCTTAATACCAGTAACAGCGCAAAATAAACATGAATGAGCATCTGAAAGTGTGTTAAAAGAAACAGAACAACTTACCGAAATCCGTATCATGTCACATGGAATCACTCGATCAGTGTTTCAACCACAGAAAGACATAAGTAAAATGGCTTGTAAACAATGTAACGTCACATTTATCGAAAATCGAATCGAAAGCTTGTGAATCAAAATCGAATCGAAAGCTTGTGAATCGAAATTGAATCGAATTGTGTAATTTGTGTCAATACCCAGCCCTAGTTTCTATGCTATTTACAGGAGTTCTGCTTACTTTGAACTTTGAATTTCTTAACTTAAACATTTTGATGTAACTGATTGCCTAACAACTTTTTTGGGGGGTTCACAGTGCAGTGGAAACATCATTTATGCATTATTCTCAATAATAGATTGAAACGGGTTACCTTTCTTTGGTACAGGCTTGGGTTTTTCTTTGGTTATTTCAGGTGCTGCTGCAAAACATGAGGGTTTAATTTTAGAATTTGCAGCTGTACAGATAAATCAACAAGGCACTGCATTACATAATTAGTAAAAGTGATTTTGAATTGACAGGTAAACTCGATATGTACCTTTCTTTTCAGGGACTGTTTTTTCCTTTTCCTTTAGAACCTCAACTGGAAAGACATCACAAGTAGATTGATATTTGTTTATAAAAGCTTGTATGAAAATATGTGTAAGGCATGCATTAAAAATGACTAATATTAAAAGATAAAAAGCAACTATAATATATTAACACCTTTCTTAGCGGGTTCTGGTTTTGGTTCAGGTGCCTTTTCTTTTGCAGCTTCAGACTCTATGAGACCGTATCATGTGATGAATGATAATCATACAGTAGAAATCAAAAGTATATGATAATCTCATTCACATTAATACCTTTCTTCACAGGAGCGGCTTTAACCTTCTCCTTGATGACTTCAGCCTCTAAAAATAATAACATTTAGAGATTGCAAATGGGTAATGTTATTAGCGGAAACCGAAAGACGCATACATAAAATGGATAAAATATAAAATGTTAAAATAATAGTAACTCTTTACCTTTCTTCTCAGGGGCTGGTTTGGCTTTTTCTTTGATGACTTTAGTTTCTGAAATATGTGAAAATATTCATAAGTTCCATAACAAAGTCTTTTTAATGTGATGAATAATCATTAGACAAATGCATTTATTGACATCCATACCTTTCATTACAGGAACTGGTTTTGCTTTCTCCTTGACTTCAACCTCTGGAATGGTAATGTGGTGATTGTAAAAGGTATTTTAAATATTATCTTTTGAATTTGTCTAGATAAAATATTAACATGAACTCACCTTTTTTCTCAGGGGTTGGTTTAATGACTTTAGCCTCTAAGATCATGATAATGCAAAACATAATTAGATTTTTTTGTTTGTTTGTTTAGTTTAATCCTAAATGTTATTAGAGAAAATAGGGTAACACTTTATATAATTGCATGCAACTAACCCTCATCCAAACCCCAATCCTACCCTAACCCTATAGTAAGTACATGTAGTTAATCAATATTACTCAGTACTTAAATTACATTGTAACAATGACCTTAAAATAAAATGTAACCGAAAATAGTAATTTAATACAGTGAATCAAACCTTTCTTCTCAGGGGCTGGTTTAGCTTTCTCTTTAATCACTTCAGCCTCTAAAATGATCAAAATATATAGTAACATTATCATTTCTGCACGGGATAATAATAATGATTTAATTGTTAAAGTAAATCAAACCTTTCTTCTCAGGGGCTGGTTTAGCTTTCTCCTTGATGGCTTCAGCCTCTAAAAGGATGATGACAAAATAATTAAAGCATTAGCTTTTTTCTAAAAGCTGACTGTGGAAAATGTTTGGCATTATCATTACAATACAAATGAACTAATTAACCTTTCTTTGGTGCTGGCTTTGGTTTTTCTTTGGTTATTTCAGGTGCTAGGAAACAGAATGAGCAGTCATAATTTACTTTTTATGTTATTTAATCATTGTTACAGGGTATAATAAATAAAAGTGCTTTTCTTTTTCAAATCTATACCTTCCTTTTCAGGAACTGGTTTTTCCTTTTCCTTCAGAACCTCGACTGTAAAGGTTACAAGGTAAATTTTAAGAAAAACTTGTAATGTGAAAATATCAGAGATTTGGTCTAATCTAGTATTCACTGTTGCAAAAGTTGATCAAATGTTGTCCCACTTTATATTAGGTGTCTTTAACTACTAAGTACTAACATTAAAATGAATCCTTTGATACAATGAACTTATTGTGTACATACATACATGTTTTTACATTGTACTTATATTTAAAAAAAAAAATACCTGCATGTAATTACATTTACATTTACATATACGCATTTTATCCAAAGCGACTTACAGGGACCTTATTACAGGGACAATCCCCCTGGAGCAACATGGAGTAAAGTGCCTTGCTCAAGGACACACTGGTGGTGACCGCTGGGATCGAACCAGCAACCTTCTTGCTTGAAAGTTGATCAGTTCCATGGTTTAACCCACTGGACCACCATCTCACATTACAGATGTTATTAATTTCTGTAAATACATCTATAATTACACTGTTGACCTTCCCTGGCCTTTTAATCCACCCTTAAAGGGGTCATGAACTGGCTTTTTTTTTTTTTTTATACTGTTGTGACAGCGTGCTAAGGTATGCAATCAATAGATATCAAACGATCTGTAACAATGCAATACTAACACATATAAAAACATGTTTTACTCACATAAGTTTGTTGCACCATTCCTGTCGGATCCAATATAGACGGCATGTGTTTTAATCTCAATATGTCTGCAAATCCAGTCTCGACCTCTATCTTGTTTACAATCGATTCCGCGGTGAAATGAAGCGAACAAACGCAATGTCTTACACATGTGAGCTGGAACCTGCATTGTTTAGCTCCACGAGTCGGTGGGCGGGCTTGAGGCGGTGCTTCTACGTCCTATTACATCAATGGTCGACATATTGTGAGATCTCAAGTTTTTTGGGCCTGGTGTCTATAAAAGCTTTTATTTGACTAACAAGGACGTTTTCAGCTCTGAAACAGGATATTCTTATATCACGATGAACTTTTATATACCAAAGGCTCAAAGGAAAGTTGATTTCTCAATTCATCACCCCTTTAAACCTACCCATTCAACCAAACACGTCCCTAACCTTACCCGTATCCCACCTTTGCAATGTAATAAGAACACAATAAGTACATTGTACATAGTAGTTAAGGACACCTTAACTAAGTGTGACCGAAAATACTGAACATCTCACTACCTTTCTTTGGAGGTGCTGGTTTCTCTTTGAAAACATCAGGCTCTAAAAAACAGACAGATATTTCACTTTTAATAATGTCAATCAATGCAACTTCAAATCAGCTTCAACTTCTGAAATAGTATGATAAAGTCTCCCTTTTTATGGAATAATTAAACTAACTGCTGATAAAATATGTAAAAAAATGTTTGGTAAATGATTTTAAACATTTGGGTTTTGGTTGAGGTGCCTTTTCCTTAGTAACTAGTAATATAACAAATACAAACAACAAACAAAAACAAATAACAAAAAACGTTAGTAAAATTTTTTGTGTGTCATGAATGATCATTATACAGTGGAAAGCGACAGCATATGCAGGATGGTTTCATTGTAATCCATACCTTTCTTTACAGGAGCTGCTTTCTCCTTAATGACTTCAGCCTCTGAAATGGCAATGATGTGAACATATTTAGAGATAGTAGAAGGTTTTCTTTAGCATTGTGTTTAAATAGCATAAAAGCACATATCAAGCTAAAATAATGATAGAATAATAAAAACCTTTCTTGCCAGGGGCTGGTTTAACCTCTTTGATGACTTCAGCCTCTGCAATGATGATAATATAAAAGTGAAATGGATATATATAGATTCTTTTTTAGCATTAATTTTCTTATATTTTGCTTGGGGAAAATGATGTTGATTAATACACATACCTTTCTTTACAGAAACTGGTTTAGCTTTCTCCTTGATGACTTTAGACTCTGAAATGGCAATGATGAGAAATACTTTTAATACTGTAAATTGTTTACTTTAGCATTATCTTAAGCTGTGATTTTGATTGTTAATGCTGCAAATCAAACCTTTCTTCTCAGTCGCTGGTTTAGCTTCCTCCTTGGTGACTTCATCCACTACATTGTGATGATAAAAACATCAAGAAAGCAAAATATTAGCATTATCTTAAAACTGGGTAGAAGACATTAGCTTGCCATTAACAGCACCTACAATTGTAATAATTTACTTCACTGTAATATGTCATTATTCTCACAAATAAATTTGTGTACCTTTCTTTGTTGGCTTTGGTTTTTCTTTGGTTATTTCAGGTTCTGTTAAACATGGGATTTATTAAACATAAAAAAATCTTGGAATGTGACATGCATGGGTGTTGTCTAGTATTTATTTGTAAAGGTTTGCAAAATGTAACAGTATACACTGATCAGGCATAACATTATGTCCTAATATTGTGTTGGTCTCCCTTTTGCTGTCAAAACAGCCCTGACCCGTCGAGGATGTTATGTTAGCAGCAGATCCTTTAAGTCCTGAAAGTTGCGAGGTGGGGCCTCCATGGATCGGACTTGTTTGTTCAGCACATCCTACAGATGCTCGATTGGATTGAGATCTGGGGAATTTGGAGGCCAAGTCAACACCTCAAACTCATTGTGCTCGTCAAACCATTCCTGAACCATTTTTGCTTTGTGACAGGGCACATTTTTCATGCTGAAAGAGGCCACAGCCACCACGGAATACTGTTTCCAAGAAAGTGTACATGTAAATGGTCTGCAACAATGCTTAGGTAGGTGGTACGTGTCAAAGTAACATCCACATGGATGGCAGGACCCAAGGTTTCCCAACAGAACATTGCCCAAAGCATCACACTGCCTCCGCCATCACCCTGACTGGTCTGCGGCTATGCAGCCCCATTTGCAACAAACGATGCACTGTGTATTCTGACACTTTTCTATCAGAAACAGCATTAACTTCTTGAGCAATTTGAGCAACAGTAGCTCGTCGGTTTGATCGGACCACACGGGCCAGCCTTCGCTCCCCACGTGCATCAATGAGCCTTGGCCCTGTCGCCAGTTCACCACTGTTCCTTCTTTGGAGCACTTTTGATAGAGACTGACCACTGCAGACCGGGAACACCCCACAAGAGCTGCAGTTTTGGAGATGCTCTGACCCAGTCGTCTAGCCATCACTATTTGGACCTTATCAAACTCATTGAAATCCTTACGCCTTTTTCCTGCTATTAACTTTGAGGACAAAATGTTCACTTGCTGCCAAATATATCCCACCCACTAACAGGTGCCGTGATGAAGAGATAATCAGTGTTATTCACTTCATAATGTTATGCCTGATCAGTGTATATTTCATACTAATGTAATACCTTTCTGAAGAGCTTCTGGTTTAGCTTTCTCTTTGGTAATTTCAGTCTCTATAAACAGAATGATAGTTCAGTTTTAATCTGGTCAAACAGTTGAGCAAATACATAGATGTCTTTAAAGCAGCTTCAGGCTCGGAAACTGCACTTAGAAAAATGTCTGTTGCAACTTTGCAGTTACAAATGTGTCATAAGACCCTTACAGAGAATATTTATACCTTTCTTTGGTGCAGGTTTTGCTTTTGCCTTATCAACTGCAACAACAGGTTCTGTAAAACGTTGAGATATAATATCATAATATTATGTTTGCTTGAATGTCGTAAAAATTATTATTTACATTTTATAGTACATTTTTTTTGCCAGGTTCAGTTTAGCATTTCCTGTTGTCCTTTAATCTTGCATAGCAATTATATTGTAATAAAAGACTCATTCATACCTTTCTTCACAGTGACAGGTTTACGTTTGTCCTTGGCAAGTTCTGCCTCTGAAATATATATTATATGGAATATATTATTTAGAATATTAAAAAAAGAAAATAATAAAACATTGCACTTAAAACAAAACACTGACCCCAATTTCAAAAACATTATAAACTATGTAGATAATTAACCTTTTTTGGAAGGTTCCGGTTTTGCTTTCTCTTTTGGAACTTCAGTTTCTGTGAATGAATGGAAAATTCAATAGCATATTTAAAAAGTGTGGTGTTTCATGTACAATATGTGCTTATATTCAGATTAAAATTAAATATCACCTATTTTTCTTGATATCAACAGATAAAGTTTTAACTTGTGCTAGAAACAATCTAGCAAGAAACAATCACTTGTTATCTAGTATAAATACCTTTCTTTTCAGAAGCAGGTTTGGGTTTTCTTTTACAGCTTATAAAAAATATAATACACAAGAGTTGTTTTTCACATTTGCAATTAATTACCTTTCTTTGGAGGTTTTTCCTTCTCTTTAATAATTTCAGGCTCTAAAAATCAAGTCAAATCACATGGTAAAATATTTATGTACAGATAATGTACATGCTTAATGTTCATCAGAAAATTCAGAACTTCCTTCTCAAACCTGCATCTTAATGGATTAGGATTTACAGGATAGTATTTCAGAAAATCAATGTTATTATGACATTGATTACACTATCAGGATCTTTTACTATTACCCTCCATACAATTTGCATTTAAACAAACTAATATTATTATATAATTATAAACTTACAGCATCTTATACTTCGTAAATTATACTTTTAAGGAACATTAACTATGTAAGGAATGTCAGTACCTTTCTTTGGAGGAGCTGGTTTTGCCTTTTTAATATCTTCAGCCTCTAAACATATCAAGGAGAGAAATTTTTTCATTATAGTAAAAAGCAATATGATATTTGGAAAAGATATAATAAGGGCCATGTTTAACCCTTGTGCACTGTTTGATTTCTGGGTACATTTGTTATGGTCCAGGTCAAATTGACCCAAATTGGATTCAATACAATTTCCCAAAAATCACACTATGAAAAAAAGCATACAAGAAGGTACTCATACTTAACTTTTAATATCAATACTTTTCACACATTACAAAGAATACATTTCTGTATGATTTATAAAAATGTTTTTAACCACTATTTTTAAGACTGTCCCTCCCCCACACATGTAGGACATTTGCGATTATATTTAGTCTAAGCCTAAAGTAATCTTGACAAACTATATTATTATTATTAGAAAGCTTTCAGACTCTAGTTTTCATATTTGGTGACTGGTTTGACAGAGCAATAGAGAAATAGCAATAGAATCTCCTTTTGTTATGCAGTGCCAATCTATGACGCACACCCTGGTTCTTTCTGTATGTTTTTTTATGTGGGTTTTAGAGATTGAATTCAAACTACTTCTGAATAAAATATCTACTTCATAAATGTTATGAAAATCATGGAAATATATGGTTCAGATCGCTAAAACCATATTTGGAGTCCTTATACTGTATGGTCACAGATGGAGCCTGGATGTCATCTAGTGGAAAACTTTGGTACTGTGGCCAAAATAAATCTTACTGAAAGTTCTTTTTTTGAGATATCAGCCTAAAATTTGTCTCAGAACTTGTTCAGCTTTAATTTTCTTGAAGTTTTAGAATTGAACATGTTTTGTAAAATATATATTTTATATAAAAATTTAAAATATATCTTTTTTATTTTAAATGTTCATAAATGTAAACTTCAACAACTTTTTTTTAAACTGTACTTTTACAAACTTAAGTCTGTGCTCTGAAGTATTCAAGATTTTTAACTATTTAAGTTGGAAAAGTCATTTTCATGTCTATGCTCAAAAAGTGTGACAGAATGTGATGGAGTACTGTACAAAACTGTGTGATAGAGTACTGTACCTTTTTTAGCCGGTGTTGGTTTTACCTTCTCTTCAACCTCTGTGCAAGATTCAATCATATTTCTGATGTGATAACCATTTTATGATATGCATGTTGAATGATAAAAACAATTGCATTCATTTTACCTTTCTTTGAAGGCTCTGGCATAGCTTTTTCTTTGGAAACCTCAGGCTCTGTATATCAGTGGATGTTAGCAGTTAGCATTATATAAACATTGGGGGGGGAAAACATGTACAATTCCATGTAACATTGCAAACAAAATCACCTTTTTTAACTGGGGCTTTCATTTTCACTATAGTATTTTCAGTATCTGAAATTATCATAATTGCATGGCTTAGAAAATGAAGGTTAATATTCAAAAACCTAACCGTTTGATAGGTATTGATGTCCTATCTTCAGGATATTTTGCCTCTGAATAATATTTAACAGTTTTTACCTTTCTTTGAAGGTATCGGTTTGACTTTCTCATCTGCAACTGCTGGCTCTACAATTCAAGGAAAACTAGGTGTAAGAGTGGACCAATACACTGATCCATAAATTTAAGAAAGGAAAATTACAAATGTTCTTTTATTTTTTTACAGGAGTGGTTGTTGATTTCTCTTATGAACAAGATGCAGGTAAATATTTAATAAATATATATATTATATATACAATATAGACTTTGACAAAAAAAAATGATCAAGCATCTTTCCATACCTTTCTTGGCATTTGGTGGTTTTTCTTTCCCCTTAGAAACATCAGGCTCTGAAAATGAGTCAGCAGGCTCAGTTAATGTCACAAAAAATAAGACTTTTAAATGAAATGCTGTGTTAAGTGCATCATACCTTTCTTCAAAAGGGCCGGTTTAGTTTTGTCCTTGGGAGCTTTTGCCTCTGAATTGTATTGAAAGAGAAAAGCATTTAAACTTGCTGATGTGTATTGTTCCTCTGAAACAAAACTGCAGGCATTTTAACTGACTGTGGATATGGGAAGTTAATATTATGATTTTTCTTCTAGTAAAAAGAAAAGTTTCTAGTACATAATTTCGAGTTGAAAAAGTGATACCTTTCTTCACTAGAGCTGCTTTAGCTTTCTCCTTGGGGGCTTCATCCTCTGAAAGTATGACATGATATGTTTGGTTAAGATTTGAATTGAGTAGACCAGAGGTTTAATTTCACAGTTGTCTAAAATCAAGCACCTTTCTTTTCTGGTGCTGGTTTTGCTTTGTCTTCAGCACCTGTAAGAAACATCAGAAAATATTACAATAAAAAAGTACACTTTTCTGAGAACCAAAGAAAGACTGCAACAAAGTAACTGTAAACCAATTGTCTCAGCGATACATTTGAAAGAAAGTTTAAACCATTTTCCATGTTAACATGAAACATTCAGAAGTAATGCTTTTCAAGAATCCATATTTTTTACATGTACAGACAGTTCAACAAAAGACATTATATTTTTGAGTGAATCAATATATACGTAAGAGCAGGGCGGTAAGAACAATATGAAACAACATATAACATAGATACGCTCATGTGAAAAAATAGTAATATACTGCAAGATATTTAATGGTAGGAGTCATAGGGACAGGTTTTTCTTTCTATTCAGCTGCTAAAGGTTATCAATAGATTCATTTCTTGTCCTCTTCAAAATCGACTGTTAGTTAAAATAGTAGATAATACAATAATTAATGACATAAGAGCATAAATACCTTTTTTAACCTGAGCTGGTTTAGCTTTTTCTTTAACTTCTGCAGTATCTGAATGAAATAAATATGAAACTAAATAAAAACAAAAATTAAAATTGCTGCAATTTTACTACACATTGCAAACGCACTACCTTTCTTTGATGGTTCTGGTTTTGGAAGCCCAGGCTCTACATTATGAAGAAAGTAAGAGGTGTGTGATATATAAATGAGAGCGATAGAAAAACACTTCTCAAACGACTGGCTTTGCCTTAGTCTTTTTACCTTTCTTCGAGGGCTCTGGTTTGGCCTCCTCTTTGGAAACCTCTGGCTCTGTAATTTCATCAACATCAGCAGTTTATGCCACAATGAAAAACACTGCATTTAGTTTAGAATGCCATATATTGTCTGTGGAATGTCATACCTTTCTTTTTGGGAGCTGGTTTTACTTTTTCTACAGCAACGTCAGCTAGAAGTGAGAAGAAGGGGGAAAAAAACAAGAAAAAAACACATCAAGCATTTTTTTTTTTACATTGAAATTCATTTTACTTCATTCATGAACTTGAAAATCACAGCCAATAAATACCTTTTTTAACAGGTGCTGGTGTTTTTTCTTTGACTTCAGCTTCTGAAAGAAGTGAAAAATTTAACTACTTACAATGCATATTTTTCAAACAATTTCAAAGCTTAATAAAAATAACACATTTTCCTTTAACATTTTTCTTTTTGCGACTTTAGGTTGCAGTACTGCATG
Source organism: Gobio gobio (assembly GCF_949357685.1). NCBI lineage: Eukaryota > Metazoa > Chordata > Actinopteri > Cypriniformes > Gobionidae > Gobio > Gobio gobio. The sequence continues at coordinate 32,679,189 of NC_137106.1, read as the reverse complement.
ACATGTTATATCATACAATAAAACGGATCTCAAGAAAACACTTAATTAAAAACAGAAAAAAAAGATGTAATTACTTAGGAACTTTAGCTGTAATATGAAATAAGAAGACTATGTCTTACTGAATCTTAAATTGTATTACAAGATAAATGTACTGGCTTGCATCATCCATGTAGGATTTAAAATTGAATAAGCATGTGTAAGGTGAAGAATGTTAAAGCTTGCTCATTAACCCCAAAGTTATATAGAAAATAATCTCCAACCCTTAAAGGACACATTTTACCCAAAAATGGTTTAAAAAAACATGCAAAAAAACATGCAAGACTGGTACCTTTCTTTGAATGTGCAGGCTGGACCTTTTCTTTAGTAACCTCAGGTTCTGGGAAGCGTTTGAAACAAACTGTTCATTTAAACTGTTCATTTATGCAAAACATTATTTATGTTACACACACAACAAACTACCTTTCTTTACTGGCTTAGCTTTTTCCTTGACAGACTCAGCAACTAAACAGAAAAAAATATGTTATCTCTAATAAAAAAAATTAAAAAAAATTGATTAACTATGAATGATAAACTTAATTTTTATTTTTACAGCATACCTTTTTCTTTTGGGGCTGCTTTTGCCTTTTCCTTGATATCTTTAGATTTTTTTGAAAGAAAAAGTGAAATTTTATACTGATGTCCGAGCAATCAACACACACCCCATCAATACACAGAACTATAACAGTGGTTGCTTAAAGCAATAGTTCCCCTAAAAATGAACATTTAATCCTCATTCAGTCCTATATTATTTACTTTATTCCTTGAAATACAAAATGTTACACAGAATGTCAAATCAGCTCTTTCTGACATCATACAGTTTTTTATAGTGATGCAACGAAATGAAGATTCTGGGCCAAAACCGAAACCAAAAATTTAGGATGCACTTGGCTGAAAACCGGAACAGAAGCCGAAAATGGCTTCTTTTAAAAACGTATATATATATATATATATATATATATATATATATATATATATATATATATATATATATATATATATATATATATATATATATATTATATAATATTATTCTTCAAGTTTTATGTTCCATCAAATAAAATAGTTTTTTAACAATTGTGCAAAAAGATCCACAATTATCTGAATAACTGCACACAAAATCACAGAATAGTTATTTAGAACATGAGATGCTGCACTGAATAGTCTCTCACTGTCTGTCATTGTTCTCTGGGAAAAATGGCATTTGGGGGGTAAAATATGTGTTTTTTGGCAGGGTTGCCTGCTAAAATTCGCATTCCTGGGTCTAAATATCACATAATTGGGATTGCTTCAATCTGCGGACATGGAAAAACATCCCGCGGAAAAACCGTGGACTTGGCAACACTGTATGGGGCAGATAAATACCTGCATGCAATCTGCGCAAGCAAGCCTTCGTTCGCGCGCCAGTAGTCAAGGGGATTGTTGCTTCTGGCAATGGGTTGTTCAGTTGATACGTCTCTATTTGCTCTCATACGGCTGACATGCTTCATCTTTGATAGGCTGACGCGTTGCGTGATAACAGCTCGAATGTGAGTGAAACCTAAGCGCTTGCGCACGGATGGGAGGGGTGGGTGACATTTATTTTCAGTTTACGTTTTCGGCTGTTTTTTTTATTTCGGCCCGAAACCGATAATGCCATTTTCGGCCGAACATTTTCGGCGGCCGAAATTTCGGTGCACCCCTAATTGTGATTGCAATTGTGTGTTGAAGGTGTGTTAAGAGTTTAGGAAAAGTGTAAAAATTGTCATAGCGATTGTAAAAAAACTGTAAACGTATACCATATTACTCATTTTGGGTTAACAATTCTATTAAGTGCATTTGTACTAGTTGGAGTTTTTGTTCTAAAATGGAAGAGTTTATTACTATATTCTAAAAATTGTGAATACTTCAGACTGAAAAATACCTTTCTTTCCAGGATGTGGTTTAGGTTTCTCCTTCACAACTTCAGCCTCTGCAAAAGACAAATACAAAAGTGGCAAATAATTACTGTATTAAGCTTACAGCAAAAACCAGTCCGTTTTCTAAACTGAACATTGACATCACTGCAGCATTGTTATTTAAAAAAAAAGAAAGTATATAAAATTGTAATAGCTGTTTTCATACAAGAGACATTAGGTGTGCATTATGATACCTTTCTTTGAATGAGGTGTTTTGGCCTTTTCTTTTGTGATTTTAGTCTCTATAAATGAGTGAAGAACAATTAAAAGAACTTAAATTATATCACATATGAAAAATAGAATATGGATGTGAATCATACCTTTCTTTACAGGCGCTGATTTAACCTTTTCTTTAGCAACAACAACCTCTGAAATGGAGGCAAAAGATATAGAAAATGCAATTAAGTGACTTGTTAATTGGAAGTACAGTCATGTGAAAAAGAAAGTACACCCTGTTAAATTCCATGGTATTACGTATGGATTTGTCGCTCAAGAAACATTTCTTATTATCATAAATGTAGAAAACAGTTGTACTGCTTAATATTTTTGTGGGGAACTGTGATACATTTTATCAGGATTCTCTGATGAATAGAAAGTTCAAAAGAACAGAATTAATTTGAAAAAGATTGTATGGGTAAAATTCTTTACTTTTGATCAATTTAAAGCATCCTTGCTGAATAAAAGTATTGTATTGTAAAAAACAAAAAAAACAAAGGTTGTACAATGGTTGTATACTGTACATCATGTACTTATATAATGAATGTGCGTTATGTGAAGCAAAAACATACAACACAATACCTTTCTTAGCTGGTGATGGTTTGGTCTCTTTTTTGGCCACTTCAGCTTCTGTAAATTAACATTTACATTTATTTCGTGTTCATTTAGATTTAACCAAACAGAAAGTCCCTTACCACACAAGTTACATACCTTTCTTTACAGTGACTGCTTTGGTTTTGTCCTTGGCAATCTCAACATCTATGAAACAATAGATATTAATGCACTTGAGGATAAACTGGCTGTTACAGACATACATAATACATCCCAGATCTGCAAAGATCTCTCAACCACTTGAGCTGAGCCCTCATGTTACTGGTTACCTGGTTACTGTCTGTTAGAAGCTGGTATGGAAATACTATAACTAAGGGGTTCTCAACCCTGGTCCTCGAGGCCCACTGTCCTACAGAGTTTAGCTCCAACCTCCAGGTGAGTTTGATTAGGGTTGGAGCTAAACTCTGCAGGACAATGTGCCTCAAGGACCAGGGTTGAGAATGCCTGCTATAATTGATGCTTTGAATCTTTTTTTACCTTCAGCTTTGGCCACCTTCTTAGTAACATCATCTGAAAGACAACAGATGGATTGAGGTTATGAGAGCAACAGGATTGATTGTGTAGAAGCATTTGCCTTGTGTTTAGACAGTGTAATCGTCAGAACATGTACCCTTAAAAACAGTTGGTTTTTCAATTATATAAAAATATGATTGTACCATTATACAGAATTACATTCACATCTATAAAGAGCATGACACATGTACAGTATTTTACCTTTAGAAATAATTTCCACAGGCTTTACTTTTTGTTTCACAGGTTCGGCTTCTGTATTAAATATGGAATTTAGGAATGTTATTTCATGTAAATCTTTATTTACGGAAAAAAAAATATTGTCCATGAAAAGGATATTAATCACAATCACAAAATGTGTTGAATACCTTTCTTTGCTGGTTTAACCTTTTTCTGAGGTGCTCCTGTGCAGATGAAATTGTACACATTAAATAGAATGTTGTAATATTACATTTTGTAAACACATTTTTAATTTGTTTCTCTTTAGAATCAGACAGCTTTGTAAAGGACAATTAACACTAAACCAACAGATGCCAACCAATGGCAACAGACACGTTTTTTGACAGATCAGTATGTTACCCCTATCAGCACTTGTTTTCATCGCTTGAACATGTTGAATAAGAATTTGTTTTGGAACGTCTGAGAAGTTACATACTGTAATCTCCTGATTTTCCGTGTTATTGTTTCCGTGTCTGTCTGTGCAGTGTGAATTGGCCTTAAAAGTTACATTAAATGATCATGACACTCCATATACAAACTACTGGAGCAATATATCCTCACTGAAAATAGTTTTACGTTTACTGCTTGTTCAAATTGCTTAATTAAAATTAGCTAAAGCAAGACAATTGCTATACATTTTGTCCTAACTTAAATTGATTGTGTTCAATCCACTTAAATATACAGGTGCTAGTCATATAACTAGAATATTATCAAAAAGTTGATTTATTTCACTAATTCCATACAAAAAGTGAAACTTGTATATTATATTCATTCATTACACACAGACTGATATATTTTAAATGTTTATTTCTTTTAATTTCGATGATTATAACTGACAACTAAGGAAAATCCCAAATTTAGTATCTCAGAAAATTAGAATATTGTGAAAAGGTTCAATAATGAAGACACCTGGTGCCACACTCTAATCAGCTAATTAACTCAAAACACCTGCAAAGGCCTTTAAATGGTCTCCCAGTCTAGTTCTGTAGGCTACACAATCATGGGGAAGACTGCTCACTTGACAGTTGTCCAAAAGACGACCATTGACACCTTGCACAAGGAGGGCAAGACACAAAAGAGGCTGGCTGTTCACAGAGCTCTGTGTCCAAGCACATTAATAGAGAGGCGAAGGGAAGGAAAATATGTGGTAGAAAAAAGTGTACAAGCAAAAGGGATAACCGCACCCTGGAGAGGATTGTGAAACAAAACCCATTCAAAAATGTGGGGGAGATTCACAAAGAGTGGACTGCAGCTGGAGTCAGTGCTTCAATAACCACTACGCACAGACTTAGCAAGACATGGGTTTCAGCTGTCGCATTCCTTGTGTCAAGCCACTCTTGAACAACAGACAGCGTCAGAAGCGTCTCGCCTGGGCTAAAGACAAAAAGGACTGGACTGCTGCTAAGTGGTCCAAAGTTAGGTTCTCTGATTGGAAATCAGGGTCCCAGAGTCTGGAGGAAGAGAGGAGAGGCACACAATCCATTTTGAGGTCCAGTGTAAAGTTTCCACAGTCAGTAATGGTTTGGGGTGTCATGTCATCTGCTGGTGTTGGTCCACTGTGTTTTCTGAGGTCCAAGGTCAAGGCAGCCGTATGCCAGGAAGTTTTAGAGCACTTCATGCTTCCTGCTGCTGACCAACTTTATGGAGATGCAGATTTAATTTTCCAACAGTATCTGGTTTAAGGACCATGGTATCCCTGTTCTTAATTGGCCAGCAAACTCACCTGACCTTAACCCCATAGAAAATCTATGGGGTATTGTAAAGAGGAATATGCGATATGCCAGACCCAACAATGCAGAAGAGCTGAAGGCCACTACCAAAGCAACCTGGGCTCTCATAACACCTGAGCAGTGCCACAGACTGATCGACTCCATGCCACGCCGCATTGCTGTAGTAATTCAGGCAAAAGGAGGCCCAACTAAGTATTGAGTGCTGTACATGCTCATACTTTTCATGTTCATACTTTTCAGTTGGCCAAGATTTCTAGAAATCCTTTCTTTGTATTGGTCTTAAGTAATATTCTAATTTTCTGAGATACTAAATTTGGTTAATTTTCCTTAGTTGTCAGTTATAATCATCAAAAATAAAAGAAATAAACATTTGAAAAATATCAGTCTGTGTGTAATGAATGAATATAATATACAAGTTTCACTTTTTGAATGGAATTAGTGAAATAAATCAACTTTTTGATGATATTCTAATTATATGACCAGCACCTGTAAGTCAAATTGAAGTTTACTCAGTTTGTGTTGAGATTACATGAATGATTTGGGTTGCATTAACTGAAACTGGGCAGGGCTTGTTAGTGTTATTTTATGTATTTTTGAAGGGGGAGACTTGATTGTGTTTAATAGTGTTTAATATGCAACTATGTTGGAATTATTAGAACAATTTAAATTACAGTGGGTTACAATTGTGGAGAAGAGTGGAGCATTTGCTTAGGCTGTGGACTAAAACAACTAATGTCATTACGGCTTTGCTGAAGGAGCTTTTAATGCTTAGCACTTAAGATGCTAAAGTGTGCTGTTAATAGCTAAAAGTTTGTCAACTGCTGTATTATAATTCAATTGTGTAACATCAAAATATATGAATTTGAAGTGGATGCATGAATATATGAAATTGAATGCCTGAATCATGTCAGGGAGCCATATAAAACTCACTTTGAGACTACTTCATTAACTCACTTAAAATGTATTAATTCTATGATGTTACATTTACATTTACGCTTATGCATTTGCAGACGCTTTTATCTAAAGCGACTTACAGTGCCCTTATTACAGGGACAATCTCCCTGGAGCAACATGGAGTAAAGTGCCTTGCTCAAGGACACACTGGTGGTGACCGCTGGGATTGAACCAGCAACCTTCTGCATATCAGTTCCATGGTTTAACCCACTGGACCACCATCTCAGTTACATAACCGTGTAAGTTACATGAACAAATTATATTTGTTTAGCTTATTTGATTCATGTGGGACCGATGTACACAATTAAATCTAAAAAAAAAAAAAAAAATTCGAACACACTTTTTTTTCAGTGCTGTAATTCTAAAAAAGATCAAATCTTAATGGGCTATAGCTGCAATATATAGTGTTTTTTTGTTTGTTTGTTTTTTTAACATTACATTAACCCTCAGACAGTGTAATGAAGAAAGAAAGCTTTATTTATCTATTCTACTGGTGTTAGTACATAATTTATTCCAGATTTGTACCAGATTGTGTCTTTTTTAGAGGGGGTTGCTCATCCACTTTAGTCACCTTGACCTTTTTGTCAAGTTTTTTCTTGGTGTCCTTTTCTAGAACACACAATATACATAGTACAAGTACATTATCTTTTGAAACAGTGCAGTATTTTACATCTAATCTATAAAAAGAAACTGTAGCGGAGTACATCTTAAACAGAGCAGAATCTAGACTTAGTGTAAAATCTAGATGTGGATGTTGAGCTTTTAACATATGAGAAACTAGATCAATTAAAAAGATAAACATGTTTAACCAGTCTTACCTGTTGGTTCTTGAGTCTTGTCCACTTTGGATTTTTGTATTCTTTTAACCTTTTCTATCTCCTTTTTGTCAAGTTCTTTTTCTTTTTCCCTGACCTTTTCTACGGTTATGTTTATTTTTTGCTGTAGTGTTTTCTCTTCCTCTTCACGTTCACCCTTCTTTTCCCTCATTTCTGGAATAACAGAAAAGATCATGTCACATTTTTCTCATAAATTGCAGTTTTCATTCTTCACAAGCGCTATATTTTACGGTGCGCAAGCAATGAAGAAAACAACAAACCATTCACCTTGAATGATTTTGTATATCTCCTCTCTAGCTTTTTTCTCTTTGGCTTCTTTCACTTGTTCAAGAACTGAAATCACGAGTAAATGTTAAATGAGAGTTACATGTTTTTAACGTCCATATGATTCATGAACAATGAGAATTAGTGCATGAATTAGTGCACTATAAGTGTGTTAACATTAATAGTACTTGTAAGCAGCAAAGTGGTTGTCAGCCATGTCATTGTGTTAGATGGCAAAAAGAAATTAATAATGTATAATGGATTAGTTAAATCATTAATTATCTTAATGGAACCACTTAGGTAAGCAAAATAAATGGCTTTGCAATAATTATATGCAGCTTTTTTTTGGAGTTACAGTTGCATTTTTGTGCCATCAAATTTAATACAAAACTACCAGATACTACACAATACTTAATAAACAAGACACTAATTCTATACAAATAAGTGCAAAAAAAATGTGTATGGTTTAAATTTTCCCTATGATTTGAGAAATTAAAGTCATTCTAAATCACACAAAAATGTATTTAATACAAATTAACAGAAAAATTGCCTAACATAACATATAAAAGCAATAAATATTGGACAAAAGAGGCTAAACATTTCTAATATCCATCCACCCATCCATCCATCCAGAAGCAGAGGTGGAGTAAAAGCAACAGTGAATGAAACTTCATCTTCATCCATCAATTTGATGTTCTTCCCAGTCAAAATTTCTAAGATCCTAGTGTTCTTCAGAATTTATATCAAACACGCAAGAGAGTGATATTGCACTGAATATCACTGCAAAATACAGACATATAGCTTGCAACTAATTTGTGTTCTAGAAAAAATAAGTTATATATATTATGCTTTATGTTATGGCAACCTATATTTAGTTAATTTGTACTTAGCCACAAAAATAGTTTAGTTACAATGATGTGAACCATAGAATTTAGAAAATGATTCAAACACTGTTTGACCAGTCTAAACATTGGACCGGAACTATTGCATAGTTGGTGCTTTTGATGAATTTGCATTATATTAAAGGGATAGTTCCAATGAAAATTATGTCATCATTTTCTCAAGTTGTTCCAAACCCGTATGAATCAACACAAAAGTATTTTCAAGAATATGGGTAACCAAACAATTGATGGGCCCTGTTGACTTCCATAGTATGGAAAATAAAAATATGGAAGTCAATGGGGTCCATCAACTATAGGTTACAGACATTCTCCAAAATATCTTCTTTTGTGTTCAGCAGAAGAAAGAAAAAAAAAGTTAGCTTTAAGTCATGTTAAAATCTTGCAAATGTCCAACCTTTATTTTATTTGTATTAATCAGTTAACAATGGTTTTTAAACAAACAAAATAATAATAATGAACAGCCTATTTATTTTAGTGAGTAATGTCCCCATGGTAAGTGAATTACAATTCGTTATTAAGGTCATCTATTGAGATATTGGTTGCCATCTGTCAACTATCACTTTTTCCTTGTTAATTATACAAAAATTACCTTTGTCAGACTCTTCATGAAGATCCTTGTGCGCTTCTTGGTCGTCTGTTTCAATGGAATGACTTTGAGATTGTTTCCTCTTGCTCAGGCTTTTTATCACATCCCTCTTCCTGTCATTGTTATTGTTATTCTCATCATCTCTGTCTGTGACGTCATGTTGGGCAGTAAGAAGGACAAGTTCCTCTTCATCATCGTGGTCATCTTCACCAGCAGTGATAGTTTGATCAGACTCTTCAATCTCCTTTAAAACCTCAACCTCATCTTCATCTACCTCATTCTCCAGGTCCTTTGTGCTCTTTTCAGCATCAGAAATCACAGCGTCTTCCACTTTTAAACCATCCATACTGTTGACTTTGTCAAAATCATCAAGTTCTGCTGCTTCCTCCTTTTCCTTCACACAGATGGTATCTGGAGTAGCTTCAGCCAATTCAGGTGGCTGATCTTGTGCAATTTCAGCTGTGATGATGCTTTCTTCATCTGTTTCAGGTTCTTCTTCCTCATCTATGATATCAGAAATATCTTTAACTGTTTCAGTTTCTTCATCCTCCTCTGTAACACTGGTAACATCTTCAACTTCCTTTACATCTGTATCATCTGATTCAATTTTGATTGTAACATCTGAACTATCGTCTGATGTTTTGATTGCCGGTTCTTCAGTTGTTTCTTTCTCCTCTGTAAATGCATTATATGAGGAATCACCAATGTCTTCCGTCTCATCTGAGGTATCGTCAAGGTCTTTCACATTTGTAGCATCAGAGGTAATTTCAGATGATTCATCCACTGCTAAATCAGAGATATCTTGAATATTTTCAGTTGCCATTTCCTCATCTATGACATCTGGCATATCAGAAGGTTCCACCTCTGTAACATCTCCAATATCTTCAACATTTTTAGTAAATGCTTCCTCCTCTGTAACAAAATCTGAGGTATTGTCAATGTCTTTCACATCTGTAGCATCAGAGGTCATGTCAGTTGATTCATCTGCTGAAAAATCAGAGATATCTTCAATCTTTTCAGTTGCCGTTTCCTCATCTACGACATCTGACATAGCAGGTTCCTCCTCAGTAACATCTGCAATATTTTCAACCATTTCAGTAACTTCTTCCTCTGCAACAACATCTGAGGTATCTTCAAGGTCTTTCACATCTGTAGCATCAGAGGTAATTTCAGTTGATTCATCCTCTGCAAAATCAGAGATATCTTCAATCTTTTCAGATGCCATTTCCTCATCTATAACTTCTGGCATAGAAGGTTTCTCGTCTGTAACATCAGCAACATCTTCAACTGTTCCAAAAGTTTTTCCCTCCTCCATGACATTGGAGGACATTTCAGCATCTTCAACTGTGATATCAGTGTGGTCCTCAGCAGTTTCTTCCTCCTCTGTAACGTCCAAGATAGCTTGAGCTTTTTCAGCAGCTTCCACCTCACCATATTCCTCCTCAACCTCTTCTATTTTCTGTTTAGTGCTGTCCATCTCCTTCTCTCTGGATCTCACAGAAATGTAGGCAGCATAGGTAGGGTCCTGTTTTTTGCCTAGTATTTCTGCAACTGTTTTATGAAGTCGTTTTTCAATTCAGGTTTATGACAGAATTGAGCTCAATTTGCAGATAAAAACACATTTACCAGTTTACATACAGTGGGGCAAAAGAGTATTTAGTCAGCCACCAATTGTGCAAGTTCTCCCACTTAAAAAGATGAGAGAGGCCTGTAATTTTCATTATAGGTACACTTCAACTATGAGAGACAGAATGAGAAGAAAAAAAAATCCAGAAAATCACATTGTCTGATTTTTAAAGAATGTATTTGCAAATAAGTATTTGGTCACCTACAAAAAAAACAAGATTTCTGGATCTCACAGACCTGTAACTTCTTCTTTAAGAGGCTCCTTTGTCCTCCACTCGTTACCTAAAATTAATGGCACCTGTTTGAACTCGTTATCATTATAAAAGACACCTGTCCACAACCTCAAACAGTCAGACTCCAAACTCCACTATGGCCAAGACCAAAGAGCTGTCAAAGGACACCAGAAACAAAATTGTAGACCTGCACCAGGCTGGGAAGACTGAATCTGCAATAGGCAAGCAGCTTGGTGTTAAGAAATCAACTGTGGGAGCAATTATTAGAAAATGGAAGACATACAAGACCACTGATAATCTCCCTTGATCTGGGGCTCCACGCAAGATCTCACCCCGCGGGGTCAAAATGATCACAAGAGCGGTGAGCAAAAATCCCAGAACCACACGGGGGGACCTAGTGAATGACCTGCAGAGAGCTGGGACCAAAGTAACAAAGGCTACCATCAGTAACACACTACGCCGCCAGGGACTCAAAACCTGCAGTGCCAGACGTGCCCCCATGCTTAAGCCAGTACATGTCCGGGCCCGTCTGAAGTTTGCTAGAGAGCATTTGGATGATCCAGAAGAGGATTGGGAGAATGTTATATGGTCAGATGAAACCAAAATAGAACTTTTTGGTAAAAACTCAACTTGTCGTGTTTGGAGGAGAAAGAATGTTGAGTTGCATCCAAAGAATACCATACCTACTGTGAAGCATGGGGCATGCTTTGGGGCTGTTTTTCTGCAAAGGGACCAGGACGACTGATCCGTGTAAAGGAAAGAATGAATAGGGGCCATGTATCGTGAGATTTTGAGTAAAAACCTCCTTCCATCAGCAAGGGCATTGAAGATGAAATGTGGCTGGGTCTTTCAGCATGACAATGATCCCAAACACACCGCCCGGGCAACGAAGGGGTGGCTTCGTAAGAAGCATTTCAAGGTCCTGGAGTGGCCTAGCCAGTCTCCAGATCTCAACCCCATAGAAAATCTTTGGAGGGAGTTGAAAATCCGTGTTGCCCAGCGACAGCCCCAAAACATCACTGCTCTAGAGGAGATCTGCATGGAGGAATGGGCCAAACTACAAGCAACAGTGTGTAAAAACCTTGTGGAGACTTACAGAAAACGTTTGACCTCTGTCATAGGGTATATATATAACAAAGTATTGAGATTAACTTTTGTTATTGACCAAATACTTATTTTCCACCATAATTTGCAAATAAATTCTTTAAAAATCAGACAATGTGATTTTCTGAATTTTTTTTTCTCATTCTGTCTCTCATAGTTGAAGTGTACTTATGAAAATTACGGGCCTCTCTCATCTTTTTAAGTGGGAGAACTTGCACAATTGGTGGCTGAATAAATACTTTTTTACCCCACTGTACGAGAAATTTGTTCTGGTTGGAAATTTGGTTACACTCATTACATCACATTGATGATTGTAACAGTATGCACATGTTGCACCCTGACAAAAGACTTCAGTTGCACCATTTTTTAGCCGTTTCTTCAAAACTCATTGCTTATATTTTGTGACTCTTTAAGATCTTGATTTCTTTTGTGTATATTTAGATTTATGCATTTCATAGAAGGTTTTATCGAACATGGCTTGCATTGCATTCAAGTTATACATTTTTTCAGTTCAGGAATGCCCTTGGTAGCAAAATTCTCCACTGTTTGAGCAGAAAACATGCATCTAGAGCGCAGCAACCCCAAATAAAAATTCTCTTTCCACAACCTCAGCTTAAAATCTCAGGGCATTAATATTGTGTGTCACAATATTCTTGCAACATGTGCTATACCTGTGGTAAGAACTCCTACATGCTTTATGTTTGTGAATATATCAACTGACGAATGTTTCACAGGTTAGTTTAGACGTCGCACTACACCGCAAGAAAGGGGCAGGAAATCAAACAGCAAGAAATGCAATTGATATAAACTTTTTATTTTTGTATTTGGTAAATATGTCATGCACCTTTTTTTTTAAAAAATTCTGGAGAAAGTAAATGCAAGCACTTTTACATAATATGAAGTACATAATATGAAGTACTGTGTGAGAGAGAGTGCAGGACATTAACATTCACACTATAGTACAGACAGAAAATATAAATGACAATCATCCCTGAATGCAGTCATGCATGACCTTTTCATGCGCCATATTACATAACACTGTTTTCTAAATGTTCTAATTAATGGACTGAAACATGGTAAGACAAAACAAAACTCTGCGTAAAGATGAATGTATATGGGATGACGAGTCAGGAAAGTATATCATTTTAGTGAATTCAAGATCTTGCATCGTGTTACATAAAAAATCCCTTTGCACGTGCTCTCGTTCCTTTCCAAGTTAAAAACAAACATATTTGAAGTCCTGTTTATTAAGTTTGTCAATGCTGTTTTAGTAGTTATTAGGTTTGAGTACTAATGTTAGTTTTGGTGTTAATCTATAACTGTTATATAAATGAAAGAATGTGCAGGTACTAACCTTTTTCCATAGGTGGCAGAAATTCTCCTGGAGATGATTTAGGAATATTGTTATTTTAAAAAAACTCGTAAACATGCAACTTTATGTTTCAACCGAACAGATAGCAACAGAGAGGCCGAAGTTTCATAGTGCAGCAACAAACCGACACAAACCTTTTCGTCTTATTACTTGTGGTGTTTCATCTGAAACAGAGAACAATAGGGATATTTAAAGAGATACATGTATTTTAAGATACAAGCATACAATTGTGATATACTTGATATTATGGACACCTTTGTCTTCCATGATCATGTTTGAGAGGTAGGCCAAGAACATATCCCTCCTGTCAGCAAACTCCTCAACAGTGTCTGTGACAACTTTCATGGGATCAAAGCTAATGTCAGAAATAGCACCTGAGGAAAAGAAACCATATAACAAATGAATATTGGGTAGGCAAAAACAGATCAAACACAATGTTTCGAGCTGACAAATGAACAATACCTTCATCCCGTGCAAACAGACTGGAGAGGTAATTAGAGACAGTGGTCTTTACGTCTGTGGCCTCCTCTACAACAATTTCAGCCAGTTCCGTGGGATCAGTGCTCATTTTGGGAAACCAAGCTGAAATATTGACACGGTGCATTTATTTGATCTTTTTTGATGTACAGGTGCTGGTCATATAATTAGAATATCATCAAAAAGTTGATTGACAAAGTTGACAAAAAGTGAAACTTGTATATTATATTCATTCATTACACACAGACTGATATATTTCAAATGTTGATTTCTTTTAATTTTGATGATTATAACTGACAACTAAGGAAAATCCCAAATTCAGTATCTCAGAAAATTAGAATATTGTGAAAAGGTCCAATATTGAAGACACCTGGTGCCACACTCTAATCAGCTAATTAACTCAAAACACCTGCAAAGTCCTTTAAATGGTCTCTCAGTCAAATTCTGTAGGCTACACAATCATGGGGAAGACTGCTGACTTGACAGTTGTCCAAAAGACGACCATTGACACCTTGCACAAGGAGGGCAAGACACAAAAGGTCATTGCAAAAGAGGCTGGTTGTTCACAGAGCTCTGTGTCCAAGCATATTAATAGAGAGGCGAAGGGAAGTAAAATATGTGGTAGAAAAAAGTGTACAAGCAATAGGGATAACCGCACCCTGGAGAGGATTGTGAAACAAAACCCATTCAAAAATGTGGGGGAGATTCACAAAGAGTGGACTGCAGCTGGAGTCAGTGCTTCAAGAACCACTACGCACAGACTTAGCAAGACATGGGTTTCAGCTGTTGCATTCCTTGTGTCAAGCCACTCTTGAACAACAGACAGCATCAGAAGTGTCTCTCCTGGGCTAAAGAATAAAAGGACTGGACTGCTGCTGAGTGGTCCAAAGTTATGTCCTCTGATGAAAGTAAATTGAGCATTTCCTTTGGAAATCAGGGTCCCAGAGTCTGGAGGAAGAGAGGAGAGGCACACAATCCACGTTGCTTGAGGTCCAGTGTAAAGTTTCCACAGTCAGTGATGGTTTGGGGTGCCATGTCATCTGCTGGTGTTGGCCCACTGTGTTTTCTGAGGTCCAAGGTCAATCCAAGTCCAAGAAAATCTATGGGGTATTGTAAAGAGGAATATGCGATATGCCAGACCCAACAATGCAGAAGAGCTGAAGGCCACTATCAGAGCAACCTGGGCTCTCATAACACCTGAGCAGTGCCACAGACTGATCGACTCCATGCCACGCCGCATTGCTGCAGTAATTCAGGCAAAAGTAGCCCCAACTAAGAATTGAGTGCTGTACATGCTCATACTTTTCATGTTCATACTTTTCAGTTGGCCAAGATTTCTAAAAATCCTTTCTTTGTATTGGTCTTAAGTAATATTCAAATTTTCTGAGATACTGAATTTGGGATTTTCCTAAGTTGTCAGTTATAATCATCAAAAATAAAAGAAATAAACATTTGAAATATATCAGTCTGTGTGTAATGAATGAATGTAATATACAAGTTTCACTTTTTGAATGGAATTAGTGAAATAAATCAACTTTTTGATGATATTCTAATTATATGACCAGCACCTGTATTTACACTACCGTTCAAAAGTTAGTGGTCAATAAATGTTTCTCTTATGCTCACCAAGCCTGCATTTATTTGAATAAAATACAGTAAAAAAAGTAATATTGCGAAATATGATAACAATAAAATATAAAAATATTCTAATATGTAATTTATCCTGTGATGGCAAAGCTGATTTTTCAGCATCATTACTCCAGTCTCCTGTGTCACATGATCCTTCAGAAATCATTCTATTACGATGATTTGCTGCTAAAGAAACATTTCTTATCATCACAGTTGAAAACGGTTGAGCTGGTTATGCAAATAAAAAAAATATCTTACAGACCCCAAACTCTTGAGCTGAATGTCTAAAATAATGTGAAAAATCATCAATACCTTCAAGTTTCCCAAGTATGGTTGAAACAATGGTCTTGATCCAACTTAAACTTTGCAGAAATGCTTCATTCGCCATGTCCGTTGGATAAATGATCACTACATCCAGGATGTCTAAGCAGCATGAAAAGCATTACACAGAAATCAGTGACTCTGGCATGAGCAGCTGAAATCATGGTTAATTGAAACACTCAAATGTGACTAATTATTTCTTTATGCATGGAAATCAGTGGCAATTTCAAATTTTGATTGAAATGTGCCTGGAGTTAGAGCACATCATGAGGCTCTGATTGCATGTCAGCCCTCAGAACAACAACAACAATGTAGGTACCTTCAAATAAGTGGAATATGTAGCCCACTGGGGATCTGATCCAATCTGTAACCTCATCCATTACAGTGCCGCCAAGTTTCACTGTTTCAGTGATGCCTATATTCACTGATAAAAAAACAAACAAAAAAAACAATCTGACCAATTGCAGAGGATCAGTGCTTATTTTCATAATTCCCTATGGAATATTGACAAGATGCACCTTATAGATGATATAGATATTATGAGTGTATATATAAAATTATGAGAAGAATCAATGTTGGTGCTTTGCAGTACCTTCAGTACCCCCGAACATGGTTGAAAGATATTTTACAATGGTCTTGATCCCGCTTAATATTTGCACAACAGCTTCACTGACCATATCGACAGGAGTAATCGCTATATCCAGGATGTCTATGCAGCATGGGAAGCATTGAACAGACATTAGTGCATCTGGCATGCTCAAATATGACTTATAATTTATTTTTACCATGTTCTTGAGTTATTGTACACAAGTCTCTGATTGCATGTCAGCTTGCAAAACAACAACAGCCACATATTGCATGACCAGTAATGCAAGTACCTTCAAATAAGTGGAATATGTAACCCACTGGGGATCTGATCCAATCTGTAACCTCATCCATTACAGTGCCACCATATTTCACTGATTCAGAGATTCCTGTATCTAAGGAAAACAGAATATTAAATATAACAAAAGCATATGCTAAATAAAAATAGTGTTTCAAACAGCTTATGAATGAATATATGTAGCCTACATACCATCAGCACTAAATATTCCTGTCAGATAAGACACAGATGAATCTGCTGCTAAATTAATAGCTTCCTTCGGATTAAATATTATTTCAGTGATGTACTCTGTATTCCAAAAAAAAAAGAGAGAATTTTTTTTTAATCACCATTGGCTTAGTCAAAAATGAAAATTCTATCATTGTTTACGCACCTCAAACCCCGATTTTATTCTTCCACAACACAAAGTTTACTCGTTTACATGCAATTACAATACAATTGGCTTTCAAACTAAAGGTAAAAGTATCATAAAAGTATCAAAAAATGTTGTCAATGTCACTCCCGGGCTATATTTCAAGCCACATTATATTTTTGTGTGAGGAAGAGATCAAAATCAAAGTCGTTATTCTCTGGCTTCCGCCTCATTTCGCTGATTCGCTCTCATTGGCGCGTTCATGTGAGAAGGCCGCTTCATGAATGAATCATTCTGAGTTGAATCTTTTTAGCGAATCGGTTGATACGGTCTGAATTGTTCGCGAATCCGATTTTCACACAAAGCTACTGTATTCCTTTAGAAGACTTTAAATATAGCACGTTAGTCGTTTAGACTACTTGTATGATGTTTTGCACCTTTTTTGAGGACTCAAAATGTTTCAGCCATTGTAATTGCACTGGAAGGAATAGGCTGACTGAAGCATTCATTGAATAACAAATTACAACATTTTAAAATCTGAAAATTATAGCTACAAAAAGAAACTAGTTGTCATACCATGAGCATCATTAAACACATTGTTCATGTGGTTTATCTTGTTTCCAATGCCTTCAATGGCGTTGTTCACTGCTAGCACTGGGTCAGAACCAAAATCCTGGATGCCTACAGGAAAACAGTTTAGAGTGAACCCAACCCAACAAATCAAATAACAGCACAAATATAATGGGAACTGTGAAAATGATTTAAAACTTACTTGTAATCTGATCGTCACTGACAAAGTCGAACATGACTACACCTGCTATTGACCAAGAGATCAGAAGTGTGATGATGACCACCCATTGTGCAGGACGATTCATGATTCGTAAAATTCCATAGCTCCCAGCTGTAAGAGAGTGTGGATGCACGGCCCTAGCTGGAGCATCTACAGCAGGAGGAGGGATGGACTTCACTGGACCTGGAGTCACATGCATGAATTTTACCATATAGCAAACCTTGGAAATACTCATAAATGTCACACACAAATTTTTGCTAAATGGCTATTGTATTAATATATTCCATTTACTACAGTTTTTTTTAATTATTATTTTCTATATACAGGACCATAATGACATGCACTGATAATTGTTGCAGCTGTTCTCTTACGTTAGGCTAAGTGCAGATACATGACTGACTTCACACTTGCAAGAATAAACTGTATCTCCATCTTGTGTTATTTTCTCCCTGCTGCTTGAGTTTAATGACATCAACTAAACAAATAAACTGCATGTCATTACTAACAAAAAGTCTTAATATTGTACTTGTCACTGCAAATATTGTTTGCTAGATTCATCAAAATATGACATATCAAAACAATACCTTCAAAAGTTTGGGGTCAGTAAGATTCTTATGCCCATATTTGATAAAAAAAAAAAAAAATGATAAAAACAGTAATATTGAGAAATATAATGTTTTTAAATATTTTTTGATGAATAGAAAGTTTGAAAGAACAGCATTTTAACAGCATTTATTTGAAATAGAAATCTTTTACGGTATTAAATATGTCCTTACTGTCATGTTTGATCAATTTAAAGCATCCTTGCTGAATAAACTGTATTAATTTCTTTAAAAAATATCTATATAAAACCTTTGAACGGTAGTGCATGTGTGTTCGTTTAAGCATTGCTCTGCACTCAACCTATTTTTTTAATCATTTTTTAAAATAAATCTAAATAAATCTATACACTTCAAAGGATATGAATTAGTTTAAGTTAATTATGAACTTCTCTGTATTAGTCTTGAAAATGTTGAAAAATATCATTATACAGCATATCATTTGTTTTACCAATTTTAAACATTAAGATCAACTGAGCTGGTAGTTCAGTTTTATAGCATCACAACAGTATTTATTGTGATTCAGTGTTTTATTAGTCCAACGTTGTATTATTATATATTTTTATCAATTATTATTTGTTAAACTCTGTCTGTTGGTCAAATGCAGGAGACCATGAGTACAAGACCTGCAGTACCTTTAGTTGCCTGAGCCATGGTGTCGTTTTGGTGGTTCTTCAATGTCTTTTGATTTTGCTTGTGTAATCTTATTTTGCCGGTTTCACCCAGTCGATGTTAAATCCCATTCAGGAAATTATGTTCCTCTTTGTCGTCCCCATCCAATCCAGGGGTGAAACCTCACAATCCTGTGAGAAAAATGGGGTGAGGGTTTTCAAAGTGCCGGATTTGGGATCATGGCTGTGGGAGAATGGGATGTTAGGTCAGGGACGTAAACAGGGGAGTTCAGGCTCAGGCAGTGGACGCAGCAAATAGGTAATTTAGCCCATGTTATTGGTGCCTCACATGGGTGTGGGACGGGAAAAGTGCTGGAGTGCTTCAATGTAACCTTATCCATTGCAAGCCTAGTTTATTCTTAGACAGTGTAGCGTTTACCAGCTGCACTCTCTCTTGCCTTTTTAGGCGGTAGGGGGTGTGAACCACTGGGAGCAAAAGAAAAGTTGACAGTTGCATGTTCTCAGTCTGTATGTCATTGGTTTTTTGGTATTTTCACATAATGTCATTCATTTAATGCACGTACCATCGCATCATATTATGTAATATTGCATTTCACTCAATAATTTAGTTTCCAAAATGAAGTGTTTAGCCTCTTTTAGACTAAATGGTAGGCCTATTTGGGATCTATATACTGTATTTAAAGTTAATCATGCTTCCGATTAGCACTCTTTATTTAAATCTCACTGCATGGTTTCATTGGTGATTTCATAGAACAGATCTGAAATATAGAACTTCAGCACTTTTATTTTTAACTAGGGAACAAACTAACTAGCTGAGATGTGGCACGGATCGACATGTTTTGGCTGGAGTGCAGTGGCCCTCCGCTGGACATGAAGGGAATTACAGAGTTGTATTGCTGAATGTGATAGCGATATGGAAGATGAGCACAGACCATGTTTCTGCCTGCAAACATAGTATGATTAAAATGAGACACATTTTTAAAAATGTCATTACTGTTCAACATTTTGGGGTGAGTAAGATTTAAAAAAAAATATATATATATATATAGTATTACAAGTTTTCTGAAATGTTATGTTTAAATATGCAAATGAGGCAGTATCTAATTAAATGTGCACTAATTTGCATACATTCTAGAACAAAGATCTGAACATAGGATAAAGCCAGGTTCTAAATTCTTTTTTCTTTTTTTCTTTTTTTTTTACATACTAGAGAGTCAAAGGTTTTTATAGAGGGGATTTTGGATATCTCTTTTTATGACTCCATAAATCAGAAAATACTGTCAACAGCCAGAAAAAGAAAAAGAAAAATTAGGAATAAAATGTATAAAATCAGGCAGATTATATATGAAGAAACAGATTTGAAGAAAAAAAAAACCCCTTCAGAATATAGTAATACAACGGTGAAGTTTGGTGAATGTAAGAGCTACTGAAGTGGAGATTTCTGACATTTTAAAGATATGTACTGTAATTGAAATCTACAGATGCAAATAGATAAAGTGCTATAAAAGATCCACTTAAAAGAAAAAAATTTTTTTTCATGTCTCGCTTTACATTAAATTGGTCAAAAGTGACTTTTGCAAACTTAAAAAACATTTTTTTCCAAATAAATGTGGTTCTTTTGAAGCCATTCTTTTTGAAATTCATGTTTCTTGAGCACCAAATCAGCATAATTGAACGATTTCTGAAGGATCATGTGACACTAAAGACTAATATTTCACAGTATTGCTGTTTTACTGTGTTTTTGGTCAAGTAAATGCAGCCTTAGTGAGAATAAGAAACTTCTTTCAAAAACAATACAAAAATCTTACCAACCCGAAACTTCTGAAGAACAGTGTTTGTTATTATATGAAATAATAAAACATCAAGCAAAGTGGCCACTAATATTTGACAGCCAGAAAGTGTCCAAATACGTTAACATTATATTTACCGTTTTATCATCTAAAATTTAAAGTGCTAATTCATCAGTATGAATTTAAGACCACTTTTTCATCAGTTTAACATTTTTAATATTTTTTAAATGAATTTTAAATCTTAGAGTACTTCCCAATCTTAACAAAAAAAAAGGACTCAATTCTACTTTGATGTCGGGTGAAAAAAAAGAAAGGTTGATAGAAATGGATTTGAATGACACTTTATTCTAAAAATGTTTGTGCTTAAATGAAACAAAAAATTAAATAAACACAATATTTATGAATAAATCCAAATATAGATGGTACAAAAATAAATGTGAAAATTATAAGGTTGGATTTTAACACAAATGCAGCACAATTGAAATTATAGGCCCTGATAAAAGCAGCACTCAATTGAACCCTTTATTCTATCCAAAATATTGGCCGAAATCAACACTGTAGTTGTGAAGAGGTGAGTAACTACTCTTGGAAAAATGGCTCATGCCGATATTGCCGCGATGAGAATATGTTAAAGTATCGTTGACTTACAGTAAGTATGCTTGTCACTTATTAAATGCGACAAAAAAGTAGAGAACGACCCAATAATGAATATTCAGACATACGTATCATTTTATCATGAAGGACAAAACGAGGGGCAAAAACAAGGCAGACCAGCAATGAGTTATCTTGAGTGAAATTCTACCATTTCATAATAGTTCTCTACGTATTTAGTCGTGTTAAGTTTATAATGCATGATATTGTGAGATACATTTAATGGACTCCTTTTATTTTCTCTCACAACAGTAATGATGTTAGCAGTCATTTTATCTTATTTGCAGGAAAGATGCAAGTATGGTCAAGCATAATGCCCACTTGGTCTCATACTATTCTGATATATACATTGCTCTATTGTTAATCCAAAGTGACTAAATAGAAAATGCACTCATTCTAAGAAGCAGAAAACAAGAGAGAGACACACTGAGCGCTTGCTAAAAGCAGGTGCAAAATAATTCGGCCCAGCAAACTCACTAAAACCAATGCAGACATCATTACCCTCGGTGAAAGTCACAATAATGTGTCAGAAATGCTACCTATGCACTGCTCGGCTAAAAGGGAGTGTTTTGACACGTACAGTTAATTTAATATACAATTGACAGAATTCCTTTGATATTTAAAAGAGGCTGGTCAACATCCCACAGGAAGTGTCTAAGAATGATTTCCAGAATCATTGTAAATTTGAAAATGTTTGATGCCGCCTCTGTTGATCATGCTTTCCTCAAAGCGTCGACTCTTTCTCGGCCTGGATAAGAACGCAAAACAGCATTATAAAAAGTAATAAAACAAGCGAAGTACAAGGGAAAACTAAACACACTATTTACACTACATACAAACAAGCCATTCGTATCATTAATCATGACTGATGTCTCTCCACAGAACACTATTTTTGGCTTTACTGACAGATGTAATGCGATTGCATGTCCTTTGTTCGATGGAAGATGGATTGTGTCAGGTATTGGGTTGAGATGGCACAAAACCTGGAAGCTTTTCTCATCAAACGCTCTTTTGATCAGTCTTTTGAAGGGCAGTCTTTTGTGGCGCTCTCTGTACTCTGGTGCTCTGTGTTTAGAGGTTGTCCCCGGGTTGGTACTGTGGTTCAGTGGCAGTGAAGTAATCCTCCAGAAAGGCTTGCAGATACTCAAAGGTGGGCCGCTCCTCGGGGTCCCTCTTCCAGCATTGGAGCATGAGCTCATGCAGGGAGCTGGGACAGTCCTGGGGGCAGGGCATCCTGTAACCACGCTCTACTTGCTCCAAGACTTCCCGGTTGTTCATGCCTATGGGACAAATGCAAAGCATGTGCTCTTTAAATGAAAACCGTTGTGGGGCCTTTAAATTCCTGTATAATGCTGTGTTGCACTTCATTCATTTATTCAGTCTTTTAAAGATAGATAGTTCACCCCAAAATGTTCCAAACTTTCGATCTTTCGACTGTTTTTGTCCATACAATGCAAGTATATGGGGTCCAACATTTACATGCACCCAAATAATGATAATGATAGATGGCTCAAACAGATTGAAAAGGCTTCATGTAAACAAGTGGCTGGCCGCAGTATAGGTCATAAATCCCACCCTTGAGGTAGTTCTTATCACGCAGACATATGTTCATTTTTCTAATAAGTTTGGTTTTAGTTAGTTATTTGATGCTATAAAAACGGAGTGTAATGTCCTGATTGACAGCTGTGCTGGAGCAAGAGTATGGGTGGGACCTTTAAAGGGTTAGTTCACCCAAAAATGAAAATTCTGTCATGAATTACTTACCCTCATGTCGTTCGACACCCGTAAGACCTCCGTTCATCTTCGGAACAGAAATGAAGATATTTTAGTTGAAATCTGATGGCTCTGAAAGGCCTCCATTGACACAATGGCACTTTACACTCTCAAGACCCTTAAAAGGTACTAAAGACGTTGTAACAAAGTCCATCTCACTACAGTGGTTCTAAAATAACTTTATGAATCGGCGACAATAGTTTTTGTGCGCAAAAAAAACCCTAAATAACGACTTACATAGTGATGACGATTTCAAAACAAGGCATCATGAAGCTTCGAAGCGTTATGAATCAGCGAGTCGAATCAGCGGTTTGAATCGCCTAATTTCAGCAGTTTGGCGGTTTGACACGCGATCCGAATCATGATTCGGCTCACTGATTCATAACGCTTCGAAGCTTCATGATGCCTTGTTTTGAAATCGTCATCACTTTGTAAGTCGTTATTTAGGGTTTTTTTGCGCACAAAAACTATTCTCGCGATTCATAAAGTTATTTTAGAACCACTGTAGTGAGATGGACTTTGTAACGACGTCTTTAGTACCTTTTAAGGGTCTTGAGAGTGTAAAGTGCCATTGTGCCAATGGAGGCCTTTCAGAGCCATCAGATTTCAACTAAAATATCTTCATTTCTGTTCCGAAGATGAACGGAGGTCTTACGGGTGTCGAACGACATGAGGGTAAGTAATTAATGACAGATTTTTCATTTTTGGGTGAACTAACCCTTTAAAGAGGGTATGCACGTGACATCACCGTTGGCCGGAGCGACTGCGGTTACACCCATGGAGTGGCAAAAAGATTTGGTTTTTGGCATGAATGCAGTGGAAAAACACATCTAAAACAGGATAGAACTTTGAGATTGACTGTAAAAATAGATTCGACAAGAAATCTGAGGTATATTTTTAAAGACTGCTGAAAGCTACAGAAAAGAGACGCAAATGGATTGCTGTAATTCACAGAAACAACTTGTAACACTCGCTATAGCTGGAGACAGACTTCACGGAGGCTATTGACATTTTACATCTCACACTTTATTCCCTGTGAAACTCGTGTAACTGTCTTTCATAAACGTTCTTCCGTCCACAGCGTTACTTAATAAACAAAATACCATTAAAAAAAGAGCAACAGAAGTAATCTGCATAAATGGGGGTGCTCGAGGCACACATACAACGCAGACAGTTCAACAGGGAGCGCGCAGCAGTTAAAAACTGGACTCCAGGCAGCGAAGCGTAGATTTGCAGTTATCATTTTGTGTCAAGTTGTTGAATTTTGAGGTCAAATCATACCCTATATATTATATTGTTATATATTGTATTGAAAACTCATCAATTAAATATTTACCATCTTATATTCTGCATAATTGGATGTTTCTAAAAAAAAAAACACTGACAAAAAATATTCACGTTTTAGGGCTGGACGAGTCGATATGACATTTGATATTTAACATTGATATAAGTGATCACCTGGATTTAGACCTAGCTATATTGTATTTATATTATGCAAAGTTGCATTATGTATTAACCTAGCGTCGAAATCAGGCTCATATAAGTGTCAGGAAACACGATTCCTGGCTGAATGTCAATATCCATGGATCACTGGACGCTGGCTGGGTAAGTTGTAAGGAGCACTATATGGAATCGAAACTTTAGTTTAAACTGATAATTGTTTGTTTTACTTGTGTTTTCGCAATTTCCCATATTAAAGCCATTCATGCAGCAGCTCTTCTGCCACTCAGTCTGGCTGAGGGGGCGTTCCGACGGGAAAGTGACGTCAATGCATAGGCTACCCTCTATACCACGGCAAACACCTCAAATGATCCGATTGAACTTTATCTGAATAAAATTTTAAACGGATTAAAAGAGTGGTGTAGACCTTAAATAATCTGGGCAAAAACAAGCATGCAAATGCTGGAATTCAAATATTCTCTCAATGGGATTCAAAAATACCTTGCGCAGTGTTTACCATAGCCCTTTTATAATAAGATCTTTGAGGTTTACAGACGTTTTACGTCAGTGGAGGAGAATGAATATTTGATTTTTAAAAATCCTCTTCTGACATAAATGTCAGCTTTCCTTTTAGATGTCATCAAGGCAAAAACGACAAACAATACATACTCATAGTAGATCAGGTGATATTATCACGGTGGCTTTATCATTCTGAATGCGCCGACTAGGCAGTGCATGAGCTGAAGTTTTGTTCAAAATACATGTAATTCACATATGATGAATATATCCTCCTGGGACCCAGGAATAGACTTTTGTCCACTGTAGCGGACATTATATTTTAGTGAGTTTCTCTGACATCAAACATGTCACAGTGACAGTTAAGTCTGGATGTCCTGTAAAGAGCACATTCGGGGCTTTGCAGAGATACCAAATGTTTGGAGGTTTCACCAGGGCAACAACTTCTTCTTGGTCTTTAAAAACAGCTGACATTAATGTTTAGAACTCTTATGGAAATATGATACTATTTGGTAATTATAATTTAAATCGGATTACTTTTCAAATTGTTTGTTATAAATCAACATCTCAGGAAAATGTTATGGGGTTTCTAATCAAAATATGACTTTCTGTTACAAAACAGGGCATTGATTTCATAAATGTCTACTGTAGAGACGCCAGGACTTAAATCTTGTTTATCAGGCATTTTGGAGAAACAACAAGTGAATAGGGAAAGAAATTATATATAAATATTCCCATGAAATATTAGATATTATTATGAAAATGTTTCTGATTATTACTCCCGTTATTACACTTCTATTTTCATTACGTTGCACATGAACACATTAATATGCAAATTAGATGCAGTGTATAGATACATTGTATTGAATGGGAAAATCCAAGTATGGCCATTTTACCCACATATGGCATAGAGTAAAATGGTATATCAATGCATTCCGTTATATCTTTCATAACAAAGTTCAGAATCATCTTTAAACAAAGTTTGTTTTAAAAAATCCTGAAAGCTAAAAATTGATTGGTGAATTAAAAATAAATATTTTTGCCTATACGTGCAAGTACATGTCATTTTATTTTTCCTGGTCCTGGTGTCAACTACAGAGGACATATCATAACATACGAATAAAATATATTTTTTCAAAAATGTTTTTCCCATTTGTTTCTTATGCTCTAAACAATGTAATGACATGAAAAAATACTAAATTCAAAAACCTTTTTTTTTTCTGGGTCCCAGGAGGAATATTAATCCGATTGCAAAATGAAGGGTTCATATAAACGGAACTTTCAGAATCTGAAATCAGCTTAGATTGATTTGGATTGAGAAAAGTTAGTAGATAACTAAGGAGACATGGAGACATTTTTTCAAATATCTTCTTTTGTGTTCATACAGGTTTGGAATGACATATGGGTGAGTAAATGATGACAGAATTACTAAATTGTCCCTTTAAGTGTCTTGTGTCAAATGGCAAACTTTCAATGAAAATGAATTAATTTTGGTCATTTTTGTAATTTGCTGTCAGTTAACGAATTAAGAATGCTCCTTCTCACCTGGATAGGGCACGCGTCCTTTGGTGACCAGCTCTGTGAGTAGTATTCCAAACGACCACACATCTGACTTGATAGTAAACCTTCCATAGAGTGCTGCCTCTGGAGCCGTCCACTTGATTGGGAACTTGGCACCTACAATGGAACACTGGATTTATGGATCTGATCTCGAAATGTGGCCTACTTGTGAACTGGGCAATGTTTCAGGAAATTGCAGATTTAACTCTATTGAATACGTGCATAAGGAAACTAACATTAGTAGATAAAACACTGCTCAGTCATATATTATATAACCTATATGGCCACGTCATCTCAGTTACTTTTGAGATGTTGCCATGCTGAAAATGTTGCCACATGGCAACTAGGCATGGAAAAAAAAAAATTATTTTATGAATTAATACTTAACACTTACAATAAATAAATAACATAACCACAGTAATACAACCCCAAATCAGAAAAAGTTGGGACAGTATGGAAAACGCACAAAAAAAGAAAGAAGTGATTTCTACATTTACTTTGACTTGTATTTCATTGCAGACAATATGAACACAAAATATTTCATGTTTTGTATGGTCAACTTCATATCATTTGTAAATATTCATCCTTTCCTGTCATCCAACAAAAATATATATTTTAATAGCAAAATATCCATATGTAGAAAGAAATTTGAATAATGAGCAGCACTTTCACATCTCGAAAGAGAGTATTGTATGACTTAAAAACAGCATATTAATGTTTTTTATAAACTGATCTTTTAACTCCAATAATACAGTTTGTTGTACTTTTTTCTGAATGGTCAGTGTGAAGTATAAAGTAAAAGAAAATGTTGTCTCGACAACACTGCACCACAGAGGGTTTACTAAGTCTATAAAGGCAGAGTAGATAAGCCTGATTTGGAATCGTATCCCTTACCTTGTCGTGCTGTGTATTCATTGTCCTCTATTAGTCTGGCCAGTCCAAAATCTGCAATCTTGCACACTAAGCTATCACCAACAAGTATATTGGCAGATCGCAGATCTCTGTGGATGTAGTTCATCCTTTCAATGTAAGCCATGCCTGCAGCAACCTAAAAGAGGAGTGTGCAAACGGTGAAATATTGAATTTTCCCGTGGTCAGGTAAGTGCTTACTGATACCAGATACCTTTAATGATTATGGGTATCAAAGCATTTTACTAACCTGAGCGGCCATGTCAACTAAATTTGGCAATTTAAGCCCACGTCCTTCACCATCCTTCAAGAAATCCAGCAGGCTTCCTGTAAGACCAACAGAATATGTTTGAAAAAAACCCATGGGACTTCTTTGGAGGTGTAAATATATATAACTTTAAAATGTCACTTTAGTCAATTCATTGATATTTATTAATTTGACTGTCTTTTGCTGCAAAACCAGCCAAGTCCTTGTTTGTTTTTTCTTGCAAAAACCTCTAAGTCCACCTCTTTGGACAAGATATAGTAAACAGTTGTAAAATCACTACTGTCACGTCCGTTTCGGATTCAGGTCCAAGTGATTACAGGGGACCCAGGTTTGAATGTGACCCGCCGTCGTTTCCCGTTTCCCCACCCTATCTCTCTCCAGTCACTCTTCACTGTCCTTTCTGAATAAAGGTAAAAGGCTCAAAAAAATGCACACAGTATAACCATAATAACACAGAATGACAGCACACTTTAGTGGATAACAACAAACAGAAGACAAATAGAAGACTTTATACAATAACTACACCATCTACACTATACGCAAAATAAGTAAAAAAATATATATAATATATATTTAAAATATAATAATCAAATACAAAATTAAATAGATATACAGTATAAAAATAAATATAAACTTATGATGTATTAAAATAAATAAAAAATAATAAATAACTATAAAAAGTATGCTGTTAAGTAATTTGTGCATTAAGAAGTTGTCACAGGGTGTTTTGGTGATGGTTCATTTTCCATGTTCCTCGTTCATGTTTTTAGTTTATCATGTTCTTGCTTTGTTTTAGTGTCATGTTCACAGTCTTGTCATGCACTTCCTGGTCTTGTCATGTGATTCCCATGCCCTCATGTGTTGTCATGTCATTGGTTCATTGTCTCATCACTGTTCACAGGTGTCTCTTGTCATTAGTCTGTGTGTATGTAAGCCCTCATGTTTGCCATGTGTCTTTGTCAAGTATTGAATGTTGTAACCTGCTGTCGGTGAGTTCTGTTAGTTAAAGCTCCTTTTAGTTTGTTTTTGCCAAGTCCTTGTTTTATGTTTTGTTGTGAATAAAATACTGCACATGGGTCCTTCAACTTGCCTCCAGTGGATACCGTGTTACAGAAGTGCATTATGTCAGTAAACATTAAACTGATATTAGCTCGATAATTGAAAGCCGGCTCATATGCACGCCGTTGTCATTAATTTTGTGATCATATGATTCGATTCGCATCATCTGATTGGTTCTGTGAACTTAGAGGCTTTTGGTGGTAAAGGGAAGTAGCGTTTAGAGGTTTCTGCCAACATTGATGAATGTATACTATGTGCAGGGAATATTCGCACAATATCGTTATCTAACTTTTGACAGAGGTGGTGTTTAGCAGCTTTAGCATATATATATATATCTATATATGTTTGATCAATTACCAAAGAAACATGTCAAAGTTATTTAGGAAGATAAAGATGTTCTTTTCAGAGTGCTAATTTTGTGATGCAAAAATGAGTACACCCTCCTGAAAGTTACTAAATAAAACTAAACAATCTATTTCTGGTGTAAGGCAATTTTAGATCAACAGATAAGTATGTTGAACCAAAACATTTAAAGAGAAGTGATTTCTTGACAGTTAATAGTGTTATATAGCCCACTGAATCATTCTCAGACTTAATGCTGACAGAAATGGAACCACTTGGGAGAGAACTGTCAGGACACTTATTTCTTAGCATAAAAGAGGCCAGTGGTACAAAAGGATTACCAAGTGTGAAAAAATAGTGAAAGTAACACAGAAATTCAAAAAGCAATGGACTGAAGGCCACTGAAATAATCAGGCCTTCATTGTAAGCTTTCATTTAGTGATGAGTGATTTTTTTTTGCTAGGCAAAAAGTAAGAGAAATACCAAGTGAGTGTCACAGATCCAGAAAAAGCTATGGAAAGAGTGACTGTTTATCTCACAGAGTAGGACGCAGCCTGCAAAAATGATATGCATGGTAGTTGGAACTACCTACTGGAACTACCTACTGTAGCCAAAGCACAATAAAGTCAATTAGCTTTTTCCAAGGACCATATTTAGTGAGACTCATGAGACCAAATCAATCATTTTGGATCTAACATGATGTAACATAACATAATGTTTTGGTGTTGCTATAGTTTGTTGAATTAAATCTAGGGAGTACTCATTTCTGCGATCCTTCCTTTAAACAAAATTGGCTGATTTACTTATTTTACGGATATTATATTATATAAATATATGACATATATATTTCTCTGTTTTTATTAAGTATATGTTTAATACATTTCAATTTTGCCATCTTTTCATGAATTGTATTAGTGATCATCATTAAGAAAATACATCTTTTGTATTTGTTCAGAGGGGGTGTACTCGATTGCTGTGAACTGTATATAATACTTGTTTGCTATTTGAATACATTTTAAAACGTAATGTATTCCGTTTGATGTATGATGGCAAAGCGAACTTTTCAGGAGCTACTTCAGAAATCGTTCTAATATGCTGATCAAGAAACATAATCAATGTTGAAAACAGTTGTGCTGCTTAATATGTTTGTGGAAACTGTGATGATTTTTAAGGATTCTTTGATGAATAGAAAGTTCAAAAGAACCGCCTTTATTTAGCACTTCTGTTTGCAAAATCCTACCTTTGCTCATATATTCTGTCACAATGTAGATGGGTTCTTCAGAGACGACCGCATACAGCTGCACTAGCTTGTCATGCCTCAGTTTCTTCATTATCTGAGCCTCCTCCAGGAACGACTCTGGGGACATTGTGCCGGGTTTCAAGGTCTTCACTGCCACTTTAGTATTGCCATTCCAAGTGCCTGCCATTCAGAGACGAGATTTCATAGTGAGTCACACAGCCCTTGAAAGGAACCACACATAAATCCTCCAAGACAGCTGGCTTTCTTTTGACAAGATGAAATGTTCTCAGCCTCCCAGACAGGGTCTAGATTTATACCCCTGGAATTATAAGTAATGCATGAATATCAAACTCTTTATTGGGCATGTGGTTAAGCTAATCTCTTACCCATCCAGACCTCTCCGAACTGTCCATTCCCCAATCGTTTGATGAGCTGAAGTGACTCCCGTGGGATCTCCCATACATCTTTGGTTTTGACGGACAGGTCGGCGAGGCGGGGCATGCCTTTATGGCACGGGACTATTAAACGGCAACAGAGTCCTGCAGCCCGGGCTGAATGCAGATATATTAATTACATGTTATGTCAAGTTATCATTTTAAGGTCAATTCATCTTCGAATTTAATACAGACTTACCAGAATAATGATGCACAAGTTGCTGCAGAGTTTCAAATTGAGCTCTAGTGGTGATGTAATATCCTCCATTGTCTAACTTGCGTATCTTGTAATGCTTCACGTGATCGCCCTTAGTTTCATCCCAATCCTGAATGGACAAGGAAAACGCTCCTGGAAAAAAACAGTGGAGTGAACAGGAAATTAGATAGTACAGGAGTATGAAATATCAGTTAATAATTCAAAGTTTGCAAAACTTTCAACTAATGTAAACTACGAGTCAGAACTTTTTTTTCTCAAATAGATGAATACTTTTGTTCAGCAAGGATGCAGTAAATTGATCAAAAGTGTCACTGCAAACAAAGATATGTATAATTTAATACATAGGTTCTTTTGAAATGTTTATTCATCAAAGAATCCTGATTTTCAACATTTTCAAATACATTAAAACATAACATTTATTTTAAATTGTAATAATATTTTACAGTTGTACTGCTTTTACTGTATTTTTAATCAAATAAATGCAGCCTTGATGAGCATAAGGGACTTATTTTAACATTTAAAAAATCTTACTGACCATAAACTTTTAAATGGTAGTGTATCTCTGAATGGTTTTGTGCAAATGCAAATTACCTTTCGTGGTCTCACTCTCCCTTATAAGGAATGTGCCTCTGGGATTTCCATTCGACAACAGTTGCCTTTCTGCATCTTTACGGCCCAGTTTTCCAAAATACCAACTACAAAGGGATACATAGTGTTTGGTTTAGTTAACAGTATAACCACATGACAGAGTTATGTTATTGTGCTTGTCCCAATGAAAATACTTCTTAGAGTAATGCAAAAAACAGACATTCTTCTTCTAGACAGTCCTCCTATTTATATTTCACTTTGCCTATTTTAGTACTAAAACGGAACTTACTCTTCTGCCTGTATGGAGTCTACTGGAGCCACATAATTACTGGGTATGTATCCTGTTCCACCTGTAGTGAGAGAGCGGGCCTCCCACCAGTCTCCCTCCCTGATATATGGCAACAGGTGCAAGAGAACAAATAAACAATGAATACATTTCTAGAGGGTCAAGTTTCAATTATTTAGAAGGAAACTGGCTGTTCTATAATGCACATATAAAATCCAATTTTTGTGTTCCCACAAGGTAATGTACAGAAACACTACTGTTCAAAGGTTTGGGGTGAGATTTTGTGACAGTCATTCATAATTTAACAGCATATTTATATTTTTTCAACTTTTGTAATGTTCAAAGAATCCAACAAATGGTTTCAACAAAAATACTAAGCAGCACAAACGTTTTCAACAATGATAATAATAAGAAATGTTTCTTGAGCAGCATTCTGAAGGATCATATGACACAAATAAATGCAGCCTTGCAGAGCATGACTTTCAAAAAAATTTATGAAAAAAATCTTACCAACCCCAAACTTTTAAACAGCAGTGTACATTAAAAACATTTTAAGTTAATATTTCAAACAGCCAACGAAGCCCTGCACATGCCATATGAACAAAAATATATACAGTATATATTATACACAAATTAATCATTCGTTCTCTCATTTTAGTAAATCATGTATCAATCTTTCCCTCGTTTTGATTTAACTTACAAGGGAAAAAATTATTATATTGTGTGCACGGTTAAGTAAAACGAGGGAACAAATTATTTCATGCACATGATTTAGTAAAACATCCTGATGTATCAGTAAGTCATTTGTGGCCACAATATACTGTCCTTTTTTTTTACCGCGTGTTATCTGCGGGGTTCTGTAGTATTTAAAAAAAAAATCTATAAACTCACGTGCTATTTAGAATCTGGAACTTTTCCCCTTTCCTGAAGCTGAGGTCATCCTCTGACCTTGCCTCATAATCATAAAGTGCTACAAAGAGTGTTACTCCTGCAAAGTAAATGACAAATAACATCAGCGTACTGACAAAGACTAAAACAATACATAGTTTTATAGAAATATCACAATGGCAACAATGTGCTCCAAAATGGAAATAGTTGGGATATTTAAAAGTCAACATTAAGCAGTATTCAACTCATTTTACTTCTGTTAAACATTTCCAAATTAAACAAGATATTCAATGAGAAAAAAAGTGGGTCAGAAATTTGATTGGATCAAGAAAAATGCTCATGCTTGATACCAGAATGAACCCAGGGGCTGAAAAATTAGAGGCCTTGGTGATGTCAGCCAAAAAGAAAAGCAGTTTCAGAGACTTAACAAGAAAGACCTTTTTTTATTTTATTTGGATTTTATGGACCAATCCAAAGCGTACAATAAAACTAAGAATGTGTAATAAATAAGGATGATTTTTTTTGTCATTCATGACAGTTTGAAGGTATTTCACTTTCTGTTTAAGTGCTAGAACAGCAAAGTGCCTCATTTTACCTGTTCCACCCCGGGATCGTAATGTTCCTGAGTGTGAAGAAGTGTTCACTCCACCAAACACAGTCACTCCTTGACTGACAGGCGCATGGAAGTTGTTGTAGTTGGGTATGGTGGTGACCCCAAAGCTGGGGTAGTGCTGAGGTGTTGGATCAGCCCCATATCGATATCCTGCATGCTGTGAGACACTAGTTTCTCTGTCGTCCGTGAGTTTGGTTGCCTCTTTGTCCTTACATTGCACACAGCCCATTATCTATATTCTTTGTGGTGAAGAAAGGGCATAAATGAACATTCATTTACAGACATAATGACATATTCACTTCTGCCTGGACATTTTATTGGTTTGAATCTAATCAAATGAGTTATATTAAAGACGAGGTTCAGATTCTGATTGGAAGTAAACAAATATCCCTAAGTAATTACTTTAAAGGGACATAAATCAATAATAAATTCGACAAGTGATTCAGCAAGACATCTGGGTTTTTTGCTAAAAAAAAAGTCTGTAATTAAAGAGAAAATAAATAAATGTGTCACTCGCCGAATTTGTGATTCATTTAATCTTATTTGCATCAAATAGCATAATGATTTGGATAAGCGAGTCATTAATGTGACGCCACATTCACATTTACTATGTGCGTATTATGCTACCAAAGCTAGTTTTCTATCATGTTTAACAAATGTTAAAGGCACAGTATGTAAGTTTTGCCACTAGAGGTCGCTTATTCAAAATAAAGGTGTAGCTTGATGACCATGGGAGTTGTAGTCTTGACTCTTCACTTCCACAACCGATGGAGCAGAAATCATGTTCATGAATCAGCGAATGTTTTAAAGTTTTATTAACGTTACGGTGGTATGAAGCAGGACGCACCTAGATCCCTTAGGAGCGAATGCTAATGAGAAAGACCGTGTTGTGCTGTATAATAATGATAGTTTTTTGTTGATGATAAATGTATATCCAAACAGTTGCTCGCCTGTCTAATAAAATACATACTATATTAAAGGATTAGTTGACTAGTTTAAAATTAAATTACCCCATGATTTACTCACCCTCAAGCCATCCTAGGTGTATATGACTTTCTTCTTTGTGATGAACAAAATCGGCGTTATATTAATAAATATCCTGATTCTTCCAAGCTTTAGGGTGCGTTCACACTTGTCATGTTTGGTTCGATTAAAACAAACCCTGGTGCGATTCATTTGAACATATTTGAACCGACATCCAAATCCTGGTGCGCACCAAACAAGTGGGCCGAGACTGCTAAAAAGATGGGTCTCAGTCCGCTTCCAAACGAACTCTGGTGCGGTTCGATTGATATATGAACGCAACACGGACCAAAGACATGTAAACTAACCAAAAACAGGACGTGCTGTCACAAGATGCGACGCTACAAGTCAGCTGATTTGACGCCACTTAAAGTCTATGGGAAAGATCGGTGTATCCAAAATGAGTAGAGGGCAAACGTGGAGCAATGAGGAGGTAAAGTGCCTCATCAATATATGCAGATCTTCGTTTCTGCATTCAACGGAGGAAATCCTGGTGCTGTTTTGAATGTTTTTAACATTTTATGAGCTCTTCATGAGTTCTCAGCTGGTAAAAATAAAACCATATGTACACGCATAAAATTATTGCGTTTAATCCAGCACACAGCATTGTTTTGAATGTTCAGTAAGCAAACATTCAACCAAACGACCAAACGAACCGAACTACAAGTGTGAACGCACCATTATAATGGCAGTGACGGGGTCCATCGAGTTTGAAGCGCCAGTTAAGTTTTTTTTGTAAGTTGAATACGGAAGGTGGTCTGGTGGAAGCTAGATATTTTACTTTATTACGTTTTAAATATGGATATTTTTCTTACACAAAAGCATCACTTCGCTTTAGAAGGCCTTTATTAGACGGTTTATGATGGATGGATGCACTTTTTCGAGCTTCAAACTCAATGGACCCCGTCACTCCCATTATAAAGCTTGGAATCGTCAGGATATTTATTAATATAACTCAGATTGTGTTCATCAGAAAGAAGAAAGTCAAATACAGGCTTGAGGGTGAGTAAATCTTGGGGTATTTTTCATTTTAAAGTGAACTAATTCTTTAAAGTAACTTCTGTGTTTCCATGGTTTCTACAGAAATCAGGGGTAGCACGGATATGACGTTATTGACAGGCGATGCAAGGACACGGTCCACTGGTTAAAATAGCTGATTTCTATGGATTTAAACATTGTTGGAAACATCTGGGATAATGTAAGTACACAGGTCAACAAAATATATAACATTGTTCTAGTGCTTTTTGGATATTTTTAATCTAAAAATCTTACATATTGTGCCTTTAAATATATGTAGCTTGTTTTGACAGAAGATACATGCAGAAAGTAAATGAAAACATACATTCAATAAACATACCAAGGCAAGCACTGGGCTACCACAGTGGAGTATTCGCATTCCATTCAATTAAAGATGGGGTGAAAACATCTACGATTTGCTCCTTTGCCTGAGTGGGCAAAACAAAAGCCAGAGACATCATTTTATTTGCAAACAACTTTCTGAGAAGCTATATGGAATACTTAAGGACTACTTAAGTTGCACATTTTATCCTTTAACAGCCTTAAATTAATCTACAGAAAACTGAATTCAGGAGAAAGAGCCATTCATGCTTTTGGAAAAGTGTCTCGAGTCTTGACCACAGACATTATAGCAAGAATTATTGTTTTATCTATATCCCTTAAAAAAACAAAGTTAAAAACTTTTATACTTTATATTTGAGACCTTAGGACATACCTTCATAAGTCAAAATAAAATCACCCATGCTTTTCATCAGTGGATTTGCATGAACTTTTTGTTCATGATCACAGAACAAAAGTTTTTTTTTGCAGGCATTGCTGTGAGGATTTAAGGTACCAATCCTTTAAATTATGAAATCTAAACTATAGTCTAAAAAAGATTTGAATGCGGCTAAATGAAGGATTTGGCTTTCTGACACTCAAAGCAAAAGCAGAGAAACATATGAACACTAGAAACAATTCCATGACTTTTGATGGTTTATTAGGCTACTTTCCCAGACTATTTTAAAATACCCTGATTTTTCCAGGTTTTCCATGACCATGGTAACCCTGTATTTATAATTCTGGATGCAATAAGAGGGAAAAATTGCTTTTTGTGCCTGAGGTTCACTGCATATTCATTCGAATAGACATTTAAAACAAACCAACAAAAATCAATAGATCGATTGTACTAAAAATAAAATTAAATCCCACAAATACTTGTGTGTTAGAGATTGTAAACCCTGATAAAGGGTATTGTGTGCTTTCATTCTATCATAAGATGACTACAGTCTAGTGACAGAGGCCTTATTCTTCCATTCAATTGTGCACGTAAGGCTTTTTCTGCTGCGCATCAATCCTGCTGCCAGGCGAGCGCTTCGGAGCAAAAGCATCACACCATCCCTACACAAAATACATTCGTGCTCGATCTTAAACATCCCTGAATACCATGCGGCTAATAAAACGAACGCATTACGGTTAGTCCGCTCGCGCTGGCATTATAATGCCTCCATCTCCCATCATTTCCATTAACCACAATAACCATTGGATACAAATCGGCTGCACCAAGTGTTTCAAAAACGCCAGACCATCAAAAAATGCTTACCAAGAGAGGGGTCGCCTGAAGTGTTTGGTATCTCACCGCAAAGAGAGAATCGAAAATAGGTCATTTGCAAACAGCTTGTTCTATTAATAAAATCTCGGTGAATTATGAAAATAACAACATTGGCCCTGACGGCTCAGGCTGCTCCTGTCGCCGAGTGTAACAGATGATGGCGTTGCTGAGGCGGATTCTCTGGGGGACCGAGGGTGTGATTGACAGGACCTTCAGCCAATCAGGTGGCTCAGAAGACGCCTGCGTGCGTGCGCATATTTTGCCTCCTCGATGGTCCTTTCTGCTACTATGCAGCGTGGGCACAGCTGTGGTTACTATAGGAAAACAAGGACTGTCTGGTCATGCTCCACAAATCTCTCTGTAATCGTCGACAACCTGTGACACCAACAATTTTTGGTGTGCAGTCTGAGTTCGAAAATACTTTTTCCCCCTCTAATCAATGCATGTGAGCT
Organism: Gobio gobio; assembly: GCF_949357685.1. NCBI lineage: Eukaryota > Metazoa > Chordata > Actinopteri > Cypriniformes > Gobionidae > Gobio > Gobio gobio. The sequence continues at coordinate 32,641,712 of NC_137106.1, read as the reverse complement.
ACACCTGTTTTTCTAGACACTCTTCGTTAAATTACAAACGGTATGGGTGTGAAAGTTTTCAGTTTACATCGCCTGCCAAAAGTAAGTCCCGTGATCATCCTAGGAGCCTAAATGCACGCTTATGCAAATCATTTAACTGAAAGTTGCTATGTGTTCTCAGGACAAGGCACCTTTTCATAAATATCAGGATGGGGCAAGTCATTCCATATTTTATTAATCAGCTGGGTGATTGGGACACTTGAGATTACTTAATGGAAAAAATAATCCAAAAATTCCCAATCAACCCGAATTCTCCCTAATTCGCTGACCTTGGTTTGGCATTTTTCCTTTTTGCGGTTTCAAGAATTGTTTAGCTGAAAAGCCAACAATGGGCATATTCCATTCCAATGTGAGAACTTCATAAATATCATCTCAATGTTCATTCAACTGTAATTTCTCCCTCTCTCTCTCTCTGGCAATAATGTTGGAAATGTTGAAATCACTTAAAAAGGATTGTTTCCCTGTAAATTTAAATTCTGGGAACATTTACTTAGCCTCATGTTGTTTGAAACCTGTATGACGTTCTTTCTTCCATCGGAAACAAAAGGAGATGTTTGACAGAATGACAGCCTCAGTCGTTGTAAATTCTCCTAAAATTTCCCCCAACATCTTTTTTTGAATGGTTTTCTTTTTACACTTAAAAAAGTTACTGTCTTAAAACTTGGATGTTTAAGTAAGTTCAACTTAAATTACATTAGGATTACTTAAAAAAACATTGTTGAATCTTGTATTAATGAATTAAAGAAATGTAAAAACATATGCTGTCATATAATTTTTTTTACAGTGTATGGGTATGTGATTGTGTAAAATTGACTTTTGATATCTGACTTGACTTCTTGCCCCGGTCTACCATCGTACATTGTACTGAATGATTATCTGAACCACTAATTTGGTACATAAAAAAACAAAAAAAAACAATGGTAGGCCTACTGCCATGTCTCAAAAAAGCTCTACCATGTCCCAAAAAATGTTAATGTGTGCATATGACTTGCAGTGTCAGTTCAATATCAGTAATCAGCAAAAACATATCAAGGTTTGGGCTGACTTTCAAGCATTTTCAATATTATTAGTTTTAATCTTAGAAAATGAAACTCTGCCAGAGGACTCTCGTCCTAAATCAACATCTGTTGCTACAGCGTCGGCCAACTGTGAGATTTTGAAATATTTTAATACATTTTATAATTATCAAGATTTTGTTGATTCACTTCATGCAGAGAGCGGACTTTTCAAAATGTTTTTGTGATGTTTCACAGGTTGATTGAAATTATGGTCAAGCATTTTGTTTAACCTCTAAAAGATTGTTGTTGATCAGATGCCACAAGTACAATTAGCATTATGCTCATATATTACCAAGGGGCCCTTAAGTATGAAATCTGTTCATTTATGTCCTGTTACTTTAATTGTATAATACATTGATTTTTAAAAAAAAAAGATAAATGTCCAGTTTGCACAAACCAGTTGTAGTGGTGTAGTGAAGGTGTAATGTTTTAGGGGCTAAATCTCTCCTTACTCTTCCCTGAATTACTACGACTGATCATTCACTCATTCAGACGTAAACAAATACATCAACATTGCACATTGACATTATTATTATTGTTTATGAGCGATATGCTGTGATGTTGAGCAGTTGCCATGGTGACGTGAGTTAGTATGGCGATGTGAAAGTGCACTTTAGACTATTTCAGTGCATTCAAAACAGCTCCGTCTGGGCTGACAATAAACTGTGACCGAATCTAGGTCACCAGGATTCCTCAGAATGAATTCATCATGCATGCAATGTGTGACTGGATGTTTATATTGGAAAAATGTAATCCATGGTTGGAGCGTTGGGAGTGAAATGATCACAAATCTGTGTTGGCCTATGAAGTGTCTACTTAGATAAAGCGCCCATATGAATAGGCTATTCAAGCCATTTAAATCTAGGATGTTGCTATCTCCCTTCAGTTTTGAGAAACCAAAAGAAAGATTGGTGTAAAAGACAGGTTTATGGAAGAAGAAAAAAAGCAATGCCAAAAAAAGAAATATACATAGCAAGAAAAAAAAACCCTTTGTGACTGGATTCATTTGTACCGAATCACCAGTTGCTGGTTGCGCGCCCTTCCTCCCCCTCTAGTGGGTGAGTGTAACCCCTCCCCCCTCGGCTTCACGGAGGCGTCTGATTGGCTCTCACAGCTCTTCTGTGACGCCAGGGCTATTTGGGCGTTGTATCTCGCATCTCATTATCAAAAGAGAACAATTTCATTATCCCCATCTCGTATCCCAAAATAATATATTTTATTTGAGATAGTGCTGTATGTATTATTATTTTCTGATCGGCTGATCACAGCTTTACCTCTCGTTATCTCCTTTCCGCGGTTTTATTTGAAAACAGACGCTCTTGAGAGCGAGCACGCGACGCGTCTGAGGGAGAAGCTCGCGCTCTTTGTTCATTCATTTCATCTGCGATTCTTTGTTGCGTGTGAAAGCATGGGAGCGCAAATCTCCAAAAACGGAGCAAAAGAGGAGACTGCTGCCGAAAAACCAGCCGAGGCTGCGAATAAATCAAATGGACAGGTAATAACTTTAATTATTATCTTTGTACATGCGTGTGATGTTTTGAGGGGGTGTGCAGTACCAAAAATCTAGTCGGTTCAAGTGAACAATGAGCCGATCAACAAAGGGACTCTCCACTTTCCACTGAAAATCAACACTTTGTGTCAAATATCCATGTTATTATTGTATAAATGTTTAAAAGATCAGCACAAATGGGTTATATTTGGTGTAAACTGCATTTTTGTTCTTTGCACGTTGATTGTAATAGACCCCCAATGTAATATGTGCGTTTAAACGGCGAATATTTTTTTTCTTTAAACCATAAAATTACGATTACGTTGAAATTCGGTGTTTCCAGTCCAATTTTTTTAGTATTATTTAAATGGGAATATCTTCGTTTAGCTTTATCAAGCTTTTCCGTCGTGCAAAGCCATTTCGGTAAAATCACCACGCCTTTATTGCATCTTGTTGATAAAATGGAAGTACAAATAAGCCACGAGACAAAATCCGTAGATTTAACATGAGAAATGGCTTTAATATGAGAAGTAGCCTTGTAAGACTGCTAATGTACTCAACACGGCGATCTTCTCGGTTTGATCAGCGCTGGTGGATCTACTCGTCCATCTTACAACGCTTTCACTTAGATGGCAACAGCATCAGCCAGACAAAGTGCATGAGACTTCACCCACGTGGCGAACCTATAGACTCCAGACAGTGTTTTCGTATAGCTTTTGCTGTTTTGTAGATTTCACACATGCGGTATAAAAGCAAACAATTGTATTTAACATTTTTACATGGTGTAAAAAAAAAAGCTTATGAAGCATTTTCTTATTCCCACAGGAGAATGGCCATGCCAAAACCAATGGGAATGCCTCTCCAAATGCAGAAGCAGCCACGGAGGATGTGCAGGCCAATGGAAAGCACTCTGCTGATGGGGAGGTGAAAGCAGATGATGGAAAGGCAGAGGAAGGAGGCGCAGAGAAGGCCGCTCCAGAGGGTGATGCGGAAAGTTCCGCCGTTGCGAATGGCGAAGACTCAGCCAAGACAGAAGAAAACGGTTCTGCCCCTGCGAGTGCCGAGCCTGCCAAAACCAAAAAGCGCTTCTCCTTTAAGAAACCATTCAAACTTAGCGGCTTCTCCTTTAAGAAGAGCGCCAAAAAAGATGCTGATGGTGGAGAGGCGGCGGCAGCGGCGGCAGAAGCTGTGGAGAATGGAGAGCAGAAGAAGGAAGCTGAACCAGAATCTGAAGAGGCCAAGCCAGAGGCCTCCAGCGAAGAGGCCAAGACGGAAGCTCCCACCGAGGAACCGAAAGCTGACGAACCAGCCGAAAGCAATGAGGAAAAACCATCCAGTGAGGTAGCCGAAGAGAAGCCAGCTGAGGAGAAGCCAGCAGAAGCTGCTCCTCAGGAACCAGCAGCCGCAGAGAGCTCAGATGCCACAGCCGCTGCCACAGAGTAAGATGGAGGTGAAAAGCCCATTTTAGATGAAGTCGAGGAGCACAAACATGGAAAATTTGTACAAAACCAATGACATTTCAAACCTTCTGTTCTCTCCCATACTTTCATCCATTCCTGTTCCATCCACTACATTGTATATGGCATTTTGAAGGAAGGAAGTTGGATGGAATGATTGGAAGTGAAAGGCACATTTTCCCCATGGTTTTCATCATTTTTTGTAGCAGTTGTGTAAGTTGTGTGGGTGTGTGTGCGCATGAGTGAGATTTAATAGAGCATTGCTTGTTTCAATTGTTTTTTTTTTTTTTTCATTTGATTTCTTTTGTAGATGAACTTACATTAGTTGTTGTAAGGACATTGAGTTGAAATGTTAGTTGAAGGTACTGGTGCCATTCTATTGGGTAAATCAAGCATGTGGAAAAAGGAGCTATCAGAAACGACGTCATTGAACAATTTACAGATGTTATTGGTCAATTGGTCAACTGCCGTTACATCAATCACTAAACAGGTGCTCAAAACCTCAGCAGCTGCATTGTGCAATACTGCAGCATTATGTATTGGTATTGGCTTTTGTCATTGCTGGATTTTATGATGTTGAAAATGGATTTATCTTGTTTTTTCTTTCTCTCAGTGGTATCAATTGAAGTGTTTTTTGTTTTCGTTTCTCTTTCTGGAAAAATTTCATTGAAAATGTTCTGAAATGTTTAAGATCAAAACATTTGGCCTGTCATGTGTAATGCAGTCAAAGTGGTTTTTATTCCAGCAGAGTTCCACAAATGTTTGAAAAATTGCCGGTGCAATCGTCAAGTAGAATTTTTTTTTTTTTTTTTTTTTTTTTTCTTTCCTGTAAATACGTCAGCACCATCTCTACTTGATTTTTAAATGGAATGTAACTGCGTGCAAATCGTTCACAATGCTTCTTTTACCCCTTCATTTTAGGGGCATTCAAAACAAAAATAAAGGATTTAGACAGACAATATATGAGTGGTTTTGAGTATTGATTGTGCAACATTGTCTTTATAATATGAATGCCTTCGCCTTGAAGGTTGTGAGCAATTTTGTGAATTTTAGAAGATCATGCATTTCTTGAATACATTTTTAGAAAACATTTCTAACTTTCATGTTATTTTGTTTGAGGTCCTCCATCACGGAGTATCCCTTTTGCCATCTCATACTGAACAACAGTACCATGGTAAAACACCTAATAATGTAATTTTATAGTTTGTAGGTTTTACTCTCATATCACATAGACCTTGAGGTATGAAAAACGTTTCATTATATTCTGTGTGTTTACCCTCAGCGCTTGTAAATGCCGTTCTTCTAAATCCCAAGGAAAGCCAAATACTTTCCAAGTATAAAATAAATGTTAACAGACGCTACTCGGATGTTTTTAGCCTACCACAGAAGCTAAAGATAATTTAGAACCATGCATTTTCTGAACTCCAAGATGAACTTCCCCACTAATCTAGCAACCACAAGATGGGTGTGTTTTCACCCAATATTCCTGTTCCTTGTTTAGATGCTAGATATTCATCTTATATGCCAAAGTTAAACTTGTGGCTCCCACCTCCGCACTCAAAGATGGTAACGACTTTACCCTCCAGGTGCTCTTGTCTTTTTTCTTTTTTTTATTCAACCACATCCCTCAAATCCTCCACATGCTGTGCCTGCCTGTGGCCTGTGGCTCCAAGCTTCTGATTGCCTCCACCCAGCGGCTTCTGTTTGACTTGTCTCCACCTAACCCACATCTATTTTGTTGACTGGTTAACTTAACACAGTTATCAAAGCATACTCCTTTACTTCCCTATCCTGTTTTTTAAAGGCACTACTCTTGGAACTAGTTTTTTTTTTTTTTTGCTGAACAAAATATAGCATTTTAAATATATCCTTTGTAATTCTGTTGCATTTTATGCCACTTTGTAGTTACCTTTTTTTTTCTTTTAAAGCAAAAAAGTTACTTATTGTGAAAATTATTACACACAGTCAAACACAAACACAGACATAAACTCTTTAGGAAATATTTTATTTTAGTCATTATGGTTTACAGATAAAATTAATCATTTGGGATAACATTTAGATGTTTATTTGTTTGCTTGCAAGTTGAAAAACAGCATTTTCACCATCTCACAATATTCAAGTCAGAAATAAGGATGTCAGGAAGAGCATTCTCTCGGTTTAATCAGTCAGGATATAAGAACAACAATAACAATAAAAATAAGACACAAAGATTTGAATTAGCCACTGTGATCAGTAACAAAAATACAAATGAGGAAAAGGCGAGAAATTATCAGAACACAACTTCACATGCTCTCTCCACACACAAAAAAAGGAAATTGTTAAGGTTTTAATTGTCTTGCTATCCCTGATAACATATTACATACGTTACTTCCTTCTTATTGGCACCACTGCTTTGAATTTTTCAAGTTGAGATGCTTGTATTTCTCAGAACAATAGCACAGTCTGTTGTGCAATGAGGTTTGCAGAACAGGATATTTTGTTTGAGAAATAGTGATGTTTTAGAAGTGACATGGTTTGATCACCTTATCACGTGGAGGCAATCAGGAACCCAGAGAAAGAGCAATGGACATTATCGGCAGCAAAAACACCATTAGCCTCGTCATCAGGGATCTGAATATAAACAGTGTCCTGCTCATTGAGCTGGAGGACAGAACTACCAGACATCTGGTCCACAAATCCCTTGTTGTACTCATCATAGGTAAACATGACTGGATCACTATTTTTATAAAGTGCCACTAAAGCATTAGCTCCATTCACATGCACGCTATAGGAGAAGTAATAAATTCCTGGAATCTGGCAGGTGAACAGACCTGTCTCGGGATCATAATGCTGCTCTGCATTATACACAATCTGATCAAACTTAATTGGGGTACCTGAAGGGGGGTAAGCTGTCACAGTTGCAACGGTGAATGCAGACACAGGACTTTTGACAAGAACTGGGTATACGGTTTCACCTCCAGCCTTCTCAAACATGACCTCACCAGGAGGACCAGGAGGGCCGGGAGGTCCAGCAGGACCTGGAAGTCCAGCAGGCCCATCAGATCCAGGAAGTCCAGGTGGACCCTGAGGTCCAGGAATTCCCTTGGCAGCCAAACCAGCTGGGCCAGGTGTTCCAGGAAGACCTGGGTGGCCTTTAAGGCCAGGTAGGCCTGCAGGACCTGCTGGGCCAACGGGGCCTCTTGCTCCAGGAGCTCCTTCCTCTCCTTTCTCACCTGCTGCTCCAGGATATCCTGGAAGACCCTTTGGTCCAGCAGATCCAGGTGCTCCTGGGGTACCAGGAGCACCTGTGTGGCCAGCATCTCCTTTGTTACCAGGAGCACCTGTAGCTCCTCTTGGACCAGGTTGTCCTGTTGCCCCTGCATATCCCTGCTTGCCTTCAATGCCTTGGGCTCCCTGTTCTCCCTTGTGCCCCTTCATCCCTGGAGGTCCCATTGGACCTTGATCACCCTTATCACCTGTTGCCCCCCTCTCACCCTGGAAACCTCTTGGACCTTGAGAACCAGCTGGACCCACAGGACCAGTAGCACCTGCATATCCAGTGTGCCCTTTAGCACCTGGCTCACCTTTCTGACCTGTTGTACCTGGGCTACCAGCTACACCTCTTTCACCTTTTACACCAGGCTCACCTGGTTTACCATAACCCGGAACACCAGGAGCACCAGGAGTACCAGTTGTGCCTTGTGGACCTTTGGGGCCAGTAGAGCCAGGCATACCTGGGGCACCATTCTCACCTGGCTTGCCAGGCATTCCAATTCCAGGAGCACCCGTTTGACCTTTTGGACCTTGTGCACCCATGGGTCCAGGTTCTCCATCACGGCCAGGTGAGCCTGATTTACCTGGTTCACCAGGATGTCCAGCTTTGCCAGGTCTTCCAACACCAGGCTCACCAGGCTTCCCTGAAGGACCCACTACTCCTGCCGGACCTCTCTCCCCTGGTGGCCCCTGAACCCCAATGCCTCTATCTCCTTTTTGTCCTGTCAGACCAGGAATACCTGGATGTCCTTTAAGACCTGGCTCTCCACGTGGTCCCATTGCTCCTGGAAGACCTGCTGCTCCAGGTTTGCCTGTTGCAGAAAAACCTGCAGGGCCAGGGCTACCAGCAGGACCAGGCATGCCTCTGGGGCCTTGAGGACCAGTTGCACCACTATCTCCTTTAAGTCCAGGTGCACCTGTGGCTCCAGGTTTGCCGGGTCCACCTGGAGAACCAGGTTTTCCAGGTGCTGAGTAACCAGAAGGACCAGGTGGTCCAGGGGGTCCCTGTGGCCCTGGCAGTCCTTCACCATCTTCTCCTGCGGGTCCAGGGGGGCCAGGAGGTCCTTCTGGGCCTGGCTCACCAGGGGCGCCTGGTTCTCCTGCTACAGATACCACTGGAATAAAACAAGAAGTTTATCAATGGCAATACTCATAATCAGTTTGAATGGCAGTGGCAATAACTGTATTTATTCAATAATCAGTAATAGGTGGAATTGTCATTTTGGAATTAACCATGCAATTAAATGTTTTTACATGTAATTCTAAGTACAATATACCAGTTTAGAAAACAATGATAGAATACAACATTGCTAGAGGACTGTGCCAGATCAAATTTAGACAGACTACAAAAATGTATGACTAAAATGTATTACTATGAACAAATGGCACATTTTTACTTATTTCTACATTGTTAGATTTATTTATATTTAACAGCTCATATACATTCATAATGGCATGTTTTCCTCAATAGTGCTGTTTTCTAAAACAACAGGACCTCAGTATATTCGAGTATGTTGATATGTATGAGTATATAAGTACACACTCAGGGAATACTCTTCAGATCCTCTATGTCCCTTTTATCAAAACACAATGTTCAGACATCAGAAAGAATCAATTTTAAACTTCAAACCCTGTGTATCACTGATGCATAACAAATCTATACATATTGTGTAAAATATTTTTTCTGATATTTTTTGTAATTTTTGTGAAACAGTGCTTGCCTCAAATGTTTAGGTTTTAACTTAAAATGTTATATCTGTGATTCTATTTTATTCTATTCTCTGAATCCTTCAGAAACATTTAATTCCTGCAATTACAGTTGAAAACAGTATTGTTTTGCTTTATTATTGATGAATAAACTCGAATTGACAAAGGCCTACAAGAACATCTATACAGAGACTTAGAGGATGTAACTCTTTCCAAATATTGCATTGTGAGTTGAACTTAAAAGCTAAGGGTACTTTATATGGATTTTATATATTTCTATTTTCTAGTCATACTATACAAATTCAGAACCTTCCATTTTCAATTACAATATACATTATTTTTGTACATTTGATAATTCCACTGGATAATCTAATATATATTAGATATAAGTACACACTCAGGGAATACTCTTCAGATCCTCTATGTCCCTTTTATATATATATATATGCGGCTAGGACTCCAGTTTTATAATTGCCTTTATGTGGTCAAATTTATTGGTTTGTAAACTACATCATACCAAAGGTCATTCTTGGAGGCACAGCTTTTTAATGAACCAAAGCAGATGTGTCTAGTTTTTGCTGTGATACACCCAGACTAATCACTTTTCAACATGTCTCTAGAGACTAATTCTAAATAGCTGTTCATAACCGTCAAAAGTTGTTTGGTTTTGACATGCATATCCTTTAAAAGTTAAAACAACGCTGAATCACTTCTGCTCAAACAAATCATATACATTTGTGCAGTATTTTGTTGTACAATATCAAATGATTATATTTGAGCTTTGAATATTTCATCAAACCATGCAGTTAGACATGATATAAGAAAATGATACAAGGTATAACATATTAAATCTTTCATACATCCTTCAACGTATTGTTTAATACTCCAAACTGGGATTTGCTGAAGGAAGTGCGGAGAAAAAATACTAAAACTAAACTAAAAGAAACAGCTTCTGTTGTGTAATCAGAGACAGTAGGACATACGTTATAGTGTGATGTATCTGTAGAGGCATGGCATGAATCTACAATTTGAATATTCAAAAGCTTAGGCAGGTTGCATTATACTATTGGAGGAAGCATTGTGCATCAGTATCCAATCAGTGTGCAGGACTACCCATGAAACTTTTTTATGCGCATACCTAATTGCCTACATTTAAACTGAACGTGTTCATCTAATACGTCTTTAGATCTTAGGTGGAAAAATAGATCTTCAGTACACTGCAGAAAGCAAAGAAAAGCATTTTTCAATTTAAACACATACCTTGGCTTTTCACTGCATAAGGCTGGTACTGGGGGGCCTTCATCACCTTCTTGACAACATATCTCTCACCATGGGCAGCCGTCAAGGCCACCAGGAGAAGAAGAATGCTTGCTACTCGTAGTTCCATTCTTAGAGGTCAAATCTGCAACAGAATTGAAAGAGTTAGATGGGATGACGTAAAGAAAACTGTTTTAGTTAAACAATTAGTTAATTAGTCCATCTTTTTAAGTAAACAACTGCTGACAACTGTAAACTATGATTTCAACTTCTATTCCATTATTAATAACTTTGCTTAAGCCATAACTCAAAGTGTTATATAAGAGCACCCGCCCATTTGCACCTGCTGATAGATGTCCCTCAATATCGAGGCCTAGTTTCCCCAAAAAACCAAAGGAGAAGAAAAAAAATGGACACCTACCGGCATACTTGGGTTCCAAATAAATAAAAAGTTTAACACAGCCGCGGCTCCCACTTCTGAATATCCTTGTGTTAGGAGCCAGACAGGATCTGCTGCTGCCTAGCACAATGATGAGGGTTTTTATACCATATCTGGCCCTTGCATCATTAAAAAAGCACCTACCACACTAGTACCTCCCCTCTCATCGCAAGGCTGTAATTACCAAGCAGATTTGCCCACTGTTGGCATGTCACTTCAGGATGGCTTTTGCTTTGAGTGTTTAGACCCATGATTAGATCTTGTTAAGCTCCCCTCAAAGCTGCAAAAGGTGCATTTTAGTCCTAAATTTGGGTCAAAAATGTCAAATTTAGGGTATGGATGGTCTGTATGATGTGTACCTCCCTATGTAATGCTGTTATCTTTAGAAACATGATGTAAACAATAATTGACACAAGTTAGTGACTTTCTAACAGTGTGTTTTTTGTGTGTGCTTATAGCATTGCAAATGTGTTTTGTGTAATCTATCTATCTATCTATCTATCTATCTATCTATCTATCTATCTATCTATCTATCTATCTATCTATCTATCTATCTATCTATCTATCTATCTATCTATCTATCTATCTATCTATCTATCTATCTATCTATCTATCTATCTATCTATCTATCTATCTATCTATCTATCTATCTATCTATCTATCTATCTATGCATTTATATGAAAATCCTATTTAGAAATGTCCAATTATAGACACTTTTTATCTGGTATTATTTTTTTGTTTGTCTGGCTGGTTGTATTTACAAATCCCTCACTTTTTTGGGACTGTCTGGTGCATTTGAATTTCTCCCAGAAAAACATATACAAAAACATAAAGGAAGATTAAGCAGGTTGGTGTGGGAACCGAAAACCTCCCGCTGTCCATAACAACAAACACGATGGATCCAAATGTGTCTGACCATTAGAGAACACATTTAACTCTTTTCCTTGAGAAGTGCTCGTACAGGAGCCACTTTGACTTTGTTTGTTCAGCGTGTCTGTTCGGAGAGTGTGTGAGGCTTTCATAAAATGTACTATTTCAGGCCAAACAAGTTTATGGTTCTTTACGTGTGTATTTTTGCAAGTGCTTCACCCAGAAACAGCTAATAAAGAATATATAAAAAGACGTTCTGGAAAATACATCTGACTTTGACTTTTTTACCCTCTTGTGTGGGGGTGACGATGAGAATTTCACAAAGCGTCCAGAAGAGGGCGTACATTTTGTACAGTCCACTGTAAGTGCATGCCTTTGGATTTGTCAGCATCTTCATCACTAAGCATTTCTTGCCATTATGGTCCTTTCATCATGTTTTATTTCCTTAAAATTAGGTTTTCTCACTGAGCTCTCCCTCACTTTCTGAGGCTGCTGCTGGATTCTTCAATTTATTTTTGGGTGCATGGGAAACGCGCACACCCAATTAATCATACCCTTTACAACACTAGAGTGGTCTTGAGGTATGATCATGATCAGCTATGTGCGGCAGGCAACAGCTCCTAAATCTTTACATAATAACATATACGGTATGGTTCTGCCCATATGATTCCATATGATCCTGTTTACTGAAGCGGAAAGACTAGGTTGAATGGAAGATCCCTTTTGCACACATGATGGAAGATTTCTGCCACATAGTGTATCATTAAGTGAGCCCTGAACATGAAGTTTGTTTCAACATCTCCAATTTTCAGAATTAGTCTCAATCAAGTATAATTTTCCAAAGTGGTGCCTTAACATATAAATAGTTTTGAACAATAATTGCATTTGACAGGCATTGTTTTAACATGTTCTGTTCTGAAAAACCAACTTCTTTGACTTGGTAAAATACTGCATTGCTGAGAATTTGAAGACATGCTGTTTTATAGACATGGCATGACATCTAAAAGAAAGATCACAATATCAGCTGTCTGCAGCACGTGTTTGATTACAACCTACACTCAGACATTTAATTTTTTGCCTAAGACAGGATTTTTCCTCTTTCCTCTGATGTGTTTTTAAAGGGAGAGTTCAGCTAAAAATGAAAATTGTGTGATCATGTAGTCCCTCTTAAACTTGTGTTATTTTTCTGTGGAACACAAAAGGTGAAAGGTTTCTTACAACGACGATTGTGAGTTACTACAATTCAAAGTTTGGGGTCGGTAAGATTTTTGGAAATTCTGGGGTTTTTGAAAGAAGTGTCTTATGCTCACCAAGGCTGCATTTATTTGATCAAAAAATACAGTAAAAACAGTTTACATATTATTACAATTTAAAATAACTGTTTTCTATTTTAATATACACTATATTGCCAAAAGGATTGGGACACCCCTCCAAAGTTCAGGTGTTCAGGTGTTCCAATCACTTCCATGGCAAAGGTGTATAAAATCAAGCACCTAGGCATGCAGACGCTTCTACAATCATTTGTGAAAGAATGGGTCACTCTCTGGAGCTCAGTGAATTCAAGCGTGGTACCGTGATCGGTTGCCACCTGTGCAATAAGTCCATTCGTGAAACTTCCTCACTCCTAAATATTCTAAGGTGAACTGTGAGTGGTATTATAACAAAGTGGAAGCAATTGGGAACAACAGCAACTCAGTCACAAAGTGGTAGGCCACAGAGTGGGGTCAGCGCATGCTGAGGTGCACAGTGCGCAGAAGTCGCCAACTTTCTGCAGTTACAGTTTTTCTCCATTGGTTTGGCTCATTTCTTGAAACAGAAATTACATTCTCAAAATTGTAAGATCATTTGGCAAAACTGTCTTACAGTTCAGCACAACACTATAACTCACTTGCAAAAGCTAATATCTCTACCAAAACTGTTCACTCATGCTTCAGAACTAAATTCCTTTCCCATATAAATAGTCAGTGCCATGAAAATGGCAAAGATCTTTCTCATTGCTTTGGCTCATTTCTTGAAACAGACCGGACGTTCTCAACACTCTTGGTGCTTTTGCCAAAATAACGTGGATGGTTCGGCACAACACCATGGTTCACCTGCAAAAGCTCATACCTCTCCCAAAACAGTTCACTCATGTGTCAAAACTAAATTTCCTTCTCATTTAAACAGTCAGTGCCCCCAAAATGCTTCGTCCCTTTGGCATTGTGTGCACTGCAAGTCAAAATGTTTAGATGTTTTGTCACTATGGCATAGGACCATTGAAATATCCCTCATGTCCACCTTTCAGTCTTAGCCCAGTCCTTCATTTTTGTCTAGCTAACAGAATACAATTGTGTATAAAACTGGAAAAAAAAAAGAAATAGGATTTTAGGGTAAGAGTAGCCTCCAAGGTTTGACATCACACATTTCACTCATACTGCCAAGGAAAATGTAACCATTATCATTCACACACATAAAGTAACTTCCATACATCAGAGTAAAAAGAAAATGTATACAGCATAATATACTGTAATATAACACACAAAAAAACAATGAAAATTACCGTCCTCACCCTCCTGGCCATCCACACGCTGCTGTTCTCAATCTTACTGTAAACACTTGTAATATTATAAAATTTCTACTTTTCTAATGATATAATCTGGGTTTGATTTTTTTCAGAGATATTGTTAGAGTAAAGTATATGAATATATTGACCAAACAGTACACACAAGACCAGTACTGCATATTGATGAAAATATGTATTTCTCTCCACATTTATAAAATAATTAGATTCATTCATGCATTTTCAAAGGTTTGTTTTTTTTTATATCTGCTGAGGTTGGGCTGAATTCTCTGTCCAGTCTCTCTCAATGTCAACCCATGGGTCCTCAGTAGAATCGCATCTGATAAATTTGGTCCCCGTCTTCTTTGGCCACATCCTACTCCAGGTATACCTCTTCCTACCCCTCTCTTCCCCTCTCTACCCCTCTCTTCCCCTTTCTACCCCTCTCTATCCCCTTCCCACCCCTCTCTTCCCCTTCCCCTCTCTTCCCCTTCCCCTCTCTACCCCTCTCTATCCCCTTCCCACCCCTCTCTTCCCCTTCCCCTCTCTACCCCTCTCTTCCCCTTCCCCTCTCTACCCCTCTCTATCCCCTTCCCACCCCTCTCTTCCCCTTCCCCTCTCTACCCCTCTCTACCCCTCTCTATCCCCTTCCCACCCCTCTCTTCCCCTTCCCCTCTCTACCCCTCTCTTCCCCTTCCCCTCTCTACCCCTCTCTACCCCTCTCTTCCCCTTCCCCTCTCTATCCCCTTCCCCTCTCTACCCCTCTCTTCCCCTTCCCCTCTCTACCCCTCTCTATCCCCTTACCACCCCTCTCTTCCCCTTCCCCTCTCTACCCCTCTCTACCCCTCTCTTCCCCTTCCCCTCTCTTCCCCTTCCCCTCTCTACCCCTCTCTTCCCCTTCCCCTCTCTTCCCCTCTCTACCCCTCTCTTCCCCTTCCCCTCTCTTCCCCTCTCTTCCCCTCTCTACCCCTCTCTATCCCCTTCCCACCCCTCTCTTCCCCTTCCCCTCTCTACCCCTCTCTACCCCTCTCTATCCCCTTCCCCTCTCTACCCCTCTCTTCCCCTTCCCCTCTCTACCCCTCTCTATCCCTTTCCCACCCCTCTCTTCCCCTTCCCCTCTCTACCCCTCTCTTCCCCTTCCCCTCTCTACCCCTCTCTTCCCCTTCCCCTCTCTATCCCCTTCCCCTCTCTACCCCTCTCTTCCCCTTCCCCTCTCTACCCCTCTCTACCCCTCTCTTCCCCTTCCCCTCTCTATCCCCTTCCCCTCTCTACCCCTCTCTTCCCCTTCCCCTCTCTACCCCTCTCTTCCCCTTCCCCTCTCTATCCCCTTCCCCTCTCTACCCCTCTCTTCCCCTTCCCCTCTCTACCCCTCTCTACCCCTCTCTTCCCCTTCCCCTCTCTTCCCCTTCCCCTCTCTACCCCTCTCTTCCCCTTCCCCTCTCTTCCCCTCTCTACCCCTCTCTTCCCCTTCCCCTCTCTTCCCCTCTCTTCCCCTCTCTACCCCTCTCTTCCCCTTTCTACCCCTCTCTACCCCTTCCCACCCCTCTCTTCCTCACTCTTCCTCTTCCTCGAGCAGGCAGTTGCCCTTGTTCATTTACTTGGCCAGGTGCCTCCATGTTCAGAAATTGTACTGGTTCTGCATGGTCAAGCTCTTTACATGTATGTTTGGCAGCATTCACAGTCACGGACAGCACCTGTAAACATACTGTTTGATTGGTCATCTGAGATGTGTGAAAGTCCTCCTTCATTAGTCTAGTTTCACCTGACTGTCAATTGCTGTAATACATTTAGCAAATGTTTCAAGGGATTCATATATGGTATTCATGGTATTATGTTCTTGACTAATTTTGACAATTGAACAGACTATTGTGCATGTGATGACTTATACAATGAAATGACGCTGATACGTTTTGGAGCGAACGACCATTAGACTGAGAATCTAACAATCTGTTTAGATCAAAAAGATCTAATCACTTGCAAACTGTGCTAAATGTAGGCTACCTGTACTTAATAATTTGCAAAGATGTACTGAGACATTGAGACATGTACATAGACATTTGCAATTTGATGAAATGAATGAGAAATGCTATTCTGTTGTGAACAATTGCCAAGTGGTTTGGAGATTTGTCCATGTTGTTTTGAGAATGTAATTTCTGTTTCAAGAAATGAGCCAAACCAATGGAGAAAAACTGTAATAGCTACAGACTTCCAAACTTTGTGTGGCCTTCAGATTAGCTCAAGAACAGTGCGTAGAGAGCTTCATAGAATGGGTTTCCATGGTTGAGCAGCTGCATCCAAGCCTTACATCAGCAAGTGTAATGCAAAGCATCGGATGCAGTGGTGTAAAGCATGCTGCTGTACTCTAGAGCAGTGGTTTTCAAACCTGTCCTGGAGGCACCCCAGCCCTGCACATTTTGTATATCTCCCAGACACACCCAATTTAGTCCTCGCAGTCTCTACTAATGAGCTGATGAGTTGAATCAGGTGTGATAAATGAGGGAGAAACACAAAATGTGCAGGGCTGGGGTGCCTCCAGGACAGGTTTGAAAACCGTGTTCTCTGGTGTGACCAATCGTGCTTCTCTGTCTGGCAATCCGATGGACGAGTCTGGGTTTTGTGTTTACCAGGAGAACGGTGCTTGCCTGACTGCATTGTGCCAAGTGTAAAGTTTGGTGGAGCGGGGATTATGGTGTGGGGTTGTTTTTCAGGGGTTGGTCTTGGCCCCTTAGTTCCAGTGAAAGGAACTCTTAATGCTTCAGCCTACCAAGACATTTTGGACAATTTTATGCTCCAAACTTTGTGGGAACTGTTTGGGGATGGCCCCTTCCTGTTCGACATGACTGCGCACCAGTGCACAAAGCAAGGTCCATAAAGACATGGATGAGCGAGTATGGTGTGAAGGAACTTGACTGGCCTGCACAGGGTCCTGACCTCAACCCGATAGAACACCTTTGGGATGAATTAGAGCGGAGACTGCGAGCCAGGCCTTCTCGTCCAACATCAGTGCCTGACCTCACAAATGTGCTTCTAGAAGAATGGTCAAAAATTCCCATAAACACACTCCTAAACCTTGTGGAAAGCCTTCACAGAAGAGTTGAAGCTGTTATAGCTGCAAAGGGTGAGCCAACTCCATTTTAAACCCTACGGATTAAGAATGGGGTGTCATTAAATTTCATGTGCATGTAAAGGCAGGCGTCCCAAAACTTTTGGCAATATAATGTATTTTAAAATATAATTTATTCCTGTGATGGCAAAGCTACATTTTCATTACGCCATCATTACGCCAGTCTTCAGTCACATGATCCTTCAGAAATCATTCTAATATGTTGATTTGCTGCTCAAAAACATTTATTTTTATTATCAATGTTGAAAACCGTTTGTCACTGTACCAGCCAAGTGTAATAAAAACTAATGTTGTTTAAACTTAAAAAAGTAAGTGTTCATGCTGCCTTAAAATTTAAAGTTTAGTCAACTTGAAATGGGAAGTGACATCTTGGATATTTGAGTTTATTTGAATTTTAAGGCTGCACAAAAACTTACTTTGTTTAAGTTGAAAAAAAAAATCATTTTTTATTGTGTGCTTAATGTTTTTGTGGAAACTGTGATACTTTTTTAGGATTCTTATGTGATTATAAAGTTAAAAAAATTTGACATTGAAATGTATTTGACATTTTCTGTAACAATGTAAATCTTTACTTTCACCTTTGATCAATTTAATGCATTTTTGCTGAATAAAAGTATTAACTTCTTTTTTTTTTTTAAATCATACGGACTTATACGGCAGTATGTCACACTAAATAGCTTGATAGCTTCTTAAATTTAATTTATTAACTGAATTTAATTAGTTAAACTGAAGAACCAGATCTTGAGATCATAAGTGAACAAACTGGTTCACTAAAAAAGAATCATGCCAAAAATTCTGCTAAAAATCTATCTTATTGTAAACTTGGCATTGCATATGAATATTGTTGGCTCTTTGACATTTTTAAGTCGCTTTGGATAAAAGTGTCTCCTAAATGAACAACTGCAAATGTAGAAGAATTCATCATTAATGAACTGATCTGGTTCTTTAGTTGAACTCACTGAATGATCAGATTCTCTCTGGAAGACTAGATTATTAGTGAAAAAAATCTGGAATTTTTCCTTCTAAAATAACATCATATGGGTTAGGAATGATATAGGAGGACAAGTAAATAGTGACAGAATTTACATTTTTGGGTGAACTATCCCTTTAAGTGTGTGCGCATGAAGACTTTCCTCTGCTGACAATAGTTCTTTCTAAATGTGTCATTGCACCTCCTGCAGTGAAGTCTCCAGCAAACATTCATTTTTGCAAACTATGTTTGTGTTTACAACCCACTAAGGAGGCGAGTGACTCAAAATGCTACTAACATTTTGTTTAATGACAGAGCAAGTATGGGTGGAGTCTGTCTTTTTGTAACATTTTCAGGTTTTGTTAATTTATGTCTTTACTTCTTTTGAAAACTGTCAAAACGAACAGCATGGAGTGCTTTTCATCACTCAACTCACAACCCTCAAGACGTGTCCATCTGAAATCATACTTCTGTTTGCTGTATGGGTCATTAAAAGTCTATACTGTCCTGTGAGTGATTTAGTTTTCTTTTTATGAGCTGTGTCATAGGGCCATAAAATGACACAGCACTTAGGTTACAGTGACTTCACTTTGCAGTAACAGAGGAAAAGATAGAAAACGAAAGAAATACATTGTACTTCAGCCACATAGGCCTCTGTTAAAGTCATTACCCTCTCTGACACTCTTGTTGTGGTTACCATCTTACTTGATAATAACCATTATGGCCTGCATTGTAGGCATTAATACAATTAACAAGACACTGTACATCTGAATTAAGTGTCTACCTACAGAAAACTATTGTTAAACAAGTGAATTTATTGTCATTACAGACACTAACATTCTACAATAATGATTTCTTAAAGGGACAGTTCACCTAAAAATGTAAATTCTGTCACAATTTTATCACCCTCATGTTGTTCCAAACCAGTATCTTTCTTTCTTTTATGGAACATAAGAAACAGTGGACAATGGACACCGTCAACTTTCATTATGGAGAAAAAAAATACTGGCATTTTTTTCAAAAGTGATGCTTTCTGTTCCAAAAGTGATCCTTTTAATATATATATATATTTTTGGGTGAAGTTTTTAATTAAATCACAGAGCCCCTGCTGGTGGGTACTGTAACTAAAACAAAAAAAGGGGAAAAAAAGAAAATCGAAAAACATTTTTCTGTATTAATGGCCATTCAAACGGATAGTTAACCCAAAAATGAAAATGCTGTCATCATTTATTCCCCCTCAAGTTGTTCCAAACCTCTGCTGTACACAGAAGAAGATATTTTAAAAAATGTTGGTTATCAAACCCATTGACTTCCATAGTAGGAAAAAAAATACTATGGAAGTCAATGGATGCCATGAACTGTCTGGTTACCGATATTATTATTATTATCATTTTTTAAATCTTCTTTTGTGTACAACAGAAGAATCTCATACAGGTTTGGAACAACTTGAGGGTGAGTAAGTAATGACAAAATTCATTTTTGAGTGAACAATCCCTTTAAAAGGCAAAAGTTAAAAATAAAAAAGGCACAAAAAAATGCCAGCAACATAGAAATTGCTAATATTTCCTCTCTTTTTTTTTTACAGCAGATATTTGTCATTCGAAAATAGTTATGTATTTTGATAAAAAAAAATAAGCTACCAATACATAAATCACATTTTTTCAATACACATTTAAAGTAATGATTCTATATTGGTACTTTTTTCCACCAAAATACAAAGCTATTTTTGAATGGTAAAACATCTATGATGTAAAGAAATTCATTACATTTTAAATGTTTCATGAAATTAACAATTATAGATGTTTTGCCATTAAAAGTAGCTATGTAATGAAATTCATTGAATAGCAAAACATCTATAATGTGATGAGATTCTATACTGTAGATGTTTTGCCATTCAGTAGTTGTCTATTCGGATGGAAAATAAATAGCCAGCAACAAAAAAAAATGCAAATATTTTGTTAAATTATAGTAAGTTTTGTCATTCAAAAGACAAATACACTGCCAGGACCATAATACTCACATACAGTATGCTTAGGACAAACAAGTGTTTTACTGAGGGCCACAATGGTGGTAGTACAGGTTTGAACCTCCAACCTTCATTAGCTTTACTAATCTGTTATTTGAAGATACATGTGAAGATGTTTGGGGTTTACCTCCCAGTGACCAGAGCACTTCCTCACCCAGGAAAAGAACATGCTATATAATAATTATTGGTTGATGCACCAGGGATCTGCCTTTGAGTGAGAGCTAAAGATACCCCATCTAGACTGGGACACAAATTTAAGATTTCAATAAACTAACTGTACCACTAAAAGCTACTTTGAGTTTTATGAATGGAAGGGTGGATGGGAACTACTCAAGTAGATTGTCGGTGAAATTATAGGGTCTCGGAAATAGACACTCTGAAACTGGTCTCTGGGACGTTATTCATCAAGCATGAAACGTCAAACATACGCTGATACCATCATTGTTATTTGTCCCAAGTGGCAGTACAAAGATCACATGTGCTAAAACGTGAAAGAGAAAGGTGTGTTGACGGTGTCAAGTGCCCAGCTCTGAGTTAAACGCATTATTGGCTTCACTTGCTTTTCATCTCCACCTATAGGTGGGTCTTCTAAAAGCACCAGCAACAAAGAGACTCTTTCTTTGGAGTTGGTGTGTCTGATCCTCTACCTTTCAGACATGGCTTGCCTTTCACTCTTTATAACAGCATGGGAGGAAAAATATATCTCTCGCCTCAGGGAATCAGAATCACTTAAAGTAATCGGTTAAATAAAGCTACCTAATGGGTTTTTCAGAACATAAATTTTGGTGGTTAAGTCCTGTATTTAAAGATAATAACTGATCCAAGAGTGTCTTCCAAAGATAATTGCAGGTTTTCTGTCTGCAAGAAACAATTTAAGTGGTTTTAGAATAAAACACGACAAACATCTAAAAGACCTAAAGAACACTTTGGAGTTTAGGGAAGTGTTCTGCAATGCAAAAGTCAAAGCAAAAAAAAAAGTACAGAGGCTGTGTTATACTGTACAGTTATAATCAGCTGTAATCTTAATTATTCATGTGAATTCATACAATCTACATTAAAGTTTCAATGAAGCACAAGTAGCGACAGATCTTTTCTTCTGTATTGTGAAGTACATCTCAGTGTAAAAAAATATTCGGTCCATTGGTTCTTGACAGGATTTTGAGATGTGGGTGTTGTTCTCAAAAGTGAACACCATCTTGCAGTCAGTTGTGAAGGGGTGGGGTTTAACCCTTAAATGCATGAATGTTTCGCCAATCATTATTACCTACCCTGATCTATATTTAACATATAAAACTTCCCTGATAATACAGTAACAATTACAGAAGAATAAAATAAAGCATACTTTGTTACCTTTTGGAGCTTGGAAGGGTTCAGTTTGAGCAGATGTTTTATACCATCACCACTGTCCTCGTCAGAGCTAATTTCCCAGTACATTAAGCATCTGGCTCATATTCGCCATCTGAAACATATTCTCAAAACTATAATTTTCAATGATCACCGATAGCTTCTTCACCAGATCCACCATCAAGTGACAGTGACACTAATATTCGATTGTGAAATCGCTGAGCCATTTCAAGTTTTGCTGATGATACTTCCTATTCTTTTGTTTTCTGCCTGCGGTAACTATGAGTGAAACGTCACTTCACCATTGTGTATCAGACATTGCCACCTTGGGGAATAAAGGTGAACTGCACTTATTCAGTCATCAAATTATTGTTGTGCATAAAAAAATATATACTGTTACACACTTCTGGTTGTTAGCGACCCTATACAATTTTTTTTTTTTTTAAATGAATGGGAAAACAGGCATTATTTATTTATTTTTTACTGTTAAATTGTTTATAATAAATTGACTGAGGAATACTAAGACATTTAAGAAATTTAAATAAATAAATAAAATGAATGAGGTCCCGGGTCATTAAAGAGCCGTGGTATGCGTTTAAGAGTTAAGCGAACTAATTATTGCAGAAGTCCGACATACGTCACCAGAGAGATTTCACCAGAAGATGGAGTTTGATTAAACATTACTATGGGTGCGTCTCCATCAGCTCCCTCGTTCAGTCAGGACACTTATCTGGGAGTCAGCCATTTTAAGGGCTGTCTCAATAGCAAAATTCTTCCAGCATCCTAAACATTTACCCTCTAGTCTCTAAGAAGTCCCACAATGCATAGTGAAAACCAGGGAGCATTGATGCTCATGTTCAAATTCTAAAGCATGATATATATTGTGCGAGCCAACATAATACACATCATGGCAAGTGATAGATGTTTAAAAAAAACAAACCGTTATTTAACTATATTTTAGCATAAACATAAATTGATAGACGGGTAGTGAACATAATCTAGCTATCATAAAATATGTACGTTCAGAGTCATTTGAACTATGCCCGTTGATCACATATCTTGTGGTCTGATTGGTTGAAGGACTATCCAATTGCATACAGAGACATTTGAATTATGCCAGTTGATCATGCCTCTTGTGCAGTAGAAAATACAGACCATCCCCCCCCCCCCCCCCCCCCCGGAGGCTGTTATGGGCAATATTCTTTTTGAAATGGTCCATAAATGCTTAAATAATGTGTAAGAGTAACAACTTGCATTTCCTCTTTTAATAAACAGCATTTAAATAACGTGCTGAAGCAAGACCTACATTGCCAGACAGCTTTTAGAAACATATATTTGAGGGGCTAATGCATTTATAAACTATGCCAGTCATAAACAGTTGGAGTCCGGATGAGTAGACAAGTCCTCAGCGGAAAGTCTGGGGCTAATATAGGAGCTTGGCACCAAATATGAGACAACCTCAAGAGTATTTGACTGTGAGAGCTACAGTGATCTCTGTAATTTCAGCATGTGCCAAAGTTGCTCTTCAGGAACCACAACTGATGACCTGTTGACTTTTAAGAACCACATGTAAGATGGTCTCCTCTGCCCCACATTAAGGATCTCTTCTGAGGTTTTTCCTCAATAGCAACATTCTGGCCTCAAAACAGAAGTGAACAACACTATGAAGTTTAATGTTCCAGAACGAGCAAAATTCCTTTTTGTTAAATTTTTCCTGTACGCCTGTGTTGTGTGATAAGACATTCTTGAGAATTAAATCAATTAAGTACATTTTTGATAGCTTTGAAATGCAGTATAGGCTACTTCATAAGGAGTGATGCATTTTTAAAAGAGTCACTTTTAAGGTGTTTATGTTGGTTTAAGGGGACACCTAAGCTATTTGTAGTGATATATGAATAAATTCAGAGAAGGCAGTTTGTGGTT
The DNA here is from genome assembly GCF_949357685.1 of Gobio gobio. NCBI lineage: Eukaryota > Metazoa > Chordata > Actinopteri > Cypriniformes > Gobionidae > Gobio > Gobio gobio. The sequence continues at coordinate 32,618,217 of NC_137106.1, read as the reverse complement.
TTATGGTGTACAAATAGAACAGCTGAAACCACAGGGCTAAACTTGCCAGAAACGTGGGTTTAGAACCTTTGGTAAGTTGTGTTTGGTCGAAATTCAGCTATTAGTGGTAGAAATAAAACTTCAAATTTCCTCTTCTACAGATGTTCCAACTTAGAACTGACAATTGCAGACAAATTACCTTCAGAAGATTTTCTTACTCGGGTTGATTTGCTTTTCCTTAAAGATATGTTACTCCATTAAAATATCCGCTCATTCATCCACAAACCAGAGCAGGTGGCCAAAATCCAAACATTTTCATCTGGACAGGTTTTCTTTATCCTTCATCACCACTTAAGAGGCAATTTTGCTCGGAAATAAACTAAACATGGCAGCTATGAATAATGTTGTTTGCTATATAAATGATACTTTTGGTGCAATTCAGAAATGATCTTCTTATTTGGCAGAAAAAATTAGGCATCTCTTTAAAGGCCCAGAGTTAAGTGCCTTTTGTGTTTTTGAGAAAAGTTGAGCATTTAAGGTCAATTGAATATTTTTATCAGTGTTAAACTACATTTACAGGCTTCCGACTGTGGGTTTGTTCCATTGAAATTAGCCAAATTATATCGTTGGACTTTGGAAATCCACTGTAATCTATACATTTACCCTCCATTATCTTTCTAAGTTCCGTCACATTTCTGAAACGCCCTTTCCAAATTAAAGGACAGAAATGCGGCAGAGCCCGACATTATGAGCCATGTGCTTTTTAAAGCAGCGCCTACTCAATCTCAATCTATCTTAATGTGAGATAAGCGTCTGACAGTCAACTTCACGCCAAGTGCCCATTATTGTCAATATACAATAGCTATTTTTGATATTCCTAAAGTGTGACAGGTTACTTAGGTTGAAACCTTTGCATACTTACAAATAAAAAGACATAATCCAACACTCATATACTTGGATAAGGAAGAGCACTAATGAATGCTACTAATAAATCATGTTAGTGTCTCTGACATTTATATAGAGATGTACCTTGCTTTTTATAAGGTCACATCTCTTCTCAGCCAACAATCTCTCCAGTAGAGCAGTTAAATTAAAACACACTCGCCCACTGTGCATTATTAAAAGCTTGATGTATTGGAGATAAGGATGAAAATTATTATGAAAGATCCACCTTTTGGACAATCTTCAATATGAATAGTTAAACAGCTGTACTGATACTGATACAACTGCTTCAGCATAAACACACACACACGCACACACACACACACACACACACACACACACACACACACACACACACACACACACACACACACACACACACACACACACACACACACACACACACACACACACACACACACACACACACACACACACACACACACACACACACACACACACACACACACACACACACACACACACACATGTAGTGTTTTCATCTTTTATGGGGACTTTCCATAGGCGTAATGGTTTTTATACCGTACATACCGTATATTCTATCCCCCTACACTGCCCCTGCCCCTAAACCTAACCCTCACAGGAGACATTCTGCAATTTTACATTTTCAAAAAACATCACTTAGTCTGATTTATTAGATGTTTTCCTCATGGGGACCTAAAAATGTCCCCACAAGGATGAGGATTTCGGATATTGCTATCTTTGTGGGGACATTTTGTCCCCATAACGTGATGATTACCAGTCCACACACACACACACACACACACACACACACACACACACACACACACACACACACACACACACACACACACACACACACACACACACACACACACACACACACACACACACACACACACACACACACACACACACACACACACACACACACACACACACACACACACACACACACACACACACACACTACTAGTTTACCATCATGGGGACTCTCCATATAGATGTAATGGTGTTTATACTGTACAAACTGCATACCATCCCCTTACACTAACCCTACCCCTCAACCTACACATTTTTTTTGCATTTTTACATTTTCAAAAAACATAAATAATAATAATTCTGTATGATTTAGAAGCTTATTTCCTCATGGGACCTCAATTTAGGTCCAAATGATGACACGAGTCCTCATGAGTCTGTGGGCATTCATGTTGAAGTCCCCACCGGAAATAAAAACATGAACACACACATACACAAAACAGGATTAATCAAGGATTTCAATGAATCGTAAAACAGAGATATTCACTTATACCATAGAATAAAGGCTCATTCTTTACATTTCGATGTTAAGCAGGGTGTTGTAAAATTGTCACTGTGCCAGAGTTCAACAGATGTGTCTTCATGGGAACTTTATGAAAATGGATGACATGCGATTTGTGTCCGTGTGCAACTGTTTGGGCCTCATAATTTCTCAGCATGTGCCGCTGGGAATTGCTTGTGCGTGGTTCCTCTCCCACCATGCAGCGTTTTGTTTGGGTGTGTTCATTTGTGGAAACTGATGTTGCTGAATTTCTAAATACTGCATGGCCGATGCCGTTTGTAGGTTCTTAAGTGGATGTCAAGGAATGTTTAGCCTTTAATCAACAGCGTTATATTTCGGTTGAATCCGCAGAGTTGCTGTAAAAGTGTTTAAGAGTAAATGTTGTTGGTCAGAACATGTTAAACGATTGATTCTCTTCATTGTTTACCTTGTTTTTTTGCCCATGAAGAGTATGCACTTTATTTTAAAAATCATATTGATTATCATAATAGTAATTTATTGTCTGAACAATCATACTTTTATTTTGCACCAGATTTTAAGCACTGGTACTGATCTTAATTGCAAAAGTATGATGTCCCACGTCAAGTGATCATTCCAAATTAGACTTTATATACAATAGATACAGTGGTAATTGACAACTGTTTAATATTTAACAGTTAGTACTTAACTAAGGTCTCCATTTAAAGGCATGATATTTGTTTAACCCTTTGATGCATTAATTAATACATCTGTTTTGAAAGTCACACCATGTGACCACTGTATAGTTTGGAATCCTACAATAAGGATTGTAATAGAAGCCAAAGACTATTTGTAAGTAAGCAAAGAGGATTCATTTTTAAACCACTACCCAACAACCATATTATTAATTTTAGGAATAACATACTATGATAAATTATGATCTACCCTGAGTAGAAAATATTCAGCAAGGAGCAACTTTACAACAAGTCTTATATTATAATGCACACTTTAATAATGAGTAATATTAGAATAATGTTACCTAATTGTTTTACTTTAAATACTCTTAGCAATATTCTCAGTAAACAAATATTCTATATTGCATGCTGTCTGCTTTAGGTAATTTTTTTTCCAGATATGAAAACTAAACTGCAACAAATATAATGCATCAATAAAATGATGGTAAAACCTTACCATAAGGTTTCATTTGTTATCATTAGTTAACACGATCTAACAATGAACAATTAACTTCTACAGCATTTATTAATCTTAGTAAATGTTCATTTCAAACTTTAGTTATACATTATTAAAATCCAAAGTAAAAGTATTTGTTAAGATTAGTTAAAGCTACACTATGTAACTTTTCCGTCCACTAGAGGTCGCCTGTTCAAAACAAAGGCGTAGTTTGATGACGCCACGTTTGAGCACAGAATCTTGGGACATGTGGTCTTCACCTCACAGCCGGTGGAAAACAGTCAGGATAGGACTCGGGCAGAAATCATGTTCATGGATGCGATTATTAACATTACTGTAGTGAAGCAGAGCAGGACCGAGTGTTGTGGAGCTGAGCAAGGCCGCAGGAGCGATTGAAGAGCGGGACTGTTATTATGGCATAATCGCCGGCGGGACTTTTATTATGACACGGTTGCCGGCGCCACTTCCTCTTTTCCAGTCATGAGTATATGAGGTAACGCAACTCTGTTTATCGTATTAGATATATCTGAGTGTGTTGAAAAGGAAGTTATGACGTTCGCTCAGCGGCTGCTATGATACTTGTTCACACTGCAGTGAGAGTAAAGTGTTTCACTGAATAAAACTGGAAACCGAGGGTGACGCAGATATGACGCAATCGACAGGTGACTCCCTCAAACGCATAGCTCACACGTCCTGGTTCCTTGGTTAAAATGGCAATTTCTCACGATTTACAAATAGTTGGAAACATGTGGGATATTCTAAGTACTCAACTGAACAAAATATATAACACTGGCCTAGTGGTTTCTTGATATTTTACTGCAAAAATCCTACATAGTTCACCTTTAATGCACTCTGAACTAACACAAACAAACTACATTCTAAGAAAGCCTGGGTTAATTTTCAACCCATGTTTGGGTCCGATATGGACAAACCAAACCGTTTGTTTAAATTTGTTAAAGCTGCAGTCCGTAAGTTTTGCCTCTTTGTCGCCATCTCTGTTTGAAATCTGTTTGAAATAATTGCAGTTATTTGCGGAATTATCATCTTTACGTGGGTTGTGCATCGGCAAGGCTCCTCAGCCTGGATGAATATAATGTTTTGTGTGGCTGTCAGTCACCGCACCCGTGTCTTGGATGTATGACCAAAATAAGAAGCTTCACCGGAAAATGTCATCTGAAGAAGTGAGTACTGCCACTTTTGTTCTGACCAGCTAAGAAAAAACAATTGCTTAGCTCACATCACATCAAACCATGCAAATTATTATTATTGTTATACTTTGTTCTCGAATTGTTAATGTTAACAACATCAGCGCGTGACTATGTGTATTTAGTAGGGCTGGGTAAAAAATATCGATTTATCAATTTTAATCAATTCTCATTTTTACAATATCAAGAATCGATTAGTCATCCTGTTTTCAGTTGATGAATGAATGGGACATTGTAGCGCACCTCCCATCCAATAAATCGCAATAATCTTTGTGCTTTGATACTTTTGATATGAAACAAAGTCTCAGATTTTAAATTATGTCCATATTATTACGTTATTCAAAAACATAAATACCGTTTTTGCGTTGTGGCGCGAGATCGCCCTGGCGCAGGGCTGCTCAGCTCAAGAGAAGCACAAGCAGAAGCGCGGAGTGAACATGTTCTTCTCCTCCGCTCCGCCTTATACCAGTTACAGCGCAAAATAAACATGAATGAGCATCTGAAAGTGTGTTAAAAGATACAGTACAACTTACCGAAATTATCATGTCTCATGTAATCGCTCAATCAGTGTTTCAACCACAGAAAGACGTCAGTAAAACTTGTAAACAATGTCATAACGTCACATTTACGTCAGAAAAAAAAACATATCGAATGTACATAACTCGTTAGTCAACTAGAAAAATTAACTCTAGAGAGGAGCATTTTGCTAAATATATGCACCATATTACATAGGCTATTCATCATCATTTTTAATGTTCTTCAATATTTAATTATCCTATATCCAATATCCAAAATAATCGATATTGAATCGAATCAAAATCGAATCGAATCCCAAGCTTGTGAAACGAAATCAAATTGAATTGTGAAATCGGTGTCAATACCCAGCCGTAGTATTTAGTGTGTATTTTGGCGTTACCTGTAGATTTCAATTTACGTACAGTCTAATATTTTGCTTTTGACTACGGGTGAATATCCAGTTGTCACTGATGATTGTTGTTTGGACGATGACGAATATGACGAAAGGACGAATATAATTATTCCAGCTGCTGTGAGAAAAGGCTATAAATGATTCGCCACCTGCAGCATCCTCACATGCAATAGCCTACTAGCCGGACTCCTTCTTTATGTATACAGACGTGATGTAATGATGCAGTGACAAACGGTGGCATGCTCGAATTTCCCACGGAAAGCTACCACTACCACTCAAATTACAACACATTATTACAAGCTTACCATAGTGAATAGGGCTAAGGTAAGGAGATCGTTTTTTATCAATGGCTGGTTATGTACTTGCGGAAACTAATTTTGGATAATTTTTAACCAAAAAAAGTAACGGACTGCAGCTTTAACTACATTTTTAAACCCAACGGTTGGGTTTGTCCATATTTGACCCAAACATGGGTTGAAACAACCTAACATTTTTTATAGTTAATGAACAATTGTATTTTTACCAAAATTAACAAAGATTAATAAATGCTTAAATATATTGGTTATTTTTAGTTCATGTTAGCTAATGCAAAGTAAAAAAGTGTTACCAAAATTATTCCTCAGATCCTATTCTATTGATGAAGTACTTTGTGCTTCACCACTTTCATCAGCCGTGCCGAATTTGTCTTAAATAACACATTACAATGACATATAAAGTGGATAATCATATGGAATTATAGGTATGGGTAAATTATGGTGGTTTTAGCCACCCTGAATGGTTAAAAATGACCTTTAACTGTAGTGGAGCATCAGAACACCAAATGCAAGGATAACAATGCCACAATGTGGACTTTCATGAGTCAGCAAAAGCAATTGCTTTCCTTCCCAGAAGCTGGGATGCAGTTGGGTTTGGAAAACTACTTTAAATGTATATTACACTCGAGTTCAAAAGCCAGTCAAGGGAACCACCCTTGAACATACACTCGGTTTAGTGCCAACATGGCAATATTGTTTTATGATTCCAAGATCTGTAAATTTCCTGCCCTATTATAATATTTTAACTCAATATCTTCATTTTCCCTTAATTAACACATTTGAGCCAAGAGTTTTCTATGGAAAGCGACCAATCTCATGGAGTCATTAGTCCTTATAGTCCCACTCATTATGTTAATAACCCATAAGTAGAAGATAAACAGGTTTCTAGTTGAGTAAAGGAGCGTGGCGTGTTCATGAATCTATATTTACTTCTCAAAAACATCTGCATGCAAAAGGCCCCATTTACTGCCAGTTTAAAGCCAGTTCACCTTGCCAGTTTGCATATCTCTTCTGCATACTAAACACATTTTAGACTTTAAATATAGCACTCTGATGACAAATTGGTAAGCCGCTAAAGTTTGACATTGCCATTGTTACATGTTAATTAGACTAATTGCATGGCCGTCAAACATGCTAACAATGAGCATTCAGTCCATTGTGTGAGGGCACGACGGCTAGACAAAGCAGAGTGTGCTGCGAATGAACAAATCCCATATGCCCTGCTGTGGGATTATTCTACACGCCACACTACAAGCCATGTCTGGGAGCCAGGATGCATGGTAGGAGCCTGTGGTCTTCGCCTCTCCCCGGTGTCTCCAGTGGTCTATGCTGTGACTATCCCCTGGTGGCCTGGCTCCAAAACCAAAGGTAAAGAAAGCTATGGAAATGACAGCGTTGCTTATAGAGGTTGAAAAATAGATATGTTCTGATCATCCTTTGAACTATTTATTCTCGGATTTACTCACTACAGCGTTAGCTTCTTCAAGGAAACTGCAAATTAGAGATGGTTCTATCTTTATGTTTCTTTGGTACCTTACCATTATTGCAAATTAAGATTCCCCTTGTGTCTCAGCAACCACTGAGGCCATAAAAATGCATGATAAAGAATACGTTGCAATAATTTGTGGCGTATTTGCTAAAAGTGTCTGAGATGCACTTCCTCTTATAAAGTACCGGTTCCCATGGTTATATTTAAGCAGCTACCTGATGCTACCAGTATGCGCTCACAGTGTGATGGGTTTTTGTTCAGATGCCCAACAGATGTCTCAGGATTATTGCATGTTGGCATCGCTGGCACCAACAGCTGACTGAGCATCGCTGTTTGTCTTAAAGTGATAGTTCACCCAAAATAACAATTCTGTCACATATATCACATAACTCACCCTCATGCATTTCAAAACCTATGTTGTCATATTTCCAGAGGAACGCAAAAAAAGAGCTGTCTAGCTCCAGAAAGGAAAGGAAAACAAGTAGCGGACTTGCCAAATCCTGACATTTAAAATAGATAATTTTTACCTCTGCCAAAACTTGGAACTAGCTTGTGTCCATGTCTAGAATAAAAAAAGCACATTAATGTCATTGACGATTAACATCATTTTTTTTTGGAATGCCGTTATATAATGAATGTATATTACTGTATATTATATTTTTTGTTGTATTTTTTATTGTGCAGGTTTTACTATATATACACATATTGTATCAAACAATATCTACAATATACGTTTTCTTTATAGTCTGTCACAACATATTTCGTCATGTGTCACAAAGTATAAATTGGTATGTTTCCAATGCATTTCGAAATGGCTGTTGAAGTAAAAATGTTTTGAAGTAAACACCAGCATTTTAGATGTCTGCATTTATATTTAGAAGCACGAAAGGAACATGTTTTTTGTCTTTTCCTCTGTCTGTGGTGTAGATATTTATAAAGAGGGACCAATGCCTGCATGGTTCTCTACCACAATTTGTTCTGTAACTGTTGATTTTTGCATCCATCCTGTTTCCTCATGTGTAAAATGACCATCTGTGCAGAAGTCTTTAAAGATCCCGGGCTCCTCTCCAGGGGACATGCTGACCGGCCATATAAGCAAGTATCTGCACCAGATTGCTTTATTATTTGAGTATTGGTGAGCATAAATAACATCTGAAAGGTCAAATGAAGCTAGTTTAAATCAAACCTACTAAAAGTGCTACAAAACTGCAAGCTTGTGGGTTTGCAGTCTCCTTAGCCATGAAATGTCAAAACATTGAAGGCCCCAAGAGGCAGCAATCAAAGAAGGGAGGGATCCTAAAGTAAACTCAGAGTCCACCCAAATGACCATCGGCCCGGCCCTGTACACAAATGGACAGCTTTAACTCGGGGCAGAATGAGTCACCGTCAGTGTGGTCAACACATAAATACAGTGCATATTGAATATTGTACTCTCTTTGTTGAACATGCACATGCACATACTTTATGCATAATCTCTTTGTTTGCCCTAATGCACAATTGCACACTGTTTGTATTGTGCTTCACAAATAGTAAATGCAAAAATCACATCCTGTTTGGATTAGTTTGTACTCAGTTTTTTAGTCTTTTATATATTTTACTTAAAGAAACTGATGCTTATCTATTTGCATTGTAGATATAATGTATGTATATATATATATATATATATATATATATATATATATATATATATATATATATATATATATATATATATATATATATATATATATATATATATATATACAAAAAATTCTCAAGTTGTCATATATATACAGTATATACATTCATAAGTCGCACGGGTATAGCAATAGCCAACATTGTATGGGTCAAAATTATCGATTTTCTTTTATGCACACAATCATAGGGATATTAAGTAAAGATCATGTTCCATGAAGATATTTAGTCAATTTCCTACCGTGAATATATCAAATATTTATTATTATTGGTAATATGCATTGCTAAGGAATTCATTTGGACAACTCTAAAGGCGATTTTCTCAATATTTAGACTTTTTTTGCATCCTCAGATTCCAGATTTTTAAATAGTTTTATCTCGGCTAAATATTGTCCTATCCTAACAAACCATACATCATTGGAAAGCTTATTTATTCAGCTTTGGATTATGTATAAACTTCAATTAAAAAAAAAATTGACCCTTATGACTGGTTTTGTGATCCAGGGTCACATATTGTGTGTGTGTGTGTGTGTGTGTGTGTGTGGACTGGTAATCATCACGTTATGGGGACAAAATGTCCCCACAAAGATAGCAATATCCGAAATCCTCATCCTTGTGGGGACATTTTTAGGTCCCCATGAGGAAAACATCTTATAAATCAGACTAAGTGATGTTTTTTGAAAATGTAAAATTGCAGAATGTCTCCTGTGAGGGTTAGGTTTAGGGGCAGGGGCAGTGTAGGGGGATAGAATATACGGTATGTACGGTATAAAAACCATTACGCCTATGGAAAGTCCCCATAAAAGATGAAAACACTACATGTGTGTGTGTGTGCCTCACCACCCTTCTGTATGGTTCTGAAACATGGACTATCTATGCTAGACATCTGAAAATGTTGGAATCTTGCCACATTAGATGCCTGCAGCGCATCCTCAAAGTGACATGGCAAGATTGAGTGCCACATATTGAGATCCTGTAAAAAGCTAACTGTTGGAGTATAGAAGCAACCCTAATGCTCTACCAACTTAGATGGCTTGGTCATGTTGTGAGAATGCCATCAAGTCGCTTTCCACGTAAGGTATTGTACTGTCAATTACATCCTGGCTGCCGTTCTGCAGGAGGTCAGAAAAGAGACTGAAAGAACAACTAAAAGCCCTTCTTAAGAAGTGTGGGATAAACCCCACATCCCTGGAAAGTATAGCGCCATGAACCTGCAAACTCTTGCAGGCAGCTCCTGTTAGAATTCAATTCAATTTAATCAAAGAATTGAGTACAAAGCTATGAAGAAAAGATAATTGAACTTATCCTGTCTAAAAGACATGATAGAAAGCAGCAGATGCTTGTTCCGCCCCACAAAAAATTAACATGCTCTCAAAATGCATCTCTTTGGCTAATTTAGCCTATGAATAATGCTTATGAACACTCTCTCAGACACTATATATATATATTTATATTTAGATACTCATAGATGGTTTGTCACATCAATCTATGTTTAAGCTTTGTTTAAACACCACTGAATGCCAGCTAGTGCAATAGGAAGAGAGTGGCAAGACATTTATTCAAAACAGGAATGGAAGCAGAAGACTTCATGCAACAGTGATTCACTTTGATATATCATAGTCTGGTCGGTATATTTTATGATTCACGTGGATAACATATTTGAGGTGTTTTGTGATTTATTTTTTCATGTCCACAAACTAAACAGTCTGGTCTGAGAATCTGTCCACATAAGGTGGCTTGTCTGGAGAGCACCATGTCCTGAAGTGGTGTGTAGCCTGGGTTTGTCAGGCTGCCAGTTCCACACCATGCTTGGGCTAGAAGCAGACAGAACTGAGCCAACCCAGTCCAGTGGGTGTAAAAGACATGTCGACTTGTTTATTATATAGTTTGTTCTCTGGCACCCATGTCGAGGCCTATAGTATGCAAAGGTCATTTCAGCCAAGTCATAAGACATACAGCCTCAATGAATGTATATGAAGCATGAATGAACATGGGTGAAAGAATAGTTTATTATTGTTTATACTGGCATGCCTAGGCTTTGGCTTGTACTTGAATTGTACGTCTGTTATTTGCAGAGTACAGCATATTTCAAAAACCAAACAAAAAACATTACTTTAATGCAAAAATGATTTTATTTGAAATTTAATAGCGATACTTTGATTCAGCAAGGATACATTAAAATGATCAAAAGTGACAGTAAAGCAATTTATAATGTTACATTTTTTTTATTTACTTTTTTAACTTTATATTCATTCAATTATCAAAAATATTAAGCAGCACAACTGTTTTCATCATTGAGGATAATAAGAAAAGTTTTGTGAGGAGCAAATCAGGATGAAGGATCACTGAAGACTGGAGTAATGATGCTGAAACTTTACATTGTAAAATAAAAATATTTTGAAAAAGAAAACTTTTTTTAAATTGTAATAATATTACATATTTATACTTATATACAAATGATTTGTGCACATTGTCATCTGTCCTATATACAGGTATGTATTGAATTTTACAGTATTATCCCAGCTATATTGTGGTATTGTAGAAATGCATTGTAGGCCAATGTACGGTTGTTGTGGTTTCCTGTTGGTGTTTGTGGCTAGCTTAGCATGTGTCATATATTCTCAGCAATTTGTCCTAGTAATTGCCTTGCTGTCCAAGTAATTACAGTCTTTATTGTAAGCAACCTAGTACGAAAGCATCTGCTAGGAGTATAAATGTAGTGTAAATGGGAATAGGTGTGAATAATAGTGTCTCTCTTGTTCAGTGACCGCTTTCACCACCATGACAGGAAATGTGTGTCAGCTCTCCTGTCGGCCTGCGCAGGAACTCGGGCCCTGTTAGACGTTTCTGGCATGAATTGCAAACACATCCTCTGTCAACTCGAATTTTTTCATGCGTTGCTTCCACCTAGGAGCATAAAGAATAACATTAGCATTGCTGTTTTTGTTACTGATGCCATTTTTATATGTTAAATGGCTTCATTTATAGTGCGTCTCACCCAGGCATGCTTGTGTCTTAGAGTTTCCACCTTGGCTAGGCTCATCTCCAGAGCTCTCATTCTTTTGTCATGCACCGTTCCTCTCAGTGATTCACACAGGAACCGCAGGACCAGTTTCAGAGACCAGGAGTCTGGCAGCACCCTTAACACACTGACTAAATCAAAAGACGCTGCGTTTTTGTTCAGCAGGTCCACTGCTGCGATCACATGATGAGTGGATTCGAGGTATATTTGAAGCAGGGTGAGGAATATTCCCAGTGTGAACTTCTTGTCTTGTCCAGCAGAGGTCCTCCAACAGTAGCTTGCAGCAGCTTGCTGGTCCTTTTCTTCATAGACCAAAACCTGCAGGGCCTTTTTGTGTTTACCGGATTTCCCAAGCAAAATTGCTTTCTCCACATGAAGAGACGAGGATGTTATTTGGTCTGTTACAAAGGGTATAGCAGTTTGTTTCATCCATGGACAATTTGCTCAAGGAACTGAAAACTAAATAAACTAAACTCTCAGAAAGTTATACACACTGTCACTGGGGCGGTACCCTTTCAAAAACTACACCTTTTTACCTCATTCACCCCTAAAGGGTAGCTACCTTTTAAAAGGGTATTGCCCCAGTGACCATTTTTGTACCTTTTTTTTCTGACAGTGTATCAAAGGTCTTTATCTGCATGTTTTGTGCTCACCATATATAGCATCAGCGTTGTATAAAGAAGATTGCCAGAGTAACTTCTGTAGTTTATGTCTCATCTCTTCCCTGCTGGTTTTATTACTGTCATCACCCTCGAATGACAGTATCCATTTGACGTATGATGTGATTAGCATGGTATGATGCTTTTCCTCCTGTGAAGGAAAATGCCTTTATTATTGGTTCTTCTGGAACTATATTTCAGAAACATCCAAATTCTAGAGTCCTATCTGTTTAGTAACCATGGTGATTTCTGTTTGAAACTTGTTAGGTCTTTAATTTAAGACTTAACTTTCTGTTATACGTTCCTGAGACTTAGAAATAATAGCATTTATCCTGCTTTCTCCTCATTATGTCACTTTAAATGGCCGGGTGAAGTTTGTGATCGCCCAGGACTGATGTGTAAACGTGGACGGTCATGTGTTGATGCCATGCCACAGAATTGCAGAAGTTCTTGCAACTTAGTTTCAATAAATCTCTTTTTGGACTGAGGAGGAAGCGTTCTGTTATGAATGTTAAATTTTTTTCATACAAGTGTTGTCAACTAAAACTGTAATAAAAATATTATATGAAAAACTTATTTCAATTAGTTTCCATAGCAACATTTCTTATTTTCATTAAGTTAAAGTACTAATATTACTTAAATAAAAGTAAAGCGGAATTATCTGACTAAATATAAAAAAATAAAAAGTATTTAAAATGACAAAAGTGCATAACAAAATGACTAAACATTAAACTGAAATTAAAATGAAAACTGAAATAATAAAATATATATAAAATTCTAATTCAAAATATTAATAATATAGTATATACTACATATACATATAGTATATACATATACACAATAAAAATTATGATCAATAAGTTGTTTTTACATTGCTTTTAACTAATCCAACTAAGCAATTTTTATACAAGTTATACAAGATTCAACTCATTTTTAAGTCAGTTTAATGTAATTTAAGTTGAAATTACTTAAACATCCAAGTTGATTGTACTTAAACATTTAAGGAACATTTAAGGAAATTGAACAAAAAATATGTATATTATATGATTATGTAATTTCTAAAGTTAATATTACAACTTTATTATTATAAAAAACATGTAATTTAGAGTAATTTAAGTGTTTGTACAAATCAGTTCATTTTTACCTTTAATATTATAGTACAACTGACTCCCATTTGTTTCCCAAATTTGTTTTAGATTTTAGATTTATCGCGAGATTTGTTTTACATTCCAAAATTTGCCATGTATTGTACCTGATATATATCCAAAATAATCAAAATTGAACCAAGCCTTTCCAAAGTTTTTTTGTGATAATGTATTTATTTCATTTAACTTTCGTTTTTTTTAATGAGAAAAAAAAATAGTTTTTCAGTTATCACAACTGTTCTAACACCGGTTATTCAATAAACAGATATTGCTGTTACTAAACTCTGCTCAAAAGAAATTTAATTTCAAATTGATCCATATCGTGATACGTATCGTATCGTGACTTCAGTATCGTGATGCGTATCGTATCGTGACATTGTTGGTGATACACAGCCCTAGTATACATACTAAAAATAACACTGTATCACACATATAAACTTTTTGTATCGCAAAAGATCAATGTAAATCTGATTCCTCATGATCCCACAAATCATCATCAAGCTACAAACAGAATAGTCGGCCTACCTTGCTGTGTAATTCATTGACTAAAAATTCCAAGTAAAGAATCATGGCAACTGGGTAGTTGGTGAGAATGGTAAGGACTTCTTCCGGTGCAAATATAATGTGGTTGCTTGCATGCATCTTTGTAAAGATATGTATTCCAGCCTATATTATAATAAAGAGCATGATTTAGAAGCATTAAAAAAACATTGCTGGCAATGCAATAAATCAAATACTGTTAAAAATACTGTTCGGGGTCAGTAAGATTAAAAAAATCAATACTTTCATTCAGCAAGGATGAACTCAATTGATCCAAAGTGACAGTAAAGACTTTTGCATTGTTGCAAAAAAATCTATTTCAGATGAATTGCTGTTCTACAGCTTGTTTGTTCAAATCGACATAATGTTGTTTCTTTTATATTGCCATGCCAAGGGCAAAAGAGTAAACTGAACTAAATGAAATCTGTATAACTCTGCCCTCTGCTGTTGATAAACAGTATATGATTGTTAAAATACTTGCCTCTTGGTCTCTCCGGAGAACCCAATCTACAAACTTCCAGATGATGGGTTTGTGTTTCAGATTTGAGAGAGTATTAACTATATGCTGGAATACACTGATGTGTGAGGGGTCTTCGCTCTGGTTCTCCACCATTTTAACCCAGGTCTGGAAAGAAAAAAAAAGAAGAAACTTGTATATTTTCCTTCCTGATTCATCTTTAGTCATTGCTCTGGATCTTTCACTGTGATTCAAAGATACCTCTATTGAATTGAAATGCTGGCCTTGGCTTTGATAGAGCAATCCAAGTGTGAAAAACCTGAAATGGCAGCGAATTAGTTTGGCTCTTGAGTGCACTAGAAAATAACCTGTAAACGCTGAAGTAGCCTCAAATGATGAGCACAAACCTTTTGTGTTGCTCCAAGTCAGGCACACACATTTGGAGGTTACAGTCATTCTGCGACGACACAAGCTGGTCCAGTTTTCCATATTCTCCTTGTTCCAAATACAGCTTAAAAAGCGCTGAGTCAATGTCTTGAGGACACATTTGGCCCTGTCCTGTTGGCCTGACTTCTCTCAAGAAGTCATCCAAAAAGCTTAGGTATTGCTGAAATGTCGGCCAGTCGTCTCGACTTAACGTCCACAGGTCCTTGGCATTGCTGACTGCTGTTGTCTGAGGTGTAAAGTCTTCACTCACAACAGGCATAGCTGGATAAAGGCTAATGATTTCCCTTGGGTCTAGTTCACCTTTACTGGAAGATAAAAGATTATACAGGAAAAAAATGTGGTTTAGGATTTACAGTACTTACAGTTTTCACTCAGAAATTGCAAGTAAATTACAAATAAACTGCAACACATTGATTTATATGTGAAATGTGAATTTTTTTGTTAATGTACTCCAATAATCTATTCTATTTACGACTTTGAAACAGTGTAGCTTGTTGGTCATTGCAGTATTATTTTATTTTTAAAGTGAAAGCTGTCAAATTGGTTTCCCAAATACTATGAAATGTTAAAGCATTACTTACATTAAAAGCTCCTTTGCTTCCACAAAAGCCTCTCTGTAGAACTTTATCATTCCAGATGTGCAGATGACATTTTTATGTAGATCCTAAAAGTAAAGTGATGGATGGCATGAAGGATTTTAGCTGAGCTATTGTTTTTATCATAAAATCATTTATCATTTTATCACATTTTTATCATATTGTGTTGGTCCCCCTTTTGCTTCCAAAACAGCCCTGACCCATTGAAGCATTGACTCCACTACCCCTGAAGGTGTGCTGTGGTATCTGGCACCAAGATGTTAGCAGCAGATCCTTTAAGTCCTGTAAGTTGCGAGGTGGGGCCTCCATGGATCGGACTTGTTTGTTCAGCACATCCCACAGATGCTCGATTGGATTGAGATTTGGGGAATTTAGAGGCCAAGTCAACACCTCAAACTCATTGTGCTCGTCAAACCATTCCTGAACCATTTTTGCTTTGTGGCAGGGAGCATTATCCTGCTGAAAGAGGCCACAGCCACCAGGAAATATAGTTTCTATGAAAGGGTGTACATGGTTGCAACAATGCTTAGGTAGGTGGTACGTGTCAAAGAAATATCCACATGGATGGCACGTTTCCCAGCAGAACATTGCCCAAAGCATCACACTGCCTCCACCGGCTCGCCTTCTTCCCATAGTGCATCCTGGTGCCATGTGTTTCCAGGTAAGCGTGAAGGCCATCCACGTGATGTAAAAGAAAACATGATTCCTCAGACCAGGCCACCTTCTTCCATTGCTCCGGGTCTGCGGCTATGCAGCACCATATGCAACAAACTGCGATGCACTGTGTATTGTGACACATTTCTATCAGAATATATATATATTTTAGCTTCTATCAGAATATATATATACTGATAGAAATGTGTCACAATACACAGTGCATCGCAGTTTGTATATACAGTATATAAAATTAAACTTAGAACACATTTAATTCTAAAATCTTGCAGCATATTTGATGTGAGCTCAGACGTTCAGTCTGTGAACTAGTGCATCTTTGACCTTTGCTTAATTCCGTTGTAAGATGATTTTCATCTTGATGAAATGACATCTGTGCATCTGGTTCAAGTGCTCATATGAATTACCTTGCTCAGTGTGTCTAAGAAGCTCAGTCACAGACCTACTTATTTTCACTGACCCCATGGCACCATTAAAGGTATTATGTGTAGTGTTTTATGCTTTAAGCATTTATTCTCATATGAATCAGTTTTTCAGCAAAATATACCTTCTCATAAACATAATCCATGTGTTAGCATATGAATAGATGATTTATTGAGGTATTATAGACACCAGTGTGTCAAAGAGCATGGTCCATAACCCTCTGTCTATCTTAATCTATGACTTCCTTGATTTACAGTGACTTCGATCTTTCTAATGTGTTAAAGGGAGATAAGACATAAACCCACTTAAGACATAAATGTTTAGTACTTTATCATCTTTTTATCGTCTTACCTTATACGAATCCTTTGGCAAGAGATCTTGAACCCTGTCCAGCAGCATCAGAGCTTCATCAACTCTCTGTCTCTTAACCAGTTCTTGTATCTGATCCTCCAGGGGAACTGGTGACAGCCGATGGATCTCTTTGTCAGCAACAATGAAAACACTTTCTATAAAGTGAAAGAGAAGTAAAGAAGAAAGAGTTAGGAAATAGTTACAAGTGTGCCATTAAATGACTATAATCAAAAGTATGACAAGATTATTATTATTATTATTATTATTAGGGGCCACTGACACTGTTTTCAACTAAAACATATGTGTTTTGGACGTTCATTTACTCAACAACGGTGTTTTGTGGGCTTGTAAATGCAAACTTTTGAAAACTGGATTTAAAGTGCAAGTTTGTTTTTAATTATAACGTTATCGTTTCCGTGTAAACTACAAAAAGCAAATTTGTGCGCATGCGTATTACATTTTCAGTCTATAGGCGTTAGTGTTTCTTTTTAAAGTGACATCGCCTACTACTGGCCTGGCAGCAGAATACAGCGTTTTTAGTCGTTTTCCCAGATCAGTGTGAACGGGGATCATTTTGACAACATTGAAGTCTGTACAAAAAAAATGCTTTTTAGTACATCATTGATGTGTAAACGTAATGTACCCTTAGTGTCTGCAAATTATGGCATCAATCAACAACTGCAAAAAGCTCAAATTGCATAGTCAATATTTTAAAGTCAGTATGAATCAACCCATTTTACTCATATGATGTGGCATATTTTGTGTGAAAGTGTATTTAGATTATTTTATTTTAGCTTTTATTTATAAAATGTAGCAGAGCTTGAATTTATAAAATTAAAATATAAGAAAAAAATCTGAATTGACTGGTGAATGATTTTTGAAAGAATGATGTTGGATTGTAAAACGAACCTTCTGTTGAGACCAGAGATTTGGCATTTTGTAAAGGGACAGTTTGCTTCAGCTGTTGGTCCAGAATGCTGTAGATATGAACAGTCTGATTTTGTAGAGCTAGCACATATGGGAAATGCACTGCAGCGTCCACCACTCCATCAGGCCACTGTACAGGAGGATGCTGGGAAGTACCATTCTTCATCACAAACATGCCTGCGTAACATAGGCTACTTTGTTATACTTTTAAAGCAAATAATTAATTTGCATGCTAATTAGCAGTCGATGTGTCAAGTGTTTCAATTGAAATGTATAAAATTATATAAAAAAAATCAGAAGTTGCTCTTTTATAGTTTTTAGTTATGTGTCAATTAAGTATGAGTTATAATTCCTTGGAAATAAAAGAAAATTAAAAAGTAATAAAAATAGAACAGCTATTTCATTTTTTTTTTAAACTCTTTTGTGTTTGACTCATATTAGATCAGGGTATAAAACTTCTTACCCAAACTTCCAGGTCCATTTAAAACGAATTCTCCTTTTCCATATTTGTTGGCAATGATATTTTGTTTTCCCTGGTTATGTGAGAAAAGATCTAGTGTGGTTTGGCTCTGATAATCATGGAGAAAATATCTGTCACAAGTGGCCACACACAGACACGTCCCATGCGCAGTCAGAACCAAAGGCTCCTGCGGCAGAGCCACCTGTCTCACGCACTCCCATCTGTCCACACACACCTTATAAACGCTCACTATTTTCCTCCTGGCCGAAGCTGCAATGAGCTCCACTGAATCAGTCTGAACTGCTGACTCACTGACATAGAAGAGTGACACGTTCTGGATTTTCTTCAGGGCAGGAATGGGTTCCAGGGAGAACATGTTAAGCACGGTGACCGACCCATCCCAGAGAACTAAGAGATGGTTCAGAACAGGGACCGCCGTCAGCTGGCCGATTGCTCCGCTTCGGCCCATCTGTCTCTTCCCCACCTCCCGCACTGAAAGGCTTTCGTCACCGCTCACACTATTTACAGTGAGGTACTCGATGACTCCCTCTTTGGTCCCAATATAGAGGTTTTTACCAAAACACTCCAAACATTGAATGCTGTATTTGTCTCTGCCTCTCCCTGAGGGAATTTTTTGAAAGACTAGCACAGGAGTAAAGACTTTCATGGTTATTTACTCTTCATTTAGCTCCCAGTGATGGCGCTGGCACCTAAAAATAAATGAGAAACCTAGTAAACTGGGTAGAGAAAGAAAACAGCCTTCATTAGCTCAGAAACCACATGCTACAAAGCAAAAAATAAAATAAAAAATAGATTAAATAATAAAAACACAACCAATTCAAAAATATTTTCAATATATGCAGTGTTTGTTAGCTATATGAAACGATTAAAGAACAGTCTCACCTCATTAGCGTAGAAGCTGTCAGCGTTATGGACGTTTCTTTTTTACTCAAGTGTATTTTGACCTTGCCATGTGACTCTCATCCTGTGAGGAAGTTGGTGTCAGCAGTTTTACTGCTTTTACTCTGATGGATGGTTGGTTGCACAATGCCAAATATCCAAGAAAGAGACATAAAACCTTTGGTTAAATATTTCTTGTATACACTAGATCCATGTTTTCAAAAAGTGCATTAGTTAAAGCGCCAAATGCATGAATGTAATTTGATTAATCCACAATACAGTAATAGTAATTGTCAATGTGCAAATGCCTTAGTTGGCTTATCTTATTTAACAGGACATTAGACATTGTCCAGCTTTTTGCTGCTAGCTACACTGACGGGGTCCTATATGCCCATTTTGTTTTGGACTAGAATATGCTTTCATGCTTGATTGTTCAAAAACACATTTTTTTCCACATATTTTGCATTATAACAGCACCTCTCTCCCCAGTCTGGCCCGAACGTGCCTTTTTTTGTGTTTCGATGAAGCCCCTCCTTCTGAAATATGAAACGTGCTGTGATTGGTTAGCTGGCCCAGTGTGGCGTCATAGAACTTTATCACACTTCCTATTTCCGGTAAGTAAAGCAGTGTGCCGCTACTTCCTGTCCCATCGCAACGCAATCAAAAATAATGTCTGAATCCTCTCGCCGGTGTTGTTGCAGTGATCCGGCTGCTCTAATTCTAAACCACGACACCCTTACCTCAGATTTCAAGATTTCCTGACACTAAAAGAAAAGAGGAAAGCATGGGTGGGACTGATATGGCGGGATGAAGGTCCTTCTTTTAAAATAATACGTGGGAGTATGTTCGTGCAGATGTTTACATCTCATATCTTTAGCCTGCTGAAACAATCTCTTCCAAATGTGCATTCTGAATAATAAATAAATGTATTTCCCAAGTAACCGCCACAGTCCAGTGTTCGTCTTCTCATTAAGTGTTTTCTCTTACTAGTCATATTTCATACCTGTTGAATTTACAATTTTAAATGAATTTGACTGATAAACACCCTTTCGAAAATTAACCATGGTTTTATTATAGTAAAAATGTAGTAACCATGGTTTTTTTTCGTGGATTGATTACCATTTGTATTACCACAGTTTTACTACAAATGCCATGGTTAAACTACAATAACCATGTTTTTTTTTGTAGTAAAATCCTGTTTATCAGTTTATCTCTTCTCCTGTCACTGAAAATGTCCGGATTTTGAAATCATCCTTCATATGCTTATTTTAAGAGCCGTTTGTTCAAGGTGTTAATAGCACATTGAAAATATACTGCTGGTATTCACTCAACTTAGCGCGTTCGAGAACTCTCACGTCCCTTAAGGTGCAGCGGGTACTATTTATTAGGATCTATTGACAGAAATGCTATATAATATACCTGACTATGATTTCAGTGGTGTATGAAGACCTTACATAATGAACCGTTATGTTTTTATTACCTCAGAATGAGCCATTTCTATCTACATACACCGCAGGTCCCCTTACAGTGAAATCGCCATTTTGTGCCGTCATGTCTCTACAGTAGCCCTAAATGGACAAACTACTCTACAGAGCACTAGCTACTCTCTGCTGTCTCAGACGACGACATTTTTGTCCTGTATCGGCCACAGTAGCTTCTCTACGTGCTTTGAAAGGGAGGGGTGAGCAGTGGCCGGTTGCAATTCACAGCCTCACCACTAGATGCCTAAAATTTACACAGTGCACAGTCCACAAACAAGAGGATCGTACAAAACGGATTTCATGCACGGACTTTGTAAGCACTACTTCGGCTTTTGCGTTTTGCGTCATCAACCCAGAACTAAAGTTTAATTCAGTTCGATTAATGAACCGGCTCAACTGGTTACTTGCTGAGAACCGGCTAAAAAGAATGATTCGTTCAAGAACCGAATATCACTAATTTACAAAAGCAAGAGCTTAAAAAACTGTAAACACTATATCCACATTAATGTTAGCTAGAAGGCTAGTGAAGGCAACGCTTTGTCCTTTGTTTAAATCATAGCAAAAACATAAAACTTGTAGTTGTGTTTTCTATTAACAGTTCCAATTATAAGACATACAAGTTGTGATCCACAAACAACAGATTGTCCCAACAAAGTGGGAACTGCTCCAATTCAGGAGAAGCTTTTGTGCGTAGCCTATTGTACTCAGTCCAACGGCTGTCATGTGCAGTGGAAAGGCGGCTTTAAGTTCTGAAAGCTGTTCTCCGTAAAATGTGCAGCACACAGATAAACGTTGGGGTTATAATGTCAAGGACAGTGTTTAAAATCAATTTTAACCACTCTAAATTCATCAGGAACATAAAACACATGAGCTTTGGAAACAGGGTGGAAAAAGCGTCTCTTTGAGATGGCAACAACACTGTCTTCTCTAATGCAGCTCAATCAGGCCTCATCCCCTTTTTTGCATATTCCGTGGGTGGAGATTATTTACATGAGTTACTGTGAATTCATAAGATCCACAAAAAATGAGTTGTAGTTCTTGGAAAGTGGATTCTGACAAATAATCTCCCTTTAGGGTGGACTTTGAGCTTTGTAACCTTGCAAATCTTTTTCATGCACAAACAGCAACATTACACACTAACTAAAGTTGAAAAAATGAAAAAGCATAATAGGACCCCTTTAAACTGTATTTTATGTCTGGTTATTTTCAGACAAATTTCGCATTACCAATAGTCAGTTATAGGAATTACAGCAAAATATATATGATAGAACAAGGTACTTCACAACTATATTTGAAGCCACATGCATCACAGTCAGGTAGGCCTAACAAGTCAAAGCTCTCAAAAGTTATGAGTTTACAGTCAGAATTTCATAATTACAGTAATTATGACATGGCGTGAATGCACCTCTTCTCGCTTTATTTAGCAAGTGAAACTTAAAACAGAAAAGTGTCCCTTTAAAAACCCCATGAAATCAAAATAGGTATGACCTTTTAGGTCATATTTTCTTTTGAGCGTTTAGTTAGTATATGCCACAACAAAATAGCAGTTTTATGCATGTAAATGTACAGTCTTTCTATTGAGGGAAAATTTACCAATATATCAATGACTGATTTTGTTCCTAGAGACATAAGTATAGCTAAGCTTGCCCACTATAAATAAGCGGACCCTGAGAATCATTCCCACCTTTCAACACATTCACAGTTGCCATTACTGTATGCATTGTAGTTGCAGTATAGGGAAATGAATGTTTACGTATCTTTAGACTAAAAAACAGACAGTAGACAAGAGGAAAACAGGTTTATTGACTAAAATCACACTTTGTGTGTGCTTGAACTTTTGAACTTTTCAAACATCTTCAGTATGCTATTATTCCATGCTTTATGAGGACAATTGTTACATTATTGTAAACATATTAAACAAAACATTAAGCATCCTAATCAGCAGGCGACACAGATAATTAATCTATTCATTGTTCATGTTTATTCATCATGCCATTTATGTGAGCAGAAATCCAAATCTGAATCAATTTTTTCCCTCAATAGCTTTCCCACAACAGTTTGACGACTGTGCTGCTGTTGTGGTCGTCTGACCCAGTCAAATGAGCTCACTTCTCCCTTCCACAGTCAGTGCACAGGATGTCATCCCGCTGGGTGAGGAATCCACGGCCCACCAGAGACACAGAGCACTGCATACACGTGAAACACTCACTGTGCCACTGCCGCTCTTCAAACGAGATGTACTTAGCACCCGCCAAGCCTGGACACACACACATATTTTTAGTCAACACGTTTTATAGTCAAGTACAATGCTGATGAAATTTTAATTTTAATTTAGAGGCATATAAAAATAGCCGCCAATTGTAAAGAATGAAAACATACTAGTAATTGGCTTAGTGCAGCCCACGCATTTCTTGGCGTACAGATTGCTGAAGCAATCCAGGCAGTATGGGAAGTTTTCTCTCGAGGTAAAGCGCTGGCCTGCCAGTTGTCTCTTGCATCCAATGCAGGTGAAACACTCGCGGTGCCAGGGCTTATCGTTATACGTGACACCGCCAGTTGTAATGGCCTACAGAATTGAAAGTGTGGATCTCAGTATAGTAAGTGTAGGACAATATTGCACATTTAAAGGAACAGTTCACTCAAAACTGAAAAATGAAAACAATACTATTTTAAGGTGGTGATTTCATATGAATTTGAACGATCTGTTTCATATGGAAACCAAGCGACAACCTTCCGGTCTCTTTCTAGAATCCAACACAGAAGCGGCTTAAACTACAATTTATCGACTGGCCGCCTCCAAAAGGGAGTGAATCCCATTGACCCCCATGTTAAAATGCCTAACTTTACAGTAGGAAATAAAATATGTTTTCAGCCTGGTACAAAAAATGGTTTTGGTCTATATAGCTCATTTTGCCCTTCATGACAACTGAGGGGGGTTCATTTTTTTTTATAACTCATCCGTTTAAATTATATTAAGCCTTAAAGTTCTGCATAATTAAGGGTGTGGCCACTTGAGTGACAGGTGGATTCAGCAACCAGACACCTCAGCCCCACCCACGTCCCTCCTCTTTGCCCATTTTCAGTTATCCGGGAGTGACACGCGGTGCCAAGATGGCGACGGCCAGCTCCACCCACTTTGGCCATCAAAAATGCTCTTCAGAAACCTACGGGTTACGTCACAGACACTACGTATATTGTTTAATACAGTTTATGATGAAAACGTATGATTTCTAGAAAAAAAGTAAGCATAAAGATCCACCCCTAACTGTCAGTGGGGCATAGACAGATTGTCTAAAAGTCTACGAATGAGATTATTCAAATTTATACGAATTAACCACCAATTCATTAAACCGTAAAAAGGAGTTGACATGTCACGATTGCAGGTAGCACTAATGAAGATGATTAACATAACAGGCTGTATTAAACTTCCGAAACATCACAGGAACATGCAGGATAAACGCAAACCACTTTCTACACAGACTAGAACCAACAGAGAACTGAACAGAACCAGGGGTATAAATACACAGGAGGTAATAGGAGAACTCGATAAGACATGGCAATAATCAGTAACTAAGGGAACAAACTGGCACACACTAGGAAACTAGGTCAACCTACAATGACAGGGAACACAGGCAAATAGGACCAGGGAAAACTGAACCAAAACCCAATTAAACTAAACAGACAAAACTTCTGTCAGTAACTATGTTTCCATATAAAGTTGCGAATTTAACTTATGTGCAAAATTAGAACGGCACATAAAATATTTGCGATTAAAAATTTCCACCCCATGTGTTCAGGAGAATAAAATTGACACTTCCTGGGAAATTGGCGCAAAATATCTGTTAAAAAAAAGCCAATGTGGCTCAATAAATGCCGTCATGTTATTTTGCGTTTGGAGGTGGATACCTGTTTGGAAACGTAATAATGTGAGACAGTTCTGGGAGGACAAATATACCCAACCAGCACGTCTTCTTATCGGATAAAAAATGTTATTCGCCTCAATGGAGTGAATACGTTTTTTATGCAAATTTATGCAAATCGTAACACTTCCATCTGTTT
The DNA here is from genome assembly GCF_949357685.1 of Gobio gobio. Classification (NCBI taxonomy): domain Eukaryota; kingdom Metazoa; phylum Chordata; class Actinopteri; order Cypriniformes; family Gobionidae; genus Gobio; species Gobio gobio. The sequence continues at coordinate 32,593,095 of NC_137106.1, read as the reverse complement.
TTTGTTTTTGTAAATGTGATATCCCAAAATTCGCATTATCATGTTTTTCCAAACCTATATGTTCTGCTTGCTCATTTCGATGCAATTGCAACAAATGGGGACAAAGTTTTCATGGTTGATTAAAGATGCAAAAGCACTATAAAGTATAATGGAAGTACAGTAGTCCATACAATTTATGCACTTTATTCAACGTCTTTGGTGAAAAACGATAGCTTTGTGTGAGAATTTAGATTGTGTTTTTCCCTGCTTTTGAACCTCAAATTCATTTGCATGAAAAAAATGACCATTTCTTTTTGTATTCCACATTAGAAATAAAGCCATACTGGTTTGGAACAACAAGAGCGTAAGTAGGTTCATCATTTTTGGGTGAGCCATAACTTTAATGAACAGTAATATTGTTTTTCAAATCTCTGATTCCTTGCAAGCATATATGACTTACTTTTTTACAAGCACAGCATTGGTAGGCGAATTGCTTCTCAAAACATGGGACACAGAAGTAACTGTTATCTTTAGGGATGAAAGACTTGGTTCCTATTGGCTGCTGACAGCGTTGACACAGAAAGCACGTCTCATGCCAGCTGTTCCCTTTGTACTCCATTTTTCGTGATCCTAACACATGAGCAGAAGGCCACCTTAATACACTGAGATCCTTAACATTTTATAATGTTAACAAAGATTAGTTCTATTTTTCCAAACCGATAAAGATACAAAGCGTTCTACCTGGCATGACAGTCTTCTTGCAGGTGCTACACTTGGAGGAATACTCATGAGAATAGCACTCGGTGCAAAGCATAAGGTCATCTTTAGCAGAAAATGGTTTTTCCACCAACGATCGACTGCATTTGGCGCACTTGAAGCAGTCTTCATGCCAGTGCCGGTCCTTGTAGGAAAGGTCCTTCATTACGCATGCAGAGAAAGTCTGGTTAGAAGCTTGCAAATCTGTTCAGACTTCCTGTCACTCATTTTAAGTCTTCATTAGTTGCATTAAAAAGGACAGTAAATAATGAATTTAATTTTCAAATGTTCTGTAAATCACAATGGCAGTAATTGTTTTCTTATGCCTACCTTAGAGTTGCACCCAATGGGCAAAGAACAAACCTCACAGCAGTTAGCAAACAGATTCTCATAGCATTTTGTGCAATATTGGGTGTCCTCTTTTAGGATGTATTTCTTTCCAAGCAAAGTGTCCTTGCAGTAATGGCAGTCAAATCGTTCCGTGGACATCGTTGTTTATGTCTTAAAAGCAGTAAACAGAACCATAAAAATGTTACAACATACCAGGCTAAAGCAATCAGAGAGGTGTCATCCGCAAAATACGAACACCTCTTAAAATAGACGCAACACGCTAAAATGATGGTCTCTGCAAAGTAACTAGGTCCCTTCCGTAGCATCTTAAACCACCTTGAAGATATCAGAAGAGCAGACTGCCATTTGTAATAGTGAGTGAAACTCACCTTCAGTGACTCAATGGGCTTCTGAGGGGCTGCAGGGTGAGACGGCCAGTGATTGAGCGGGTGCATTAAAATGACCCTCTATAAATACGATTGCTCTTATTAGCTGAAATCCCTGGGGAGATTGGTCCAGTTGCTTATCTCTGCACCTTTTATGGGAGTCCAATCACAACTCATGCCTTATGGACAAGATGATTAGTGAATGGTGCCACTGAAACGTTATTCCCTTTGTGTACTCTTAAATCAGTGATTGGACTCTGAGACCTTTGGACAAGTACTTTTCTTTACATATTATTCCTGTAAGACTTACAGAAATCATCATTTTCCTAACAATCTTTAACACAGCTCCATAGTTACAATACTTTATGTCTCGCATATCAGTGAAATTAGCGATTGCTCTGACCTCAGATACCTGATATCTATACTGTATCCACATCTGAGCCCTCAAGCAACTGCTGAAGGCTTAGAGAGAGTTGGAAGCAAATGTTGCAGTGGTTGCCAAGCTTCTCAGTAACCACTAAAATTGCTTTGGGTCGATTGGACCTCTGTTTACAAGAAATATGTAGCAATTTCCACAGCTTAACAGGTTTCACACAGGGGCTTTCTGTTTCTGTTAAATGCCTTTAATGTAAATGTCATCTCTTGGTTCTTGAGTTGTGGGTATAGAAGTATGTTCCATCATCCTAAAAACAATGTGTTTTTTAAACGGGGGTTTTGGTCAAATGCCTGAAATGAGGTCTGTAGTTAACACAAGCTCAAGATGTTTTAACATTTTATCCTACATAAAATACATGTAGTACTAACAATTTTAAAAAGCCTTTACTTGTCTTGAAAAAGCAACTATTGGCAACTATTTTAACTCTTAAGTATTCTAAGTTTTAGGGAAATGTTTGTCAACCCCTTGAGCCCTGAAGGCATTTTAGTTGTTTTTTCAGAGTGACATGCACAAAAGTAAAGACCTGTAACTCCAAAACTATAGCAAGGAGAGTCAACGGGTATTTGAACATTCTCATGCTGAGAAACTGCTGATAAAAGACAAAACAATAAATCTATATATTTTATCTTTCTTATTTGATATATGGTAGGAGGACCATTCTTTTTTGGTGAAGTTCCCCTACATGAGAGCTGCATCTGAATCAAATTTTGTGGTGATAGCATAAAGTAATCAAAAGATTACCAAGGTAGCCTTTTTGTTTAGCCCTTGATGCCCCCTAATGGGTATTTTCTTTTATTGTTGTTCCTCCGTGAGGAATGCTGCCTTCATGTGCGATTGGAATTATCGTAAATACAATTTTGTTTAGTAAAAAAAATTAGACTGCTATCGGAAATTTCCTACTCGCCGCTTAAGAAGTCGTGATTTGATCTGGTTGCATTCATGTGCTTTGTTGTCGGAATGAACATGAATCGTGGAGGACACCAGGTTTATTCTTGCCTATTTATTAGGAAATGTTATTAAAACCAAAATTATATGTAGTGTCACATGCAGACAACCATATAAACATTTACGATGCTATCCAGACTTAACCCTTTCTGATGATTCTGTAATTTCGGTCAAAAGCAGGCTATTTTCGCTGTGTATAAAACATACAATATGCTTCAAATATTACTTGTATATTTAAATATGCACTACATAATGACAATCTAGCTGTTTTGATCTAGCTGTCACAGCAGTAGTTCTCCCCACCACCTTGTTTAAAGTTTATACACCCATCTCTGGAATTTGGGTATCAAAATTATATCCGAACTTCCCAGTGGTAAACACGACATCAGAGGGCGTTCATGTGCAATTTTTACCTAGTAAACTCGTATTTACGATAATAACTTCGCTACATGTGAGCCTGTGGAGTTGTATGTGTCGTGATTCCATGAGGAATATTTTGTGATCAACGCAATGGATTATGTTGATCCTGGACTCATTTTAATCGTGAGAATAGGCCTTTATCACAGCGGAATTGAATATCGGAAGTGCTCGTCGAATCAGTGCATCGAATCTTCCGGTTTTGCTCCCAGAAGGATGGTATCGTGATATCATATGACAATGTCTTTATTGACATTGCCAAAATTTGGCCAAGAAGATGTGGTTCGTTTAGTGTGAAGGAGAATACTAAAGTTAAAAGTTTGAAACTGGACAAGGGATAAATTGCTGTGTCAAAGTATTGTGGTTGCTAGTTAGCTGTACTGCTTATTACTACCATATGAGTTTACGAACAAGTTGTATAAGTTGTATCTCTGCAGTAAGCTGTTTCCATTCAGTTTGAGCAGTCTACAACGTAATACAGTATATGTGAACGTAAGCTTGTCATGTTCTCATGTTATCGTTCGTATCCAAAACTAACTTTTTAACTTTCAGCAGTGAAAGTTTTTTAAGTTAGCAGTTTCAAAGTAGGCTGTGATAACCTCCCTCCTTCCTTTACAGTGTCAGATATAGTGAATGGCGAGGTAGTACATGTGGCAATTGCTACCAGTCAATGCGAAAGAACAAGGAGCACCATAAACTACAGGTTCAAAATTCATAAAAGTTGTAGAAGCATATAAGAATCATAAATGTTTTGTTGGTTAGATATTTTCTGCAATATTCTTTGTTCTCATATGACATCAGGCTGTTTAAAGGGATAGTTCACCCAAAATTTTTAATTCTGTTATCATTTACTACTTCATTTTGTTCCAAAACGGTACGAATTTCTTTCATCTGTTTAACACAAAGAAGAACATTTGAAGAATGTTGGTAACCAGACAGTTGATGGACCCTATTGACTTCCATTGCATTTTTTCCCCTCCATACTATGGAAGTCAATGGGGTTCATCAACTGTTTGGTTACCAACATTCTTCAAAATATCATCTCATACAGGTTTAGAACAACATGAAGGTGAGTAAATGATGACAGAATTTTCATTTTTGGGTGAACCTCGGGTGAACCTTTAAACAGACTTATGCCTACAAAGAAAGAATATTACAGAAAATAATCTTACCAACAAAAATGTTATGATTCTAACATGCTTCTACAACGTTTATGAATTTTGAAGCCAGAACAAAAATGTTTTGCCAGAACAAAAAAAGTAACCTTAGGTGGCTATAAACAAAACAAACTACACCATAGTCACATGACTTCATTTACATAACATATATATAACTTTCAAAATTCGAACTTATTTTATACTTTCAGACAAGCCTTTTTTTAATCCAACATCCAAAGACGGCTTTTCTATTTTCTAGCTTTTTTTATTATTATTTATTTATTGAATTATTCATTGCTGTGATGCTTGTGGAAAGTTTACAGTAATCTAATACATTAAATGTAAAGAATCATAATGAACAGATCCGTTTTGTTTGCAGTATTTTGCACTTGACACTTGAGCTGCATCCAACTAATTAAAAATGAGTTTGTAGTCATATCATTTATCAAGAGGATGAGAGAAATGATCTCGGTGCAAAAATAGCTCAGAAGATCACCGGTTAAAGAACTTAATCCATCATGCATGCAAATAGGGAGGTTAGTCTATTAGAGAAAGTAATGATCAATGCTACAGTTTCTCCGCAGTTTCTGGCTCACATCATCTGTTTCAAATTCTGGTGATGAATGAACTGCATTCATTGTTTGGTGATTTATTCAGTGTGATGACATTCAGATCATAGGATTCTTCTTTGCAAAAGTGTCTTTTAAAGTGAAGTGCCAAAAACGACAGTTTGGAGAACTGCATGCCTCAATTACGTAACTCTTGACAGCAGTATTTTGAGTCTCATTATCTTTCTCAAGCATCCATGTCTGTCTTTTCGTTCTCTTTACCAGGTGTCAACATGACCTGCTAGATGTTTGAATTGATGAACATCCGTCACCAGGGGTTTTAAGCACAGAGCACGGCTGTTGCGACCACTAGATTAACCTCCAACTGTGCAGTTAGCAGCTCATCATCTCAGAATAAACAAACATGCACAGACTTTCGGTTGCTAGGCATCCCACAGCATGCAGCACGTATGTCTGAAACTAGACAAGTGAGTTTAAAGGATCACATCACTATTTTTGAAAATAAGCTTCCAACTTCCCTAAAGTTAAACAGTTGAGTTTTACCGTTTTCGAATCCCTTCAGCCGATCTCCGGATCTGGCTGTAGCACTTTTAGCATAGCTTAGCATAGATCATTGAATCTGATTAGACTGTTTGCATCTCGCTCAAAAAAATGACCAAAGAATTTCAATATTTTTCCTAAAAACTTGACTCCTCTGTAGTGACATCTAAGACCGACATTCTGCTAGTGTTTCTGATGTGACATTTCACAATTTTTTTTTTCATTTTATTGAAATAGAGGTTATGACATGATGAGCTGCAGACAGAAACATGTACCAGAAAGCGAGCATTTTTAGCTTTCTAATTAGACAAATTTTTAGTTTTTTACTTTTAGTTAGTACTTCAACTTAGCCTACACTTTTTTTTTCAGTTAGTTGCCAAATATTTCTCATTTTCATTTCAGGTTTTTGTTTAAAATTTTCATCTAATATTTGTATTTTATTTTATTTCAGCTTTCTTTCAATTAATAACAACAGTTAGTTTTATTTGGTTTTAGTCCACAATGAAAATCTGATATTAAAATCCAGTTTAAATATTAAATAAATAGTTAAAGTAATGTAAATATATAAGATAAAGGATATCATTCTGGAACCATCATTCTGTTGTACATGCAATGGTGTATGTGTGTGTGTGTGTGTGTATATATATATATATATATATATATATATATATATATATATATATATATATATATATATATATATATATATATATATATACATATATATATATATATATACATATATGCACACACACACACACACACACACACACACACACACACACCATTGTATTTACAACAGAACAATGCATTTGTAATGTTTTCAACCAACAGTCTATTTAATCTGTTGTGACATATCTGCTGTAAAATCTGCTGATCTGACGCTGATTATGAAAAGGCATCTCTTCGGCTACTTCATTCTCACACATTCTACTCAGGACTAAGATGCTTAACAAAGTGTTGACAGTATAAGTGGAGTCATTGGGTTGAGATCAGGTGGCCTTCACAGCAATAAGTGGTCTCACACCATTCAGCTTTTCTGAGTTGACGATTGCCTTTCCCAGCTGCTCCAAGCAGGCAAGCCTCTGCAGAGCGCTCGTTTGGAAATAAGATAGGCTTGGTGGACAAAAAGACAAAGAGGCAAAATTGCAAACCCTATGATCTTGCAGAACTGTACACCCCTTCAGGGATCCTGAGATGCTCTCTCAGTGAGGCCCAGGCGGGATTGGCGGGACAAGGTGACAGGATATGCCATAAAAGCTGATTTAACTTGTGTTACTGTAGGACACAGAGTTCACTAATGCTTACTGCAAAATTTGCAGTTATAAACTAGATTTTCACATTTTCTTTGTGCTACCGTTGTGCTAGGATGCCAGGGTGTATGTTTGTTAGGGTGTTGCTTACTGGTCCAAGCCAAATGAGCCCACCGCAAGTCTCTGATATAACATGTCAATCTCAAGTCCATTCGTAACTATTTTACATTTTGCTGAATTGGTGACTAATTTGTATGATTTTCTACGATCTCATATGTACATTTTCATACAATCTGCTTACGTCCCAATGATTTTTATATATAGGGGTTGTGTTAGGGGTGGACCTTGATGCATTTTCCCAAAAAACGCGGAGGCTAAGGCGGATCTGCGGTGACGTGCAGCCGAGGTGGAGCCAGGGTGCCAGAGGATTAAGGCGCACCGGGTGAGACTGAGGACCTATTAAATTAAGACCTGGAAGTCCGTGGAGCAGACTGAGCAACGACTGTTCAAGGCTGATCCGGAGGGACGAGGGAGCCCCAGTGGAGCTGTAAGGACAATGTTCCCAGGTGGAACTGAGAACCGAGGAGCCAAGGTGAAGCCGACTGGTCGACGGCCAACGTGGAGTCAGGGGATTCACTTACCAAGGCGGAACTGGAGACTGGAATACCCGAGGCGGATCCGTGCAGGAGAGGGAAGTAGACAGAGGAGCCAAAGAACTGAAGGGAGCCAGTGGAGGCGTGGCCAAGGAACTGGCTGTCTTAGGTAGAAAAGGCGGGACCATCAGAGAAGCAGGAGACTTGGAGCTGGGCGGGACCAGCGGAGATGGGAGATCTACGCTGAGAGCCAAGGTGGAGCCGACTGGTCGACGGGCCAATGTGGAGCTTGGGGATTCACTTACCAAGGCGGAGCTAGAGACGGAAGACCTGAGGCAGTTCCTGCGTCTCTGATGGTCCCACCTTCTCTACCTAAGACAGCCAGTTCCTTGGCCTCCGCTGACTCACTTAAGTTCTGTGACTGGGTGTGAGAGGCGGCTGAGGTTCTGGATCCGGAGTGGGGCTGATGATGTCCTCCTCAGCGGGGCAGATGGTGAACAATGCATCACAGTTCACCATCTGCCCTGCTGAGGAGGACATCATCAGCCCCACTCCAGATAAATGCAGCGAAATTCCTCTGAGGAACATCACCGGGCAGGAATGCCTTGGATCTGGGTAGTGGGTGAGGCACACCAGGTCTAAAGATTTCCTTGTGCGGTCATCAAGGGTTTGCTCTTCCTGCTCTAAGCAGAGCAGGTGGACTGCAGGTAAGACCATTATTATAAACGCAGCAAAAAAGTCTTAACTTGTGGTTTTGTCAGATGCAGGAGATTCAAAGAAACATACAGTCTTTAATAAAAAATCCAAGGAGAAACTCAGGAGATTACAATTCAACATAGATTGAACAAAGAACTGAGAGGAACTAAGGGCTTAATGCTGCCTTCACATGCTATCGGAATTATCATAAATACTAGTTTCCTAGTTAAAAAAATAGGACATGAACATCCTCTCAAGTCAAAACTTGAATGCAATGACCCTGTAATCATGATTTCAGAAGTGGGAAGTTGGAAATTTCCGATAGCACGTGAAGGCAGCATTAGAATACAGAGCGTATATTCTAATCTAATGGTAATTAACTGGAACAGAAACAGGTGTGTATTTAATCAGAAACCATGGAAACTAATAACGACCAGGAACACAGGCAAAATGGGAACAGGGAAAATGAAACCAAAACACAATGAAACAAAACCTAACATAACCTTGACAATATTATCTTTATGCATTGCCATGGACGACAGTTCATATTTGTAAATATCTGATGGCTGAATGCCACGATTGACCAATCAGAAACAAGTGTTCCAGAAGCCCTTGTACACTGTGTGCAGAATTATTAGGCACGTTGATTTTCTGATCATATTTTATTTTCAAGCTGAAGTTTTGTAAAATACATGAAGACTTTTTTTAAGGCTTTATGGACAGATAGGTTGAGAGTGACTCTTGAAGGACCAGCACCACATCCTCTAGTACCACTGTTTGAAGAATTCATCTTCTAGAATCTGGCAGTACGTTTTGGGAGTTCATTTTTAGTCCATCTCGGCAAAACGGACTTCAGGATGGACTAAAATGAACTCCCAAATTCTCCGCCACATGTTTTTGTCTGACCTTGCTAACCAAACGAGCATTTCACTGTCCAATGGTCATGCCTTAACTGCAATGTCTATAATTGCATTAGTATTGTATCCTTCTCATGGGCATTTAATAATTTTTGACTTTTCAGTCTGAGTTAAATCTCTTTTTTGGCTCAATTTATCTGTAAAAGAAAACATGCCTAATAATTCTGCACACCTGAATATAAGGTGTTTTTAATTTCCAGCCTTCATGAACAATTATATATCACTTATACATTATTAAATACTAATTTAATAGTAGTTATTAGGATTACTGTGGTTTGGAATTGGTCAAATGTGCCTGGAAAAAAAAAGTTGTGGCAGCAATGCTTCAATGTTGTGTAAAATCTGCTTAGTGATCTACATTGTATCTTTGTTTGTGGATTTTGTTGATCAGATCTTTAAATATCTCAGTGCAGAATAGAATTTAATGCCTAAGCTCAGCCAGTCCTATATGGATTTACACACTGATTATATTCTTGTCCTCTGCGTGCACACACACACACACACACACACACTCACTCACACACACGCGCACAAAAATACACATTCCCTCTTCAAAGCAATACGGAAATATGTAGTAACTGGATGAACTTTACCACTTCATCTGGCATATAGTCTGAACAACTGTCTGTCTTATTGTTTTGAATACCAGAGTATCAACACGGAGAGGTCACAACAACGAGGGATTTGATGGCCAGCTCACCAAACTGTCCCTGTGGTGTCATCATTCAGTGTACAGTGGATTTGGAGGCTATTTTTACCAGTCTGAGATATGTTGCTGAAAAAGCTTTGACTAATGCTGGTGGTGAACTTTTGTAGTCTTGCAGTTGTGTTTATAATGCAGTTGCTTAAAGAAACAGTCCACAATTAATTTTTTCATATCATCTCATATCAATATGTATCAGTATCACATTTTAAGTTTGTTTGCCATTATTTTATTTCAGTGGAACCCTAAAAGTAGAGTTTTTGTAGAATCTTTAAAATTGTCTTTACTAATACAATGACAGTTTATAGTAAACATGTCTGACAAGGTCCTAAAAGGGGGCGGGGTGAGGGGGTTGGGGTTACTCATCAAATCTTAATATTTAATTTTTTTAAAAAGTTTGAAAGGCTCCTTCTCACCAACAACGATAACTATAAAGATAACTATATCAGAATCCAACGCACAATATTGTAATTAATTAAAACTTAATTAAATATTTAAATATAAGTATTCAATGTTAATAAAATCTAGAATATAATGTTTAATTGTTCCATTTTTGAATAGTTGAAATGTACTAAGTGAAGTTCTTAAATCTGGGAGGAGTGAACCCATCTAAATTTTCAGTTAACTGCCGGGGCATATAAACAGTTGCTCACCTTGCTCAGCATCAGCTCTTTTGGCATCTGGATGTTCCATCACCAAAACCGGTCTGATCTCCAGGAAATCCAGCTAATCCCAACCAACAACCAATTCTCCAGCGTCCCAGAGACGCCTGCTATCTTAGCTCAACCAAGACCAGGTCATTCCACCAGGTCATCAGCTCCAGCGCTCGTACAAGCCGTGTTCAAGAAGACTGCTCTCTCCTCTATCAGGACTGATAGCTTCCTCCGTCTCTCTTTCTCCTTCTACTCAGACTTAATTTCTACCCACTCGCCTAGACTCTTTGTCCCCCCTATTTCAAAATGGTCCGTAAACAGCCTCTGCCAAGCATTCTCTATGTCTGGAATCCATTTCTCCCACAGATCCTCAAAGATCTTCTGGCAATTTTTTTCAAAACATTCCCAGCCCTCCAAAACTCCCCCCAAAATCCCTAAGAGCAAAATTTAGTTGCTAATCTCAAAGCAGCCGCTCGTGCTTCCTCGTCCACTCCTGTCCCCTCTCGGCCAGCGACAGCAGCTGCCGAACATAGTTCAATAGCCAATCGTGGTCTCAATAACCCACATGCTCCTCTTCTGGGCCTGAGATTCTCATCTTCCAGGCATGAGAAATAAATCTCATTCAACTTTCTTCCCTTCTGTTTCTACTTTTCATCTTAATTCTCACAAAGGGGCAGAATTCAGCGTGAGGCTCATGTCTCATGTGAGGCTGTCAATGAGAAAGCAGAAAATATTCTAGGCCATAAAAACCAAATCGCTGGCGCTCTTATACATTTTCTCTCTCAGAAATTCAGAACATTGGCTCCAGAAGGAGACTCCAACCCGACACCAGTTCCTCCCTATTTATATCATATTCCTGTTGACCAACCTATCAGTCCTCTTCACACCCTATCCATGAAATCAATATTGCAAGCAATTCAATGTTTTTCCCAGAACCCTACATCCGGATGCAACATGTGCTCTCCCGTGTGAATCACAGTGTGGGAAATTTTGTGTCTAATATATATTTCATAGTCTCTGCCCTTCGTTTGGGCACAGTGAGGGTTCTCCCTTTCCGAATCTCAGTGTGATCCTTTATGTCCTAGCCCAGGGATTCCCAATTCCAGTCCTCACACCTCCTCGCTCTGCACAGTTTGCATGTCTCTCTTATCTGACACACCTGATTCAGATCATCAGCTTGTTAAAAGAGATAGCCATGAATCAGGTGCGTACCGATTAACAGGGTCCCTACGCAGTTTTCACTGGTCCCTACTCCCTGAGCATGAGATATCTATTGAAGTTCAGTTCACTTAACAAAATGCATTCAAGGTTTAAGGTTTGATGCCATAATATAAATGAATATACTTTCATTTAATATACTATATATAATAATGTATAATTTAATATAATATGGAGGCTGCCCCGTCCGGATCGCAGTGTCCAAACAGCGGACTGGAGGAACCTGGAATCTGTCCCTGAGTGATAGCAGGCCCCTCTCACATCCTCACACGATTCAGGCTCTTGCTTTGGAGAGAGGGAAGCACTTATACAGGGAAGTCTAATACATTTTCTGTGGCTGAGGGGCGTTTTTACTTTGGGTATCGTACGGTCTGTTTCTCCGGGGCTCCATGTCATGAACGCAATGACATACTACATCTCTACCACGTTCTCCCTCCAGTCCAAACACTGCCCCCACAGAAGCAACTTTGAGTGTCAATGGTCACGACCCAGGTCGATAAAAGCAGCTTCGAGATGCATCAAACTTTATTTAAAATAAATAAAGAACTTCCTGCAGCAGTACCCATTCACAGCTCCTTGTCAGCACTAGGACACCCTTTTCCAAAGGCAGCTCCCACAGGAGTAACTCCTGAGCATCACTGCCGCAGCAGTGCCCACTTACGACTCCACATGGTGGACATAAAACTGCAGATGTAGTCCATTTTCAGCTCAGGCCGAAGCAACCCCTGAACGTCACTACCAAAGTATTCCCGTTCACGACTCCATGTTGATAAGCACAACAGCAAGAGTCATGCTGCGTTCACACCAAACGCGAATAGAGCGTGTCTACCGCGTCCATTCGCGCGTACACAGCGAATTGGACGTGCGTATAAATTCTGCCTCTTTTCATTTTGATAAAAAAATATATATTAAGCATTAATAGCCACACAAATGTGGTCCAGGCAACTCCTACATTATCTTCACTGCATGTATATTTAAATATCCTTAAAAAATAAAGTTATGAAACTTCTCTTTGCCCTCAGTCAAAACGATTAGGCAGACAACAAATGAGAGCAAAGATCGCCCGTTAGATCCACACAAGACGAACCAATACAAGACATCAGAGCCAGCGGCAAACGTCAGAAGGACTAGCCGAGGAAAGGCTGTTCTCGCCGGGGTTAATGAGCGCTGAGTGCCCGATGATCGGCTGGATCTCACAACTCCAAAAACGCATTTTTATTTTAAAAAAATAGGCGCTCTCTTTATAAATAAACCACAGATTTGAGCTTTAAACAACTACATTCTCACCTGAAAAAGTCTTAAAACCTCATTTTGTAACACAATAGTAGTATTTTTTAATTATGCAGGGTTTCTCATCACGTCACTTTACCACGTGACAGCAGCAAGCAGGCTCCTGATTGGTTAACGCGGCGCGAATTGACGCCAAAGTTCAAATTTTTCAACTTGGGCGTCAGACGCGAATTCGCTTCAAACTCGTGAATGCACAAAAAGCACCACTCGCGTGTAACGCGCGTATCGCGCAAGATGCTCAATTAGCGCAAACTAGACGAGTAAATGAGGCGGAATCGCGTCTATCGCGCCCGCAGGACCTCCAGACGCGTGTCAACGCGCCTTTCCATTGACTTAACATTGAAATCACTCGCTCCTGACGCTCTATTCGCGTTTGGTGTGAACGCAGCATAAAGCACCTGAAATCCTCCTGCAGGCCCCCAGGAGCTTTCCCCAAATTACACAGCCGCAACAGGGCCTCATTTAAAACCTTTGCCGGAATTCAGCTACCATTGTCCCTCGCCTTGTATCTTTGTCTCTCATTACTCCTTTGGGGCGAACAACTGCTTGGATCATGTCTTTCACAGTTTGATGTCCAAAAACAAATCCACATTTTTTTGGGGGGTATATCTAATCTTGAGTTGAAGCTGCTTCAGCCCCATCATGAAATAAAGTTCCTAAACGTAATTTCGGAAGGAATGAACTCAATTCATCAATTCACTGCTGGGGCATATAAGCAGCCACTCACCTTGCTCGGCATCAGCTGTTTCGCCATCCCTCCACCTCCCCAAGTTTACCAATGTACTTTAGACATCTTGCTACCTATCATTTTCCAAGCATTAGTAGGGGGTCTTGACAGATGTGGTCACAATGAACTTTTTGGAAAAACATAACGGCATACAATTTTCAACAACATATTGGTGAGTAGATCATTTTTGGTTAAACTATTTGTGTATTTTTTCATGCTTGAAATCAGAATGGGAAGCTGAATCTTCTGTGAATGTCATTTTATTTTTGTCTCTTTATTTTACTAATAGACATCTACAGTAAATCATTTGGCAAATAACAATGTTTTGGCAATTAACGTTGCAAAGAACAGTTCTATACACCCTCGAGTTCCTTAGCACAATAGGAATGTGGGTCATTTCGCATTCGAGTCCATAATGCATAGAGGAGATATCATACTCCATGCGACCAGCCTACATGTGTGAGTCAGCAGAGGCTCTGAGTCAGACACCGCTAACACACTCATAATGCAAAGGCTGTTTTAAAGGGTACCAAGAGCTCACAGCCAACATTTGTGCATGGGAGATAAAGATACAGAGGTGGAAAGAGAGAGAGAGAGAGAGAGACCACAAATCAATACAAGTCAGTAATTATGGCCAGTAAGTAAATAAGCAATCTCTGATTCACTTTGTACAACATGTTGAAACCATAAACGTTTCTTTGTTATTTCACATTTTACATTTTTAGTCACAATACATCTTTGTACTGCCATTGTTTGAATAAATCACACACTTGAGAATGAGAGAAACTTTTAGCTAAAGTTTTCCAGTCCAACAATGTTCCTAATCCCAAAAAAACGATACGGATGTTCAATGTGAAAACCGCTTTAGGGACAGAAAATGGCCTCTCCATAACACTGTCATCTTTGTCTTCAGCAGGAGACTTTTCTTCCTCGGTGTAAAGGCTCAGAAAGGGCTTACTTTGTCTGTCTCATTTCAGCTCTTCATTCGCAGACATTTGCTACAGGTTTGAGATCGTCCAACAATACGGCTATTTACAATGCATAAAGAGCATTCACGGCAAACCGATTATCTTCGACAAATGTTGATCTGAGATGTGCAGTGTTGTCTTGGTTACTACACATCGTATCAGTTTCCTCAGAGTTCATATAAAAAAAGTCTGGCTCATTGAAATGTGCACATTTGAGTAATATACAGATGGACATTGTTAAATAGCCCACTTTTGATGGTCCCTCATGAATACAAAAGTTAAAAACCCAGGCATGAAATATTTGATGATGCTGTTACTGTTCGTATGTTCAATTGGACACAAACTGCAACACAACAGCAACAATAATCCACAACCATGTGTGCTTCAGACATCAAAACAACAAGAATGCAAGTGATTCAAAACTTGAAATTGGTTATCCATTTATAGGCCTATCTATTAAAGTGTGCTTTTTCATATAAGCATAGCAAAAAATCTATTTTTGTCTTATTTCCCAGTAAAAATCCTTAAAACAAGGCAAATTAGTATAAATCAAAAATGTGTAAGATAATAAGGCATACAATACGATCAGTTTTCAAAGAATATGTAATAGTTGATATAATATAAGAAAAATATTTCGTTTTAAGCAGGTTTAGATTTTATTTTACTGGAAATAAGACAAAGGAGCATTTGAGAACATGATTGTTTGTAGTGACAGTACAGCAGTGCATTCTGTGATCCACAGCTGAACAAGTTCTCATTGATCAATAATAGATTTCTTTACCCTCATCTAATATTAGACTGACTACATGTATGTAAGCACATCAAAAAACAGTCCTTCACCATGAAATGAAAGCCAATCTGAGAAATGTGATGACTTGAATCCCAGAGATAAAAGATCAGAAGCATCTCTTTTGAGAAAGAAAACTTTGGCAGCGAACAAATCTTCTAAGCTTACAGCTAATGCAACTTCAGAATTAGAAAAGTGAGCCATTATGCTTCTCACATTATGATTTCGTTTGTCTCGTACATCAAGTGTGTCTACTCATTTGGCAACGTTTGGAAAAAGGTCTTCTGCATTCCTGTGAATATGGCACCACCCACACATGACTTTATGTATATTAGCCTCCTGTTCTCGATTCAACACTTCACTGTTAAACAAAAGTAACATTTAAATATTTCAAAAACAGAACTTCACAGTACACATTGATACTTCACAGTATCACATAACCAAGCCATGTAAGCTACTTAACAGTGATATTATCAGCAGTTATTCAGTACAGTAAAACATTATCAGCAATAACGCACTCCTGGCATGTTTGTTTTTCAGTAGCAAGTGCATGTTGGTCACTGGTGTACCAACATAGCAAATATGAGTGCGCAAAACAACGTCCAAAACCATGGAAATGAAAGGCAGGTTGTTTGAAAATACATACTATACACTACATTTACAGTACATGGACATTTTGCACAACATAAGTTCTGTAAACACTGCATAGATGTCTCTAGCACTAACATTTACACAGTAACCAATGATATAAAAGAAGCATAAAAATCTCAGTTTTTCAAAAAAAGTGCTCGGCTCTCATTAAATAAACAGATTTCCTATATGATATCATGTATGAAAACAGCGACATTTTAAAGGGATAGTTCACTTAAAAATAAATTCTCTCATCAACACAAAAGAAGATACTTTGGAAAAAGGACTTTTGTGTGTGTTATTTTGGACCCCATGGACTTTCACTTTATATAGGCAAAAGCACTCAACAAAATATCTTCTTGTGTGTTCCACATTAAAAAGAACGTTTGAACAGGTTTGTAAACGATGACATTTAAATGGATTTTGTGCCTTTTGGTCATCTTAATATAAATAAGTAATTATTCAACTCTAAAATGCACGATTTGCATCATGTTTGAGTGAACTATCCCTTTAAACTCATTTTGGTCATAATTAGCTTTCTACATATTAAAATCTAAAATGCATGATTTGCATCCAAAAAAATCACTTACGAAATATCTTCTTTTGTGAAGAGAGAAAGTCATCCAAGTTTGAAATGACAAGTGGATGACATTTAAATGGAATTTGTGCATTTGGTCTAAATAAATATGTTTCTTTTCAAATAAATACATACGTTTATTAAACTCTAAAATGCATGATTTGCATCATTTTTGGGTGAACTATCCATTCAAATGCATTTTGGTCAAAATCTGCTTTCCTAATAAATACTGTGTGTACTCATCAAACTCTAAAATGCATGATTTGCATCCAGGTCAATAAACGCATGAAACCGAACACGAAGTAAATGTACAACTAGTTTGGGACATTGTACAAAAATAAAAGTCTGTAAGTGCTCACAACAGACCCTCATTTGAATTAAGTTAAACGAAGCTCTTATTGTCAAGCGACTTTCATCAAGCTGGTCCAGTGGTTTAGGTTCGGATTAACCCCAATACCATTTGTCGAGATTGTTAATTGACTTGTACTCATTGTGCCTTCTAACATAATCGCAGGCCAGACACGTGTGCTCGGCCCAGAAGTATGCCTTTTTCACCTTAAAGTGTTTACGCCAGTCAAAGTACTTCAGGTAGAGCTCCTCATTTTTGTCAAGGAACAGGAGGTAATCAGCCAGCTCCTTCGGAGACGGGAAGTCGTCGATGTGAATGAAAGCGCTGCCCTGAACGAAGTTCTGATAGTTCTCCCTTGGTGGTCCGAGCACCACAGGTACTGTGCCAACGGAAAGTGGGTTGTACAATTTCTCAGTGATGTAGTCTTTGTGAATCGAGTTCTCGAATGCCAAATAAAATTTACAGCTGGCCATTGTGGGGAAATAATCCTGGTCGGAAATGTACTCACCAAAAGCCTGTCCGTATGCATGAACCTCGATGTGCTTGTACAGTTCATTGTAGTATTTCACTCTGACGTGATCTGGGTTCCAATTGCTGACGATCCAACAAATGAGCTTGTTCTTGCTTGGCGGCACAAAGTCCTCCTCTCCTTGGGCTGCGACAATCGATCCATAAGGCACTTCTATATCAGCATCCTGCCGATAGTTTAGAGTTAAATTAAACAAGTTTTCAATTCCAGGTAACTGAGATGAATGCGACGGCGACTCGAAGTTCATCCAAACCCATCTCTGCAACGTGGGCCGATACGCCGGCGGCATGTTGGAGAGGTCGCTGGTGATGTCCCTGTGATGTATGACGACGGCGTCGGATTTGTTGTAAAGGTTTCGGTCGGCGGTGATGAAGCAGCCATCGATACTGAACAAAGAGCTGCAGACGTTCAGGTCGTAGGTTTCGCCAAAAGGCCAAAGCCAGACCAGGATGGTGGTCTGGTTCTGATCACTTCTGGTGGAAAGGAGGCTTTTCACTCGGGCTGTGGATGTTTCCGACTCGACGGGGCCTGACAACCAGCTCGTGGAGGGTTTGATGTACATTAAAAACAGAGTCACAAAGCATCCCAATAAAAAGATACCGAGCAGGAGGGGTCGTAGAATTCTGTAAGTTGGTGTAGATGGCATACTCTGGCCTTTAAACAGGAAAGAGATAATGGTGGGAAGGCAAAAAAACAAGGTTATCGGTCAGTATATAAAACAGCAGTCTATTCCGGTCTATTTCTTTAAGATTCAGAACATTCTATCGGACAAATAAAGTGTTAATGAACTGCATTGTGCCGTCACAAGCTAAATTAATACATTTTAATGTCCTGAGACTGCTGTTATATATTTTCTAACTCTAAACTGTCAGCAACCGGTAGTGTTCCAGCGGCCATATTAATATACCCATCCACCACTGACAGATGATTCTTTGACCTAAAATGACCCGTATGCAAAGTATCAGTCGGACAGGATAGGATATATTTTTGTAAATGAAGTATTACTTTGCATGATTGGTGTGTCTACTGCACCCTGCCAAAACAGGTGATTGAAAACAAAAAATATAGTCTGTTTATGTATGTGAATAATAATGCAGAATATATAAATATTGATATATTGCATTAAAATTCAAGGTCTTATACCATGCATCATCTTGCTCTGAGCAACAAAATAAATGCTTGGGAACAGCCAGTGTTATTTCTCAGAATAATGTGAAGCATATATTTATTATTATATTAGGCCTATATTACATTATATACATTTTCTGGCTTTTTATTGCTAAGTCAGTTTGCATACAGTGTAAACCTGAATAAGTTGGCAAAACTCAAAAAAGAGAGGCAATCAGTTGCCTCAATTCTTAAGTTAAGAAATGTATAGTTTTGTTAAGCAGAACTTAAAGATTTTTATTTTGTAATCATACATTTTAATTGCTCTGAACTTGAAATATTTGAGTAAGATAATTCATACATTTAACTTAAAAATAGAACGTAATGTCAAATTTTAGTAGTGGAGACTTGACTAGCTTTAACTAGCAAATTCAATAAATGCCACCTTGCTAATTGGTTACACAATGCTTTGGTAGCATTAGCATAGAATTTGCTGAATGAGGACAGCAGTATAATACATTTAACATACTGTTGAACTGTTCTCAAACTAAGCTCATGCTCCATTCGTCACCATGAACCTACAAAAAACAACAACAAAAAAACAACAACAACATAACAGAAGCTCTTCTAAACTAGCATAACAAAACATTAAACACTACTAAATCCCCCACTTAACGTTAATCTTGCACACAAAAAAACATAATATAACATATTGGCATTTACTGTCCCTTTTGAGTGTCATGGCAAAGCATGCTGGGAAATAGAAAAGAAACAAGTTCATAAAACTCAAAACAATGCAACAATTCTTTGAGTTTTGAGAACTCAAAAGAAAAAGAAAAGTTCATTTGACTGAACTAATTTGTTTATTTTGAGTTGGCTCTACTCAAACCAATTAATTATTTTGAGCGTTAGGCTTTACTGTGAGGAATTAAGTGTTTATGTGTTAATTTGACCAACATTTAAGCTGCTATATTAACAGCTTTCAATGCATGCTGCAATGTTAACTCATTACTACATTGAATGACTGTACAAGGTGAATCAATTTGCGCATACTTTAAAACAGTATTTAAATCGATTCAGATTTCAGAATGAGCACTTTGACATTTGCAATACATATGTTGTGTCTTGTCAGTCAGCCGATCATATGTATGCTACTGTAACGGAGATAAGCATAACTCATTAGCAGGAAACGTCTTTGAGTAAAATAAGCAAACTAGGACATTTGCGTTGTAAAACTGTTCAAGGACACTTCATATATTAAAACGCTGTCTGGTTTACTCTCTGATATCAGATGATTTATAGACAGTAGAATGTGTGGGGAGCCCACTTTAAGACTTACGGAATAGTTCCACAATATTTTATGAAATAGTTGATTATTTTTGAAAGAAAAAATATGATTAATATATTGTATCATCATGACAAAGTCAGCTTATTACAAGCACCGAGAAATATATATATGCAAAGTAAATAATCTTAAAAATTCACCTGACAGAATTGCTGATATCCAATAGGTAAAATGATTATATGTTCCAGGTTCTTCTTTTTACTACCAGAAGAATGCCAGTCTTAAAATCATAGGTCTTCTCATGAGGGAAAAAGACAGAAAATGGATTACATCACTATACAATCAAATCACTGACTATAAAGCTGAATATCAAACAACACTTTGTGTAGAAACAGTTTAAGAATTAGTAACCGGTAACTCCATATTTATTGACTATATTTACTGTGGCCCTGTACAAATCCGATCCTCAAAAATGATTCTGTCATTACAGCGAGCATTCAGATAATCAGTTTTACAAATGGGAGCACTGCCATCTTCAGGATGTCAAGAGATAATAGAACCAAAAGGCCAAATATCCACCAAATATTCACAATGGCAGGGTGTTAAAATAAGCTTTGGGATCTAGATTTTGTTTTTCTGTACAGAATCCATATTTTTTTCCCCAATTTCCTACATTCTCATACTGTTAAATGTGTTCCTTAAAACTGCACTGTACATTTTTGTGCACAAGTAAACCAATGTCTTCAACTCAAGGGTATTAAACACCAATAGTATCAGAATATACAATTAAACGCGAATTAACGTTCCATTAACTTATTCAGTAAACTTCAATTAACCGAATAAACAACTCAATTAGCTGTAATTTCACAAGGACCATAAAATCTGCCAATAAATAAATCTGCACGCTTCCACTTAATAACATCCTTTTCTATTTAACTTGATGTGTCAGGTCTTTTTCACATCTCTGATACATATTAGCAAACTTATAGTTGAAGAAATCAATGAACGGACTGATGAGTCATATGACTATTACCTTCATGTGGACTAAAAAAAACATGTATGGAAGTAATAAAAACATGACAATGAAAATGACATTTTCTATATATGACATGCCAATGTCCAGTTCGTGAGATATTTCCTATCTAACACGCCTGTCAATGCATTTCAGCTGTAGGGGTTTTACATGCATGTTTTACACTACAGTTGAGAAATGAGCTTTGTTTCATCTCCGCAGTGTCCATTTACCATTAATCCACATGTGGACATGTAACAGCTGCTTAAAAGGTTTATCAGTGCATTTGTGACTCAATCATCTTATATCACAGCAAAAGCTCTCTGTAAATGAGCGGGACACATAATGCTGCAGGGAGATTATACACCTGTTAAATCAAACATCGGTCACATCCAGTACATAACAGAATGCAATTATGGCTAATGCATGATGTATTGGTAAAGGTTAAGAAACATTAGGCAATAATCAGCTGTTTAAAGACCCTTAGGGCAATTTAAATGTCCTGAGTGGAGGGTCTTTTAATTAGCAAAGTGTTTGGCATATCCTGTTTCCTAACTGCTAACTGCTGCACATTACATACAATATTTTTGACCAACAATACACATGTGTTGCAGGATGCTGTTAAAGTAAATAAATAGAGCAACAAGGTTGCATGTGTGTGTCTCTCTGGGAGTCTGAAAAAGGAAGGCATTTCTTTTAAATGTATTGTGATGTATTTGGGACACAGAGTTGCACGCTGTGCACGTTGGCTTGAGTGTTCACGTCTAATAAATAGAAGATGTGGATGAAGGACATGAAGATGAAAAGAAGATGCAAATCATTAAATATAAAGCTTTTGTAGTTTATTTAGTAGGCTTTATGAATTCATGTATATCCCATCAGTGACATGATGTTATACAGGCTATTTAATGAACACTCACCTAAAATCGCGTTTCTGCTCTTCATAAAAACATAATTGAATGTGGTACCGTGCAAGGTGATGTGCTTTATTCACCAGTGATGCTGAAGGTCATCTTAAAGCATACTGTCACATCTGACATAAATATGGCTATTCTTTAAATATGACAATCTCTCTCTCTCTAGCATCTCGACTGCTTTGTCTATTTTAAGCAAAACCCGCATCCAAAAAGGACGCATGAAGCATCCCATGAGAATGAATGTCCCTGCGCTCGTGCCATGTTTAATTATTATATTTCAAAAATCCCTAAAGAGATGAATGAAAAAATAATGGTGCACGCAGTGCGTGATATTTAAAGCATCTACTCGCGTCGTGCAATATATGCAGAGCATACAGGTAACCTTCATTTCGGTAATTCGTTTGTCTCACCTCTCCATCAGCAATCATCCTCGAGGGAAAGCCACATCATGCGCTTCTTTTATTTACATCCCACACACACTTGGCATATCGGAATGGTGCTGAAAAATCTCCGATGAAGGCAAAATTTGGATAGGATGCACCTGGACCCATAGCCTTCGCGTCAGTGCATCACTGCATATTGCAATGTGTCCGCAATGATGACAGACTCGAATCAGCGCGTGCAAGACAAAACTCGTACGATCCTATGTGTCAGAAACGGAGAGCGCGAGCAAGTGCGACGCTGGAAAAGACGCCATGTAACGCCGTGTGATGTGATGTAGAATAATGTCCCCCTCCCCACACGAGCCCGGATACCTTTCCAGTGTCCGTGCTGCTCATATGCAATGCATGGATGCAATTATAGATTTAGAGTGTGTGCGTGCGCAAGCGTGCGCGTGTGCAGTTAATACGTGCAAATGCAGAAATGTAAAGAAAGGCAATGGATGGGAAATGCAACAGTGGCGTTAGACTGGATTATTCATGTACCCATGGATTATTCCTTTGTTCATCATTGCTGTTTGAATTCAGTGGTTTGCAGCCTATTCCAGTCAGCAGTGTATTAGCCTATAATAAATGCATGTGATGTATAATGTTTTTTAAAGAAACGTTTAAAAATACATGGATCGAACGATCAGTGTTAATTGAATACTTTATTGTCTTAAAACTGGTCCATATGATTAATAGATTGCACGATCAATTAATTGAGCAAAGGTGACCACAGGCAATTCATTTATTTAAAGCTTCCAGGCAGAATTTCTCTGAATGCAATTTGATGAGTTTGAGAAACAACTGTCGCCCAATTAGGCACTACTGAGGCAGGAATTGTTCAAGAGTAACAATTCAATAAATATTCTATTTTATATTCCTGATTGCAGTTTGAATCCATTGCAGTGCACAGAAAATCTATTGCTAAATATAAGCATATGAATGCATTAGTGTGAAAACGAGCAACACCGTGATTTTATTTTTAAATAATTTATTGTTCATTTAATAACTCCCATTAATATAATCAATAATAAATTAAGTAATCAATTCATTGCAAGGCCATAATATGTAAAGCATGTGACACAGTGTACACACACTTATTGTGTTGTTCTGAGAAAGACAGTCATATGTGAATCTTGAAAGAATTTTGCATATTTCCAAATAAACACGATCCATTTAAATTAAGCTACACTCAAAAACAAACAAAAACAAAAAGGTTCTTTACGGCACCAAAAATGGATCTTGGCTGTAATCATAGGGGAACCTTTTTAAGTGCTATATAGCACCAATTTTGGTGCTTCAGTGGTACTTCACAGGTTCTTTGACTAAGATGCTATATAGCACTGCTAACTAAGGTGCTATATAGCACCGCTACCATATACAGAACATGTTAAGATATGGAGCTATACAGCACCAAAAGTGGTTCCTCTGATTACGACGAAGAACCATTTTTGGTGCCATATAGAATCTTTTTTTTTAGAGTGTATACGTACAGTGGTTAAAATATCCTTTATAAAGCATTACTGCTTCAAGGCGGAATATCTCTGATTGCAATTTAGTGTTAATATTTGATGAGTTTAATCAGTCAAGTTGTCATATAGAGTGGTAAAAGGCATGCAAGTAAAACAAACTGCACACAACTCAAATCGAACGAAATGAAAGTAAGCACTACTTAGGGGAATACTTCCTTTTTTAGGATTAACTATGAAGTAAATCAATTATTCCAGCCATTTCTTCTGCTCCTCGCTGAATTTTCTAGCCCATTTTTGCGTTAACTCTAAATAAACTGAAGGTTTATGAGGAAGGTAGTCAAGATACACAGTTTTACCCCATGTCTTGGGGATGGCCTTTTCGATTTGCGTACCTTCATGCCATTCATTGAATGAAGTTATAGAGATGATCTGTGGCCTTGCCGCCACAGCAGCATTTAAAGCATTCTCATAATACCTCCCATTAATGCGGTTCCTTGTATTCTGGGAGTTCCAAGGCCTAATGCTAGTGTCGATATAACCTGGCCCTATACTTGGAATGAATACCAAGTCATTGTGATCACAGAAGGTTTTGATGGATCTCCAGTTGTGATGTGAGGAACCATACGTAAAGCCATTGATTGCAAAATACGTATAGAGTCCATCAAATCCAGCGGCCTGTATGTCATTCTTATGCTTTTCTTCCACAAGAAGTGCAATGAAGATGCCATCATACGGTGTGTCCCGGATTGTCGATATACCATTCGGTTTGAGCAGTTGTTCCCAAACATCTGAAGTTTGTAAGTAGGAGTCATATATATAATACAGAGGAAGCAATTTGCCAGTGCTTGTTTTGTATCTATAAAAAGCAGGATGGTTTCCATACCTGTAAAATGCAATATATAAGTGTTATTAAACACAAATCTGTACATTGATCATTCATCAACGATAGAATAAATATTGATTATTTAGATTAACTACAGAACACTAAGAGATTCAAATCATTGCTTTTCTTATGGACAAAATAGCAAAAACAATCATTCTACTTTAAAGGCTGCATGAAACGGAAGTTGTGGCCTTTTCTTCCGTATTGTGATGTATATCTGAGTGAAAACAGGCAAAATTGTAGGGTGGGACTTGATTTTGTTCATCGGGGATTGATTTGGTAATTGGATGGTTGTGGTTTGCTATTGCTGTGACGTAACAGGTTGTCCTGCCCTCTCATCAAAAAACTGAAAACTCAGCACGACAAAGGGAGCGCATTAAAAACGATCCAGCTGCAAGAGAAGCATATCTTGTAATTATATACAGTATAGTGTTCTATTAAAGTTGCTATGAATTTAATGTTTTAAAAACCCCTGTGGTGAAAATCAAGTTTTTAATGTTGTTTCACTGATGCTCCAGAAGAAAACACGATGCATTATGAGCCGGTGAAAACTTATGAAATTTGAAGATCAAGGTAAATTGTACTCTACTTGTCTTCTGGGAAACATGCAAGTATCTTTTGTTGCTTCTGAAGGGCAGTACTAAATGTGTGTGTGTGTGTGTGTGTGTGTGTGGGGTGGGGGTGGCACATCTTCATCCTGCATCCATGCTCTTAAAGCATTGTGTTTTCTTCTGGAGCATCAGTGAATGTTTGAACCTTTTTTAATAGCTGTGTTTGAGTCCCTCGATTGTCCTCGTGTGAAGGATCTCAAATTCATACAGTCCCTGCTGGAGAGGGTTCAAATATGCAAAATATTATGTAAAACTGAAGAATGTGCAGGACCTGGAGGATTTTTCTGAAGAACATCAGGCACTTTAACTGCTCAGGACAAACAAGGGACTCGAACAACCATCACAAAACAAAAAAACACCCATGGATCATCCAGGGAACGACACACAGTATTGAGAATCAATAGTTCATAAACTTTTGAACGGGGTAATTTTAATACATTCAGCTATTTTTTTGTCTTGTGGACTATATGTAAACATTTTTTATGTAAAATATCTTATTCAGGACGGTACTAAATAAAAAATAACATGCATTTTGTATGATCTCTTTTATTTAGTTAAATTCTGCTAGCGGTTCACATACTTTTTCTTGCCACTGTATGTCTATGTGGTGTTTTTAATATGCTTTAAGACAAACCATGTGCAAATTCATAGTTCAACAACATTGCAGAGTATTTTCTCCTTAAAACAGCAGTGAATCAAAGACAGTCTCAAAAACATGGTTTGAAATCGCTGGTGTTTCTGACGTCACAATCTACCTTTTAACCAATCACGTCATCAAGCGGGCGGGCTTTAGCATATCATTAACTACACTGTGAAGCAGGGGAGTCAAGTTTTTCTGTTGATATGAAAAATCGTGTACATTTAGCAATATAGCAGGTGAATTATGAATATGATGTATATTGCAATGTTATGATGAACTACATGCCTTTCTCCACTGGCGTTCTGAGTCATTTAAAGCGTTTATAAGAACGGGAACATGGTTTATGTAACATTAAAAACACATTATTTGTTGTTTGATAACGTAGTCAAGCCAAAGGCTAATCATATCAATTATCGCTAAGTGTCCGACGGTGTAAAGAGCGATACATTTGTGCAGCGTTTACTACAGTAAAGTTGAACGAGTGGATCTCTGAGCTGGTGTGAGTGGAGATGGGGCTAATTTGCATATTCCGCATATACTAAATGAAGCAGGGGTGTAGAGGTACATTCAAGCTATTTTGAGGCATGAAGATTTTTTCACAGGGAAAAAAAAATTGGTGATCAAAGATGAGTTTTAATTCATAAAATTATTGACTACAGGGGGACTTATATATATTTTGAAGAACACCTTTTTGATATTTTAATTTAAAATTCTCAACTGACTTAAACTGATTATTATTTCGCATCAATAAACTTGCACTGAAGCACTTGCATGTGATGTCGTGATTTATTCAGTTTTTGATCAATTTACTACTTTTACTTCAATAGAGACTGTTGATTAAAACACTTCAGGTGGTACAACCATGTAAATTGTTGATTTAAACCAACAAATAATAGGTAAAAGTGAACAAATGGCTGAAAATTGTGAATAGTTAGTTTATTTAATGCATTTACATGTATATTTGTATGATTATTTGTCTGTCTGTAAAATCGGACGCTAGATTTTGCGTACGCACGAAAAAAATCTGATTTATAAAACCATGTGTACACCAGAACCTGCGCAAAAATCCCTTTATAAATCACAGCCAGCAGAAGATTGTGCGTATGTGCATCTCCACCCTGTCTCCTCCAGAAATCACCATATATGGAGCTTACAACACCTAATTTTACTATGCATAACCTCATTTCCATGCATATTTCCATCCACGTGACACCATGTTTAACACTGTCAAAGGTATAAGACATTGAAAAATAGATACTGCCTATAAATGCCATTTGTGCCATACACAGTATATTGCTGAAAATCATCCAATATCCTAATTATGGTTTAGAATAATTATATCAAAATATCCATAAAAAGAAAATTTTATAAAATACTTCTCAGATAATTTTTTTGAATGAAATTTTTTTTTCTTCCATTTTTTATGCAGTTTTGCTGGTAATGTGAACATATAGGATGTATAGGCTATTTTTAATGGAAACAGATAGGCCTACTTATTTATTGCAGTGTAAATACAATTGTCTGACTCAAGTATTTTAATAAAGGAAACTTGCAAATCTTAACTTTTTCTTCAAGTTGTATCCTTCAAATACAGTGGTATTTTTCATAATTTTGTGAAGATGCAGTTGTACAGTAAGCTATTATTATTGGACCTATTCAAACCGGATAATGGACAGTTTGACCACCGAATCCAGCAGTGTCTGTGATATCGAAGTAAGTGTGCATCACCGATCATTGTTCTCGCTAAAACATGTTTTGTCATTTAACATGAGTTTAGTTTAAAGAGGAGTTATTGAAATTAGCCTATATTTAATCCTTGATGTCATTAAAACAGCGTGTCACAGGGCAAAATGATCAAAAGTAGCACATCCACATCTCAATTCATATCATTTTTGTTTAAATTCTGAGTAATGACTATGTAATTTCAGTTTATATCACCATTAATGAAACTGGAACATTAATGTACGTAAATGTGTATATCAAAATGAAAACAGAGTTTAAAATTGTTCTTACTTCATTACTTTTCTCACTGTAGTAAAAGAGTTTGTATACGCATGGGTCAGAGTTTGCGTGCATGTGCGCAAATGTTCCCGTCAAGTTTGTTTTTATTAATCACAACTTATGTGTCGAAAGTTGCGTACGGCTCTTTCAGGGCCTGTTTTGTGCGTACAGTGTACACAACGGTTATAAATGAGGCCCCTGGTAACTACGTAGAATACAATAATTTAAAATTAATATGAATAAAATACATTACCACAAAATAAAAATGTAGGTTTTCTTTAATAATATTTTAATTATAAATAGAATTGGGAATATATTTATATATTTACAAATATTTGGTTGTACCACCTGGCAAAAATAAAACTGAAATGTTATTTTACAATTGGAATGTGTTTAAACACATTGTTCCTGACTCAAATATATGCATTACATCATGTTTTTAAGCTTTGTTTTTCATTTACCCACATGTAGAAATTAATATTAACCTAGATATTAACCATTGTAAGCTGATACTCAATACATTTAGCTAATATTAAAAATGCTCTTTTGTAAGTTTTTTAAGTAAATGACTAGCGAGAGCTGTATGAAAGACATCAAACGTACCTCTCCACAATATATTTAATATTTTCACGCATATTAGCATCATCTCGTCCCTTGTATGGTTCGATATGAAAAACAACCTGTTAGGGATACACAAAAACAAAAAAGCATGAGACACAAAAGCAAAAGCAAGACTATGAATTTCAAGCCTTCATCTGTATCTACAACACCTTCAACTGATATTTGTCAGCTGCATCCAGAATCAAAGGCAGCAAGTTATCAATTTCTTCACCATTGTCGTCCTTCATACTACGTGGATACCACGAAACTGCTAGAACACCTGAAATAACCAAAGCATATTCAGTAAATGGAATGAGCAGCTATAGTAAGTATTCATAATATATGTCTCACCAACAGCAGCTGTTCGGAGCTGACGCATGTGTTCCTCTAAAACTGATGGGTCTCTGGAGCTGTATGGACCCAGTGCAGGGTAGAAATTTGCCCCAATGTCATCAGGAGGCTGGTGTTGTCCTGTGGGATAACCTGAGGCCACCTTGGGGTCCCAGTGTGGTAAGAGATGATGATCCCAGTGAACATACTTTCCATCAAACTGAGGGTTCCCATACCATACATAGTAGAAAGCGTGCACATTGTAATTTGGTTCAGGGAAATCTCGCATTTTGTTCTCCAGGTTATCAGGTTTCTCTGCCTGCATCATCTGCGCAGGTTTAACAACAACCTTAATATCTTTATCCATTCCTCTTGGAGGTGGAATAAGTCTTAATGGAAACTGGCTGCCAAAATTGTTCTCCTCAGGGCTCAGAGACTTTAAGATGGCTGTTATGATAAACACGACCAAGGCTAAAGCAATAAGTACAAAACATGATTTCCGCCTAAACCGTGCCATTACCCTGGAGGTTGGTTAAAGTCCATTCCACCGAAGATGCTCAGTCAATGGTGGAACAAATATGATAAATGAAATTCTCAAGGTTCTTTCTTCATCTTTAGGCTTCTGCTGGAATAGCTGTAAAAAAAAAAAATAATAATAATAATAAAAAAATTAAACTCTAAATAAATAGATATGTTTTAAATAATTAAATAAAATCATCATATTCATAATAATAAAAACTAAATAAATAAATATGTTTAAATGGACCAGTTATATCAAGGCATTTTGTAAACTTAATTGCACAACTTTGACTAAACTAATCATTAACTTTTTAACCTACGCTCCATTTTATACAAAGTACGCAGTAAGATAAAAGTCTTTCGTCTACGATTTTATAGGTCATTCCTACATTGACTGAGGGGACAGCATTTGTGTAAAAAAAAAAAACGGTATTCATTTAAACATACTGCAGGGAATATTAGTATGTTGAAATTGCATGGACATTATTGCTTTTAAATGGTTAGAATCAATTTAAACATTCAAAATAAATTAATGAATTAATGCATGGACATTATTGCATTTGCTTGGTTAACCTATCAAAAAAATCAACATAACACGGTTTCCATTAAAAAAATCAACACATTTTTGTTACAAACAATTCATATTTTTAGACCTAAAACGGCAACCAATGAACACTGAGGGTGAACACAAAATATAATAGATACATGGTAAAGTTATTTAACCCTGCATATGTGTAACTGACACTGAAACACCCACTCACGTTATTTTATCATTATTACATTTTTTAAATATGCAGCCTCATACCTCTCGTCTTGAAAGACATCAAACGACACATCTTGTTTACATAAAATATCTCACACTACAATACACTCTAATACGGAAGTATCCAAGTGTGACAGTGGACAGTATTTTCTTCTGTTCCGTTTATTCAGTGATTGTAGCTATAAGTGAGTTATACTGCACACTACTGGACGGGAGACGCATTTATGACTCCTACTATGGAGAAGGCTGAACTCGTGAATAATAATCAGCTAGAATTTACGTTCATAGAGACAGAGCGTATTTAGGCCACGCCCACACCAGGGGGGTACAATCCAACGCTCTCCATTGACTTTGCATTGCGGGAGGCTGCCTCATTGTCATTTCGGACTTATAACAAAAAACAGAACAAAGTCTAAAAGCTGATATGTGACAAGGTGTACAGCAAACAAGCTAAAAAACACAGAAATAAGTTTTTATAAGCTGTCGACCCAAAAAAACGAGCGTTTAAGAAGATAAAAGTGGATACCGGCAATACAAAGTGAAGCTTCAGCAGGATGAATGGGTAAATTTTGGGATCCTGACACTCAGTATGTCTCAGTATGTGTATGTGTGCAGTAAACATTTTGTCACTGTTAAGTCAAATATCCAAATGTCCGTTATATATATGATATGTCCTGTTGTTGATTACATTCCCCTCTAGTGCTTGAAGTGCTTTGAGCGGCTGGTCCTGGAACACCTAAAAGACTCATCCACATTGGACTCACACCAGTTTGCCTACCGCAGCAATAGGAGCACAGAGGATGCCGTTTCCATGGCACTGCACTCTGTGCTCACTCACCTGGACAATAAGAACACTTACGCACGCATGCTGTTTGTTGACTTCAGCTCAGCATTCAACACTGTCATCCCAACCAAGTTAATAGCCAAACTTGGAGACCTGGGCATCAATACCTCAATGTGCAACTGGATTTTGGACTTCCTAACTGACAGACCCCAGAATGTTCGTTCAGGATCCACCTGCTCCACATCCATCACACTCAACACTGGTGTACCACAGGGCTGTGTGCTAAGTCCGTTTCTCTACTCCCTCTTCACCGCCGACTGCAAGCCTGTGTATGGATCTAATTCTATCGTCAAGTTTGCGGACGACACAACGGTGATTGGTCTCATCAGCAACAACGATGAGACTGCCTACAGGGAGGAGATCCAGCACCTGGCCACATGGTGCGCTGATAATAACCTGCTCCTCAACACCACCAAAACGAAGGAGCTCATCGTGGACTTCAGGAAGGAGTCAAGAGGCACACACGACACCATCCACATCAATGGAATGGCTGTTGAACGTGTCTCCAGTTTCAAGTTCCTGGGGATCCACATCTCGGCGGACATGTCGTGGACGACCAACACCTCCAGCCTGGTCAAGAAGGCTCACCAGCGCCTCTTCTTCCTGAGGACACTGAGGAAGAATCAGCTCTCCTCGGCTATCCTGGTGAACTTCTACCGCTGCGCAATAGAAAGCATCCTGACCAACTGTGTGGCAGTGTGGTATGGGAGCTGCTCTGTTGCGGAGCGCAAGGCACTGCAGCGGGTGGTGAAAACTGCCCAGCGCATCACAGGGACTCCACTGCCTGCCATCGAACACATCCAGAGGAAACGCTGCCTGCATCGAGCTCGCAGCATCCTCAAGGACTCCTCTCACCCAGCCCACAGACTGTTTTCTCTCCTGCCCTCCGGCAGGCGTTTCAGGATCCACCGGACCAGGACCAGCAGACTTAAGAACAGTTTTTTCCCCAGAGCTGTCTCTTTACTGAACTCAAACCCCCGCTGATCCACTTCCCTCATAAACTGATAACTCTCCTACCTCACATCCACCTTCACTTTGTTATTTGCACTACCGACTCTTTATTACAGTAACAACTGTTTACTTATTCATTTTGCACTACCACACCGTAACTGGATTATGCTCATTTGCACTGCCGACTGTTATTTACAGTACCTACTGTTTACATTTGTATTTTGCACCGTACTTCTAACTGTAATATGCAATCACTTCCACTGCACTTTTACACTTTTTTTCGGATAGCTTCTGTCCATAATTTATTGCACTACCTTAATCCACTGCCATATTCCTCATTTTAGCCTAACATATCATTGTATACCTCTATCTGTAAAATTCTGTTTATAGTAATAGCCATCTGTATATTATATTATATTCATAGTACATATCCACCTGTAAATTCTGTTTATAGTATTAACCATCTGTATATTATTCACTGTACATATTCACCTGTAAATTCTGTTTATAGTAATAACCATCTCTCTATTTATAGACATATTTATATATACTCAGTACATATCCATGTCCTGCACTTATGCAAACGTTGTATATCCTGCACTTGCTGCTATTGCACTTCTGGTTAGACCTAAACTGCATTTCGTTGCCTTGTACTTGTACTTGTGTAATGACAATAAAGTTGAATCTAATCTAATCTAATCTAGTCGCCGTAGTTATCAGTGTAATATGACCTGTAGCGCTCTGTCTCAATGGCCTGAATCCACTTTTTTGTCCTTAAATGCTCGTTATTTGGGTCAACAGCTTATAAAAACGTCTGGGTTTTTGCTTCTGGGTTTTGTTTAGCTTGTTTGCAGTTCATTTTTTTCACATATCAGCTTTTATACATTGTTCAGTTTTTTGTAATAAGTCCGAAATGACAAGGATGCAGCCTCACGCAATGCAAAGTCAATGGAGAGCGTTCGATTGTCCCCCCCCCCCCCCCCCCGGTGGGCGTGGTCTTCAGATTATGACGCGTGTCGCTCTGTCTCTATTGGCGAAAGGCCCGTCACGAAGCCTAATTAATATTCATGAGCTAGGTCTTCTCCATAGTAGCATTCGTAAATTCGTTGGCCGGAGAGCCATGAAAATCTACCCGGATTACTATGGCAGCTGTCAGACGGCGGTTGATAGTAATTCATCGTCTCATTCATTCGTTGTCTGTTGTCAGTTTGGATCAGCTAAGTTCAAATTTCCTTTCCTCTGCGTTGTTTCGCGTTTTCCATGACAACAAAATAAAAAAATGTGCGAAATCCCTTCGAAGTAATTTTGCTACTTAAATGTAATATGAAATGTATTATTCACGTACTGAATAATAAGGTTTAAAATGAATACAGGTTGGGGATTTTCTTTTATTCATTAAACTTAGGCCAATTTGATCATTTGGTTTGAAAACATTCTCACTCGTAGCCATGAGGGGGCACTGTTTGCATTAAAATAAAGTGGGTAGACTCGAATAAAGGGACAATTCACCAAAAAATGAACATTCTACCATCATTTACTCCCCCTCGTTGTTCCAAACTTGTATGAATTTCTTTCTTCTGCTGAACACAAAAGAAGATATTTTGAAGAATGTTGGTAACCAGACAGTTGATGGACTTCCATAGTATTTTTGAACCATTGAACTATTCCTTTAAGCGCGTTGTGGAGATGTTTGTTCAGTTATCTGAGTGCTTGCTTTAACGTTCATAATGTACATATACATCATAATGTGCAAATACATTATGTTCTTGTGAATTTTCACAAGATTGCATAAATTAGATAAAATAAAATTAGGCTAGCAATAAAAAAAAAAAACAGTTTTGGGTATGTACACCTCAAATAAAAGGCACAATAAATTCATACACAATTTCCACTTTTAAATCTAACTTATTGGACGTACATTTTAGACTACATATATATACTCCAACATCAATACTGAGCTGCTGTAGAAATCACAATCAATCCCTGGTGTTTGAAATGACTTCAGTGACTCAAACAAAGCTAGAAAGCAATGGTTTCCAAAGTGCACCATGCACACTATGGCAGGTTCCACTGCCGCTTTTTGAGGATGGATGCAGCAGAGCTGAGGCAT
The DNA here is from genome assembly GCF_949357685.1 of Gobio gobio. Classification (NCBI taxonomy): domain Eukaryota; kingdom Metazoa; phylum Chordata; class Actinopteri; order Cypriniformes; family Gobionidae; genus Gobio; species Gobio gobio. Next base: position 32,559,220 of record NC_137106.1, on the reverse strand, counting down.
TTTGCACATCTTAAGGTCTCCGTTTTCTGTGATAAAGAGGACTTTGATGTCAGTGCCACTCTGCCTCTTTGAGAATCTGTCACAGTTATTTTTTAACCTAACAGTGAAATTATGGCTTGTTTGGATCAGAATCAAAGGAGAAGCAAGAGCCGTCTGCAACAACCCGATAATTCATATAATTGCTTGCCAGCTCCTTTGGGGTACAGTGAGATTAAGTGCTGTTATGCTTACTCTGTCCTTGCTCTAATCTAAATACAACCACTAAAATGGAATCTATTTTTAAAGTGTATATAACCTGAACTGCGGTTGCAATCCATCTTTAACAATTTTTATATGGCTACTGTTGCAATTGTACTTTCTTAAAAAATTAGTGCTGTCAAATCGATTCATCATGATTAATCACATCCAAAATCAAAGTTTGTTTACATAATATGTGTGTGTGCTGTGTATAATTATTATGTATACACACATGCATGTATATATTTAAGAAAAAGTTGTTATATTTATATTATAAAATATTTATATCCATGTATAATATAAATTTTATAAATACATATACAATATATACAAATATTTCTTATATAAATGCATTTGTGTGTATTCAAATCACACTTATATTATGTAAACACAAACTTTTATTTGGATGTGATTAACCGCGAATAATCGATTATAATTTATAGTTTTGGGACTATGCAAATAGGAAATACTCAATGTGCATGTGGTCAAAGAGTAGGCTGCTTTCTGCTTTACACCTGCGGCTACTGCTACTTTCTTGCAAAAGGTGAAAAAGGATTAAAATATATGACATTAATTTTAAAATACAAAATAAAAAAAGAGATAATAATAAAATTAAAAAATATTATTAATAATTCATGAATTGTGATGAATAATTATAATGTAATAAACCAAGTCGCAATGTAATGCGTTCTAGGGGGTTTTAAGTCAACGATGCCTGCACGAGCCGGTGTCAAAATCCCATTACTGTGAAATCATTTGCACGCCAAATGCGTTATACACCTTTCCGCAGCACGTGGCACTTCAGAAAGTGGTTCATTTATAAGGTGTGAAGATGTTAAATTAGATTCACAAATTGTAGAAACCCTGAATGGTTCGTTTTTGATCTCTTTACTATGGGCGCATCGCCATGACGTCATCGCCCCAATGTCAACAATGTAGCAATTTAGAGGAGGCGCGTGCTGGAAATGCCACAATCAGCAAAGAGCAAAGCAAAAGCACGCTGTCTCGAATGTAATCCAACATAGACGGAGACACTGACTGAACACGCCATTCATTCCTCCCGCTTTAAAGAAACGAAGAGCCGCGCACGCTCCTTCAGCTGTTAACGAAGAGCGAAGAAAGAGACCATGTGAAAGCGTCTTGCAGAAAATCTTCGTGCAGGAACGAGTGAAAGTTTAGGTAAGTGAACAAGCCGCCGGTGGTACTGCTCTGTCTTGGTGTGAGCTTCTTGTCAATAAGAGTAAGTTGATTTTGGTACCAGAAGAGGCAATGTCTCCGCTCAGAGAGAAAGCTTACGTCAACGTTTTCGGACGTGCAGTCAGTTAGAGGAGCTGCACTGACATTTTTAGGTCTGGAGGTTCGTGCTGCATTTAGTCACTAGTAGCCTAGTACATGGCAGGTACAATTATGGGTTGGACCGAGTGCACTCTCTCTGACTGAGACAATAGGAAATAGTGATTCAGCAAGACCATATTTAATGCCATGCCATTTTATCTATCTGTGTGTCTTGTCTGTTTATCTGTCTAATTAGTACAATCATGCAAAGGCAAAATCCCAGGGTAGGCCATTAAGAACATTTTCCTTGCCTGGAATAAAGTGAACATTTAACTGAAATAAAATAAAATGTGTGTGTGTGTGTATATATATATATATACACTTTACACATGCATGTATTATGTAAACACAAACTTTTATTTTGGTTAATATACAGTATATATATATTATTCTGTTAGTTTTCCTAGGCAAGACTTCTCAAACTATATATTAAAATGACACAAAATACACAATAACATTACAAAACATTAACTTAAAGGAACACGCCACTATTGGCGTTGAGTTGAGTTTTACCGTTTTCGAATCCATTCAGCCGATCTCCGGGTCTGGCGGTAGCACTTTTAGCATAGTTTAGCATAGATCATTGAATCTGATTAGACCGTTAGCATCTCGCTCAAAAATGACCAAAGAGACCGCAGGCGCAATGATATTACGCAGCGCCTGAAATAGTCCCCAGCTAACACGCTCCCTGTGCAAGCAGGTTGTCACGTTGGTTATGTTGACGATTGTTAGCCTATTTTCAGGCACTGAAACGGTAAACCTCAACTGTTTAACTCTAGGGGAGTTGGAAAATGAGCCAATATTAAAAAATAGTGACGTTACTTTAAATTACAACAGAATATGTATAAATAAAAACTAATTCAATATAAATAAACTGTAATAGTATTGATCTATTTTCCTTTAAAAACGGACTGATATTGTAATATTAGGCAATATACTATGCTCAAAATCAGGGAAACAGATGAAAAATTTATATCAAGTAAATCAAAACTTTGAAGGCAGTCCATACTGTATTTAAAAGTGGACTAATGTTGACGTTTGAAATGATCACGAAACCATATATATAAACCATGAAATTATCTAGAAATTGTCAAGTCTTTAAATAGAGGTGTGATGACTTTGGGGGAAGTAAAGCTGGTAAAGATCCACTGATAACCAAGTCATTGTTCAAATGCAAAAGTAAATCAAGAAATAATAGACTTGATTGTTCCTTACAGTTTCTTATACATGGCATTTTTTCATTGTGGGGATGTTGAAACACACATTTAAAAAAAATTGAGGAATTGCATCACTATGTTGTACTTGTACTGAAAGAAGAAGTGTGAGAGGGCATTGGCTGGTGGCTTTGTGAATATTTACTGTCAGCCTGCCAAAACAAGCTTGTGTTTGATGCTTTCTTATTACTGCATTTTGAACTGCACCAGTTTCAAAACCCGTATACTACAGAATCTCTTCTGAAATATCATTGTTATCTCATCTATTCCGTTACAGAATATGAAACCAATTGCGTTGCACCACATAGACCCAGATTTGATGTGCTTTTGATTAAGCAGGGAGGGTATGAGATACGGCTATATGGGTGGATGAAGTGTTTGTGGTTTACATCCTGTGAGAGGAGATGTTTACAGGTCTTTGTGGTGAAGCAAAAAGAGTTGCTAATTTCCTGTGTTCGTTGTGGAACATTTCACCTGTTTCTATAAATATTCAGATTTATTAGATATAATAACCACCTGCGATAGAAAGCTCTATCTCTCTGACACCTACCTACATCTTTATTTAGAGCTGTGACCTTAGTGTGGTAATATCATGATGAGGAATCTTGGTCTTAATGTGATAATGAGATTCAACTACACATCAGCACCAATTACTGGTGTTCAGTGCTCTCAGTATCTTTATGACAGCAAAAGATCTGGCGTATAGCGCTCGGATCTGTGTTCTTCTGGATTTTTTCCTCCAAAACCTTTGCAGTTCCCATATACAGTCTATATAAAAAGTGTTTAGACTGGTCAAATCAATGGCCACAGCCTAATCAATGACTCGTCTTCACTGTTGACTGCGCAGAAACCTCTCCTTAGTCATGTAACAGCGGTTTGTTCTTCTGATGAAAGTACCTGTTTTGTCAGCAGTTGTGGGTTTGTCGCTTATCACCGGTTGAGAAACAGATGTTATTTGTCTTGTGCATGTGTTTGCAACACAACAGATGCTTCTTTATTGACTGAAACCTGCTTCTGTAATAGTTTGATAAAGCAAACAGAATTCCGGTTCTGTGTAATGAAGTGCTTGAGTCACCATATATACGTGACCTTTGTTGTTCAGCAGTGGAAGATGAAATGTGTCTCAATGCAAGAGCTGCACTGTACACAGATCGTGCAACATATTGAGTTTGGAGATGAAATTCCCTCTTTCAATGTAAGACTATGGGAAGTTTTAGGCCGTTTTGTCTGATCACTTTGAAATAAATCCTCAATCACAATTTGTGGTATAATTTAAAAAAAAAAAGTTCAACTCTTAAGTATGAGCATTAATAATAACGTTGCTTTGTCAAGCATTACTATTAACAAACACAAAAAGATTATATTCACAATTCTGCACCATCAAATCAATGAATGATGTGTTCAGAGTTTTGTTTTTGCTCATTTAGTTTCAGTTTGGCTGTCTGCGTGTATAGTTTCCACCACAATATTGCTAAGTCGGATGCCCCTTCTCTACCCAAACATATTTAGTTAAACAAGCTAATAATGAAGTGCCAGGTCATGATATGATAATACTAATGCCTCTAATGCTCATATGGAAACAGAGCTGGAATGCATTTGGACACAGCTGTCATTTATTAACTGACGTGGACTTGATGAACCTATTGAGTACTGATTCACTTCCTGTTGGACAGGTAGAGTAGTGTTGGTGTGAAAGGTCGACTCAGTCCAAGAAAATACAAACACAGATAACGGGGCCTGTGGCATGCAGCGAGGCAGGGGGACCGTGAGAATGGGAGGAGGAGCTCGGACGCATGAAAGGAGGAGTGACGACATTGAAGGGCGAGATAGGACCAGGGGTCCGTTCTTCGTACCTCGCTTAATACATCTGAGATGATTTGACAGATCCCAGATCTTTTAATCGTGATAATTGATCTCTGGCTAATTTGGTTCTTCAAACGAATTTGCAGATTGGATTAAAATATCTGGATTAAATTATCTAAGATCACTGCGCGTTCTTGTGTTCCCTCACTGTAAAAAATGTATAATCTTCCCAACTCAAAATGTTCTAGTGACTGGTCACATCTAAATTTTTCAATTGGCCAAATTGAATTTCTGTGAATTGAATTTTTATCAATTGTGGCAACAGCCTGTTAACATGGGGTCAATTAGAAATATGTTGAGCCAATGGAAAAAGTTAATTTACCAACACTGTAAAAAATGTCAGGCCTCTCCAATTAAAAATTTTCTAGTGACCGATCACATCTACATTTTTCAATTTGGCCAACTAAACAATTTAGATGTGATCGCTCACTAGAACATTTTTAATTGGAGAAATGTTTTACAGTGAAACTGTGAGGTTGGTCCAATTAAATATTTTAAATTGTAGTAACAATTGTTTATTTCTCACTGTCCCAAAAGACAAAAATGACTAAAAACATAAATATATTAAGCAAAATACAGAACACAGACAACAGGGTTGACATTTTATCACATTACTTTATTAACAAGTATTCCTACACAGGATATTTGGTGAAAATACCTTATTTTCAATAAGGAAAACTTTGAATATTCAAGAAGTCTTCAGCATAACAGGATGTCTTAAAGTGGTGAAGAAAACACGGCACTGCAAGCTAAAAACCTGCAAATAAAAATAAAAACTAACATTAATGGCAAAGTTTACCTGCATCACATCAGGCAAATGACAGAACAGAAGTTACTTCATTATATAATGAGGATGAGACGAATGAATGGATGAATAAGAAAATCGAGCTTGACGTGTTTGATATTAAAAGGCAATAACTTAAGCCCTGAAAGAGGTCGACGCCAAATGCAATCTCCGGCACCGTGTTCAACGGACGCATGCCGCATATATCACACAAATGACTTAATTTACTTATTACCAATCATTTTAGACATATAAGACATGAGGAAAATAAAACTATTGGCTACCCTTAGAGTAAACGAGAACACACGCATGAAACCAATGAATGCATGAACTCGTGATTCTACAAAATGTCTTTTAAACTTCATACCGGTTCATAAAGCAAAACTCTGTAGAATAATTTCAGTGCTAAATACTCACCAACGTCTTTGTGAAATGAATATCTCTATTCTCTTGGGAATGTCTGTTTCGGTCTTCAGCACCTGCTGGTTCGGCTCCGCTCGCGCTACCGCTCCCGCGTCTCCGCATTTGAAATCTCCACACGAACGGTTTTTTTCAAGCGCATTTTGCGCATGCATATACCGTTTTTTGGACGTATACTCCGAAAAGCTCACTTGAAAAGCTTCCGGACCTGTTACTATGACAGGAAGTCCAGGATGAGCATCGAAGAACCAAACAATCCAAGATCATGCCAAATCGTCAACAATCAAATCCAGCTAACTGAGTTAGCGACGTACGAAGAACGGACCCCAGGCCTGGATTTTATGTTGTGTTTTGTTTATGTTTTATTATGTGTGTGCGGCAGTCGTCTGTGAGGAGGCTGCCATATTACTTTCAATTTGTTCATTTATTAAGACGAAAGTTTGTTGCCATTAAGAGATTTCCTTTGTGGTTAAGTGGTGAAGTACAGTTTTTTAAATTTGAATTACACAAGATGGTCTAATATAGGAAGTGTTGTTGTGTAACAATGATATTGAACTGCCAAAATGTCTTTTTTTTTTATTATTGCTTCATGGCAGTTTATGGTTTTGGAGTGTGCGGAGGGGGTTAGTAATGTAGAAAAAATATAATATTTGTTATATTTTTGTCTTTGAAAATAAAAATAAAGTACAAAAAATCATTACAAACCAAAAAAAATTACAAATAAATATTTATTGTGGTTTTTGGGCTATTGGGGTTGGGAAAAATGTATAATATTTGTTACATTTGTCTTTGAAAATAAAAAAAATACAAAACCATTTTGACGAACTTTGGATATTTAAATGAGACAAAACACAAGACGTGTGTTCACTTGCAACATATTATACAAATACACTTTATATTTAATACTGAGTAATATAATGGAATGGTGGTCTGGGTCTTTAACTGTAAATTCCCCTACAGTTTTGCGAGAGGTATCGGGATCGATGCCCACATCCTCCACCAAAACTGTAGGGGAATTTACAGTTAAAGACCCAAGGACCAGATATGATGAAGTCAGAAGTGCGATTTAAAGATTTTCTTTACTGAAGGAGAGTTTGCAGTTTCATCAGCAGAAACCAGCTTGAAGTATCACAAGGAGGTTAAAGGCCACTCTCTGTGTACATACAATTTTCCACCACAATTATACCTTAAATTGCGTCATCACTTCAGGTTGAATGATTCTGATTGGCTAAGAAATGGATACAAATTTAGGCGGTGACCTTCCAGTTCGTAGAACTGCTTCTCTAGGCGCCAACATGTCCAGAACAAGTCAGTCAATCTCCCTAGGATGGCAGTTGTCCACCTCCAATCCTAATCTGTAACAAAGAATACTAGCGCACATGCACAGATACATAGCTTCTTCTTCTTCAAAGTTGGTCGAGCTCTAGCTCTGACCAGAAACTTTCCCAAAACATACTAATAGCATGTTCTTTCTCTCAGTAAGACGTAAAGACATCCTTGGAACTGAACAATATTCACCATTTATTCTCTAGTGTTTAAATATAGTTAAAATAAGCAAATGCATGGAGAGTGTAAATTCCATTAAACTATATGACTACATAAATCTTAAACATTATATACATTGAAGCGGCAGTGGATTCCAGAATCCACACAATGGAGTATATTCATATTCTCTAGATTCATAATTTATTCGTAAAATGATGCAAGAGTGACATTTTAGTGGTGCAGGATAAGTAACTAGCTCGAGTAACGTTTCTTTACGAGACGATTTTGCATATTTGACAAAAGATTCCCGAGATGGTTCTTATGTGTTACTGAGCATTTTATGAAATTATGCATATCTCAGCCATTGCAGCTTCAGTCTGCAAATCCAAAATGTATAGCCTCAAGATGCATTCATGCTGAAGTAGCATGCACAAATCTCCAGTTACACCCCCATCTCATCTCTATTATTCCTTTGAATATAAGTGTCACGATGCTTACCACTGCGTTTTTTTGTATTTTACCGGAATCTTCCGCTTTGACAGACAGATGAAAGCGGAGATGTGACTCTTATCCTCTGTTTGAAGTAGGTCATCAGCTGACTTAGGTAAAAGTAACACAGCTGAATATGAATGCAGGAAACCAGCTGCATAGTAAGCAGTAAACACGCATGGGTTTCGGTATGACATGTGGGTTGCAATTAACCTGATAAACTCTTTGGTCGTGACTCGTGCTCTATGTGCGGTTCGTACTCATTTTCATAGTAGTAGTTCAAATGCTATACTGTATTGTGAATGTAGTCACAGCTGAAGGACATCGTTATGTGCAACTTCCAGGACCAGAACTATCCATTTCATAATGTGTAATTTGATCATGAATATCCTAGATTTCACTGAATGTTGTTACCTCTTTTGTTGCTTTATTTAGCTTTGACTGACTTAAAGTGAGTGGTCCAGTTATGCTCTCGCTGCAGACCGAGGAAACGTACCTCAGGCGAGATGTGATGTCAGTGGTTGGGCTGTAATAAGAGAGGAGAAGACGACATCCTAGAAAATGGAGTGACAGGAAAGAAAGGTCATTCCCAGTGGATTGATATACTTGTGCTTTTTTTAGGAAGGCTCTATTGAAAATGACAACAGTGAACTTCAGCTCAACTTTAGGGCGGTGATTCTAAATGCCATTGTAATATTGCTTTCCACACTTTAAGGAGCACAATTGAGTCCTGTAAACAGGAATATCTCATAGGGAGGCCTTAATTAATCAAAAAGTTTTGCCCGATTGGTGACCAAAGCATGATAATGCAAAAAAGGAAATAAATCAGAAGTCAAGACATGTGACAAGGCAAAAAGGTTTGAAAGACCTAAAATGTAATTTATTAGTACAGAATCTGATTATATCCCAGAAATAATGTTGTTTTTTTCAGCGTTTGTTGTCTTGACATGCCTTTGTTGTCTAGGTTGTCCTACATGGCTACAAGGTAGTAAACCGTCTTTAAATGTATGTTTGAGTTCCTCATCAAATTTGTAAAGCGTGACGAAATTTTAATGAGCGCTCAAACCTTTTAGCATTTGCTTTCCCCCCCATTTCTTCTTTTTGATGTTTCACGATCAGTTTGTAAGATCACAGCTGAATGAAATCTTCAAAGCTTTTCAATGTTTCCTATAGTTAATTCCTATAATTGAAATAATATAGGCTATTTGAACCCACAGCATGTGTGTGATATTCTTTTGAAATGGATGATATTTTACTGTAGTGAGCAAGTCAGGTGCAACCTGCTGGCTGAACCATCAGTCACCCTCCAATGTTACTGCCTCCCATGCTGGCCTCAATTACCATCTGTTTAGAAAGGATGTCCAGGACTTGGTCATGCTGACATCCCATCTACACTACATGCGAGTGACATGACGTGACAAAACTAGTGTGCTCCAGTTACAATCAAGTAGCGTGTGAAGTCAAACTGCAAAAGTGCAGTCTACGCAGCTGTGATTTACAGCATATCAGGAGTGTTCTAGTTTTGCTATGTTGTCAAGCATTGCTCATAGTGTAGATAAGTTCCAATAGGCAACAAGAAAAAAAATCAGCTCTCAGAAGCTGAAAATTAAACCACAATTTTTTTTTGTGTATTTTGCTATTAAAGGTCCCATGGCGTGTATTTTTTTTATTGTTTTATAATGTTTCCTGAGGTGTACTTGTATTGTTAGTATGATTTTTACATCATAAAATTTTGACAAAAGAAATAAAAGGCATTTTTTTCTATCCTGATATTAGACCTCTGGCTTGAATGCTCTGTTTCAAGGGCATGTCTGCTGTGAGACTTCTTCAGTGAAAACGCCCACTGTTATGATTGGCTGACATCTTTTCATTTGAAATGAGTATTCGATTTTGTGTCGGAGGGGTCGTGGTTTAGCGAGGTCTGCAAGCGCTGCCAGAGAGAGACGGACTGGGTAGTGGGTACTCGGCCGTGGACTAGAGAGACGGAGAGCTGGAGAAAGATTGCTGAGAAAGTTATATTGTACCGAGTTGTTGAGAACGCTGTGAGCACGAATTTATTTTGTTTGTATCTGAGAGTTCTGAATAAACACGAGTCCCAGTCACGCCGACCCTGTCTTCTTCCTCCTTATTCTACGATTTTTGTAACATGTGGAACCCTCTCGAATACTTTTACTACGTTTTTTTTACCATTACAGCTGTCGAGATGGACGAATCGTGAAAGTGTTGATTATATTATTATGTTTAGATATTTTCCCATCACATGAAAGGCTGCAGTGATGAGCATTGAGTAGACTGACCGTCTGTTGATCGTGTGAATGCTGTGATCTTGTCATTGCAACGCATTTTCTCTCTCAAAATGCTTTCACCACATCTAACAGCAAACACAAGATCGATATGAATACATTAAGAGCTTCGTTGTGCTGCATAACATCGCCATTCATTATAACAACAGTTTGGACAAGTGTGCAGATATACTCGCGACTAGTGATTGACAACTTCGAACATTATAAAGAGAGTGTTCATTGATCGCTAGCGTCTAGTCACAAATAAAAATAGCTGATTTTTTTCATGCTACAATGTGAAGTTGATCGTTTAGTCACTGGCTTGATTCACTGATGCATTACGCTTAGGGCATCAAGATGGCCAGCGGCGGGACTGACAGTATTAAACGATTTAGAAAGAAAGCCTGTGTGAACTTGAATGATTAGCTACACATCAGAAATCACTGATCACAGATAAGGCATTAATGAACACTCTTGCTCAATGTTTGTGGCGGTGCTGTCGAATCCATATCGTAAAAGTCTGTTTGTAAAGCCTGTGCTGACATTGCGAATTAAAAAATAAACGGAATCAATTTCTCCAAATTCTCTGGGCGGGCAAAGCAGAGGAAGGGGAGCTAACCCTTTCTCGTATGATGGCATACAGGGAAGATTCCAGATCGGCTAGTCTGAGCTCTCATTTTCTCAAAGGCAGAGCAGGACCGTTTACACCTATCAAAATTTCTAGCAACTTGGGGACCATATACAGGGGGAACTCCATATTAATGTTAAAAAAACTCATAAAGTGAAATTTTCATGTCATTGGACCTTTTAAGTATTGGACAAATTGTAACACTTTACAATTTGTTAACTGCATTAGTAAACATGAGCTAACAATGAATACTTAATCATATATTAACCTTATGTTAATTTAAAAATGTACTAATAAATTATTAATATAAAAAAGTTGTAAATGTTATTATGTTTCAGTGCCTTTTAAATTGATTTTAACTTAAATTGCACAAATTTAATTTCAGTTAATATTGATTCATTACATAAAAGCTGTTTAAGCTGTCTCATTGAATAACTTGATTCAACATTTTGTCATTAAAAAATGTTTACTGAAGATTCTGTGAAAATGTTAATGTTTTAAAGATTCAAAAGTTTGGGGTCATTCAAATTTCCATTAGTTTTTTTATTTATGATTATTATTTTTTTAATATTAATTAAATATAATTAAATATTAACTTGATCAGTAAATAGATCATACAATAAAATAAATGCTGTTCTTTCTATTAATTAAAGAATCTCGAAAAAAAATGTATCCGGGTTTCCGCAAAAAATATTAAGCAGCACTGTTTTGATGATAAGAAATACATGTGTGTGTGTGTGTGTGTGTGTGTATATATATATATATATAAATTATTTAACATTGATCAAATTAATGCAGCCCTGGTGAACATACTACTTTTTATGAAAACATTTTCAAAAACATAAAGTCTTTAAACAATAGTGTGTATAGTTTTTATTGTATTTGACATTGAATTTAGACATTTTCATTGTATTTTGATGTTTTTTTGGTTGAAGTGATGCCATTTAAAATAACTATTTTATGCCATTTAATAGCAAATAAATAGATATTGAACATTGAGTTCTTAAATATATTGATATTATATATCCTTTTAACTTTCTGAATAATTAGTTCTGACTGTTGTAATTGCACAAATCACATTTTAAGCTATTGTAAACTGTTAGCGGTTAGTGTCTAAAACCCCTTATTTATGGTACATTTATTGTAATGCAAAGTCTCTTGTGACTCATTACTTTAGTTTAGTTTTAATGCCTAGCTCCTGACCATCTGCTGATTGTATTAAGCAATGCTTGTACTGAAATATGTTTAACCACCTCACTGTGTGCTTCTGTGTGTATATTTATAGTCAGCTTGCTGTGTTTTTGTGTCACGGTTGCCTCTGCCCATATTAACGACAGTTATGAGTCACTTCTCACTTCAGTCTGGTAAAATCATGATTCATTCAAGCTCTGTTTTTCAGCAACCAGTGCCCAAAATACTCTGGCATGGAGTCACCCCCTATCTCTGCTCTGGAAAGCCTGCTTAGAAATGCCCTGATTGACTTGAGGAGTGATATTTCAGCTGTTTGGCTAACACCTGATTGCCTTTTCATTCCTGAGTTCCTTTTAATGAACAACTATATTTTGCATAACTCTGCTGTAATTTATTTAAATAGGCCTATGTGAACTGGCACAAGTGCATTTACTCCATATTGACTATAAGGACTTATTGGCTTTTTGTGTCAAACTTGCATTGTGACCTGAAGCAGGGCAGATGTGAATGCAATCGTGAATGCATTGTAGGACATTTCCCACGGAGTACCGAAAAATAGCTTGCATTTTTTCAATGAGATCCATTCTTTCAAACACCATTTGTTCACGTCCTTTATACAGGCTTGTGAATATGACAGTGACCCTCTGAAAGAGAGACAGCTAACCTTATTTTGAGCACAATAGTTCATTGTTGAAACTAATGATGTCATCGTTGAATTTCCTGCTGGAAAATCCCCCCAAGATGAGCTCTTATCTGAGGTGTGTTGTGTCATTCTGTTTGGTTCTGTGTGGTTTTCTCTACTGACCTGCAGGCTTAAAAGCATCAGCCAGCAGGCAGCACTGGATCGCTGCTCCAGCAACCTGCCACGTCCTGCAACAGAAACCATGAGCTCATGGAATCTGCAGATAGCGGGAAGCCTTTTACGAGGATATGCTCAAGTATTCATCAACTGTTCTCAGCACGAGAGCAGCAGATAGGCGTAGACAATCCTTATCTATAAATCATGGAAATTCATTGGTCAAGTTGTAAATAACTTGCTTTGGATAAACGTTTCTAAGGAACATTTAATCATATTAAAGTTATTGACTGATAGCTTCTCTTTTTTCCGCATGTTAAACCATCCCACCATCTTGTTATGTTTAAGCTTTTTATTTTTACAAGCCAGCACTCTTATTATTCTCAGAAAGCTCTTCGGTGGTTGGAACTGAAAGAAGAGCCGTTGTAATCAGGTCAGTATGAAATTAGGCCAGGCTTCTCTTGGTGGTCATAACGGCCTTATTACCCCCTGAAGTAGGAGGCCTTGAATTATATGTACTTTTTAATTAATGTCTTGGCAATTGTGTGGAAAATGGGGTCACCGCGTTTGTGCTGTGTAATCAATTATTTAATGGTTTTTACATGTGGGAACTAATGGACTTCTTTTCTTGAACTTAATTTTTGTTATGTTTTAAATTGGATACACTAAAGAACATTGAACAAACCTTAAGAACTAAACCATTTCCTATTCCACATGTCATGTAGCTTGCTGTTGGTGAGCTAGTTTTCTAACTAATCGGACTTTCGTCTGGCTGGTGATTTAAAAGTTTTCCATAAACTTATTCGCTCATTAAATTATTCGCACCCTTTTGTGTGATTAATCGCATACTTAACGTAAAATGACCAAGCGGCAACCTCCCCCAGTTTCTTAAACTGCAATTCATCGACTGGCTCCAGGAGGGAGCAGAATCTCGTTGAGCTCCATGTTAAAATGGCCAACTTTACAGCAGAAAAAAAAAACAAGTTTACAGCCTGGTACAAATTGTGGTTTTGGTGTATACGGCTAATTTTGCCCTTCATGACAACTGTGAGGGGGGTGAATTTTTTTATTACTCATTCGTTTACATTACTATAAAGCCTTAAAGTTCTGCATAATTAATGGTGTGGCCACTTTGAGTGACAGGTGGATAGCCATTTATCTGCTGTCTGTTAGTCATCGTGTCACCTCAGCTCTACCCACGTCCCGCCTCTTTGTCCATTTTCTGTTAATCGGGACCGGGAGTGACACACGATGACATGCTGCCGAGATGGCAACGGCCAACTTTGAGGCTTCAAAGGGTGACGTTCATTCTCAATCACGCACACCGATCTCGCTCGCTCCTCCCATGTCTCTCGCTCGTCCACCTCGCCACACACACCAAAGAAGGGCTGTGCGATTATGAAAACAAGACAATCGACGTAGAACAACTATTGTGCCTCTGTTGCATTCTGTCCAGCGCACCTTCTTTTCCATCACAACGGTGCGATTTCGCTCCGGACGGGGTGGAACGCACACAAGCAACGTATACTGTGGGCTTCAGATACACGCCTAAACAGTCATTTGTGTAGTGGATACACAAAAATGTCAAAATGCCGTTTTGGTAAGTATCCTCATAAACACAGTCAGTTATGTCTTAAGTGAATGTAAACCGTTGAGAGAAATCGCACTTGTAACAGTATATTGGATCCGTGCAGCTCTTAAAGTGAAAGCAGCCTAATAAATATACGGCAGTAATTTAATGTTAATCAAACAAAATCAAGACAAGGATAAAATCATTCACTGCTTTTGAATAAACTTTTGTCGTTTTAATAAGGATTAGTCTATATTTAATGTATACATAAGTGTTATTTTACATTTGATTATATACTTTATTTAGTTTCTGTTGTCGGCTATTACTTGTCTGAATACCACTGCTAGTACATCTTCCTGAAAAACCTAAAGCACTGTTTATTTAGTATATACTTATATTAGTATTTTTGGTCTGTTGTATTTTTTTTTGTCGGTTTTGATTGTAACTAGTTTCTGTTCTTATTGTATTGCTGACAGTTTACTTGTCTTCTGTAACTGTTTTGAGGACTTTTTACTTACATTAACTTCGTTTTTAATGAAGTATCGACAATTGTGAAATTTCTCTGACATTTAAAATGAATTACTCATATCACGAAATAAGACTTTGATCATATCCCCCACCAATAATCGTGTTAAATAATAGTGATTTCAATATTGGCCAAAATAATTGTGATTGATGATTTTTTCCATAATCATAAGCATGCACTTTATTCAGCTGAGAAACGTAGTGTGCGTATCATCTGGCCAGTTGTTTCATCTGGGATGCTTTGACGTTCCATTCAGTCTGTATTTCACACAGCGCGATGTGCGAGAGCTCGCGCTCTTCAGAAACAATCACAGAATATTACAGAGCTTGTGTTTTTAAGATAAACAGACACTAGAATGAATTATTTACTGAAAAATGTCCGGGAATCACTGTTCTCTTTGCCATCTCTGATGTGATAAGGCTGTTTTGGATTGAATGTTTGAATGTATTTGCTTATAATTGAACTGAAAACTTTCCCGGAGTGAAACAGCGAAGCAAAGCCAGATTAAGGGGTGACGCAATAAGAAACCACCCAAAATACCCTAGAAACAGCATAGCAATGTGCTTGGTGAGCACACTACGTTATGGTGGCATGTTACACCAGTCGCATTTTCTTCAGAAAATTTTTTCCTTTTTATATCTACATTTGATCTGATAATTGTTTGATCCTATAGTGTGTACATGCTCATTAGTCTTTTTTCCATCAAAGAAATGATTACTCCTCGATACAAAGCCATATTGGTTTTGGCAGTGGATCTAGGTCAGGGAATTAGGGGCTTCATAAATTAGGGAGACTGCAAAGCCAACATGGTGGACATTTTAAAAAATGTTTTTCTAATTATATTTCCATTCAGTCTGGACTCTGGAGGAAAAGAAACAGAATAGGCAAGTTCTGTAGTAGAGACCACAACGGTCTGTTTCCACAGCGACCAGTTAAGTCTAGATTTGGACGAATGAGTTTACAGTGGATCACTTTTCTCAGAGTAATTTGTCTTTTGATGACATATTTCATTGTACTGTTTGTGCAGCACTCACAATACACCCTACTTTGAGCTCCATTGTGAAGACGCTCATCTGCTTTATGGTCATGGTTGTCTGACATAGTCATGCATCAGTGTCGATGATGAAACATGCTGTAATTCCCTGTGTTTATTTGCATGGTATTTTTCCTTTTCAGAGCGGCATCTCTGAATGAATTGACATGGTGGTGATATCTCATTAGTGTGGGCAGAGCAAGCGAATGACAGCTGCTATCAGACATTTCTCTGTCAGTGTGACTGGCTCTGTATGTGATTTATTGGGAAATGTGTTAATGATTCACGAGTTGATGCTGAGAGTAACAAACCAATATGCAGAAATGTATATGGTGTGTTGGAGTGAGGAATTGCTTTTCAACAGCTCATCTTCACTAGACTGGTTCAAAATAATTGGAATTTCCCCCTTCCTAGTTCCCCCTTTCAACATTTCAATACCTCTAGGAATGAACTGAATAAAGTGGGAAAACAGAGAGAAACCATATCTGGTCTAGAATTGCTAAATAAATCTGGGCTTAAATCTTCTATTCCTCAAGAGGATTATTTTGCATTATTAACAGGCTGACTGTAAATATTCCCACTTATGACATGACTGCTTATCAAATAAACATGGACATGTTGTTGAAAATCTAGTATTATCTTGCTTATAGATTAGGTTTCGCGTAGAAAAGAGAATAAATAATACAATATAATTTCACAATATAAATGTGTATATGTGTGTATTAATCTGCAGTGCAATCCAAGTTTATTCTTTGGATTATTTAACATATTTAATGTAACATTCTTCCTCTATTTTAAATTTTGTCTTATCCATGTTTTCATGATTTCTTGCTTCATTAAATATATCTTATCATTCAAAAGTTTGGGGTCAGTAAGATTTTTTTGTTGTTGCTGTTGAAAGAAATACATATTTGTTTAGCAAAGATGCATTAAATTGTTTAAAAGTGACACCAAAGACTTTTATTACATACAATTTTCACTCTTCAAAATGTCCCGTAAATCAATTTCCCTCTATGTTTGGATCTGATTATTTGGGAGGACACAGAAGACATTTGACTTCAAGTTGGTGTGTATTGAACCTTTTTTTTTGCAATGGTGATGTTATCATCTTGAAAATGGAAACAGCTGGAATAGTGCAACAGAAACTACCACAATTGCAACCTGGTCTTGCAAAATAGGCTCCTATTCTTTTGCAATATTATGGCCATGCAGAGCCATCATTAGACTCACTTGAGATGGCTACCCATACTATATTCTATTATACACTAAACACGCTTTCTATATGTAGCAA
This sequence comes from Gobio gobio, assembly GCF_949357685.1. Classification (NCBI taxonomy): domain Eukaryota; kingdom Metazoa; phylum Chordata; class Actinopteri; order Cypriniformes; family Gobionidae; genus Gobio; species Gobio gobio. The sequence goes on along the minus strand of NC_137106.1, from coordinate 32,542,076 downwards.
ATGCCCTGTAAAGTAATCAATCTATCCTTATCTATGAGCTTCAGTGTGATTGTCTGATATACTCCATTGCCCTTGCTAAAACTTTTGCTGTTTATGTGCAACTACAACCTCTTTGAAACTCTACTAGCTGTCTTGTGTTACTTTGGGAATTCACATATCAAAGTTCTAATTACCAGTCCACTTTTGGAGCTGACACATGCTGCTAATTGGTCATCAGCTTGATTTGAGACCTCTGTGCACTTGCATCATCATTTGTGATATAATTATTTAAATGTTATATATACACAATTTCGTCAAACTTGCAATAAATCATTTTAGAAACCTGAATAATGTGAAGTCATGTAAACCGTTTTGTAAATAATGCATCTTGTCGGTTTGCTTTCGTCCCCAGGCTCTGAGCAAGGAATGTCTACGGAGAAGCCTGAAGCGCCCATGTATGTGTATGAGTCGACGGTGCATTGTGCCAACATCCTCCTGTGCCTGAATGAACAGCGGAAGCAGGACGTCCTGTGTGATGTGACAGTACTGGTGGAGGGGAGGGAGATCCGTGCCCACAAGGCAGTGCTGGCAGCTTGTAGCCAGTATTTCTCCCTGCTGCTCAGGGGCCAGACGGAACATGAGCTGGTCATCAACCTGCCACAGAAGGTGAGTGTCCTCATTTGGCAGAGGTACAGAATCGTAATACATTAACAGCCTGCAAGGATACACCTAAATGACCTGCGCTGAAAACCTCATAACCATCCTAACTGTGCCAGAAGAGTGTAACTATGAGTTCAATGAACCCTTGTAATTTTGAAGATTACAGCAAATAAACATCTTTATTTGTATTTATTTTTGTTTGTCAATTTAGAGTTAGTTTTATGGCAATTAATCTGACGATTTGTAGCAGAGCTAATCGGCATTGTCTGGTAACCTTGTCCACCTGGAATAAAAGGCCTTATCAAAAGACAATACATTTTATGTTTTAAAATATTTATAATTTTTTAATTGAGTGAATTGTGTGTACCCATGGTCATGGAAGATATTGGATCATTTTAAAGGGGTCATGCTTTTTAAATTTTTTATACTGTGGTCTGAGGTCAACGTATGACGTTTGTGTGGTTTTTATATTCAAAAACATCATAATGAATAAGTAATAGGCTATTTTCTACCTGGTTTTGAGCCTAGCTGCTGGAACACTCGTTTTTTTATGGCCGTGTCGCATTGAAGACTTATAAGTAAATTACCACTGCTATGATTGTATAACAGTTTTGCATATTATAATGAGCAAATCAGTCAGTACATGTGGGGAATTGTTTTGAAAACGTGTGAAAAAATGTAAACCGGAATGATTTGCCCACAGGGCTCGCAAAATGTCTTTCAAACTAACAAAATGATTTATCTCTCATCCACCCGCAGTGAATTGTAATGTTATTTTTTTTATTACTTGGCCCACCCGATCGGTGGATATAACCCTGAACTACCGCATCACTAACACACACACACACACGCACACATATAAGCCAAGTACGTGCATCAGCAAAACTTCACTGCAGACAAATCAGTGAGTTCAAAACTTCCGCGATTGTATTTTTCCTTCAAGAGTCAAGAGAGTGAACAACGCACATCAAGAAAGGAATATTATTTCACTATTTAAGATAGCCCATCGGGCAGGCCGGTGGTACATTTTGGTAGCCCGACTGGAAAACACATTAGCCCCGGAACGTTGGGCTTTGCAAGGCCTGGACACAGGGGCATAGCACAATATCCCGGGCCTTATGCATAGGCAGTCCTGATGGCCCCCATGTTCCTCAACCCTATATTCCAGACTTTTCAAGGGCCCTCTCTCTCCTTGGGGCCCTGGTAATAAGTACTGGTTTTACCCCCAGTTCGACGCTCCTGCCTGGGCGGGCCCAAATATGTTCGAGTCTGATCACAAATCGCTGAACAATGAACAACACCTCAAATACAAAGGATACTCCGGCCTGTGACAGCGTGGTAAGTTATGTGAGGTTAGACACATACACATAATCGGTAGATATCAAACGATCTATAACAATGCCATACTATCACATATTAAAAAAAAAATGTTTTACTCGCATAAGTGTGTTGCACCATTCCTGCCGAATCCAATATAGAAGGCACAGCATCATTTTTAATCTCATTCTGTCTGCAAATCCAGTCTCTTGTTTACAAAAGAATCCGATTCAATGCGTGAATCGGTGGACGGCGCTACAGAATTAGGCATTCTTCTTCTTCGTTTGAGGCGGCGTTTCACTGCTCTCTGACGTCACAGCAAATTTGCAGATTGATAATTTGCTTGACTTTTCTTTGACTGACAAGGAAGTTTTTAGCTCTGAAACTTTCAGGATATTTTTATATTACTATGACCTTTTATATATCAAAAGCTCAAGGGAAAGTTGATTTCTAAATTCATGACCCCTTTAAAATATCCAGGACTCAAAAAGTTTTAGTTAATTTCTTGAATGAATCGAGTGAATATATTTTACCATTCAATGTTTGTTTGTTTTTTTGTTTTTTTTTGTTTTTTTTAAAGAAATTAATGCTTTCCACAATAATTTCCACAAGGACATTTATAGTAATAAGAATTTCTTATGAACACCAAGTCGACACCAACAATTTTTTCTGAAGGATCATTTGAAACTGAAGAATGATGCTGAAAATACAGCTTTCCATCACAGGAATAAATTACATTTCAAAATGTAAAAATTCACATTTTAAATTTGTATTATTAAAAAATAATAAACAGTTATTATAAATTGTAATACTATTTAACAATATTACTGTTTTTACTGGAATTGTGATGAAAAGATGTCTCTTTTAGGAATGTTGTGTTTCAACAACAAGTGCTTCTTTATTGTGCTGATAGATTGAGTCTGGCAGGAATGTGCGAAAGCATGTTCATCGTCTGCAGCTTTGAGTTGGTAAAATTGCTTATGTTGTTGTGTTTGCCAGGAGTGTTTGCAGATTTCCCTCTCAGAACTGTACTGTGCTTGAGGAAGTATGATTTATTCATGGATGATTCTCTGTGCTGTAATACTTTAGGTGCTTTGCGATCTCAAAGCTCAAACTTGTATTACAATATCCCAGATATGTCAGAAGGCCCCTCCATTTGCCTATGCTTATATATTAATTATCGTTCATTTTCAAAACACTTAATGTCAAATTGTAATGACCAAGAAATTGGCTTCATATCTCATTCTCTCCTCAGAGCCATGCTGAGCTGCTTCTCTATTGCTTTATAGTGTGGAGTCTTGGCTTTCTGCTTTGTGTGTGTGTACATGCGTCCCTGCCTGCTGCCCTCATTAGGATTGCTGGTTATAACATTAAAGGAGTCTCATATGGCGCTTGGCTTCCATAAAGACATGCTTCTGCAGGCGGCAGCTGCTGATGCCAGCTGAAAATAGATCCACAGAATGCTCAGCATTTCCCCCCCTAGCTTTTCTATTTATTAGCAGCTCTGGGAGGACTGGCTGAATGTCTGGGGGCGCTGTATTTTCAGCAGGATGACTTTCTATTTTAAAGATGATGTTCTTGATGTAGTAGCACTGCCCCGAGCATTGGTGGATACCTGCGAGAGCGATGTGATTGAAAGTGATGAGAAGGGTTTATTTTTGTTCCTGACACTTTGTGGTTCACTTCATTTTATTACTTGCCATAAAGCTTGTAAGACCTTGATAGGAGGCTCACACACTTTATAGACACGGTTACTAATAAGCAGATCATTTTCGGTCATTTGTTGTCTTAAATATGCCATTTGATTGTGTAACCTTTTCAAGGAGATATCATGGGGTTCATAATAGTGAGTTTTCAGTTGCAAAGAGGTAACAAATAATAATAATAATAAAAAAATAACAAATAAATAAATATATATATGTATATATAACGGTAACACTGTTAAATGTAATCTTTAGCTATTATTTTATTTTTCATACTTTACATTATAATTTTATGATAACAAAGTTCATGTTGCATTTAAAATCATTTTAGTTTTTATGTATTTTTTTTAGACATGTAGTATAAAATGTTTTAATGTCTGCCATGAATTATAAATATCAGTGCATTATAAAGGTACAGTAGTAAAACAGTTTTTGTAATTCTATGAGTCATAAAGAGGTTGGAGAATGTATGGAAATGATGGCAGGAAACAAGTCACAATATAAGGGGTCTTTGGGGAAACAAATAAAATGTTACAAAAGTGGCCTTTTTAATATGATTAAATTATATGAAATATTGTATTGTTTTCTTTCTATAGATCACGGAGAAAGGCTTTGCCCCTCTGTTGCAGTTTGCTTACACAGCCAAGCTGCTACTCAACAGGGACAACATCCAGGATGTCATGTGCTGTGCAGAGTACCTAGGGATGCACAACCTCGAAGACTCCTGCTTCCATTTCCTACAGGCCCAGATGAAAGGTGAGGTTGATGGCATGCACACAAGCCAGAATCCCCCCTCAGAGGACGGAAACGTGCGGCCTAGTGACTCCAAGCCTCCACTGTCCGGATCAAGGCTACACCCTGAAACTGAGCAATTAAAAGTCACTGACAACCTCCATCCTCAAACCTTCGACCTCCCTCGTTATCCCAAATATAGAAAGTACCATCAGGTTCATGCTAAACACAACTCAACCACCTCCTCACACAGCAGTACCTCAATCTTTCATGGCTCCTTGCAGGATACCGTCACCAGCAGCGATGCCCGGGGCCTGGATCTTTCAAAAGTTAAGGCAGAGCCAGCGAGTGGAGGAGTCTGTGTACCACTAGAATTGTCTGAGTTGGAGCAGGATGGTCTGGTCAAGGGTAAAGGTTGTGAGATAGAGTTGGACATGGAAATGGAAATTGAGTTTGAAGGAAGGCAACTTAGTTCAACACCCACTGAACTGCCTGTGAGCAAAAGTTCACCAGTGTGCCTGCGCTCCCTTGTTAAAAAGGAAGTCACTTCTTCGAATCATTATCTTACCACCGATCTGCAACCCGCCAGCAAAACCTCTCCCATTCGAGAACAAGAAGTTGCTCCGGGTAACTTCCAAAAGGACTATCAGGCTTTCATTGGGGGACTTGATGTGATGTCTTCAAAGAAGGCTGAGAAATTAACTGATGCGGTGTCCCTAAAGTCACTTTCCTTCGAGAGAGTCAGTTCACAGGAAGCTGAACAGGAGAGCGACCGAAAAAGCGTCATCTTCTCCTCTCGAACCTCCCACCATCTGGTGGCACCTGTGCACTCCTATCCGGGTGAGAGCTGCTTGGGACAGGAAACCCCAGAAGACTTATGGGCAGGTTCCAGCCAGTCATTCCCCTGCTCCCAAACACTGTCCCCCACTTCTGTCTCTCAAGAGCCCCCATTGCCCTACCGTCGGCACCCGAAGAGCAGTTGTCCGGTGCCAATTAAAATGTGTCCCCGCTCATCTCGTGCCGAAAGTCACATCAGAACCTCCAGCTCTTGCTCTTCCTACTCCTACGCTGAGGATGGCAGTGGAGGATCTCCTTCCAGCCTGCCCCAGTTTGAGCTCTCTACCTCTCCTTGTTCCACCATGGCACGATGCCTGGCACTTGAACACCGGGAGCATAGCACGTCGGGGACACCAACGATCAAGTGTGAGAAGTCATATGACACTAATTCCAGTGATGAATCTGGATCTTTTTCTGATGGAGATAGCGAATTGTTTCCCATCAAAGAGCGCAGTCAAGAGGTTGGTGTAGACTTTTGTCCATCTTTGGGAAAATTTGTTTCACTTCATTGAGTAGAAATTAAAACGTGTAGCATAGTAGCACGATTAATCGAAATAAAACCAAATATATTTAATATTTTTCATATTGCAATTACAATTTGTATCAGAAAAATTGCTTGATACATTTTTCCCCAAAATCGTGCAACCTTGTTGCAGTGGTTAGCACACTTACTGTCAACATTTGAGCTTTTGATAGGCACAAGTTCAAATCTGATACTTGATCCCATTAAAAAGCAAAATCTTCATGCTTTGTGTAATCATTACAAAACATTCCCATATGATTCCAGAGCTTCTGAGATTGAGAATAAAGCTGCAGGAACTTGGCAAACACTGGAGGGTTGCCATGGCAATAAGCTCTGAGCCGTTCTTGTTCCTTAGGTCCCAATGACATAATTGTGCCTCCTCCTGACTACACTGACATGTTGCCAGTTCAAGAATCTGTGTATGATAATTTGCTGTCTCATTCAAATCTCGTTTGATTTTTGATGACCCAATTGAGAGGAGCTGTTGTCAGTATACAAGTGACTACAGAGATAATGCCTTTTTTATGGGATCCTCAGAGTTTTGAAAGCAGCTGCATAAAATCTCAGATATTTTCACAGCAGCATTATGAAACCGATAGCTTCAGGTTCTACAATATGATTGGATGACCTTCTTAGCCGCTGTAAAATAGCTGATAAATGCACAGCTGTGACCATACATTAGTTCTATATTAATGTGCCAAGCTTCTGGTATAAATTTACTTGAAGTAAATTATGTAATCAGATTACTTTTTTCAAGTAATGAATAAAGTAACTATATCATACCGGTGTGATTAGAATGTTCAGTGCATCATACAGACTATATAAATTGATTGAGTTTTATTCATATCAGATACACATTGTGTATGCATTAGGTTTACTCTATTCTAGGGATGGCTCAATACCACAATTTTAGCTTCGGTACGGTACCACATTCTAATACCGAAGTACCGATATTAAATCAATACCATACAGGGTCTGAATTTTGGCGCGGGTATTGCGCATAATTTTACTCACTCTCGCAAGTTTGGGGTTTTATGAAGCGGGAAATTACCACAAATGTTTATTATTAAATTAATCAACAATGATTAATCACATCCAATCAAGCATTGTTAACTATTTTGTAAGAAGTACAGCAATACTGCGCGTCTCTAGCTCTCAAAATTGCAGAAGCAAATTGCTTCTGGCTTTAAAAGACATCATACCTACACTAAAGCAATCTGCGCGCTCAGATTCAACACTTTCACTGTCGTTTCGGGAGCTGACGGAAATCACTTGCCCACGTCTTTTTAAACCTTGCCAATTTGAACATGCAAGCGATTTTATAGAATTTCATAATACATGGTATGGGAGCTCTTTGAGAGAGTTTTCTTTGTGCTCATACCAACAACAAACACACAAGCCTAAAGCCAAATTAAGTTGTTTTTCCTTAGTCAAATACACACAAAATTATGTCAAAAATGCCCATCTTTAGTGAGTAAGTTAGTCACATAAACACAGTTGGTTATGTCTTTCACGAATGTAAATAAATAGTGCAATAGTATCCGTGCAAATATTATGAAATCTAAACATCACTGGTTGAAACGCTGGAGATTTCATGATATTTAAACAATACGATCTTATGAGCGTTGACGAGTGTTAAAAGAAAATAAATCTCTAACTTAATTAGATCGTTTGAATTATGCACTCACCTGTCGATCTCTTAATGTCTTATACAAGACAGGAATGGCAAGTCACAGATGCCTGGCAAGGTTTGATGGTTCTTCAGCTGTTTTATAAGCAAAGTAATTCCAAATTTCATGTCTAATCCTCACTTTATTAATTCGTTTTCGGCGTGTTGAGTGAGATTCAACTGCTGTATTCATTTTGTTCCTCTATGGCGCCACATTTGCCGGTTTCTTGCCATCTAGCGGTGAACTTCGGAACAGCAACATATACCGAAATGAGCAAAATCATGATATTGTACCGTTTGAAATAAAATATATACCTGTATTTTCCCAGTACCGGTATACCGCGCATCCCTACTCTATTCTTCTCCCACTTCACCGACCACTAACTTTCATGTATTTCAGAAGAAGTGGATGAATTGGCATGTTGTAAATCCGACAGATACGATTCTCTGAATTGTGGTGCAAACTAACATGGTGGCTCCCATCCCGCATTATAGATAAGCTAACATGATCATTATAAAGCTTTATAATAATAATAAGGTGATGCGTACTGAAATAACCGTTGCCTTGAATATTTTCAAGGTCTTTTTTTCAAGGTATTTTAACGCTCCGCAAGAATACTTGCGTGTGAAAGGATTAACTGACAAAAGTACAAAGAAGAAATGTCCAATGTTTTCACTGACCAACTTAATTGTATTTTGTAAAAATAAACACATTTTAATGGCTGCAACACACGCCAAAAAAGTTGCGACAGAGGCATGTTTGTCATATCAACATTCTTTTTAATTACACCTGTTAAATGTTTGGGAATTGAGGATACTAATCGTTGCAGTTTTGCATGTGGAATTTTTTTTTGCCCAATCTTGCCTGATACAAGACATCTGCTCAACAGTCTATTGTCTGATCTACTTTTCATGATTGGCCATACATTTTCAGTAGGAGACAGATCTGGATTGCTGACAGGTCAGTCAAGCACATCCACTGTATGGAGTAGTGTGTCTTAAGAAACCACTCTGTTGTAGCACATGCAGAGACCTGGCATTGTCTTGCTTTCCAGGAAAGATGTCATCTTGATGGCAGTATATTTCTCCATCAGTGTTACCTTCACACACATGCAAGTCACCCATGCCGTTTGCACTGATCCACCCCCATACCATAACAGATGTTTGCTTTTGCACCTGTCGCTGATGTAAGTCTGGTTGGTCCCTTTTGTCTTGGGGACTGAGAACTCTGTCAGTTTTTCCCAAAAACAAGCTGAAACGGGGACTCATCTGACCACAGCACACATTTCCACTGTGTTTTGGATCATCTGAGATGAGCTTGGGCCCAGAGAACTCTGCAGCATCTCTGCATTGAACAGAGATCGAGTTGCATTTCTTGATGCAGCACCAATGGTTTTTCAAAGTACACCCGAACCCATGTGGCTGTATTTAACAGAGTAGCATGAGGATTACTCAAATAATGCCATCTGAGGACTCGAAGGTCATGCACATTCAACAGAGGTTTCCTGCCTTGCCAGGCATGGACGGAATTTCTCTGGATTCCCTGAATCTGTTCACAATATTATGTATGGATTGTGAAAGACCTAAATACTTTGCAATCTTGAATTGAGAAATGTGATTTTTGAATTGTTTGTCGATTCTCTCACGAAATTTGGAGCCACAATCAATCTTTGCTTGCAAAGACGAGTCTTTAGCCGATGCTCCTTTTATACCCAAAACACAATACTCTCACCTTTTACAAATTCACCTGCTAATAGTGGACTGTTTCAACTGTATTAACCAGGATATTCAATAGTCTTTTCATTTTTATTTTGCCTCTGTCCCAACTTTTTTGGAGTGTGTTGCAGCCATTAAAATTTTTTTTTTTTACAATGAATACAATCAATTTGGCCAGCAAAAACATTGGATTCTTAAATAGTGTTGCGTTCTAAGTAAATTTGTCTAGTTTTGGGTGTTATTAGATGTTTTAACTGGGAAATTAGACAAAAATACTTGTTTTACAGTTTAAACTATATTATTTCAGAATAATTAGGGCCAGAGCACCGATGGTGTGAGGACCCTATTGGAATTGCTCAGCCTATTATGCTGCTTCTCCGAAATGAATAGTATTTTTGAGGGCCTAAACATGCTCAAAAACTCGTAAAACTTTACACGCGCCAGAAATGGTGAAAATTTACGTCTGATATGGGTTTCAGAATTAGGCATGGCAAAATGGCTCAATAGTCACACATTAAATCATGCAACACTTGGCTAAGTGCTATTGTATGCGATTAACGCCACAAAACAGGAAGTTGTTGTAACTCGGGCATACAATGTCCTACCCCAAACTTCACGTTTGATAATAGTCCTGACCTGAAGACCTCTACATGCCAATATTCAGTTATAGTCAAAGCGCCACCTGATGCCAACTAGAAATGTGGCACATCAAAATGACTTTGCTATTTTTCTCCTATATTTACCCGCTTAAATGCATGTCACCCACTATTCCCGGGTGCGAGGGCCCTTTCATCGCTGCTTGCAGCTTTAGTTATTTATTATAATTGGCAATAATGATGAACTTTAACTATTGTAAGAATACAATAGTACATGTCCAAAACACTATGATAATACATAACCATGCTTTTTTTTTATTAGTCACAAATGAAAGGAAAATGAGGTTAAAACAAAATGCTAAATTTCCGTGCGAAATAGTGTAGAAATCTCTGCAAAAACAATCTTTCTATAGCCGTCTTTATTCTGTCCTTCACTCTGCCGTAGCTTAAAGCTCCCAGCTGTAGGTCCCCAGACAGAAGTGGGGCAGCGGCCCCCAGGCTCCCATCTGGTGATGGGCCGCTTCACCTCACTGGCTAACAGATGAGCCCTACTTCACAGTATGAGTGTCTTCTCCCAGAAACGACCTGACTTCAGAGAGAAGGAGAGAAGAAAACGTGCCTGTGCTGCTGGAAGCCTAATCTGTCATTCTAGCCTTATTACAGAGCGCTCTGTAGTAGAGTGGTTAAATATAGACCTCCATTTTACACAGACTGAGCAGTGGCACAAGGTCACAGCAGAGAGAGGGAGTATTCGTCATGGTGATCACTATGAAAGACTCCCTTGGCAGAGTTTTAAGTCAGGTTTCATCTCTGTCATTGCGCTGAAACAAGAATACAGGTTGCTCTATTTGTGGAATTTTAATTGAACCGTAATGTGTCCTGTGCGCATCTTCATTTGCATGACATTTGCAGAGCTGTACTGTGATTGGCTGAACAGTCTAAAGACAGTAAAATTAAGTTATTTGCTGAAGCTGGTTACAAGCAGATTACCACCCAAACTTAAGTTCTTCATCATGTGTAAAGAAGCAACTTTTGACCCAACAGCTGATCTGAATAGAAATTTAAATTTGTTAAATTCAATCTGTCAAGAATTTGACAAAAAAATACAGTAAAAACTGTTCATAAAATGAAATAGCACTTTAAAAATAACTGTTTTCGATTGTAATATATTTTTAAATGTTAATTATTCCGGTGATGGCAAATCATTACTCCAGTCTTCAGTCACGTGATCCTTCAGAAATCATTCTAATATGCTGACATTTCTTATTATTATCAGTGCTGAAATTAATTGCGCTACTTAATATTTTGTGGAAACCGTCATCATTTTTTTCAGGATTCTTTGATGAATAGAATGTTCTAAAGAACAGCGTTTATTTGAAATCTTTTTTAACATTTATAAATGTTTTTCACTGATTTGAATCTCAATTGATACATTTATTGTGTCCTTGCTGAAGAAATTTATTTCAAAACTTTGTTTATCATGTGTAAAAGAACAAATATTTTGACCCAAAGACTGCTCTGATATTGAATAATTTTATCGTAATAGCATTTATGTGAAAATCTGTCAAGAATTGTACTAATATTCTGATATATTTGTTTGTATGTTTATATTCTTATATATTCTTCCTAAACTTGAGTTACTTGCTCTGAACACAAGTAAATAAAACACTTCATACAAGTTAGATGGCAGTGTCATCTAGTGGTGAAGCACCATATTTTTTTGTGAAATTTGCCAAATAAATATATAATAATTTTGTAATTTGTATTTATTAGCTTTTTCTAGTATATAAAGTAGCATATGTTGCAATTAATGCATCTAACTATTACATGCTGTACACTTGCAGGTGAAACTGCCTTTCTCAGTCGATCAGATCACAGAGCTTCCTCGCAATGACTTTCAGCTGATGATAAAAATGCATAAACTGACCTCGGATCAGCTAGACTTCATCCACGACATGAGACGCCGCGGTAAAAACCGCATCGCAGCTCAGCGCTGCAGGAAAAGAAAGCTGGACTGCATCCAGAACCTGGAGCGTGAGATTCACAAACTGGTAGGCAGCACAAACAACCTTACAGCGTTTGCTTGCACACTCCACCAGAATCTAGATTTTTTTTCTGTGTGTGTTTCTCCCCCATTAGGTCTGCGAGAGACAGAAGCTCCTAACCGAACGCAGCCATTTGAAGACCTGCATGGGAGAGCTTTGGGAAAACTTCTCCTTTCTGTCTCAGGAGGTCTGCAGGGAGGAACAACGGAGTCCGGATGAGTCTCGATCTCTATATAATCTACAACCAGACTCAGTTTTATCTGGTTCAATCGGTACAAACCTTAGGATCTCTCCTTGTCCCACCAGTATAGACATCACTCTCACCTCACATGGCAGCGCCGTGTCGTCCCCTGACTGTCACGCCACAGCTAAACCTTCACACCTTACAGTGGACCGAGAGGCTGTGCTGGCCCAGGACACTGTCACCTCTGTGAGGTCAGTGCCCTCCCAAACGGGCAGCTCAAGTGTGACGATTGATTTCTGCCTGGAAATGACTGAGAAGTGTACGACAGAAGAGCTCCCTGAGAGAAACTGAGTCTGGTAAACTGCATTTTTATCTTTTAACATGAGCTGGTGGGTCAATGTTTCTTTTTTTTCCCAGTGTTAATTTGAGTTGTTTTGGTAATTTAGGGGACTGTTCTGTTTACATTATGCGCCTAATGTGTTTTTGCTTGTGTGTGCATATGGATGTTCTCTCATACACACTGTATAGGATGCTAAAATCAGTTATTTTACCTTTCTCTCACACACACACACACACACACACACACACACACACACACACACACACACACACACACACACACACACACACACACACACACACACACACACACACACACATATGTGTATGTATATGTATATGTGTATGTATTTATGTATGTATGTTCTCAGATATATCTCAGGAATTTCAAACTTCAAATAGAATATGCAAATATGATATTGAGTGTTTGAAAGTGTTTTGTACCTATTGTGCGTTCAAGCATTCCTAATGTGCAAAAAGATAAACTAAATTGAATAACAGAGAAACTAAACAGCTGCTCACCTGAATTTGCAAGAAGCCGAACAATCTGTTTTCAGCACTGAGAAATGAACATCTGATCTCTTTCTTTCTCAGAATAGACCATAAAGCAATCCAGTCAGTATGGGCGATTAGCTGCCTATATATGATTGTCCCCTCAAATATTTTGTAATGAAGCACCATTTGATATGGTCCAGATTTTTTTCTACAGATTTTTTTCTAAGCTCAATTTTCTAGATTGTTTAATCAGGGATGTCTGTTGTATATAAAACTCTCCAAGCAAACTTTAGTAAATTAGTAATTCTGACTGGCAGCTCACATTTTGATCTCTCTGATCTGATTTGATTCCTTCAGGGTGTTATGCACAATATCATTTTAATGTTCAGATATCAAAGCAATTTTTCTCTCTCATTGTTGGGTTATAAATGGGGGGTTAAAAGTTTGTACACTTAAGCACGCTCCACTCCAGGTGTTCAATTATTTCCTTGGTCCTAATGTTTTCACCATTAAAAGTTTCCAATACAGTCCCTCCTTCAATTCGGCTAAATTATAAAAAATGTATGTTTGATTTAAAGTTCAAGCTTTAAGGTGAAAAATCTCAATGCTGTATTACATTGTTGTTGCTTTAAGTGACTCACATCTGTATCGTCACAATACTATAGTTCAAAGGTGAGATGGGGTATATGTTTTAATTGAGTCTATTTACTTGAAATTATTGTGAACTGCATGACTTTAATGAGAGATAAGACGTGATTTAAAGCTGCATTTTAATATTTTGTTTGTACTAAAACTTTTGTGATTCTGATCAAACATGTTACATGTTAGTTTAAGTCTGTTAACGGGCAAAAATCAAATAGCTTTGGCCTTAGAAAAATCTCATATTTAGGGACGTGGGTTAATTTGTGCAACTCTCAAATAATTAACTGTCAAGAATTCAAACATGTCTTCATAATGTTTACAAATTACCAGATTAAATTCTTAAGAATTCTGTGCATATTCTGAATTTTTTTTTCTTTTCTTTTTTCTCATGACCTTAGAATTTGGATAAAGCATTTTATCATGCCTTTGTTGTATGATGCACCACAGTGGAATATTGTGATAAGGGCGAATATGAACATTCATTATTAGTTTACATGCAGTAGGGAGGGTTTGGACAGTCGCAGATCTACCTGTAAAATCGATATACCTCTCGTCTCGGACAAGGTCTGTAGCAGAACTGGTTTACAACCTTTTTAAAAGACGTTTTACAATCATTTCTTTTATGTATATTTTGTATGTATTGTACATATTCTCTTTATAGTTATTTGTGGGATTCTTTGAAAATTGCTTTCTTTTGTTAATCAAATCTTGAAAAGTTGTGACCTCAATGTTCAGAATCTGTATTTGTTACATTCTTGAATGTGTCCACATTGAATTTGTCTACTAGGATATGAAATAAATTGCCAAGCATGTTTTATTCAGATAGAATGCGTTTTGCATCATTTGCTCTGAGGAGTATAATCTGTATTCACCCTGAATTCAAACACAAACACTTTTGGAAAAAAGAAAACTTTTTTTATTTTCTTCATAATTTGATGTTAGATTCCATCAGCTTGCATCACATTTTATGGATGTAAGCTAAATGATTTATAAATGTTCTTTTTTTGCCATCTGTCTGAAGGTCTGAAGCTTTTATAAATATGCACAGATGTCTTTTGGCTTCCATAATTGGACATGGAAAATAATGACACAGTGCTTTACTGGTAAATTAAGGTGCTTTCAATAAAAAATGAACGGTACAAAACAGCACTATTTATACCACAATAAAGCTGCGTTAAACCAGTGCTTTCCAAGCAGAGCAAATCAGAGTTGAACCATTTGTCGCTGATATCTCCATTCATTTCGGCTCATGAACGGCCTGTTACATTCCTGTTGTCCTTCTGTCCGTCTCAGTTTCACTTTTTCATGATTGAAGAGATATCCAAGAATACACTCTGTAAAAAAAAGAGGAAATTTTATTAAACAAATTAGGCACACATTTGACAAACAATAATTTATATTATTGATATTGTTGTTTTTTTATTAATATAAATAAAATTCAATTTCTTGAATGTAGCTGGCAGTTGGTGATTTTTAGAAAATTCCCTATTTTTCTAAGTGGCTATTTGCCACAAAATCAATGAATTGTAATGTTCCAAAATAAATGTTATATGTGTCATTTGCGTCTATACTTGCCATAGACATCCGTCGTCCCCCCCCTGGTGGTGGGTTCATGGGCAGGTCGTTGAGGGAGCCCAGCTCAGACTCCGATCCCGAACTCCTAGTGGAGGGACAGGACGGACTGCCGGACATGCTGTCCGAGGGCATACGGGCCATGAAACTGGCTTTTCTGTTTGGTGGACAAAAGTCGCTCTCGGAGGACCCTAAAGCATCGTCCCCCAGGTCCGCCACACGGCTGGGCCTGTGCAGAGCATTTCGAAGGCAGGCTGGTATTTCTGTATGACCCGAGTTAAAAGGCCTAATGTCCCTCTCTGAGCCGTTACTGCTCTCTAGATGCTGGTCTCGTTTTTCCCTGTCCTCTAGTAGCTCTACGGACGCCTGGGAGTGCAGTTCATGGATCATTCCCTGGCTGGGCTGGCGCATTTGGCGGGGCTGCTGGGTTATGCAGGACACCGGGAGGGTGGCCGCGGCGAAGCTGTTGTGCTGCAGCATGTCGTTGCTCGAGCCGACGCAAGCGTTGGTTAAGAACAGCGGTGGGTCCATTTGCCCCTGCTGGATAAAAGTTTTCAACTGCGGATTTTTGTGGGGCGACAAGTTCGTCATCACACACAGTTGCTGAATGGTCGAATGCTTGGGTTTGCAAAGACTGTCGTCTTCGACAAACTGGAGACCGCTTAGAGTCTGTTTAATTTTTTTCACCCCCAGGTGGGATATTTCCAAGAGGTTCAGGAACAACGAAACCCCTGCGATGACAATCATGAAAACCATGAAGATGGTCTTCTCCGTCGGCCTGGAGACGTAACAGTCCACGCTGTTTGGGCAAGGCACCCTCTCGCACTTGTACAAAGGATCCAGTCCTATGCCATATAAGATATACTGCCCCACAATGAACACCACTTCTACCACTGATCTGGTAAGGATATGAATAATATATGTGCGCAGCAAGGAGCCCCTCAGAGGAGCCTTCTTAATTTTCTTCTGCTCTTCTAGCCTCCTTAGTTCCTTCTCCAACTTCTTGTGCTCCTCAAACAGGGGCTCCGTCTCTTCCAGCTCGGCTCTCAGCTGGATTTTCCTCCTGTGCCGCTCTTTGTCCAAAGCCCTCAGCCGGTACAGAGCATGTCCCATGTACACCAGCGAAGGCGAGGAAACGGAAATGATCTGCAGTACCCAAAAGCGAATGAGCGATATCGGGAACGCCTGGTCGTAGCAGACGTTCTTGCATCCCGGCTGATCCGTGTTGCAGATGAACTCGCTTTGCTCGTCCACCCAAACGTCCTCGGCCGCCACGCCGAGAACCAACATCCGGAATATGAATAGGATGGTCAGCCAGATTTTACCCACGATGGTGGAGTGAATGTGAACCTCCTCTAAAATGCTCCCCAACAAGTTCCAGTCCCCCATCTTCACCGCCACATGTCCGTGCTTAGTTTAAGACAAAAATATATGAGTTTAGCCTACTGTTCAAGTTGGTCTATTCTTTATTTCTCTGCATTTATGCATTAGCCGTTTCAGTTTCGTAGTTTCACATAAATCCCAAGTCTAAAAGACATGCACATGCAACAACAAACTGCTCATATTTAATTTTGCACAAAAGGATGACAAACAAAGTGACATGACTAAGCTAATCAAAGCATTATCTGCAGAACCAAACAAAAATGCACTTACATTTCAGTGGGATTTGCTGTCTAGTTTCCTTGGTATATAAACAAGCATGTTTTCCCCAAAAAGGACAATCATTCCTTCATTTTACAGGCATGGAGTCTCTCCGTATAACGTCGGCTACAGTGAATGTTCCCCACAGTTGTTGCATGCAGCGAGTTCACAGGATGTAGAAATTGATCAGAAACTGACGGGACAATGCCCCATGGCAGATCTTATCAAGCAATTGCTGAAAAGAGCACCCCCACACACATAAAAAGTTGCCCATGTTGCCAACCAACCAAAATGTCCCTCATGCAGTCAATACAATGTTCTGCCACACAAAATATTGCTCTATAGCAAGCCGTATTCATGCAATCACACTCATTTTAGCTCAACCGGGTTGACTCGAACAACAAAATGGGTCTCAAACTTTTGATAACCGTTAATCTTATGTGTAATCTATAATGCTAGTAAATTAGTCAAGCCCAGTTTCAAAGCAAACTGCACTGGTTGTGCATGTCTGTCGTATGGAATTATCAAAATGTGATATTTTATCTGACCCAGCACCTAACACAACACGATACATGTGAAATCTATCAACTCCATTTCACCATTTTCCTTTGTGTTCCTCTTTTGAGTGTGTGCCTAAGCTTTCTGTGTTGTTTATGTTTGTGAGCACTCAATGTCAAATGAAAGACCTTGCACTGGATTGCATCAGGCCGCCCCCCCTCCTAAACTCAATCCATCAATACTGCAGTGATTTGTTTAGCATGTTCTTTTTTTCTGGTATTATGCACCACAAATCTCATTAAAAGCACATTTGCACAATATTGTGCATTCACCTTATAAATCCAATAGCAATTGATACAAAACATGGTTTTATATTGAAACAACAGGGATCGTGGCAAGCCGTGATCCACCAATCAGCACGCGCACGTGATTTTGTTATCCTGATTCGTCCCTGCCCGAACCTCTCAGCTACTGCACAACTCATCTCACCGATCACACTACATGCTTCATAAAATGACCAGCCGTCCCTCAGGGCCTTTAATTAGCTTTCCATCACATGCTGACAGGGTCAATGGGGGATTGATTTGATTTTCCCTTGCAGAAGCTTGAACTGCAAATGCCAGAAGTCACATCAGGGACGTTGCATTACATAATGAGTTCATACAGCGAACGGCGAAACACCATCTATTGGTCTTTGTTCTGTGGTGCTTCATGTGATCTAATTGCCTTGATTGGGGCCAAAATGTGCACAGCGAATTATATGCATTTTTTGAGGAACCGTTTGTAGGATATTGCAATTGGGCAAAGAAATGTTACTGGGGCAGTACCCTTTCAAAAGAGTTTTTACTTTTACCTTTGTACCATATTTACCCCTAAGCGGTGCCTAATAGTATCTTAAGGGTTCATATTGGTACCTAAAAGGGCTTTTCACACTGCCCTTAACCCTGGATTATCGTTGTCCTAAACCCCGTGTTTAACCCCGGGTAAAGGAGTGTTTCACACCGGTTAGCACCGGGCTTTTTACCTGGGGTTATGAAACCCTTCTCTGGAGCTTTTGCAGTGTTAACTCCGCATTGCTGTGTGAAACTTGTACAATTTGAAACGGAGCGATGTTAGAATGTTACAGCTAGACGCTTAGCAGCAGACAACCAATCTCGTACTCCTATTTTTTCACGGAAACACTGTGCATTGTATAACAGTACATTCAGTACTTTTGAGAGGAAAAAAGTAAAATGCTGACAGAAAAGGAGACTATTTAGGGCTTTACACACTGCGCTTAACCCCGGGTTGTCATCGTTCTAAACACTGCTTTTAACCCCGGGTAAAGGAACGTTTAACACTTGTAATTTACCAGCAGCCATATCACCCTGTATAGCCCAAGACTGGTTTCCCACTGAAGCTAAGCAGGGTTTCACCTGGTCAGTACCTGGATGGGAGACCTCCTGGGAAAACTAGGTAGCTGCTGGAAGAGGTTTTAGTGAGGCCAGCATGGGGTGCTCACCCTGTAGTCTGTGTGGGTCCTAACACCCCAGTATAGTGATGGGGACACTATAATGTAACAAGCACCATCCTTCGGATGAGACATTAAACCGACATTAAAGTCGGGCTGCCATGTTGGCGCGTTAGAGGAGAGATCGCTCATGTTAGATTAAACGATTGATTTCTCCCCAGCCATAAATCATCGGCTCAGTTGGGCTTTCATTCCTTCCTGATCTTTCTATTTAGATCGAGAGGGCATGGAATAACCCATGTTCGGCTCATGTTCACTGACATCAGCGGTATGACATCAGCGGTATGTCGCTGATGTCGGGAGGATGAGAGAATATGGGTATGTGTCGTCGCCGTCAATTAACGGGATGTTTGCAATCTCGTATCTGGGTGGGCGAGGACACTGAGAGCTCCAACCCTGCCACCTAAATGATGTGTCGCTTTAATGGCAGGGCATACACGGAACAGCAGGTCGGCCCAGTGCTACTTCTTACACCATGGCGGTGTTTCATGCGCAGCAGGCAGGTTTGCTGAGGGATCTCGATCAGGGGATGTTTTCCTGATGCGGTGGTCGCGCAACAGGCGGAGACTGGGCCCTTGATGATGATATTCTAGGGCCCGCCTGGCTGGTCTGTGAGTGCGCCCCCCCTCAGGCCCGTGGTAGTGGTGCACCTAAGCATACATATTGTGAATGAAGCTTGTGGGTGGATATTAGGGATGCCACAATTCTCAATATAATATTGAACCGTTCGGTACGGCATTCACGGTTCAATACGCGCTTGTGAATTGCGTTTTTTCCAGTTTTGCATTGAATCAATTATTTTTCTACAAATTCTATCATTTGCCTCCTCCATCCCAATATACTGAACAACGCGACATACATTCACATCACACGTTAGTGGTAGAGTTATACTCACGGAACACTGTAGTTATTCACAATCACGAAAGTTCATTATTTGCATGCGTTTTAAAGCCTTGCCGGCTCATTCGCGTGCGCAGTTTTAACATGCGCTTTTCTGAGCACGCACACTAAACGTCTGTCAAACACGTGATTACTGAACTAAGTAGTTGTCTTACTGTGCTAATACTGTCAAATACACACAAGGTTAACATAAACACAGTCAGTTATGTCTAAAGTGAAAGTAAAATCGGTGTGTGTCTGTATATTAGATGCACGCAGGTCTTAAATTGACAGCAGCCAGCCTAGTGAACACGCTGTCCTTAAAGGGACAGTTCACCTCTAAAATTGTCATTATTTACTCTAATATTGTTCCAAACCTGTATTCATTTCTCGATGACAGAATTTTCATTTTTGAATGAACTATCCCTTTAATGTTAATACAACAACAAAAGACAAAGAGAAAATCACTCACTGCTCTTGACTGAAAAACTTTAATACAGTAGCTTTAATAAGAATCAATGTATATTTTATAGTGAAGTCTATGTAGTGTTTTATTTTTACATTTATTTATTCAATTTCATACTTAAATGCTGCTGTACAGCTCTGAGCTGCCCGTGTAAATCTTTATATATATTTATTTTATATTATACAATACACTAGGAATGTGTACAAGGTTTTTTTTAAGTTAAGTTTTAAGTTTAAGTAAGGTTTTTAAGTAAAATAAAGAAAGAGTATTGCAATAAAAAATAGTCGTTTTTTCTCCTTAACTTCTTGCTGTTCCTGTCGCCTAAGAATAGAATAGCAAAAAACTGATGTGACAAGCCATCAGAACCGAACCGAACTGAAAACCGTGGTTAAAAACTGAGGTATGTATTGAACCGTGGACTAACTGTATTGTTGCAACCCTAGTGGATATTATGGCGCGCCGCGGGCGAGCGGTTAAGTCCCCTATAAGAGGGAAAAATATTCATATATTTTTAGACTTATGCTCCCTGTAGAGGGCTTCGGGGGTCGCTATGGATCGTTTTGGATATTTCTGTAGGGCCTGTAGTTCCCCTGTTAGGTGGCTAGAATGATCATTACACACCAGTTGCTTGGGCTCCATGGTGAGCTAGTGTTGCTAGTAGAGAGCCAGCAAGAGAATATATATATATATATATTTATATATTGAAAGAGCCATTCTGCTCGCTGTGGTTTAATAACAGGTTAGACCTCCCAAGACCTTAAAAATGTGTGAGTAGCTCTGGGAAGGCACCGCTCATTCCTGCGGGTATGTAGCATAATTGCTAGGCGTATTTTCTCTCCTAGTTTTAAGCTGGTGACTGGTAGCCACCTCGGGGTAAGGCGGTTTGTACCCTAAGCTCTCAGTATAAGCTTTTCGAGAATGCAGGATCAGACTAACCCTAGAACTACAGTTAGATCTAGAGCCAGCTCTAGTATATGACTGGCACTTCTGCCCGAGTGCCTTTGTGCTGGTTAAAAGTTGCCCTCTCGGGCCTCGGGTATAGATCTATATTGGCCTAGGCTTTCTAGGGATTTCGGAGGCATCCGCTAAAAGCGCTGGCGCCCCGGGCAACTTCTCTGAGTGAATGTAGTTTGTTAGTATCCCTAATGTCAGCCTCCTCTCATGTAGAGTCATCTGGCCAGGGCCCGCCCCCTTCTCTGCATTCTGGGGTCTTCACAAGTAATGCAGGTTGGTGCTGTGAAGAATTGATAGCGACTTAGCCAGTGGTCTTGGGGCGGGGTTTAGGCCATCTTTTGTTCATATAGGAAGAGATTGTATGCGTTGCTCAACCGCATATGTGGTACTCCCTCCGTTTAGAGGATTTCAGGGCGTTTTTTGCTGAGTACTCTGCTATGGGCAATGTGATTAGGTTCCAGAGCTTTTAGGTGCTGCCGGTAAGACTGCGCCGTCATGCAGTAGGCCCCAGGAGGCCTCTGGGATGGATCAGCCACAGGATGGGGCATATTAAAAACTAGTCGGCTGTGAGCAGCCAGCTAGGGTAGTCTTGGCAGTAGACTCCAGGGCAGGTAGTAGGCCTCAGCAGGCCTCCTTGCGAGCGAGTCCCGACGTTTGGGGAGGTTAGCAATTAATAACTGTAACCTAGATAAGCCTTGGTAGGCCTCTTGCAAAATCGGCCCCTTGTGTATTGCGATATGTCTTTACTCCCCAACGATGTCGGATTCAAGTAGCAGAATTCCCAACTAATAACCCTACTTAGTATGTTAGGGTGTTATTTTTGTCAGCCAGCAGAGAAGCTACTGTCAGTCCAGGGTTATAGCAGCCAGTTTTTCATGCCTGCCACCAGGAAGCCGTCCCTGCAGGCCCGCTATAAGGTAGTAGGCCCCACCAAGCCTCCCTGAAGATGGGCTCCCGGTCGCCAGTCGCCGTGGCAGTCAGCATGGATTGCTAGCAGGTAGTAGGCCTCACTAGGCCGCCCCTGGATGCGAGTTCCTGGACCCCAGCCACCTTAACAGCAGGCATAAATTGCTTGCAGGAAGCAGGCCTCAATAAAACCAGGCCTCCCTAGGGGTGAGCCCCGGGACCAGGATGCTTCTGGCAGTGGGCATGTGAGACTATCAGGTAGTAGGCCTCACCAGGCCTCCCTGAAGGTTTGCCATTGGGTAGCAGGCCTCGCCAGGCCTCCCCTGAGGGCATATTCCTGGGCTTCAGTCACTTGGCAGTTAGCATTAGCTATTGGCAGGCAGTAGGCCTCACCAGGCCTCCCTGAAGGCCCTCTATCAGGTAGTAGGCCTCACTATGCCTCCCCAAGGGCATATTCCTGGGCTTCAGTCACTTGAGGAACAGTTAGCATGAGTTGCTAGCAGGTAGCAGGCCTCACTTGGCCTCCCTTGAGGGCGAGTTCCTGAGTCAGCATGCTCGGGTAGCTAGCATAGCTTGCTATCAGGTAGTAGCCCTCACTAGGCCTCCCTGAGGGTGAGTTCCTGAGTCAGGATGCTCGGGTAGCTAGCATAGCTTGCTATCAGCTAATAGGCCTCACTAGGCCTCCCTGAGGGTGAGTTCCCTAGTCAGGATGCTCGGGTAGCTAACATAGCTTGCTATCAGGTAATAGGCCTCACTAGGCCTCCCTGAGGCTGAGTTCCCGAGTCAGGACATTTGGCTAACTGGCTTAGCTTGACTATCAGGTAGTAGGCCTTCACTAGGCCTCCCTGAGAAAACAAGTTTCTGTTTTCCAGCTACTTTGACAGTTGGCTTCGGCTGCTATCAGGTAGTAGGCCTCACCAGGCCTCCCTTAGGCGAGGGGTTGGGTTCTCAGTTTGAGAACTAATAACTGGCATAACGCTAACAGCTAGTGGGGACCTGCTATCAGTAATCTGGCCTTTAGCTGGCAGCATCTGAGGATGGTCTTACCCTAGCGCGACTAGTGTCGCTTCTGCTACTTGGTCCCCAAGTGAAGGAATTCAGACTACACCCTGGTTTACCTACCAGGCAGCCTTTTGAGCTCCCCTCTGTTTGAGGGTCGTCTGTGAGCCCATAGCTGCCGGGGTTTGATCAGACGGTCGTAGGCCCCTCGCGAGGCCTCCTGATTAGATCAGCTTATTGGCCAATCTGGCCTCCTGAGTGTTTCTATAAAGATAAGAGCTCAGTAGATCCTAGGATCGAGCAGATTAACTCCCCTTGCTAGCAAGGGTTGAAAGCGCTTTGCTGAGTATTGCTCTCCAGGATGCCCGTCTCTGAGATCCGGTCTGAGGAGGACACTGCCAGTTCGCAGTACCTTGGGCTTGATGCCTCTCCAGGAGGCAAGTGTCCAGAGGCTCTGTTCTCAAACAGACAAGGATGGCCCGGCCGAAGTGTTCCACGGAAGCGGCACCAGGCCAGGCCTCCCTGGTGGCATTAGTGGCTGGCTGGGGCGCCCTAGGGCCCCCTAGCCACATTCCCTTAAAGGAGACCCTTCTGTTGAATTGGTTGGATCCAGGCATTTGAGCGGCCTGGGTCGGACTTCCCTTTTGTTCGAAGTTTTTACTCAGGCTTATAGCTTGGGCTATGACCGTAGGGAATGCTGTCACTGACAGCCTGGCGTGACCAGAGGGGGAGTGGTTCAGGCATTTCACTGGAATTTGCTTGTCCTGACAGTTGTCACTGCCAGTAGGCATGCACTCCCCTCGGCATGGCGGCGTGGGTATATCGTTCACCATAGCGTCTTTCTGACGCAGCGCGAGTTCCCTTTCGAAAGGGAACGTCTCAGGTTACGTATGTAACCTCTGTTCCATGAGAACAGGGAACGAGACGCTGCGTCTCATTGCCATGCCTCGGGGCCTGCCTGCCAAACAGTCCCTTCAGACGAAAAGCGGTGTCATGTTTGCAAGGTGCCCTTATATACTTCCTGGTCGCACCTTGATGACATCATAGGCTGTCGCCGGTCAATATGATTGCCGTGATTCAATAGTAGTTCAGACACATCACGCTGGAGGCGTTCCCCCGTAGCATCTTTCTGACGCAGCATCTCGTTCCCTGTTCTCAGGGAACAGAGGTTACATACGTAACCCTATATATCTTCATTTGTTAAAGGTCCCATGGCATGAAATTTTCATTTTATGAGGTTTTTCAACATTAATATGAGTTCCCCTAGCCTGAATATTGTCCCCAAGTGGATAGAAATGTTGATCGGTGTAAACCCGAGTTCTGGCTGTCTTTCTCTGCCTTTGAGAAAATGACAGGCCAGACGAGCCAATCCTGAAGTCTCCTGGTTTGACGTCCAAGCAGGAACGGTTACCTCCCTTTCCTCCGCCCAGAGAATCTGGCACGCCCATGCAAGCGCTCGAGAGATCATTGCTTGTGAACGAGTGAATGCTGGCAGTTTCTCAGTGTTTGGATGTACAAATGAAAACATAAATCTTTTTTCAGTTCCTTCTGATCTGTAATCAGTGATTTCTTATGTGTAGCTAATTATTTATTATTCGAGCACACACTGCGGCTTCTCTCTCCCGACAGAACGGTGTTTTCTTGTTTTCTATCTTGTGAGTCAGTGTTTTTGTACGTCCTCGTCGCGTCTATCTGTTCTACAATGTGCATACAGTCGTTTCTGCTCAACATCAGCAGAGTAACATCTTTAGAGATAAACCTTACACACGCCGAGGCTCGGGCTGCACTGACCTCCAACATCCCCGACCCCCAGTACTGCATCTGGCCCACAGCGGAGGCACCAAACGCGGCGCGAGATTAAGCAGAAGGGGGGTAAGCGTGAGGGTATCTGGGCTAGGCTAGCCAGCTATTCCCACAATAAACTGGATTACATTCGATTACTGCTGTTGTGTCTTTGTTTGCGCTGTGTACTCAATGCTCGTCACTGACGCTTTTCATATGATAGGAACATATCTAAAAATAATGGTATTATCAACACTTACTCATAACTCGTTCATCTCGCTGTAATGGTACTTTGCATGTGTTACAAAATTGGTAATAATGATGAAGACGGACTCGGCGTGACTGGGACTCATGTTTATTCAGAACTCTCAAATACAAACACAATAAACTCGCGCTAACTGACAGCGCTCTCATAACTCAGTAGTTACTATAAATAACTTTGTTAGCAATCACTGAGCTCAGTCTCTGGTACATTAGTGATGTCCGGTTCGCGAACGATCTTTCTTTTGAACCGGTTCTTTTTAGTGAACCGAATCAGTTCACCAAATCGGACTGAATCGTTCTAAACGGTTCGCGTCTCCAGTCAGCACTGATCCATAATTTACTAAAGTTACTAACTTTCTGACATGAGTGACAGCCCCTCCGACTAGAAATAGACTAATAACCTGAAGTATATGCTGTAACTAAAACAGTTCACTGAACTTAGACTGACACTTAGACTGACAGAACTGTTGTGAAGTGAACTCCGGTCCATCCGTCTCTCTGGCAGCAGCTCGTGCCTGCTCGTGCCTCGTAGACCTCGTTAAACCACGCCCCCTCCGCTCATATCAAATGCAAAGATGTCAGCCAATCACAACAGTGGGCGTTTTTACTGAAGTCTCACAGCAGACACGCCTCTTGAAGCAGGGCCTTCAGCCACAGGGCAAACAGCAGTATAGAAAAAATGCCTTTTATTTCTAAATTATGACATTTTATGATGTAAAAATCATACTAACAATATAAGTACACCTCAGGAAACATTATAAAATAATAGAAAAATGCCATGCCATGGGACCTTTTAAGAGTTTTTTTTTTTACTGCAAATTTAAATATTAAAAAATAAAAACAATTTGTAACAATGTAACAGCCCTTTGTTTTTGTTGTAGTGTAAAAACATTATGTTGTTGGGGCGGGAGTTGGATGGACGTCCACCATGCTGATAGATTACTTCACTCTGATCCATTTCAATCAATACAGATTTCGTGCAGCCCTGATCTGACTGTTTGGACATAATGAGATTCCAGTACGCCTGCGGATATTTACCAAGAAGAGATTTTGGGTGTGAATGAGGTAACGAACAGAGCGTGAATAGCATTCACTTGAAAACATATGAAAACAGATGTGGAGGATTGTATTTTTTTTGTCTTTTTTTGTCTTGTACTTGAGTTTTAAAGTTTTAAATAGTTTTCAACCTCAGATTTATTATGCACACACAATCATTAATCATTTAGTGGAAAATATATAAATTATTAATGAAAAGTATGAGACGAGGAGATTCACTGATGAAATCATACACTAATGATTATGCTTATGACCCGTTAGACCCCTGCAAACAGAAACGTGGCGCTGCAGAGGTCATGTTGGATCATGACCTATGTGTTATACAACATTTGACCCGCCAAAGCTTTCACATGTATCATCAATCACGACAAAAAATACTGCAGTCTTTGCATACATTTCTCTTTATTCTCAAGTTAAACTGCTATCACTGCATTTTAATTACAACATTTTAATTATATTTTGTATGTACAGGTACACAGACGGAAAAACTGAACAATGTATCATACTTTACAACATCAAGTATCTAACTTATAGTAATTCTAACTAGGGTAAAATAAGTCTTTACTATTCCTCTGGATTGCATGAAAAAAATTCTATACAACAGTTTCCTAAATCACAATATTGCAATCCACACAAGCTATAACTCCATGTTGTTGGAGTAAAGATAATTTAGTCACATTTAAATTATTTTATAAATAAAATATATGAAAATTTTGTCATTTTTACTCACCCTGATGCCATCCAGTATAAAATATATGGCCTACACTGATCAGGCATAACATTGACCACCTTCCTAATATTGTGTTGGTTCCCCTTTTGCTGCCAAAACCAACATGACATCATGACTTTGCGTAAACCTACACGCCACTTTCTAAAGCCAAATGGCGTGTTATCTGTACGCATTTTGAGCTATCCGCGTGTATGTCTACGCTGTGTGATTCCGCGTGTATGTGTAGGCCTAAACGAACCATCATCTCTGCGTGTATGTCTACGCCGTGTGATTCCGCGTGTATGTCTACGCCGTGTGATTCCGCGTGAATGTAAATGGATTTATAAACATACTAAATTATGTTTTTTTGAAAATGTAAAAATGCAGAATGTTTCTTGTGATGGGTAGGTTTAGGGGCAGTGTGTGTGTGTGTGTGTGTGTGTGTGTGTGTGTGTGTGTGTGTGTGTGTGTGTGTGTGTGATGGGTAGGTTTAGGGGTAGGGGCAGTGTAAGGGTATAGAATGAAACGGCGTTGATAAACACGCTAAAAAGCGATTTTGCGTCTTGATAGCACGCCAAAATGGCAAAGCGAATTGACGTGTCATACATACGCCATTTCATGAGATCAGTCTGGCCAAAACAGCTGACCCATCGAGGCATAGACTCCACTAGACCCCTGAAGGTGATTATTCAGACCAGGCCACCTTCTTCCATTGCTCCTTAGTCCAGTTCTGATGCACTGTGTATTCTGATACCTTTCTATCAGAATCAGCATTAACTTCTTGAGCAATTTGAGTCTGTATGATTAGACCACACGGGGCAGCCTTCGCTCCCCACGTGCATCAATGAGCCTTGGGCGCCCATGACCCTGTCGCCAGTTCACCACTGTTCCATCCTTGGTCCACTTTTGATAGAAACTGACCACTGCAGACCGGGAACACCCCACAAGAACTGCAGTTTTGGAGATGCTCTGACCCAGTCGTCTAGCCATCACAATTTGGCCCTTGTCAAACTCGCTCAAATCCTTACGCTTGCCCATTTTTCCTGCTTCTAACACATCAACTTTGAGGACAAAATGTTCACTTGCTGCCTAATATATCCCACCCAATAACAGGTGCCGTGATGAAGAGATAATCAGTGTTATTCACTTCACCTAATGTGATAATGTTATGCCTGATCGGTGTATATATAATATATATATATAACTATTACTAGGGCTGCTCGATTATGGAAATAATCATAATCACGATTATTTAGGTCAATATTGAAATCACGATTATGTAACACGATTATTTCACATGACTTTGGGAATGTGTTGTATTTATTAAAAATACACCTTTCAACAATTAAATTGAAATTGTAACATTTGTTGTACTTTTTGGACTATTAAAATAAATAATATAACAAATTCAAATCAAAGTATAAAAGTATTCACGTAAAAATGATAACCACAAATAAATAAGATCAACAATATGGTTCGGCTAAATATGCTTTTCAGGTACGTCTAACATTAGTTTTCAGGTACAGAAATGTAAAATAACATTGCATATTTGAGTGCATAAATTAAAGATTAATCCTATTAAACTTACAAAAGCTATTCAATCAAGAGCGGTGAGTGATGTCCTTGTCTTTTGTTATTTGACATTAAACAGACAGCAGTAAAGGCTACTGCCTCTTTAAGACCTAATGATCGGATATGCGTCGTCTTTCTCGACTGTATAAAGTTCACTTAAGGCATATACAGACTATGTCTGCTAGGATACTCATCAAGATGGACATGTTGACATACGTTTTGTGTGAGTTTGTCCGTTCAAGAGCAAGACTTGAAAGAGAACTCAATATTTGCGCGCTGAGAGACGTGTGCGCGCTCTCGGCTGAGTGCACAGAGACACATTTTCTCACAGCGCGCGCGGCTTCTCATTCTAAACCTAAAACCTAAAGCACAAAACCCGGGTGATGACGGTGAAAACGACTGGTCATATTCGAAAATATGGCAGCACTCGCATGCATTGAACAAAGTTTACAAAGAGAGAATTATTTGAAAAATATGAGGGGAAAAAGGACGTTTACACGGCACCCCTGCTCTCGTCAGTTTTTGTTTCTTTATTAGATTGTCATAGGTCACTCTGTTTAATTTTCAAGTGGTTAAACAAATTCGTGGTGTTCCCTTGCGTTGCAGCCACTACCATGTAGCAAATCTTGCACGTAGCATGTTTCTGCTCGTCGTCTGATTCCTCGAAGCCAAACTGTTCCCAGACAACAGAGTTGGTTTTGCCTTTTTTGCTCACCAAACGCTGCTGTAACTGCCCTCCTTCTGCCATCTTTACTTGCGCCGAGTTTTTAAATTCCAGCGGATGATATGCACACGAGACTCACGAACTGGTGAGAGAGTTTGTGGCTTCGGGAGGGGTGGATGTGCGCGTGCGCGTTTCATTCAGAACGCAAGACAAAATAAGAGTGTTCTTGCAAAACTGAACATGGCAAAATAATCGTTTTTTCTCGATTGTACTATTTTGGTGATCGTTGGGAGGCAAAATCGAAATCGAAATTCGATTAATTGCACAGCCCTAACTATTACTATATAGTTATAACTATCTATAACTATTACTATAAGCTATAACTAGATAATTTAGTCACATTTAAAGTAATAGTTTATACAGATATGAAGTGTAATTTTTACTCATCCTGATACCATCCAGTATAATATATATACAGTGGGGCAAAAAAGTATTTAGTCAGCCACCAATTGTGCAAGTTCTCCCACTTTAAAAGATGAGAGAGGCCTGTAATTTTCATCGTAGGTACACTTTAACTAAGAGACAGAATGAGAAAAAAAATCCAGATAATCACATTGTCTGATTTTTAAAGAATTTATTAGCAAATTATGGTGGAAAATAAGTATTTGGTCACCTACAAAAAAGCAAGATTTCTGGCTCTCACAGACCTGTAACTTCTTCTTTAAGAGGCTCCTCTGTCCTCCACTCGTTACCTGTATTAATGGCACCTGTTTGAACTCAATATCAGTATAAAAGACACCTGTCCACAACCTCAAACAGTCAGACTCCAAATTCCACTATGGCCAAGACCAAAGAGCTGTCAAAGGACACCAGAAACAAAATTGTAGACCTGCACCAGGCTGGGAAGACTGAATCTGCAATAGGTAAGCAGCTTGGTGTGAAGAAATCAACTGTGGGAGCAACTATTAGAAAATGGAAGACAAACAAAACCACTGATAATCTCCCTCGATCTGGGGCTCCACGCAATATCTCACCCCGTGGGGTCAAAATTATCACAAGAACGGTGAGCAAAAATCCCAGAACCATACGGGGGGACCAAGTGGCAACCTCCCGCAGTTTCTCTTGAAGCCAATACGGAAGTGCCTTAAACTGCAATTCATCGACTGGCCGCTAGGGACAGGCTCCAGAAGGGAGCAGAATCTCATTGAGCCCCATGTTAAAATGGCCAACTTTACAGCAGAATAAAACATGTTTGCAGCCTGGTACAAATTGCTCAAAAACTCAAATCCGCAGTGCCAGACATGTCCCCCTGCTTAAGTAAGTACATGTCCGGGCCCGTCTGAAGTTTGCTAGAGGATTTGGGAGACTGTCATATGGTCAGATGAAACCAAAATAGAACTTTTTGGTAAAAACTCAACTTGTCGTGTTTGGAGGAGAAAGAATGCTGAGTTGCATCCAAAGAACACCATACCTACTGTGAAGCATGGGGGTGGAAACATCATGCTTTGGGGCTGTTTTTCTGCAAAGTGACCAGGACGACTGATCCGTGTAAAGGAAAGAATGAATGGGGCAATGTATCGTGAGATTTTGAGTAAAAACCTCCTTCCATCAGCAAGGACATTGAAGATGAAACGTGGCTGGGTCTTTCAGCGTGACAATGATCCCAAACACACCACCCGGGCAACGAAGGAGTGGCTTCGTAAGAAGCATTTCAAGTTCCTGGAGTGGCCTAGCCAGTCTCCAGATCTCAACCCCATATAAAATTGCAAATAAATTCTTTAAAAATCAGACAATGCGATTTTCTGGATTTGTTTTAAGTGTACCTATGATGAAAATTACAGGCCTCTCTAATCTTTTTAAATGGGAGAACTTGCACAATTGGTGGCTGACTAAATACATTTTTGCCCCACTGTATAATTATAATTATATACACACACACAGCTGATTGGTGATCTTTGAAAGAAGTATTTTATGCTCATCCAGGCTGCATTTATTTGATCAAAAATACAGTACCTACAAACCGTAATATTGTGAAGTATATTATGATTTGAAACTGACTGTTTTCTATTTTTATATATTTTAAAATTAATTAATAATGAGATATTAATATGTTTGGCAAAGCTGAATTTTCAGCATCATTACTCCAGTCTTCAGTGTCACATGATCCTTCAGATAGCATTCTAAAACGTATTTATTTACATATGCTGATTAGTGCTCAATATATATTATTTGTATATGTTTGTATCTATCTATGTATTTATTTATTTATTGTAACACATTTAATAGACCTTATTAACTTTCATTGTATAGAAATTTATGAAATGCCACCTGTCGAAGTTTGTATTCACTTTATATATTTCTCCAGAGAGGAACAAAACATTTCATTTCCCAGAATGCATTACCTGTTTTGAATTTGAATTCTTCTCCCTGTCATTCCAATTCAAATCCCAAATGAAATTCCTGTGGGGTGTGACCAATCCAATTCCCATTCCAGCTCAATGAAAGGAAGCCAGTTTTTCAATTCTGAATCTTTATCAACCCTGTTTGAAAGAGGTTGAGTAAATGATGACGGAATACACTATTCCATGGGCGACGTGATGTGAATTCACATTGAGAAGTTGTCAATATAGTCCATATATTTGTTCTCTCTGTGTACTGTTAATGTACTGTTAGCATAAACACAACCTAGATATGATGATTCTTGTCAAAATTAAAGTTTGATTTGGAGTCCTATACAATTTTAAAGAGTTTGCAACCCTGTGTTTTAAAACTCTACTTTAAAGTTTACTCTGATACAGTTTACAAAGTTCCAATCTCATTTATATTGCCATAACTTTCATATTAAGTGGAATCCAGGTATGTGGGCATTACCGTATGTGTCAAGAGTTGGTTTTCGTGTTAGTGCGAAGCCTCTGTAGCTCTTCCTCCAGTGTGTTGATCTTCTCCAGTAGACTGGCTCTATCCTGCAGAGCTTTCTGCTCCGCCACCTTCTGCGCTTCCTGGATCTTCCTCACATACCAGCGTTCCAGCTGCGTGGAGACCGTCTCAAAGAAACGCTGCGTCACCTCCATGGCGTGCAAGTTTGCCCGCTCTTGAGTGAAGGAGGCCGCCGTGGGCCGCTGGGAAAACACCAGGGTCTTCATGGTGCCGTGCTGCTGGGTTTGAGCGTGATGTGCTTTAATCCTATCCTTCAGGTGCCTGCTGTGTTTCCAGGCCGGGTCGTGCGCTGGTTCTGTATCGCTGTCATTGAATTGCTTGCTGGATGTGGACAGGCTACTGCTGGCACTGCTGTCACAGAGTTCATCTCCCTTGTCTGACCTGGACTTTGAGACATCAACTTCCTGCTGTTCTGCTCGATGCCACTTGGGGTCAGCAGTCGCCAGCTTCCTTGAAAGAGGTTTGTGTTTATCCATGGAAGGAGCTGTCAGGTTAAGACAATCATCTGTATGAATATGGAAAGATATTTTAGTAAAACTAATTTTTTTTATTTATTTGGGATATTTGAATTTTCAGCATCATTACTCCAGTCTTCAGTGTCACATGATTCTTCAGAAATCATTCTAATATGCTGATTTGCTGCTCAAGAAACATTTCTGATTATTATTAATGTTGAATTTTTTTTTTTTCAGGAATCTTTGATGAATATAAAGTTTAAATGAACAGTATTTATTTGAAATATATATCTTTTGTAACATTATAAATGTCTTTACTGTCTTTCCAAAAAAAAAAAATTATTACTGACCCCAAACTTTTGAACGGTAGTGTATAAATGCTGTACTTTTGAACTTTCTATTAATCAACGAATCCTGAAAAAAATTGTACACAACTATTTTCATCATTGATAAAAGTACTGTTGTAATCTTAATGCTTCTTGAGCAGCAAATTAGCATATTAGATTGATTTCTGACGGATTATGTGACACAGAAGACAGAAGAAAAATTCAGCTTTGCCATTACAGGGATAAATTACATTTTAAAATATATTCAAACAGAAAACAGTTATTTTAAAATGCAATAATATTTCACAATACTACTGTTTTTTTGTGTTTTTAATTAAATAAATGCAGTCTTGGTGAGCAGAAGAGACTTATTTTAAAAACATAAAAAAATCTTACCAATCCCACACTTTTGAACGGCAATGTGTATATACTGTGAATATGAATATATGAATGAACGTTGTAGATAAATGTTCTTATATTATCTTTATATATATATATATATATAATATGCTTCTAGTTTTAGTTAAACCTAAAACTTTTTTTAAGGATGTTTAGATATTTTACTGGAGAAAAAAATGATAAAAATATGTTTTTTTCCAATGCATGTTTTTAAAACCTGAAGAACCATTCAGCTTCATCTCAAAGTATCTCCTCCCAAGTGCGTCCCCAAACTCAAGACTTTGCACATCGGCGTTAGGAGCTGCTCCTGGGCTGGGTAACACATTGACGTAGGTGGCTAGTGAGCTGGAGCTCTCCTCAGAGACGAGTGACAGCAGCGGGAGACCCTCAGGGTCTGAGTCCACCAGAGAGTGATCCACTGAAGGAGAGCGCAGGAGTTTGTAGTGTTGTGTCTCGGCAGGCATTCGCACCTCAATATCCTGAATCTTAGACATGCACCAGGTTTTTACACCGTTGGTAGCCGCTAACTGCTTGAAAGATAAAAACAGAGCAACATCAGCTTGATTAATCATGTCTAGACTGATGCAATAGTGGTCTTGCATCCCTTCTCTAGAGCTGATGTACCCGCTTTCTCTCGCCCTCCATGCGTTCCAGTGTGGCCCTCTGATTGATTCGATAATGACACTCCATCCTCTCAGCCGACACACGCTCCTGCGTGAGTTTCTCAAGCACTTTAATCTGAACAGGAAGAGATATGAGTCTTTAATACCCATGGTTTCAGTGCCATTGTTTTCAGAAGTGTTTTTCCAATTTATTTTATCCATAGGGATTACAAAGAAATCTACAATAGAGCCATGCACCAAAACCAACCATGATCAAGTCTCTCAATATATTAAATGGTACTATTTTTAAATTGAATTTGAAGGGGTTTTTTTATACTACTGTTCAAAAGTTTGGTGTTTTTAAAGACATTCATACTTCTATTCAGCAAGGATTCATTAAACTGGTCAAAAGTGACAGTAAAGACATTTATAATGACACAAAATATTTATATTTCAAATAAATGCTTTTCTTTTAAACTTTCTATTCATCAAAAAATCACGGTTTCCACAAAAATATTAAGTAGCACAACTGTTTCAACTTTGATAATGATAAGAAATGTTTCTTGAGCAGAAAATCAGTATATTAGAATGATTTCTGAAGGATCATGTGACACTGGAGACTGGAGTAATGATGCTGAAAATTCAGCTTTGACATCACAGGAATAAATTACATTTTAAAATATATTACAATAAAAAACAGCTATTTTAAAGTGTATCATTTTATAATAATATTTCACAATATTACTAATTTTAATATTACCATTTTTACTGTATTTTTGATTAATTAAATGGTGATTAAAAGATAAAAAATGACCATATTTTTGAACAGTATGTTATTTTTTTTCTCCAAAAGACGGCAGGTGAGTTACAAAGGAAAATGTCAACAAAAAAGTTACAATACCACGGAAAAAGACAAACCTGGTGCTTGTGTTTTTGCTCTATTCTGCCGAGCCTGCAATTCATCTCCTCTTGGACAGTGTGAATTTCTGACCTAATCTCCATCTTTGTGGCTTTCAGCTTTTTCTCCAGCGTTTTAATGAGGGGCTTACAATGACATTCTTGTGCAGGAGCCTGTTTGCAGACAGTCAGAGGTTTAAAACAAACAAATGCACTGCACTATAGCTCTAATGTAGAGTTTACCTGCTTTATCTGTCCATCTCTGTCTCTGTATAGTGTATAAAGCTGATAGGCTTTTCCTGGAGATTGATCTGCCTCCTGAGAGCTGGGACTGCTGTGTTTCAATCTCCGGGATGGAGATCCTCTCTCATGGAGCTGATACTCTCTCCGGGACACATGTTCCAACTTTTTTAATAGATAAAAAATGTATTATTATTAAGATTAATTGAATGAAAATTAAAATAACAGATAAGAAGAAGAATACTGTATAATCAGCATGTCAGCATTATTGCAAAATAAATCCCTGTAGCATGACTATATAGCATTACTTTACATCATCCCTTACATGGTATATTATATATTATAGTGTTCAATAATATAATAGGATATAAATTTAATATCGCTACCTTCCTTCTTGGACTCCTGATCTTTCTCCTCGTGCAGGGGCTCAGAGTTGCTGTGCTCGGTTCAGGTTGTATCCTGTGAAATACGTGCTCACTGTTGTTTGTGTCTTCAGCCACTTCAGTACAGTCCTGCACAATGATGGCAGTGCTCAGCGTGAGAGGGATTTTTAAGCGAAACAATCACATAACCCCTGATCCCTTTTAGGGTTATGGAAGCTTAGTAGTCATGTGACATTTTCTTCTCACTGGCCCCTAGACCCCAATCATATTACAAATGATGAATCTGCTGCAGCGCAGATGGCTGTTTCTTATCTGAATGTTCCACCTTCTCTCTGGGGAGGGACTGAGTTCTCCTCTGGGTCTGCAACACATCTCTTCTTTTCCTCACTGTCTTTCCACGAGCAAACCTCTGGACCTGAACAGGGGCATGCAACTTGAGTTAGAGAAGCTATTGTTAGAACAGGGTTGAAGTTTGGATGGTTTAGCATAGTTCAGTTAGCTGCTGTTGGTAGATGCAGTTTCTACACCATTTGAGGGTACAAAGGTCTTTTTCCATTGATGCCAATTCAAAGTAAGCGTGTATTCTAAATAAAAATTATTTACTGTATATATTTTATTATATTATTATAGTTTATATAACACTTTAAAAGCAACTTTTCCACCGCCGGGCCGAACGGTTCTAAGAACAGTAGGAACGGTTTATATTTCCATTTGAGCCTGGTACGGCATGGCACGATTACAAACCGTTCTTGGCCCGGAAATTTCAATACGGTTGGCTAACTGCGCTGGTAGAATACGCATTACGTAAGTGACGTCACTCAGGATTGGTCACTTGTCTATGTCCTCCCTTACGAAAATTAACCATGGTTTTATTACAGTAAAAGTGTAGTAACCATGTTTTTTTGGCTAATTGATTACCATTTATATAACCACAGTTTTACCACAAATACCATGGTTAAACTATGGTTAGAGTAGCAAAGCCATGGTTAATTTGTGGTTACCATGGTTTAACTATAATAGCCATGGTTTTTTGGTTTTATTTGTAGTAAAACCATGGTTGATTTCTTTAAGGGCTGGCTGCCAGTTTTTCTGTAGCTGGCAAAGCGTGCTTTTTAAGCTATGTAAACTCAAATGAATAATAAAATTAAAAGAAATATCCAATCATCTTCCATAACGCGTTCGCTGTTTGCATCTCACATCGTCTGTAAATTCTTGCATTACCAATGTAACGACTGACACATTTGTATTACATTCCAAAGAGGTCCATTATCAGCAAAGTCCCTTTAAGACAAGTCATCTCACTCAGCGGCCATCTTTGAAACGCCTCATCTCATTAAATGGAAAAACATAAATTTCTCCATTACTGTTTGCCACGCTTTACGATTAAATTTCCTATTTGAAATCACCAATGGAATCTGACAACAAGCAGCAGCGCTTCCGGGTCCAAACATTCACATCTCATACCACAAGAAAAACAACAAACGGTGCTAATATACACACACAATGTGGTGTAATACTACAAAAAAAATTATAATCATAACCTTTATCTCCACACCAAAATTCCAGATGGCCAGACAGTGATTCATCTTTTATAAATCAATAAAATAATATCTGTGACGCTGTGAGCGCAGAGACTGTTGTGTAGACTGTACGTATTTCAAATGTTTAACTTTTTAAATTATTTGATGTTTAATATGAATAAATAGCGCTCATATACGGCCGTCGATGGCATTCTCAAGTGAAATTAGTTGAGGCTTGGTCCCAGAAACGGCGTTCCTTACGTCACGACTTTACAAGCAGATATAGAAAGTCTTTGATAATCAGCCCCACGGTGGAAAATTAAACCATATCCGTACTGGTGGTTAAGCAATGAAGTTTGGCCAGATTGTGGAAAAACGGCTTTTGTTTCAGTCATTGAACTGGTTGGTGGTCATTCACACAGAATGTTTTTTTTTTTTTGCATTCCGCTTCACTGCTCTTTCTTTGTTTTCTATGTAAACATGCGCTGTTTCCCAGCAAATACAGATGGTTCCGCTAACGGTAGTATTTGGTTCCCTAATGGTTCTTTTTTTGAGAACCAAATAATATTCTAGGAACGTTCTTTTTAGGTTTTATTTTTTGCAACCATAAAAATAAATGCATGGTGGTTTTTAAATAACCTAAAAGTCCTTACACAGAATGTTCCCTCCCAACATTTTCCCTCAGAATGTTGGTTATTTTTAGGTTATTATTTAATAACCATGTAAAATAACATGTAAAATCATTGCAGATGTTTTTGTGTAATGATACAGAGCTCTGAAATTGGTTTAATACAGCAATTGTGTTGAAATTAGATCAATCAAAACACGTTATAATGATCACATAAATCCAACTTTATAGCTAAAACAAAGACACAATCTATGGTTTTTAAAATATGAAATGTATTCACAGACATTAAAAAAAACGAATAAACAATTATGAGGTAGGATATTACTTACTTTCAGGTTGATTGGGACACTTTTTGCCACTGAGATGACTTTCCTAACCAAAAACCAACCTTAAAAAAGAATGTTCTGGGAACCAAAAATATTGACTTTTTTTGTCCGCGCCTCGCATGACATAAAAGAAATGTGCAGAGATAAGATAAGTTTAATTAAGAAAAAAAAAAACTCTTCAAACCATGCCTAGTATAATGAAAAAAACACCTTCTGGTTTTCGATGCAAAAACGCATACTGTGTGAATGGCCCCTGTGGGTTACATCCTAGGGTTACATTATAGGCTACCAGTAGTGCAGCATTCACGGCATGCCATAATTACCGTAATTTTGACATGGTACCGTAATTCAGGTGGTACAAGTAGGACCTCTCAGAAAATTCCTAGCTTACAAATTTAAATTACGAGCTCTACGAGGATGTGAAAGTTGAAATGATGGGAATTACGACATGGTGTGAACGCTCCTGGTGGCATGTTACTGTGTTTATGAGCGAGTCATTTGAATCAATCATTAAACGGGTTTGTTCAATAGCGCTGATTTATTCAGGAGTGAATCAAGTGTTCATGTAATGCTTTGCTAAAAAGAGTATGATGGGACAATGAACTGGTTCTAAATGGAAAGTCTTTAAATGTAATAACATTGCTTACCTGATTGGATTTTGCTAGAAGAATAGCCAAATCTCGGTTGTTATTGTCTTGGGCTTTATCAAGAGCAGTGTGGCCTGTCTGTTGATAGATTTAGCATGTGAGTAAGTTGTCATTTAACAGATGCTGTCATCCAACGCAGTTTTCAGTCGGGCTAAATGCCATGCTCAAGGGCACAATAGTGATAGTTAAGCTGTAGCATTTTCCAGACACCCCCATTACAACTAACTTTAATAATGGCAATACAATATTTAGGCATATCATGATATTACACGACTTACATTGTTTCTGATGTTTGTGTCAGCCCCTGCTTCCAATAACAGATTGACAGCTTTCTTGTGATTTAGAGCAGCAGCGACATGGAGCGCAGTGTCTCCTATCTGGAAAATATGTAGATTTTCCTCAAAATTATGACCAAAAACATCTGTATTTGTATATGGAATTAAGAGGAGAAGGCTGCTGGAATCTAAACCACAAT
Organism: Gobio gobio; assembly: GCF_949357685.1. Lineage (NCBI taxonomy): Eukaryota > Metazoa > Chordata > Actinopteri > Cypriniformes > Gobionidae > Gobio > Gobio gobio. Next base: position 32,503,332 of record NC_137106.1, on the reverse strand, counting down.
CTTGGAGTTTAAAGCAGACAAAGATCATTTAATTGTTTGTTAATTTGTCTCAGAATTTTTCATTGTGATGAAGAATAGTATAATACATCATCCATAAATATGTAGTTTTGTTACCTATTGACAGCTTATAGAATAATTGCCTATTAACTTAATAGACACAATAATTTCCAACATAACAAATAAACCACATTGGTGCTGGATCCAAAACAATCAGAATGAGGATCCTACCTGGTTTTTCTCAGCCACAGAGCAGAAAGAACCCAAGAGGATCTTAATCATGGCCAAGTGATTGTAGCGCACAGAAATGTGCAAACATGTGTCACCTGCCTGGAGGGAAAGAAATGATTCTTCTTCTTTTTCAGGTTTTAAAACGTTTTACTTTCACATTGCAATGTATATATAATTGTTAAAAATAAATTGTGATGATTTTAAAAGAGTGCACATGCATTGTTTTTACTGTCAGGCATAGCTCCACCAAGCAGTAGCAATCGAGCGCTCTGGGAATGGCCATTCTGACTGGCTAGATGTAGAGGAGTGTTTCCTGCCTTTAAAAATAAAAATACAAAATAAATCATTGCATAGAAATGTACAATGAATGTGCAGACTGAATAATGACCATTAATCCGAATCTCAGTTTAACAGAACATCTCCGGTGTTCAAATTGTTTGTTGAGTTTTTGCTAGGTGTAAACCATACCTGTTAGCTTTCAGTTGATCTACAGTAAATTGATCAACTTTTAGCAGATACCCATTAAAAATATATTTTCCTGGAAAATAGTCAGGGGCACATTTTAGCTTTCTGTACTCTAAAATAACATTGATGTCTTAAGACACGAAACGATCGGTTTCTGCGAGAAACCGAGCAGTATTTATGCTATTATTTCACCTATTATCAGACGAATGTCATCAGCTCTCCAGACTGCCATAACTTCCTGCGAATAAGGTCAAAATACCAGCGCGGTCATAGATTTGTACATAGATGCCTCATTAGTGCCTGCGCGGATCGGTCGAATGAGGAATCTACGTATATATTTCTATGATCGCGCTGGTATTTTGACCTTATTCGCAGGAAGTTATAACGGTCTGGAGAGCTGATGACATCCGTCTGATATGAGGTGAAATAATAGCATAAATACCGTTCGGTTTCTCGCAGAAAACGATCGTTTCGTGTCTTAAGACATCGATGTGTCGTCACGAGCCGCAGGGTTTAATTTGAAGTTGTCTGTGCATGTTTTTTTTACTCTAATAGAATTAGACCCCATTCACATGCATTATACGACTGACAGACGGCAACAGTTGGAGTTAAAAATCTTCATTTGTGTTCTACTGAAGAAACAAAGATACCTACATCTTGGATGCCCTGGGGGAAAGCAGAAAAACATCACATTTTCAATTTTGGGTGAACTATCCCTTTAACCCCCTGGAGCCGAGTTGATTACTTATATAATGGATGAATGCATTTTTTTTGGGCTTTAAATTTTGGGCTGCAATTCACTACCATTATAGCCAGGACATTTTTTAATATAACTCCGATAACTCCAAACTCCAAACGTATTCAGGACAGACTGGGGAAAGAGGTGCTGTAATAATGTAAAATATGTGAAAAAATAATGCGTTTTTTGAACAATTAAGGAGGAAAGCATATTCTAGTACACCCGAAAAGTCTTTGTAAAAGGGCATAATAGGACCCTTTTAAAAAAAGATGGCTTTTAAAATTTTTCAACTTCCAGTTTCAAAAGGAAATACATAAACACAGGACAGAAATTTCTGCTTTTTCAAAATATTCCTTGGGACATTTAAAGAAACGCAAGAAAAAATGACTCTTTTTAACAGATAATCTGGTATAATCCTGAGGTATAAGGAAAATAATGCACGTTCTACTTACTTTGTTCTTCACTTGGACATCGGCACCAGCTTTGACCAGTAGCTTTACACATGCACTGAAGCCATGCCATGACACCTCGTGCAAAGCAGTGTTTCCTTCCTGATGAAAGAAAATCTGATTCTATAGCAGCACTGATTTTACCACAAGTAGATGTTTTTTTAGAAGGCAAATCCGACTCATAAAAACTAGAACTATATTCAGAATTTTTTACGTAGGTCTGACAGGTTTATTTACAGCAAGCAAGAGATCTTGATTTGTATAATTTAGAACAATGTGCCATAGTGTAACAATATTCATAATGTAACAATTTTTTAATCGCAAATGAACAGACCTTGTCTTGTAAATCAAGTGCACAGCCTCCATGGATGAGGGCAGAGATGCCATCACGGTTTCCCACAACAGCTGCCCTGTGCAGGGCTGTTTGATGACCCTAGAAAAAAAGAAAAACACAAACAGTTTGATTGTGGTTCAAATTTAGCACTGCTTAAAGGTTACCAGAAGTCACAAATTGTGGCTTTAGCAAAAAACAAATCTTAAGAATATGGGCTTAAGCAGTCTTATCATTCTGACAAAGTAATAATGGTTGACACAGACACAAATAGAGAAGCAAAAGAGATAGACCATGAGTTCACATCTTCCAGGCCTCCTTGGTAACCGCCGACTGCCCCATACGGAGTGAGCGCCGCTTCTGTGTGACTGTTAAGTGAGACCAGGTGAGCAGGACGTCCTGTGGAAAAACAAGTCACGCATGCTCACATAAAAGAAATCCCACGCAGATGTGCCACAATCCCGCACGCAGGATTGAGAGTGTATGACCAGCTGGCTTTACTGACATTAAAAGAGTCACATGGGTAATCCCTTGCACAGGAACAGAGAGAGATTCACTGTAGTCTTTCCTTTAGGTCTTGCACATGGGCAAGAGGGAATATTTCTGGATAAGCATGAAGCTCTATGATTTAAGCCCTTGTTTTAATTACAGGTCAACCTCTGCAAATACTGTGTGTTCCAATATGCTCCTCTTTTTTTGGTTAAATTGGGACAAAAAAAGAATTGAGAAAAGAAATGTTTAATTATGTTTTATTTTTCACAAAATTTTGTTTTCTGTAATTTAGTGCGTCAACATAGTAGGATAATAATGTGTATGGTCATACAAAATATTTATAATAAATAATCAGTAAATTAAGCTGATTTGCAAACAAAACACACATTTGATGCAGTTTCACTCGCCGCCTGCGGTTTCGACTCATGACGGGAACAAACAAACACACTTGCAGAACTCTGTTACTGCTACGGAAAAACTAACTGCATCCACTTAACGCTGGGTTATTTGGGAAGCTGAACATGGTTATCTTTCCCTCACAACTAAAAACACACTTCTTTAGTGACATTGTTGATTTCATGGTCTAAAAACAAAATGACAGCGCTGCCGACGGCTCCCGTAACTGAACGAAGCTCGTTGATGTGATGGACGTGCTCTTGCTCTTGCTCTGGTTGATGTGCGCACACCGCAAACGCTCATCTGGGAGAAGTGCCAATACAAGGAATTCCACCCTTTATGACTTCATACAGGGCCATACTTGAAAAAAAAGTTCAGAAACTTGTTCGAATCCTGGAGGAGTGTAGCCTGGATGCCAGCCGAATTTTGCCCAGCCCACAACATTTGAATTTGGGAAATTCGGTCTGGAATTGATCCGTTGTGGAGCAACTATGCCCGAACAGGAGCTGTCCGGACCAATGAAATTGTCAGGGCGGGCTTTATACGATGATGGACAGATGATCAACAGTAACGTAAGCATTCAGGTCACCAAAGGGCGCTTGGGTTGAATTTGTTCTCATCCTAAATGGAGAACTTGTGCGTATATGCAGTCTCCTTTATTATTTCTCTCAAAAATGATGATCGTGTTGGTAAATACTCCGTGTGTGAATGCCTGTTGTTTACATTGCTTCTTCCGATCTCTTATATTGGGCACTTTTTGCACTTAAATTGGCTTATTCTTACTGATGACATTGAAAATGATGCATGTGTTTTTCTGAGGGATTGCCGTTTTGACAGTTTCCACCAGGGGCCCGTTTCAGAAAGGAGGTTAAGTGAAAACTCTGAGTGTGTTAACCCTGAAATAAGGGAAACTCTGGGTTTTCTGTTTCAGAATGGGAGGTATGTCAAACCCGAGAAAGCAGGGTAAGTCAAGCCCGTTTCTAAAAGAGAGGTAACTATACTCAGAGTCAGTTACCAGGGTAACTTACTCTGTGAACCTAACCTGGTCAGGAGCAGGTTTTCTTTGGTAAACCCAGAGTTTCTTTCAGTTTCCTCCCCTTTTTAAAGTGCCAGCAGTGTTTAAATACTTCATTCATTCATTCAAACTGCACAAATGCTTTTCTTACTGAGTATTTTGGTTGTATTTCAAGAAATACATTTAATCTAAATCTAAAGTAAGCAAAGTTTACTTAAAACAAGTTAAATTATCTGCCACTTGACAAAAAAGTAAGAAAAGCATTTTTTGCAGTGCAGGAACATTCATTTATTGCTCATATTTTCATCATGAGGACACTGTCAAAGTGACATAAATGGCATGTCCTTTTATACAGGATCCTGATGTTCACTTGATAACCTCCAGAAGTAACCTAATAATTACAATTTCCTTTAGGATTTCCAGTGGTTGGACTTGGACGCATTGATGACACTCATATTCCCAACATCACACTTTCTGAAAACAGATTACTGTATGTGATGGAAGGATGCTGCCAGATGGTAGTATGAGATATATGCCATAACCACCACCACAGCTGTTAAATACATTTATTTACAATTGTTATGGTCATCTTTATTTCCTACAAATACTTTATTATTTTGATTCTTTTTAAATACTTTATTCTTTATGTTAATATTCTTCCTCCATCTCCTCTTCATCTGTCAGTGGTGCTGGTGTTTGGCTGGCCTGAGTAGAAGTCAAATGTTAATGTCATTACCCTAATTAATAAATGTAACAGGTGGGATTAGAGAACATTTAATGTGAAAAGAGTATAGACCCTTTTCACATTTCTGGGTTTCTGAAGCTGAAGTCGGCATAGTTGGGTTAACTTTTACAGCGGTGAATGAGAGAATAAATTAAATATATATTTTTGTGTCTCCATTTGCTCAAATAGCAAAAGAAAAACTCCACAATAGTGATTCCACTACTTTCAATAAGAGGGAAAAAATTGAGTGAGATTGATAACGGAAGTGAAAAGAGAGAAAGATATAATTTTTACCATCACTCTCACAGACACTGTATTAGAAACACCCCACACAGCAGCGGTCACTTGTTTTTTGTAATTTGATGCAAAAGTAATAAAATACAAAGTATTAGTGTTATAAATGTACATACATTTAAAAAATAAAATAAAATACAAAAAAAGTTGCAGGATTTACGATATTGATGAGCATTAAAACACGTCATCACAGTCTGTGAAAAGGGTCTATGTGGGAAAAGCTGCTGCACATTGGACACTGAATGATATTTAATATGTCAAATGTTTGTAAAGTCATTAAACCTACACCCATGAACATTTTAACATAAACATAAAGAAAAATAACATAAAGCTTTACCTGATTTAAATATATTTTAATTTTAAATTTTTAGCTGCTGCCACATTCTTTTTTTGCCTTTTGGATACCATGAAAATTAAACTTAATTAAAATAATTAAGAATTAAACTTACATATTGACCCGGAAGTATGCAAAAGTCTTTTTGTTGGGTGCTGTTGCCATGGTGAATCGTAATTTCGGAGCTCCATTGATTGTGGCTTTTCATAGTTGGAGTGCATGAGTTTAACTCAGAGTCGGTCTACTCAGAGTTGATTGAACTACCTCAATTCAGCTGTTCTGAAACCCAAAACTCAGATTTTACCATCTCAGAGTAAGTCAACTCAGAGTTCAGGTTTAAACTCAGAGTTGGTTGAACCTCTTTACTGAAACGGGCCCCTGGACATATAGTCATATTTGCTAATTATCTTTAAAGGGGGGGATGAAACACTCAGTTTCAGTCAATCTCATGTCAATCTTGATTGCCTGTAGAGTAGTATTGCATCCTTCATATCCCCTAAAAGTTTTTAGTTTTATTATATTAATAAAAGAAAGATAACACTGTACCGAGTCTTTCCGGAAAAACCCGAGCGGCTGGGGGCATATCGTGTGGGCAGAGCTAAAGAATGACGAGCGCGCGCAGCTATTGCGTTGAGAGCATCTGAAAGCTGTGACATCCTTAAACGTGTTAAATTTAAAAGAGAGATTCTGGAAACGAAATCTAAATTTAGCGGGATCTGTCGGGTCGGGAATAAAATAATTTATAACGGGTGAACACGGAGTGCATTTTAAGCGTGAGCGGGAGGGTGCGGTGCGGAATAGATCCTATTGCAGGAGCGGGACGAAAAAACAGCCCCGCGTAGATCTAATTTGTATTTAAAGAAAGTGCAGATAAAAAGAAAGATAAAAGAAGAAAGAAAGAAAGAGCGAAAAGGGAGAGAATGGTTGAGAAATAAATAACATTTATGCAAATTAAAATTGGGAAATGAAACTTTATCTTGCCAGTTTGCTCAGGGCAAGGAACTGTGCGAATGCCACCACTAAACGTTTTGTTTACTTCAAGTTCAAGCGGCTGCGCTGTGTTCAATAGTATCCAGGCTACACCAGAGTTACCGACCGCTACTGTCTTTCACTGGGAAATTTAATCCCGCGCCGCAAGAAATCTGATCCAGTGCCGCGGGAATGCAGACCAGTCAATTCCTGAAGTCACCAGTGTGCTATGAATTCTGGGATAGGGTAGGCTGCGAACTTGTGCGAAGGTTCCATTTGTTGTACCCTTCCTTTGCCTGAGAAATGGAGGGCACATTTTGAAGTCGCTTCCGAATTGCGCAGCCTCACACTTCAAATGCGGCCTTCGAAGTGCACGCCCTTCCCTTTGGGACACAGCTTGAGTGTCAGGATCCCAAAATGTACCCATTCTTCCTGCTGAAGCTTCACGTCTTATTGCCTGTATCCACTTTTGTCTCCTTAAACGCTCGTTTTTTGGGGTCGACAGCTTATAAAAACGTATGAGAAACCGGAAAGAGTATTTTTGGCACAGAAATAGGCCTACTCTAATACTCAAATACTCTAATGTCATACGTCCAACTCGTGTTTTGAAATTTTGGCCATGTTAAGCATGAGAATCCAACTCTTTAACAGTGTAAATAAGTCAGAATTCATGAAAGAGCATTAGACCCCACCTTTAAATGTAATTAAAATGAAAACGGGAAAATATAAAAATAAAAGCAAATTCAAAATATAAAAAAATACTCAAATATACAGGGAGTGCAGAATTATTAGGCACGTTGAGTTTCTGATCATATTTTTTTTCCAGGCACATTTGACCAATTCCAAACCACAGTAATCCTAATAACTACTATTGATTTAGTATTTAATAATGTATAAGTGATATATAATTGTTCATGAAGGCTGGAAATGAAAAACACCTTATATTCAGGTGTGCAGAATTATTAGGCATGTTTTCTTTTACAGATAAATTGAGCCAAAAAAGAGATTTAACTCAGACTGAAAAGTCAAAAAGTATTAAATGCCCATGAGAAGGATGCAATACTAATGCAATACTAGACATTGCAGTTAAGGCGTGACCATTGGACAGTGAAATGCTCGTTGGGTCAGCAGGATCTGACAAAAACAGGTGGTGAAGAAAAGACACCTGTTAACCGCAAAAGAATTAAGAATTAAGGTGAAGAATTAAGGGTGAAACCATCAGGAACCCTTTAGTCTCCAGCGCCACCATTTTCCAAAGCTGCAACCTACCTGGAGTCTCCAGAAGTGCAAGGTGTCAGGATCTCAGAGACTTCAGTTAGGTAAAGAATCCTAAAAAATGACCCCCACTAGATAAGAATCACAAGCTGAAGTGTTGTAAAATACATGAAGAAGGTTTTTTTATAGGCTTTATGGACAGATAGGTTGAGAATGACTCTTGAAGGACCAGCACCACATCCTCTAGTACCACTGTTTGAAGAATTCATCTTCCAGAATCTGGCAGTACGTTTTGGGAGTTCATTTTAGTCCATCCTGAAGTCCGTTTTGCAGAGATGGACTAAAAATGAACTCCCAAAACGTACTGCCAGATTCTGGAAGATGAATTCTTCAAACAGTGGTACTAGAGGATGTGGTGCTGGTCCTTCAAGAGTCATTCTCAACCTAAAAAACCTGTAAAGCCTATAAAAAAGCAGGCTTCATGTATTTTACAACACTTCAGCTTGTGATTCTTATCTAGTGGGGGTCATTTTTTAGGATTCTTTACCTAACTGAAGTCTCTGAGATCCTGACACCTTGCACTTCTGGAGACTCCAGGTAGGTTGCAGCTTTGGAAATTGGTGGCGCTGGAGACTAAAGGGTTCCTGATGGTTTCACCCTTAATTCTTCACCTTAATTCTTAATTCTTTTGCAGTTAACAGGTGTCTTTTCTCCGCCACATGTTTTTGTCTGACCCTGCTGACCCAACGAGCATTTCACTGTCCAATGGTCATGCCTTAACTGCAATGTCTAGTATTGCATTAGTATTGCATCCTTCTCATGGGCATTTAATACTTTTTGACTTTTCAGTCTGAGTTAAATCTCTTTTTTGGCTCAATTTATCTGTAAAAGAAAACATGCCTAATAATTCTGCACACCTGAATATAAGGTGTTTTTCATTTCCAGCCTTCATGAACAATTATATATCACTTATACATTATTAAATACTAAATCAATAGTAGTTATTAGGATTACTGTGGTTTGGAATTGGTCAAATGTGCCTGGAAAAAAAATATGATCAGAAAATCAACGTGCCTAATAATTCTGCACTCCCTGTATATTCAAATATATATTAATAAACATTTACAAACATTAATAAACACTAAAATACTGTTATTATTAATATTTTTCACAATATTAATACATAACAATATTAATGATATACTTCTCTGATTAATTTCAAAATGAAAATAGGACATTTTTGTCCCGTGTCTCAAGAATAAGTATCTCTCAGATAAGAGCATGTGATGATCTAATTTCCTCACTGAAAAGAGATCTGGATTTCACACAGTAACATTGCAGCATTAGAGATTTGCACTGAAGTCTGGTAAGAATAGCTTAAAATATGCATTAAACAAAGGACACATTAAAAGCCTGGACCAAATGTGCTGTAAAAAACAAACTAGATTGCAGAGTATCAGAGTTTGATCTCATGAGTAGGTTTAAGATGTCCCAGATGTGAGTCAAGCTACAGCTGGGACATTCTGTAGTAGGACAGATGGAGAAGAGCTCTGGTGTCTCTTTCACTATATTGCAAATGCTACTGTGGCATGCTTCTCAACAGTTCATGAATGCAATGGCGCTCATAACCTCTTTTAGGCTAGCTCATGAATATTGATGTCACACTGCACTAAAACAATCTTTGTACTTAAATATTTAAAATTCTTTAAGCTATGAGACCGGTCTGAAATTGTTCATACTGGTATAGCTCACAAATTTTGAATTAATACATTACTTTTATAATATAATTTTAGTCAGATCAAAGATGTAAAGATTTTGCATTCTATTTGGTTATATCATATTGAGACTTATTAACATATACTTTATTAACATATACTTCAATATTTGTCAAATAAAATCTCTTTAAGCAAAGTGAAGCAGGTGTTTGAAGGCGGTATGATATTGTATTCACAGGGCCTGGAGCTAAAAGAGTACAAATCTTAAATGATAAACAAATAGATACGTCTGGATGTCAGAGACAGAGATGTCAATGTCTCTCAACAGATCTTAGAATAAATCAGTCAGCTCCCAACACAGCACTTCTGCATCAATGACCTATCTCCTTTGAAGTCATCATGAAGTATGTAAAAGCAACATCTGGGAGTTTAAAGTGGGTTGGTTGCATGCGATCATAAGATTACAACAATTCTGGATTTGTGTGCTTTGCTCATGCAGTTTTTGTTGTTTTCAAGGCCGCACACATGGTTTCATGAATATTGCATTACTTTGTCCACAGGGAAATTCTAGCTACATATTAAGATAACACGGAAATTAAAAGTGTTTGCAGGGCAGATGGATGGATCAGTATTAGGTGTCATAAAATAATTAACAAATCTCTGCTCATAGCATTTCCTTTGGCAACTTATACATCTAAAGAACACAGCCAGGAAGTGCCCAGAGTGACCCAATAATAATAATAAGAACATTTTGTGTTGTTAAATGGTTTAATAAAGGCATATACCATCATTCTGCTTCAGGTCAAATCTATGTAGATCATGTAATGTTTCAGCATATATTGTGGTTCTTTTACAGTATAAGCATATTATAGTCTATTTTATTTTATATGGGAAAATGAAATCAGAACAGATGTATACAGCTCCTGTTAGTGCAGTTACAGCCTTTCTGCTTATAGCCTGAGCCTCATGGATCATTTATAAGCGGATCTTGTTTAAAATGATCAACTGACGTTGAAGCTTAAATTGAACCCAACTCTGCTAAGAACAAAACTAAATATAGCACATTTAAATCGGGCTGTTGAAATCACTCATTACCTGGCTGTCACTATAAGCAACAACAGCATGTCTACATTAAATATCTAGGTGTTTAATTAATTATTTATATGTTCCACCACATATCAGCAATATACTTATAAAATAGTTTGTTTGCTTATGTCTACATATTGTGGGCATTACAAATGAAGATCGATGACATTTTGATCACTGACAAGTGAAGTGATTAACACTGATTATCTCAGCAAGGGAACATTTTGTCCTCAAAGTTGATGTGTTAGAAGCAGGAAAAATGAGCAAGCGTAAGGATTTGAGCGAGTTTGACAAGGGCCAAATTATGATGGCTAGACGACTGGGTCAGAGCATCTCCAAAACTGCAGCTCTTGTGGGGTGTTCCCGGTCTGCAGTGGTCAGTATCAAAAGTGGTCTAAGGAAGGAACAGTGGTGAACCGGCGAAAGGGTCAGGGGCGGCCAAGGCTCATTGATGCACGTGGCGAGTGAAGGCTGGCCCGTGTGGTCTGATCAAACAGACGAGATACTGTAGCTCAAATTGCTCAAGAAGTTAATGCTGATTCTGATAGAAAGGTGTCAGAATACACAGTGCATCGCAGCTTGTTGTGTCTGGGGCTGCATAGCCACAGACCAGTAAGGATGCCCATGCTGACCCATGTCCACTGCGGAAAGTGCTAACAGTGGGCATGTGAGCATCAGAACTGGACCATGGAGCAATGGAAGAAGGTGGCCTGGTCTGATGAATCACGTTTTATTTTACATCACGTGGATGGCCGGTGTGTGTGCGTCACTTACCTGGGGAACACATGGCACCAGGATGCACTATGGGAAGAAGGCAAGCCGCCGGAGGCAGTGTGATGCTTTGGGCAATGTTCTGTTGGCGAACCTTGGGTCCTGCCATCCATGTGGATGTTACTTTGACACATACCATCTGTGGGATGTGCTGAACAAACAAGTCCGATCCATGGAGGCCCCACCTCGCAACTTACAGGACTTAAAGGATCTGCCGCAAACATCTTGGTGCCAGATACCACAGCACACCTTCAGGGGTCTAGTGGAGTCCATGCCTCGATGGGTCAGGGCTGCTTTGGTAGCAAAAGGGGGACCAACACAATAGGTCATTGGTAATTTGATCAAAAGTGACAGTAAAGACATTTATAATGTTACAAAATAATTATATTTCAAATAAATGCTGTTCAATTGAACTTTCATCAAAGAAAAACATTGCCAAAACAATTTTCAACATTGATAATAATCAGAAATGTTTCTTGAGTAGCAAATCAGCATATTAGAATGATTTCTGACGAATCATGTGCCCGAAGACTGAAGTAATGATGCTGAAAATTCAGCTTTGACATCACAGGAATAAAGTACATTTTAAAATATATTCAAACAGAAAACAGTCATTTTAAATAGCATATGTTTCACAATATTACTGTTTGTTTTGTACTTAATCAATATTAATCAAATAAATGCAGCCTAAGTGAGCATAAGAGACTACTTTCAAAAACATTAAAAAACTTACCGATCCCAAACTTTTGAATGTCAGTGTATTGTCATAACGTGTGTAGCGTAGCAATGTAACGTTGTCATATTGATCATATAATGTTTTACATTGTACAATAATAAAGTGTGAGACTTTAAGAAATTAGAAAACTAACTAGAGAATTAATCTTAATAGCCTATAACAATTATTAATGATATATATTTTCAGTGGTGAACATGAGGAGAGAATGAGCCACGTCCTTCATAAACGTGCTTGAATATTCTGAATAAATAAAAGTTATTGAGCGCTATATCACAGCGCCATCCAGCGGCTTCTGCACAGATGTAGGCTACAGCTACATCAAACAAACAACAGCCATCTGTCCTTGGCTTTGAAATCAATACTTGGTTTCTAAAATAATAAAATATAAAAAATAAAACGAATGATAATTAATATTATTATTTTGATAGAATATTTAATTTATATAATAAATTAATGTAAATTATTTATTAAATAGTTTTATTATTAAAAGGCTAATACTAAAATACGAGTTAAAATGTCATCAAACACACACACACACATATATATATATATATATATATATATATATATATATATATATATATATATATATATATATATATATATATATATATATATATATATATATATATATATATATATATATATATACATAAATTACAGTATTACATCAAATTAATATACATTATTATTTGTATTATTTTAATGTTTGTTTTGCTATTCTGATTACTTTAGCATTTCTGTGTAATATAATAGAATAACAACAATAATAACAAGAAAAATAAGTGAACAAAAACTACATTTCCCGAGATCCGCAGTGACAGCCATCGTTGGAGTCCATGCTTGTTTGTTTGGGGAAGGGACTGAAGGGAGGCGTCCTCTCACACAAAGTTCCTCTGCCCTGTCGCTCTTCATTCTGTGAAGACGGTGATGAATAGTCACAATGTGCTGTGATTCCTCACGCAGGCTGGCTGCTGTGTGTGTGTGTGTGTGTGTGTGTGTGTGTGTGTGTGTGTGTGTGTGTGTGTGTGTGTGTGTGTGTGTGTGTGTGTGTGTGTCAGAGAGATAGAGAGCGAGGGGGGAGGTGAAAGTTCACCATGGCTTGACCATATCAGGTGACAATGTGGAAAAGTTTGGCTGCCTCCTCAGATTAAATTTCTCAAACTTGGAGAATGACAAGCGAACGGATTGAAGTGGATGGAGAAAACGAAGCGCTGTCGTTCGGTTATTATGACGACGATGATGATTTCGACGATGATGATTTCGACACATTCACTGACGGGGACGGAGATTGCGGCTGTGATGAAGGAGGTTAGGGGACGGTTTTTAAAATAGCTCTTAAAAAATAAGGGCTCATGTATATTTTACATGTTTCTAAACGGGCGCAAACTGTAATTCCATTACAAAAAAATCAGCATGGTAACCATAGGTCCTTCTTAAAATACAACAGTTAAAAAGTAACTGCAAGTTACAAAACTGTGGTAACCTGATATTAGCCACCAATGTAATAAAGACTAAATAGTCAATTAAATGTTCTGAGAGCTTCTTACACGGTTTGAGATAATTTTTTAAGTTTTTGAAAGTACCAATCATTTTAGCAACTATTGTGTTTTGGTGGAAACTTTGGTTGGTTAATATTTATGAGGGATTTATTTCTTGCCCCACCTGTTTTTATTTAAAGACCATCTATTTTATAGGTGTATGTATGGATTTGTGACTTTTTCAGACCTTTTGTAAGCTTTGCGTCAGGCGGTTCTTTGCCTCAACATTATGCATTAGAATAATTTAATGCACAGCTAGCCGTGGATTATCCTGCTTATACCATGGTCATTTGCCAGAGTTAAAGCTGTCAAGTTAACGCTATCATTAGTGTTTCATGGTTATTGTACTGCTTTAAACCAGACACAGAGATAAAGTAGTGCGGTAAGGTTTAGTTGATTAAATTATAACATTTATTTGAATGAATTAGGTGAGAGAGGTGTACATGTGAATTATCTGCATCTGTGCAGCGTCTCTTTACTAGCAGTTTAATTACTTCAAAAACAGCGACGTTACAACCTCCTTGCTGCTTAATATAATGTAGCGATTTAGTAGCAAAGTTAGCTTATTAATAATAAAAGTCTCAGGGGAGCGTTGACAACTAGTTTCTGTGCTACTGTTTCTGTTTTTGCGCATAACAAAACCAGTCCGATTGCTAATCAAAACACGCAATCACAGCCTAGCGGGAAGGGGTCGCTTCAACCAAACCAACCCACAGAAACAGTGTAAAAAATAGTCCAATTCCGCTGGAAAACCACTGTCTCCGATTTCTGTCTGAGAGTGACGTATGTCACCGTGTCTACACTGGACGGCAGTGACACGACACGACATCCTCGACAGTAAAACTGATGCCTCGTTCTATTTATGACGTACCCCAAGCGCCCACGATACTTCTGGATTTGCAACGGTCGCTTTGTCACGTCCAGTGTAGACAGCTTCTAGCTGTTGCGGTGTTATGTGACACGTCCGGTGTAGACACGGTGTGTGTGTGTGTGTGTGTGTGTGTGTGTGTGTGTGCGCTCTTCAATAAAAACTGCATTACAAAACTACCTGTGCATTAAACGGTTTTATTGCACACCTTCCAGCCAATCAGAATCGAGTGTTCAGACAGACCTTGGTGTAATTTAACTTCAAGCTTCAACTTGTAGAAAGATTTCTTAGAAAGCAGTTAGATTTTAAAGCTAAGCATTTCTCATGGATCATTCCATTGTTTCTACTCAACTTTAGATGCAAACTATGATTGTCAGCTAAAGTTTTCCTGTACTTGCTTTTTTACAATTGGTTGTTTACACACTGCTACTCCTCACTATGCGGTGCCCAGTTAGACACTTCGATAAACACTGCAGGCTGTATTTTGAGACTAGAAGTGTCCCTCAGTCTCACCAAATGCAGTTGACATTCCTCAGCTGAGAGCTAGCAAGGTCACAGTCATCGAATCAGCTGCAGCATGTGATATGAAGGAGTGGAATGCCAGTGTAGGCTGTGCCCACAACTTCACACTCATGCCCTCTACCAGTCATCCTGCTTGTATAATCTTTGCTACTTCTTAGCGACATGTCTAATTGAGAGTGTATGAACTTGTCCCCAGCAGTGTGTGGCAACACGCTAGCCTCTTTTAGATGTTAAAGTATGGGCTATAATTCAGAATGATACTGTTTTGAAATTAAATACAGATTATTAAAATGCCGCATTTTATCGTTCGCTAAGTTCTGTCATGGTACAGAGAAAAAAAACACACGTTTTAGCCATCTTTTTTGTTGTCCTTAACATTTCCAGGGTTGTGTTGACATTAGATCTGGTTGCAGTTATTTTCAGTCAGATATTTTCTGTTTAGAAGAGTCCACGTGCAGCTCTTCTTTAGGTGTACTTTCATTTTGGAATAGTTATTATCATTTTGAATATATTACTTTTAATTAAATATTTTCTGTATACAGGACACATAACCAATGTCAATCTTTTCTCTGACTAACCATGAATGATGCCGGTAACCATAGTGACAGATAATCGCAGACCTGGCAGTAAATATCAAGGCTTGCTTTATATAGTGGGTTTTTTTAAAGAAATAACCTTTTTTGGGTAATTCAATACACTCCAGCTGCTATCTTTCTTTAAATATTTGGTCATCGATGTGTCTCGCTCTACAAACAAAGATTACCCTTGCATTAGTGATTGACAGCAAAATCTAATGCTATAGGCTACATCAGTGACAAGACAGTGTGAGTCTGTTCATGCCATACACTTAACTCACTCTCGCATTTACTGGAAATATAAGGCTGTGTGTATGAAATCTGTGTATATAGCATTACAGAACAAATATCAATTTAATGCAACCTTGTTGAATAAAAGTATTAAAAGAAATAAATCTTACTGACCCCAAACTTTGTTTGATGTAGTACAGCTTGTGTCACTAGCAGAGTAGCAGTTCATTTTGGCAGTTTAGTTGTTTGAATTCTGCCTTTGGTTTACCATTAACCAATAATGGCCTGTGTGTTTATGATGCATATTCTCAAGCAGTGTTTCTGTGTTTGGCTGTTGTACAGTGCTGGGGTTCAGTGATCCGTTCAGCAGTGAGGTGAAACCTCGGATCCTGCTCATGGGCCTGAGGCGAAGTGGCAAGTCTTCCATTCAGAAAGTTGTATTCCACAAGATGTCACCCAACGAGACTCTCTTTCTGGAGAGCACCAATAAGATTTGCAGAGAAGATGTTTCCAACAGTTCCTTCGTCAGCTTCCAAATCTGGGACTTTCCTGGTCAGATTGACTTCTTCGACCCCACATTCGACTATGAGATGATATTCCGTGGCACAGGGGCTCTCATCTTTGTCATAGACTCTCAGGTTATTATCTATCTATCTATCTATCTATCTATCTATCTATCTATCTATCTATCTATCTATCTATCTATCTATCTATCTATCTATCTATCTATCTATCTATCTAATATCTATCGATCTATCTATCAATCTACTTAGCTATCCACCTGTCTGTCTGTCTGTCTATCTATCTATCTATCCATCTATGTCTGTCTGTCTGTCAGTCTGTATCTATCGATCTACTTATCTATCCACCTGTCTGTCTGTCTATCTATCTATCCATCTCTCTCTGTCTGTCTGTCTGTCTGTCTGTATGTATCTATCTAGCTATCTATCAATCTATCTATCTAATATCTATCTATCGATCTACTTATCTATCCACCTGTCTGTCTATCTATCTATCCATCTATGTCTGTCTGTCTGTCTGTCTGTCTGTCTGTCTGTCTGTCTGTCTGTCTGTCAGTCTGTATGTATCTATCTAGCTATCTATCATCTATCTAATATCTACTTATCTATCCACCTGTCTGTCTGTCTGTCCATCCATCCATCCATCCATCTATCTATCTAGCATTTATCCATCTATGTCTGTCTGTCTGTCTGTCTGTCTGTCTGTCAGTATCGATCTATCGATCTATCTATCTATCTATCTATCTATCGATCTACTTAGCTATCCACCTGTCTGTCTATCTATCTATCCATCTCTCTCTGTCTGTCTGTCTGTCTGTCTGTCTGTCTGTATGTATCTATCTAGCTATCTATCAATCTATCTATCTAATATCTATCTATCGATCTACTTATCTATCCACCTGTCTGTCTATCTATCTATCCATCTATGTCTGTCTGTCTGTCTGTCTGTCTGTCTGTCTGTCTGTCTGTCTGTCAGTCTGTATCTATCTATCTATCTATCTATCTATCTATCTATCTATCTATCTATCTATCTATCTATCTATCTATCTATCTATCTATCTATCTATCTATCTATCTATCTATCTATCTATCTATCTATCTATCTATCTATCTATCTATCAAATATCTACTTATCTATCCACCTGTCTATCTATCTATCTATCTATCTATCTATCTATCTATCTATCTATCTATCTATCTATCTATCTATCTATCTATCTATCTATCTATCTATCTATCTATCTATCTATCTATCTATCTATCTATCTATCTATCAAATATCTACTTATCTATCCAC
The DNA here is from genome assembly GCF_949357685.1 of Gobio gobio. Classification (NCBI taxonomy): domain Eukaryota; kingdom Metazoa; phylum Chordata; class Actinopteri; order Cypriniformes; family Gobionidae; genus Gobio; species Gobio gobio. The sequence continues at coordinate 32,485,818 of NC_137106.1, read as the reverse complement.
CTGTCTGTCTGTCTATCTATCCATCTATGTCTGTCTGTCTGTCAGTCTGTATCTATCTATCTATCTATCTATCTATCTATCTATCTATCTATCTATCTATCTATCTATCTATCTATCTATCTATCTATCTATCTATCTATCTATCTATCTATCTATCTATCAAATATCTACTTATCTATCCACCTGTCTGTCTATCTATCTATCTATCTATCTATCTATCTATCTATCTATCTATCTATCTATCTATCTATCTATCTATCTATCTATCTATCAAATATCTACTTATCTATCCACCTGTCTGTCTGTCTATCTATCTATCTATCTATCTATCTATCTATCTATCTATCTATCTATCTATCTATCTATCTATCTATCTATCTATCTATCTATCTATCTATCTATCTATCTATCTATCTATCTATCTATCTATCTATCTATCTATCTATCAATCTACTTGTCTGTTCTACTTTTCTACTGATCTACTTTTTTTACAGGAACTTTTTTCCCCCCAGACCTGCTACTGTCTGCGTTTCCACTGCGGTCTAAAGTACCATGAAGTTTAGGGCAAATTAGTCCAGAGACGTGGTACTGCACGCGGCTGCTCCTCCCAGTCAGCGATGGACAGTAATACTTTTTGTGCGATACTGTCTGCAACAATAACAAGTATGGAGGAGATGCAAGCAGCGCTGCTTTTGCTAGTTATGTATTGGTTTACTAAAGATGTAATTAACAAAACGGTGGAAAAGAGACGAGCACTGATACTAAAGAGTATTCTGAAAGCTAGATTTAAAACAAGACAACGTATGTTATTATCAGCTATTACGGACATTGACCGTGCGATTGCTGAGACAACGTGCGCCATCAGACAGAAAGAGCAAGACTGATATTTACTGAATGCAGAACGAACCTCGCAAGACTTTTAAAAATGCCGGTTGAAATATAATGCTGCGTGAGCTCAACCAATCAGCATGTTCAGCGCCCAAGTCCCACCCCCGAACTTTGAAAAAGTACTACCTCGGGAGCAGGGCCGTTTGGAGGGGGAAATATTTACCTGGAACCTCATTTAGACCCTGGTTCCTGTGGTCGAAACACACAGAGTACCACCCAAAAGTCCCTAGTTCCTGGGGAAAGTTCCTTCGGTGGAAACGCGGCTTATCTGTCTGTCTGTCTATCTATCTATCTGTCTGTCTGTCTGTCTGTCTGTCTGTCTGTCTGTCTGTAACAAGCTATAATGTCTTCCTTTATAGGATGATTATGTGGAGGCACTGAATAGACTTCACCTCACTGTGACAAGAGCCTACAAGGTCAATCCAGACATCAACTTTGAGGTGTTCATCCACAAGGTGGATGGGCTGTCAGATGACCACAAGATTGAGAAACAGAGGGACATACATAAGCGAGCCAATGATGATCTAGCCGATGCCGGTTTAGAAAGAATACACTTAAGGTTTGAATTATAACCGCTCAGATATTATGTGGCAGTTTTAAAAACATATTCAGATGTCATAATTGTGATGTGAAATGTATTATTTCTTCCAGTTTCTACTTGACGAGCATCTATGATCATTCAATCTTTGAAGCCTTCAGTAAAGTTGTGCAAAAACTCATCCCTCAACTTCCCACCCTTGAGAATCTGCTTAACATTTTCATATCTGTGAGTAGCTGAACATCTTTTAGTTCTCTGTGTGGCCCACCTCACTAGTTTTAATATCTTAGTTTCACTCATTTTCAGCATTGATAACCAAAGTGAATCTCTGATCAGTACCTATTGTTGAATTCATTATATTCTATCTTTTTTGTGCGTGAACTGAAGTAGCGATAATTTAACAATTATGACGTCATGGGTTGTAAATTATGATGCATTAAATTCTTATTTGGAATTAAACAAGCGGTACACTAATTTTAATGATGCTGCAAGGTTTCAGTATCATGCAGGACCATGTCAAAAGAAATGATGTATTTGATGTTTTTTGCTAATCATTTTCACATATAGAATAACCAGAAGCATAACCAGAAGCATCATTTGCTCTCTGTTGTGCATCCTATTTGGTCACATTCATCCATTAGCATGGATACATTTGCACTGCCCTGTGATTTGCCGCTTGAAGTTAAGTATAATGGAAAAAATATTCCTACAAACATCATTATTACAAAACCCATTATTATTTATTATTATCTCTCTCCAACGTAATATAATTTCATGGTGCTTGTGTTTTATTTCTATGTTGATCAGGAAAGCAATTACATTTAGCAGAATCATAAATACTTGAGCAGTTAGCCAGCTGGTGGCAGCAGAGGGTAAATGACATGGTTAAAAAGACTATGCTATAGTAGTATGAAAGCTGAACAATAGATTTTATAGATTTGACATTATTGAGATTGAAATCTCTTAACCATCTGCCATTCAATGCATTGTGATATAAATCTGTTTTTTTATGTATTGTCTGGTTTGATAGATTGACCTCGACACTGTGAATACATTTAAATAAATATATTTACGTAGACTGTCATTTGGGTCAGTCTACGGTCAGTCCTTTAAAGTAGTTAATACTTTTATTCAACAAGGATGCATTAAATTGATCAAAAGCAACAGTTTTAAATTTTTCAAAAATGTTCTATATTAAATAAATGCTGTTCTTTTGGATGTTTTATTCATTAAAGAATCCTGATTTTTTTTTATCATGGTTTTCACAAAAATATTAAAAGGATAGTTCACCCAAAAATAAAATTCTGTCATAATTTACTCACTCTCAAGTTGTTCCAAACCTGTATGAGTTTCTTTGTTCTGCTGAACACAAAAGAAGATAGAGTGAAGAATATTTGTAACAAAGCAGATAGAGCAACCATTGACTACCATAGTAGGGAAAAAAATACAATGGTAGTCAATGGTTGCTCTCTCTGCTTTGTTACAAATATTCTTCCAAATATCTTCTTTTGTGTTCAGCAGAACAAAGAAACTCATACAGGTTTGGAACAACTTGAGGGTGAGTAAATTATGACAGAATTTTCATTTTTGGGTGAACTATCCTTTTAAGCAGCACAACTGTTTTCAACATTGTTAATAATACGAAATAGTTTTTAGCACCAAATCATCGTATTAGAATGATTTATGAAGCATCATGTGACTCTGAAGACTGGAGTAATGATGCTGAAAATTAGCTAAATTGTAATATTTTGCAATATTAGTGGGGTTTTTCTGTATTTTTTTAATCAAATAATCCAAAACATAAATTTTTTTTTTTTAAGTAATTTTGAATTATATGAACAATGTAGCCTATATCTTCAAATGTGTGTTTAAAAAAAAATATATATATATAAAATTATATTATATTACATTAAATTATATACATATATAATTATATTACATTACATTACATTAAAAAATATATATATATATATATATATATATATATATATATATATATATATATATATATATATATATATATATATATATATATATATATATATATATATATATAAATATAAATATAAATATAAATAAATAAATAATTTTTTCATTTATTTAAAGTATTTATCTGCAATTTAAAACATACTTTGAGGCTTTTAGTCACATTATAACTTGGGAAGAGGCTTTCTAGTCTTTCAACAGCTTTTATAGAATTAGATGCATTTTCTAACAACAGCATTTTCTTGCAATGCAGTTGATTACTTGGTTGCGTAATTCATTTCCACTTCAAAGTGTTCTTAGATCTGATGTCCTGTTCCTCTGCATTTCTTCTTAAGAATAACAGCTGACCCCTAACCCGGTCCTGCACTCTCATTGCAGAATTCAGGGATTGAAAAGGCTTTTCTCTTTGATGTGGTTAGTAAGATTTACATAGCAACCGACAGCAGCCCGGTGGACATGCAGACCTACGAGTTGTGTTGTGACATGATAGATGTGGTTATCGACATCTCGTGCATCTATGGGTGAGTGACCCCAAGATTCCCTCCCCATCTCAATCCCTTACTGTTGTTCCCTCTACAGTCACACTATGGAACACGTTCTTATCCCATAGACATGAAGCACCTTCCCTCAATATATATTTTTTGTGCCATGCATATAAAAATACACAATAAAATACAACATTCTACATGCAGTAACCTCGTTTCCCTATAGCCGGCGCTGGCTATGATTTAATCTTTTGTGGATTAGCAGCATATAACTCGGGGATATGTAAATACTGGCTGTAAACATTGGAAGGGCAGAGAGTTGCACCTCCAGCACCATTGACCCTATTTGTGCTGTAATTTGACGGGACACCGCAGTCTGTTTAGGTACAAGAATGCAGGCCTGACCCGGGGACGCACAGCTGTCGGTTCACAGTGGCTTGCAAGAGCAGATGGGCCACCTCAGCACTATCCCATGAATAGGGGAGCAGCCAGGACTGTTAACCATGCAAATTTTAGCCTTAGTCGGTAACTGAGAGTCATGGAGTTTAAGCCACAAAATGGTTATATTCAGGTCGGCCCATTTTTTGCATGCCTACTTGTGGGCTAATTTGTAGAATATGACTTTTATTTGTACATTAGTCAAGCTGCTGTGGAATTAATTTCCGCATGCCTTGTTTATTACTCATTGAAATTAATAAGCTACTTATTTGTTTCCTATTCATCATGTTCACACTGATCTGTGCTCTCAGTATCAGGAAGCTTCAAATGACATGCTTTATTATGTCGACTCAATTTGTTCATCATCTTTTCTGTGCTTTCTTTTGTTTGTGAAAATATTTATATATTTGTAATACCCATGCAGAATAGCATACATTTGTTTGGTTTAAAAGCAGGGGATTATGACAGGGCATCTGTTCATTTTAATAATTATGATATGAATCAACATCTGTTCCACAGAGATAAAATTTCAACTTTTTTTTCAACTGTATACAATCTGTTCTTTAGCTGAATTGGGAAATTGTCTTCCTGATGAAAGCCGCCCGCCAGGGACGTGTTCATTAGGGCATTTGTCATAGAAATCTGAGGACAGGTGCAAAAAAAAAAAAATAGCATGTAATGTCTCTGGAACAAGAAAGACGTGATGAGAGGTGGTTTTGTTTTTGGTGGTGATTTGTTTTAATTGTTCTTTTTTAATCTATAGATTGACTGGAGATGAGACAGGAACTCCATATGATAAAGAATCCATGGCCATAATCCACTTGAACAACACTACGGTCATGTACCTAAAAGAGGTCACCAAGTTCCTTGCCCTGGTGTGTTTCCTCAGGGAAGAGAGTTTTGAGAAGAAAGGTGAGCTTTCTGAACAACAAGGAAATATGTTTGGTATAATATTATTGTTATTGCAAATCTGCCTTTTTCCATTTAGGGGAGATGAGAGCTAGTTGTCACATGGAGAAGTAGTCTCTTCTAAGTGTCTCAGTAACATTGAGATTTCGAGTGCAAAGATAAAAATGGTTGTTTTTTCTTGCAGTGGTTTTATTTGTGGGTTTGAATAAATGAGTTCAAAACCCTCTTAGCTCACTAACATTTACATTTTTTTATGGTTCATGACTTTTTTTGTGTGTTGAATACCAATTTTACTGTTTAAATGTAACTGTAAAGCCTGTTTAATTGCTTAAAGGGATAGTTCACCCAAAAATGAAAATTAGCCCATGATTTACTCACCCTCAAGTCATCCTAGGTGTATATGACTTTCTTCTTTCAAACGAATACAATCAGAGTTATATTAAAAATGTCCTGGCACTTCAAAGCTTTATAATGGCAGTGAATGGCTGTTTTTGTTTTGAAGTCCATAAAAGTGCATCTATCCATCATAAAAGTTATCCACACGACTCTGACACAAAGAAGATTTTTTTATGTTTTTGAAGTAAGTCTCCATATTGTGAAATTAGTATTACATTTTAAAATTACTGTTTTCTATTTTAATTATATTTCGTCATTTATTTCTGTGATGACAAAGCTGAATTTTCAGCATCATTTCTCCAGTCCTTAGTGTCATGATCCATCAGAAATCATTTAAATATGCTGATTTGGTGCTCAAGAAACATTTTGTTACATTAAATGTCTTAACGTTCACCTTTTACCAGTTTAAAGCATCTGTGCTGAATAGAACTTTAAAACTTTTTGTCAAATAATTGTTAATAAACAGTTGATTTGGCATTCTCCAATAGCAGTTACTTAAGATGTGATTAGTTGAGTCTTTTCTTTCCTGAGCAATGATGGTAGAAATGTTTTTTATGTAGCCAAGAACAAATAATCCCTTTTATCAATAACCATTATTTTCACTGCTCTACCAATATCCATTTTTAAAAGGTTAGGACCTGTATGAGTTTCTTTCTTCTGCTGAACATAAAAGAAGATATTTTAAACAATGTTGGTAATCAAACAGTTGACGTAGCCATTGACTTCCATAGTAGGAAAAAAATACAATGGACGTCGATAGCTACTGTCAACTGTCTGGTTACCAACATTCTTTAAAATATCTTCTTTTGTGTTCAACAGAAGAAAGAAACTCATACAGGTTTGGAACAACTTGAGGGTAAGTAAATGATGGCAATTTTCATTTTGGGTGAACTATCCCTTTAAGTGTAATCAAATGTGAGAGCTGATAGGAAAACTAGCATGCGCCATATATTTATTAAACATTCCCTCATGCAGCACATATTCAACAGGCACAACAGTAATAAGTTGTTACTAAAAGCTGATTTTAGCAATTACAGCTACAGTACATTTATCTTAAATCAGTCAAAAAAGAACCTGCTGGTGGAAGCTGCATGGGATAATGGGACAATTAGATAATTAGTGGAATCCTTGGGAGGCTAATGAAGTTTGAAATATTCATGCTAGGAATTACTAAGGGGGTTAGGAAGAGTATCATTAGCAATCATATTAGTCAGTGGGGAAAACAAGGCATCTTACATAGGCTTGGATTTTTCTCAGAGGAAACCTACAGCACTGGCTGCTGTCATGACAACTCCGCGTTTAAAAAGTCAGAGTAATATATACATTTGTAGTTATTTATCCACGCTAATAGATCTTTATCTGAACTGATTAAAGGTTTAGTTCACCCAAAAATGAAAATTAGCCCGTGACTTACTCACCCTCAAGTCATCCTAGGTGTATATGACATTCTTCTTTCAGACGAATAAAATCTGAGTTATATTAAAAACGTCCTGGCTCTTCAAAGCTTTATAATGGCAGGGAATGGTTGTGTCGTTTTTAAAGTCCATAAAAGTGCATCTATCCATCATAAAAGTAATCTACACGGCTTTGGGGGGTTAATAAAGGCCTTCTGAAGCAAAGTGGCGCGTTTGTGTTAGAAAAATATCAATTTTTAAAACTTTATAGACTAAAACAACTAACTTTCGGCGGTCAGCAGTCTTGCGTAATATAACTCTGATTTTATTAGTGTGAAAGAAGAATGTCATATATGCCTAGGATGACTTGAGGGTGTTCAACCTTGGGTAAAACGCAGAGCTCATCATTGTCACTTTTTACCATAGACCGTAAAAAATTTGGATGACGCGACTTTCATTCCAACAGAATTTTATTCAGCCGTATAGCCATTCCGGATAAAACGGTGATGTCATCAGTTCATTTCAATTATCATACAGTGACAGTGTGGGCTTTAGATCAGTAATTTAGTTTAATAATTAGATTTATTTGGATATTTAGTTGAAAAATGTAGTGTAGAGCATATTTGATGCTTTTTAAATCAAAAGCATCAAATATGCCCATTATAGCATCAAATGACTAACTAAAACTAAACTTATTTAAAAACGAACACTTGAAAGGAAATTTGCGTGATAAAAACTGCCTAAAATGACAGAAACCACCTTTGGGAAAAAAATTATATGTAGTGTAATTTGATTGTTTAGTTTGTCTCGCGTCCATTAGAATAAACGGAGGGGTGTGGGTTATGTACTTTACTGTTACCAACCACCTGGGGCGATCGAGGCGCGTTGGCTTCAGTTTTTAACACGAGTGCTGCAGGCTTGCTTTTTACCCAGGCGTCTAAAGGTCTAATCACAGTGGAGAAGGGGCGGGACAGTTACCACACCGACAAACCACCACATCCTGCTTGTACAACGATAACAAACGCGCATCTCTTCATCTAAAACTAGTGCCAGAGCAAGTACGTTACATTGTGTCAACATTTTAATGATCAGAAACAAACTATTCAAACGAAATCTGACACTTCAGCGGATATTCCATATCATGGCACATATAGCGCCTCAACTGCCACCATTTTCACAAGAGCGCTGGTGTTTTCAGCTGGCTAAAAATGCATTGGTGGAGCACGGTAGTTAAATTTATACTATACAAATAGTGGTACACATGTATTGTAGTACATTATAAAACAATATGCAATAATAACAACAACACATTCAGTGTATATTATTATATTTACTAAAATCATACATGGATGCCACCTTTTTGGGACATTACTTTTCCCCATATATTCCTAAAGCTCACCGATTAAATGGGGCAAATTTTATGTAAATATCCTCTTCCAACAAAGCAGGCTATTTGCACTTGGTGTAAAAAGACACTCCGTTAATAGTAGACCATCTTTGTATATCTAGTCTTTGGTTTAAACTGAATATTTCATAATTTGTGAGTGGCACCCATCAAGTGGTACTGAATATTTTATACTAGCTTTCATAGTATAGCTGCATGTAGGTGTTAGTAAATGTTTTATGTAGATGTTTTTTCTCTGGATCAAAGCTAAATGACATCTCTTGTTCTGTGTGTCAGTCTTAGTTCAAAGTGCATTTATGCCGTGGTCTTATTTGGGAATGGATCGAATGACTTTCCTACCGGAGGCTAGTTACACTTGTCTTTACTCACACAGGAATTATCGACTACAATTTCCACTGTTTCAAGAAAGCCATAGAGGAGGTGTTTGACGTGCGCTTGAAAGTGCAGAGGAGTCGGAAGCTTCTGAGCCAGAGGAGGTGGAGCAGACAGAACGTGCCAAACGGGACTCAGGTGCATCCTCATTGAAGAGCATTGAAAGCCGTCCAGCCTGTTACAGTGACTCGAGTGTGAGGGATTCACACAGACTTTGCTTGTCACACAGTCTTTTTCAGGGCTACTTACTGCTCTTCAGCAATCCAAAAGGGCAATACAGACTTGCTTTGTGCATTAAATATCTTGCACGCCTAACTTAGCCATTCAAGTTTTAACTGTTCGTAAAGAACACACTTTTTTTTTACATTTTCAATGTTTTTTACTGGGGAAAAAAACAATCAATTGTGCTATATATTACCACAAACATGTCATTTAACTTCTATATGCACTATAAAACGAGATAGAAATTTCATTGCTCAAAATTAAAAAAATAATTTCCCCATTTAATTCAGAATTATTTATATTTATTACCCCTGCATATTTTTTTTTTTACTTGTCATTTGTTCATGGTTAAAAGGCTATTTAGTTTCCTAAATATTTTAAAATTGTAAATTAAGTTTGTCAGAAACTTCTTTAGGGTCACTTACTCGTGTTGCGCATTAAATATCTTGCACGTCTAACTTATCAATCCATGTTTTAACTGTTTGCAAAGAATGCAACATTTTGTATTTACTGAAAAAATATCAATCAATTGTTGCATATGTACATTAGGGTATAAGTACTTTATTTTGTATATGTATAGTAGGGCACAAACAGCTCAGTTAATTTATGTGCAATGTAAAACAAGAAAAAAATGTTTTAGATAATTTTTAATGGCTTAAAATTGGCACGGTTTTAATTCATAATTATTATTTATTTATAATACACCTGCAGATGATTTTTTATCTGTAAAATTGTAAATTCTCAATTAAGGGGCCGGGACCTATTAGGGGGCCTCAGCAAACTTCCAAGGGGGCTGCAGGATGACCTAAAATGATTAATATTAATAATAATACTATTTAAGTCACCATGAAATCAAAATGGCCAATTCCTATTTTTTTATGGGATATTCAAGTATTTATTATAAAAGATTTATCCGTGAACATGTATATTTTTATAAATTCATAACTTCCCCTCTCTTCCCTTCCCTGATAACGTGTTGACGGTGCAAGGGCAGGACAACCTGTCACTCACATGAGATCACAGTAATAGCAAACTACAATGAACCAATCAATTCCTCATGGACAAAATCAAGCCTACATATTTTTTTCTTGCCGTTTCACTCGGATATGTCACAATAAAGAAAACACTATTGCAACTTCTGTTTCATGTCGACTTTAATATTAATATTATAATTAAAAATTAATAAAAAAATATATTAGTAAATATATACATATATACACACACACACATACATACATACATATATATGCATACATAGGCTACATACATACACATGTACAGTGCACAGCATAAATGAGTACACCCCCTCTGAACAAAAACAAAAATATGTATTTTCTTAATGATCACTAATACAATTCATGGAAAGACGGCAACATTGAAATGTATTAAACACTTAATCAAAACAGAGAAATGTATGCCATTAATAATCGTAAAATAAGTAAATCAGCTGATAAACTAAACTTACAATTGTTTATTTAGAAGATTGCAGAAATGAGTACATCCTAGATTTCATTCAACAAATGTATAATATTATAGTACTTAGTATGTCCTCCATAATTTTAAGTATCTGCTCTGATTGTTTCTTGGCTGGGAGAGTACAAGTTCATGATAAATTGTCACATCTGTCCTGTTTAACTCCTGGATGATGGCCTCTTTAAATGCCCTGGTCTTTAATGGGGTGAGTGTTGCTCAACTCGTCTCTACAGAATCCCCACAGGTGCTCAAGAGTGTTAAGACTGGGTTAAATACATGTCCACAGAAGGGTTTTTTCACCTTGGGAGACTGCATATTGTCATTGTCGTGTTTAAAAAATACCCAACAACGCAGGGAATGAGGAGAGGGTAGCATCTTCTGTTTCAAGTTTTTGTATTTGCCTACATCACGCAGTGGTGTGTGAATTCATGACAGCATTGATAAATGGCCCTATGGATAAGTGGCGCCCCTAGCTTTTGCGTATTCCGCCTATGGCATGGGCCGGTCCTGCACAACTCCATCACACCTTCAGCACTCATACATCCCTATATAAGAGCTTTACTATCACTAAACTTCACTGTGAGTACCAGGCACTTTTCACTGTACTCCTCCTCTAGCAACACCAGAACATTTTAGATGCTGTTAGATCCAAATTGATTGACTTGGACTCATGAGACCAGTGTATGGATTCCCAGAAGCAGGGCTCGACATTAATGCTTGTCCGCTTGTCCGGGACAAGTGGGTTTTTTGAAAGGGCAAGTGAAAGAGAATTTTAGTTGCCCGACCGAGCCTGATAAAACGTCATTAACAAAAAATGAATCATCAAAATGCAAGAATGATTCTACATTCATTTAGAGTAAGTGGCGATCGATAGTGGATAATAATATATAATGTATAATGAACTGATGTTTACGTCCTTGAAACGTCCTTGAACGTTGCGCTGTTGATGCTCGCGCAGCCTCTTGAGGAGAAATCGATACAAATGTGCACCGCTCACACAAAGAAACTCCATTAACACACTGCCGTAAACATGTAGAAATGTGGAGTTTATTTATATTTATAACATATGATAGAGTTGCAACGTCACATTACCAAGAGTGTTGTTTTCCTGAATAACATCACGACTGAAAATGATACTGATTTCATATGACAGTTCCATAAACAATTATTAGTATTAAGTCTCTTACATTTTAGATGTAATATTGAGTGTTTTTGTTCTATTTAAGCAGCCAAAATAGTTCCAAACAAAGAGCACAGCAGAACGCGTGTCACCGCAACAGCTTATTAGTGAATGATTTAGCGCTTTGAATGAATCGGTTGAATCAAAGATTCAATGACCTGTTCGTAAACGACTGCCTCATTACTGAAAAAATCAGCCGTTTGAACCTGAACGAATCGACTCAATGACTCACTCATTCAGACGTTCACCTGCCGCCACCTACTGTCGTTTTAGTTTCATGTTTAAAAATTCTTTCCAACTTTTCTTATTTGTATATTCAAAAAATATTTAAAACAATCTCATAACATTATTTAATGCAGTTGTAATTTTTCAGTGTAAATTATTTCATTTGATTGGTAACAGCCCTATAGTGTCTTATTCTAATTTAATTTATTGATCAAATTTAAGAATATAAAAGGAAAGCTGAAACACAGCCTATATTTAATAAGATTAAGGGGAAAATGCCCTTTATAAAAGGTAAAAATATCACAAATATGCAGATTTAAATGTGTCAAAGCTGATTGAACACTGCTGAGAATATTGCTTCAGAATAAATTTTATTTACAACACACAAAAAAATAGAATTTTTTCCGGACAAGCACATTTTTTACTCGGACAAGTGAATGACAGATTTACTTGTCCGAAGGACAAGCACGTGAACTGGCTTAATGTTGAGCCCTGCCAGAAGTCTATATTTTGTAAATATGGTCCTTGGAAAAGGCTAATTGACTTTTAATTGTCTTTTTAATTGTCCTTTGGCTACAGTGTGGACAACAACTAGGGCTGCTCGATTATGGAAAAAATCATAATCACGATTATTTTGGTCAATATTGAAATCACGATTATGTAACACGATTATTTCACATGACTTTGGGAATGTGTTGCATTTGTTAAAAAAGACCTTTCAACAATTCAATTGAAATTGTAACATTTGTTGTACTTTTTGAACTATTCAAATAAATAATATAACACATATTCAAATCAAAGTATAAAAGTATTCAAGTAAAAATGATAACCACAAATAAATAAGATCAACAATATGGTTCGGCTAGATATGGTTTTCAGGTTTTTCAGGTACGTCTAACATTAGTTTTCAGGTAAAGAAATGTATCAAATGTAAAATAACATTATATATTTGAGTGCATAAATTAAAGATTAATCCTATTAAACTTACAAAAGCTATTCAATCAAGAGCAGTGTGATGTCCTTGTCTTTTGTTGTTTGACATTAAACAGACAGCTGTAAAGGCTACTGCCCCTTTAAGACCTAATGCTCGGATATATATATATATCTCGTCTTTCTCGACTGTATCAAGTTTACTTAAGGCATATACAGACTATGTCTGCTAGAATACTCATCAAGATGGACGTTGACATACGTTTTGTGTGAGTTTGTCCGTTCAAGAGCAAGACTGTGAGACATGTGCCCGCTCTCGGATGAGTGCACAGAGACACATTTTCTCACAGCGCGCGCAACTTCTCATTCGCGTCTTCTTGCACTACACCCGGGTGATGACGGCGAAAAATGGTTATATTCGAACATACGGCAGCACTCGCATGCATTGAACAACGTTTACAAAGAGAGAATACAAAGAGAGAATTATTTGAAAAATATGAAGGAAAAAAAAGGACGTTTACACAGCACCCCTACACTCGTCAGTTTTTGTTTCTTTATTAGATTGTCATAGGTCACTCTGTGTTTAATTTTCAAGTGGTTAAACAAGTTCGTGGTGTTCCCTTCCGTTGCAGTCACTACCATGTAGCAAATCTTGCACGTAGCATGTTTCTGCTCGTCGTCTGATTCCTCGAAACCAAACTGTTCCCAGACAACGGAGTTGGTTTTGCCTTTTTTGCTCACCAAACGCTGCTGTAACTGCCCTCCTTCTGCCATCTTTACTCGCGCCGAGTTTTTAAATTCCAGCGGATGATATGCACACGAGTCACGACTCACGAGACTCACGACCTGACGTGAGTCTCGACTCACAAGACTCACGTCAGGTCGTGAGTCTCGTGAGTGTTTCTCAATGTCAAGGATCCTTCCTCTGCAGGACTGATCCTTCCAAGTCACTTCCTTCAGAGGCTAGGCGAGGCTCCTCTTTAGCATTCGGAGAACAGGTAAATGGAACAGGCTAGCAAGTGCGCGTCCGCCTCATTACGTCAGTGAAAAGGTCCGTTAGCCATCAATAACGTCATTTGTATACGGTTGTATTTTGTACTGGCATTTACAAGTTAAACTTTACTTATATTTACTACGGTTATAACAAATGTTTGTTAACGTAAATACTTACACTTGAAAGCATATTGCCCCGTTAACGCTCCGACTCCGCCAACGTCCGATAATTTGTATTTTTTTAACAAGATAGCAAAGCTGCGCGCATAGGATTGTGGGTGATTTGAGAACGCTAAGAGCGCGAAGTCTACTCGTATGCATCCTTTCCTGTATAGGGCATATTTTTCGAACGAAGGACTCAGACCTTGGTTGAAATTCCGAGGATCCTCGACATTGGAACAGCCCTTCGACGGACGTCGATGACGTAGCATCCTCAGAATTCTGGCTTCCGAGGATCCTTCCTTGACATTGAGAAACACCTAGAGTTTGTGGCTTCAGGGGGGCCGGATGTGCGCGTGCGCGTTTCATTCAGAACGCAAGACAAAATAAGAGTGTTCTTGCAAAACTGAACATGGCAAAATAATCGTTTTTTCTCGATTGTACTATTTTGGTGATCGTTGGGAGCCGAAATCGAAATTCAATTAATTGCACAGCCCTAACAACAACCATGCATGTCATTCCCCTTTCAGGGTACAACGGGGCTAAAGGCTCCACGGGGTAAAAGGCTCCTTTGATTTGATTTTCCTCTTACTAGATGGCACAGTAACCTGCCTCAGCACTTACAACATCTGCTTTTCAAGATGCACGTGGAAATTTGTCTGATCTTTGACGCGATCTCAGGCAGCATCACAAAGTTGATTCTGCGCTCATTTGATCTAATATTTGATGTTTTTAAAAATGTTGTTGATTTAAGTAGCAAATAAGAATCACTTAACCCTTAATCACCCCTCAAGTAGGGTTTACGTTTGTGATCCTTTGGGTCAGATAGACCCCAAACATTTACAGAGCGATTGCATAAGGAAATATACATTTTTTACATGGGAAAACTATATATCTTTTTTTTTATTTACTTCTCAACTTTACATTTATGCTGTGTTTTTGTGGATATTTGGTAGTTTTTTTTACCTATTTACTGCACAATTACTTAACTAGGCCATAAATTGGCTCATTAAAAATTATTTTTTGTATGACAAAATGATGATCTTAATTAAATCTAAATAGTTTTTGGACATTGATCTATGTGTTAGGGATAGAATACTGCCATCTGCAGGTTTGTGGAAAAACCTTAGGAATTATAGTTAAAGAAAGTGCAATGACCACATATATCCAGCAGAGGTTCAAACTTAATTTTCACTTCAATAAGTGTGTGTGTGTGTGTGGGCATGTTTTTGTGAAATATCAGGACGCAAATGTGTATAATGACATGGGTATGACATAGGTATTACAAAAAGAGGGTGAAATATGAGGACGTTCCCCATGTCCTCACTTTTCAAAATGCTTATAAATCATACAGAATGAGTTTCTTTTTCACAGAAAGTAAACTGTGCAGTTTCCTGTGATGGGTAGGTTTAGGGGTAGGGGCAGTGTAAGGGGATAGAAAATACGGTTTGTACGGTATAAAAACCATTACGCCTATGGAATGTCCCCACATTTCACAAAACCCCCTGTGTGTGTGAGTGTGAGTGTGTGAACAAGCATGTTGCATTTGTGCTCTAGTATTAGTTGATTGTAGTTGAATTGTTGATTGTATTTGCCAATTTCTATAAAAATGCTCTCGTGTGTGTGTGTGTGTGTGTGTGTGTGTGTGTGTGTGTGTGTGTGTGTGTGTGTGTGTGTGTGTGTGTGTGTGTGTGTGTGTGTGTGTGTGTGTGTGTGTGTGTGTGTGTGTGTGTGTGTGTGTGTGTGTGTGTGTGTGTGTGTGTGTGTGTGTGTGTGTGTGTGTGTGTGTGTGTGTGAGAGAGCATAAACACAAACTTTCTATCTCTCTCTATGACCAGACCTTGATTTAAATGTAGAAATTTTCAGATTTATACTGGATTTATTAAAACAATTTTGACAAACAAATAAAACAAATATTTTTTACATTTTTCCATTCATTACCAAAATAAAAAAAATGCCCCAGATACCTGTGTGTGAGTGAACATGCTTGTTCCATGTTGCATTTGTGCTCTAGTACTAGTCCTGCATTTATATGTATGGCAGTTTTTCAGATTTATGCAAGTTTTGTTGATTTTATTTGCCAATTTCTATACAAATGCACTCTGTTGCAGTCACACACACGTGTGTGTTTGTGCGTGCGTGTGCGTGCGTGTGTGAGATAGAATGTTCGTTCCACTTTGTGTTTATGCTCTAGGACCAGACCTTGATTTAAATGAAATTTTCAGATTTATATTGGATTTAGTTTTATTTTTGTGACAAACAAAGTGATTTCCATTTTTCCATTCATTTTCGATGTGGGGTCAATCTGACCCAGAGGACCTTAAATGGTAAAAAAAAAAATGTGTACATACCTTTAGAACATCCAAATCAAGCCCAAATTTTTTTTGTGCATGTTTAGATAGATTATTTAGGAAAAGTCACAGAGTCTCATACCCCTGAGATGAAGGGAACACTTTTTAAAAATGAAGGAAAAGTCCAGTGGGGTCAGCTGGACCCCAAAGGGTGATTAAGGGTTAAATTGTTGAATATATTTTTAAACAAAGGTCTTGAATTAAAGCAACAGTTTTTCAATAACGGAAGAATATTTAAAAGTATGGTATTTTGGGTAAAAGGCCCCCCTGCTGTTGGGGCAAAAGGCACCATATTTAACATGATAATAAACAGCCGCTGACTTTTCCATTTGTTGACATGACATGGTTAGATTCAGATTGTAAGTATCATATATTAAGTTGGGTGTCCACCTTAGAGATAATCGCCATATTTATAATGAAACCATCATATTTAAAAATCTGATATTAATCATGTCATATAATAGAATATCATTTATTGTTACTACTGTAAATCTATATTAAATTATTATGGGATCTCCTTCAATGCTTTCAGAATCTTTACCTTTTTAAATGATCTTGTTTCTATATTTCTCAGATATATTTCTATATTAACATATTTTAATGACAGCATATTTATTGATCAAAAATGTATTATTTTATTCATCAAAATAAACAGAAAACAATTCAAACTTTGCTGAAGTGATTGTTTTGAAAAAGTATTAACTTAGACATTATTAAAGATATATTATTTTAGCGAAAGTATTTGTATCAATAATGTGTGCCTGATGAGCCTTTTACCCCATGTGTGGGGTAAAAGGCCCCCCTCGTCACCCCATACATTTTTAAGATTTTTAAATAAAACTACCACTTTGAGGATTTATTTTCACATAAAATCTGTTGCTCCATAAATGTTCAATACAAATATTTTTTTCTGTGTATCAAACACCTTTAGCCCCGTTGTACCCTGGCCTATTGTTTCTGTTTGTTTACCAGTTTATGCTTATAACAAATATTAAAAACAAGCAGCTTTGTCATAAATAAAACAGAAATACTGGAGAAAATATCTTACCTTTATATGGATGGGCCATTGAAAATAGTTTCGGACAATGGGGGGCCTTCCAATTAAAAAGGTTGAGAACCACTGGCATAAACAGTTGGCAGATTGTCTACATAAAGGTTTTTTTTTGTTTTTGTTTTTTTTAATGTGTAATAATTTGTTGAATATTTATTTTGTTTTTAAAAAAACGAACATGCTTTTTAAAAAACTCACAACTTTAGTAAACTCCTTCTTATTTCACTCCCACATATCCAACATATTTGAAAATATAATGTTGTTAAAATGTTCTTATTCTGACAAATGCAAGAAGCGTTGTATCTTCACTCACAAACACTTTCCCTTTCCAGGCCATCCACGCTTAGCTAAGGAACAATTAACTTCTTTGGCGTCACAGGAAGTACGTGGTCCCGCCTCCGAGCCGACACTAATATCATGTAACTGATTTCAGAGTTTGGTGTGTGTTGTCAGGGTTTTAATGCCTACGCAGTGGAAGTGTCTCGCTGCGGGTTAGAGCACCAGCGTTAATCCCAGGGGATACCTTTGCTTCAGCAATGAGGGCTGATGGGTAAATCTCATGAGGTCAGAGCCGCTTATGCAAGAGCTGCTCCTCTCTGGATGGACACTAAATCATCTGTAGTGAAACTACAATGTGTTATGTAAGACAATTTCATGTTTAGTATTTTAATCTCTATCAGCGGGCCAAACGCTATTTACTCAGCGAGAGCAAGGACGCATCTGTGACTGAGGGCTTTTCCCCTTGCGCTTGTGCATTGTCAAGGCGCACAAGTGAGGTTGAAGTGAAAGTTGAAACACTCCTAGCGTGAATATATTAGAATCTAGGAAAGGCTCTTTCATCGCAGCATTTTAAATAGCCTTGCTGTCAAACTGAGTGTAATTTAAATGTATCCGCCATTAACAGTCACTACTAGTCAGCACAGCAGATATCATGAGTGTAGCCTACCAATCAGAAGCTGTCATAGAAGATTAGATTGCTTCAAGACTTAAGCTGTCGCTCCACATTAAGAAAAGGCTTTATGGGCTCTTCACAAGGTCTTCATTGATTGGGTGAAAGAGAGCAGTTTTCATGGAACTGGTGCTTTCAGACATGAAGTACACGTCAGACACATGTCAAGTTATCCGGATACTTTCTTCCGCTGCCGTTCTTCCAAGTCCACAAACACTGCAGATGTATTTTCAATGTATATTTAAGCTTCTTAATTTAGTTTTTCGAGAAGAGGTTGTTATTGTGCTACATTATGAGTGAAGCATATTAACTTTTTAAAGAAAAAAAAAATCGTTAGTAATGCTTTATGATAATGAACATTTAATGAGTCTTTAAAACATACGCATTGGATAAATATGAATTCAAGTTTAACGATATTCTTGAATGTACGCTAACTATTTTTCTTTTAAATGTATAACTCAATATACACTGATCAGGGTTAGCGTAACAACATTATGACCACCTTCATAATATCGTTGGTCCCTCTTTTGCTGCCAAAACAGCCCTGACCCATTGAAGCATGGACTCCCCTAGACCCCTGAAGGTGCTCTGTGTGATATCTGGCACCAAGATGTTAGCAGCAGATCATTTAAGTCCTGTAAGTTGCGTGGTGGGGCCTCCGTGGATTGGATTTGTTTGTTCAGCAGATGCTCGATTGGATTGAGATCTGGGGAATTTGGAGGCCAAGTCAACACCTCAACCTTGTTGTTGTGCTCCTCAAACCATTCCTGAATCATTTTTGCTTTGTGGCAGGGCACATTGATTATTTTGCAGTCAGTGTATGTTTTGGGGCAGTCGTGGCCTAATGATTAGAGAGTTAGACTGGTAACCCAAAGGTTACGGGCTCGATTCTGCAGGTTCGATTCTCAATACCGGCAGGAAATGACTGAGGTGCCCTTGATCACTAACCCCCAATCACTCCCTGGGCGCCACAGTAAAAATGGCTGCCCACTGCTCCGGGTGGGTGTGTGTCCACGTTTTGCAGTGTGTGTGTGTTCATGAATCACTACTCCTAATGTGTGTGCACTGTGCAGTGCACTAACTTGGATGGGTTAAATGCAGAGGACAAATTCCCAAGTATGGGTTACCATATTGAAACCTTCATGTCATGTCAAGTTTTTTTTTTTTCCTGCAAGCTTTTTGTTTTTCTATCAATTTTTTTTTTGTAGCTGTATTTTTGTTTTGTTTTTTGCCAAATTTTGTCAGATAAATACCTTAACCAAGTTTAGTGTTTTGTTTTTCCTTCATATTTAAAATTATTTAAAATATGTAAAATATTCTCCTAATATTTTTGCTTGATCTGGACGGACAGACGGACTGAGAACGATGATCGATAGATGGATGGATGGATGGATGGATGGATGGATGGACTTAGTGATAGATTGATGGATGGACTGAGTGATACAATGAGCGATGGATGGACGGAGTGATAGAATGATAAATAGAGCGATAGATCGACAGAACAACGATGGATGGATGGATGGATGGATGGATGGATGGACTGAGAGATAGAATGATAGATAGTGATTGATCGACAGAACAACGATGGATGGATGGACTGAGTGATAGAATGATAGAGAGATTGATCGACAGAATGACGATGGATGGATGGATGAACTGAGTGATAGAATGATTGATAGAACGATAGATCAACAGAACAACGATGGATGGATGGACTGAGAGATAGAATGATAGATAGAGCGATTGATCGACAGAACAACGATGGATGGATGGATGGATGAATGGATGGATGGATGGATGGACTGAGTGATAGAATGATAGATAGAGAGATTGATCGACAGAATGACGATGGATGGATGGATGGACTGAGTGATAGAATGATAGATAGAGCGATAGATCGACAGAACAACGATGGATGGATGGATGAACTGAGTGATAGAATGATAGATAGAGCGATAGATCGACAGAATGATGATGGATGGATGGACGGACTGAGTGATAGAATGATAGATAGAGCGATAGATCAACAGAACAACGATGGATGGATGGACCGAGTGATAGAATGATAGATAGAGCGATAGATCAACAGAACAACGATGGATGGATGGACTGAGTGATAGAATGATAGATAGAGCGATAGAGCGATAGATCAACAGAACAACGATGGATGGATGGACTGAGTGATAGAATGATAGATAGAGCAATAGATCGACAGAACAACGATGGATGGATGGATGAACTGAGTGATAGAATGATAGATAGAGCGATAGATCGACAGAATGATGATGGATGGATGGACGAACTGAGTGATAGAATGATAGATAGAGCGATAGATCGACAGAATGATGATGGATGGATGGACGGACTGAGTGATAGAATGATAGATAGAGCGATAGATCAACAGAACAACGATGGATGGATGGACCGAGTGATAGAATGATAGATAGAGCGATAGATCAACAGAACAACGATGGATGGATGGACTGAGTGATAGAATGATAGATAGAGCGATAGAGCGACAGAACAACGATGGATGGATGGATGAACTGAGTGATAGAATGATAGATAGAGCGATAGATCGACAGAATGATGATGGATGGATGGACGGACTGAGTGATAGAATGATAGATAGAGCGATAGATCAACAGAACAACGATGGATGGATGGACCGAGTGATAGAATGATAGATAGAGCAATAGATCAACAGAACAACGATGGATGGATGGATGGATGAACTCAGTGATAGAATGATAGATAGAGCGATTGATCGACAGAACAACGATGGATGGATGGATGGACTGAGTGATAGAATGATAGATAGAGCGATAGAGCGATAGATCAACAGAACAACGATGGATGGATGGACTGAGTGATAGAATGATAGATAGAGCAATAGATCGACAGAACAACGATGGATGGATGGATGAACTGAGTGATAGAATGATAGATAGAGCGATAGATCGACAGAATGATGATGGATGGATGGACGAACTGAGTGATAGAATGATAGATAGAGCGATAGATCGACAGAATGATGATGGATGGATGGACGGACTGAGTGATAGAATGATAGATAGAGCGATAGATCAACAGAACAACGATGGATGGATGGACTGAGTGATAGAATGATAGATAGAGCGATAGAGCGACAGAACAACGATGGATGGATGGATGAACTGAGTGATAGATAGAGCGATAGATCGACAGAATGATGATGGATGGATGGACGGACTGAGTGATAGAATGATAGATAGAGCGATAGATCAACAGAACAACGATGGATGGATGGACCGAGTGATAGAATGATAGATAGAGCAATAGATCAACAGAACAACGATGGATGGATGGATGGATGAACTCAGTGATAGAATGATAGATAGAGCGATTGATCGACAGAACAACGATGGATGGATGGATGAATGGACTGAGATAGAATGATAGATAGAGCGATTGATCGACAGAATGACGATGGATGGATGGATGAACTGAGTGATAGAATGATAGATAGAGCGATTGATCGACAGAACAACGATGGATGGATGGACTGAGAGATAGAATGATAGATAGAGCGATTGATCGACAGAACGACGATGGATGGATGGATGGATGGATGGATGAACTGAGTGATAGAATGATATATAGACAGAATGAAGATGGATGGAGTGATGGATGAACTGAGTGATAGAATGATATATAGACAGAATGAAGATGGATGGAGTGATGGATGAACTGAGTGATAGAATGATATATAGACAGAATGAAGATGGATGGAGTGATGGATAGATAGAGTGATAGAATGATAGATCTCATAACTAAATCTACGAGGTGATTAAAGTTTCTGATCTGAAAGCCAGTGAGGGCGTTTATGGCTCAAGAGATGAAGTCCAGAGGAACTCTTCAGTTTCTCTCTTAAAAGTAATCTTTGTTGTTGCATAACTTTTGGCCCCGATCAACAGCCCCAGATTCTGTGACGAGTGAGGACAGCCCAGCATCCAGCCTGCGTTTCTTTGACCTCGCAATTTCCCAGACGGGATGAAAAAGTTGGAGGAAACACAGCAGATCTGACTTGTGAATTTACCTCCCGCTGACACATGAATATGCAACCCGAATATTATTATTAACAATTCAGAAGTGCCTCATTAAAAATAACTTATAATTTAGACTCTCAGCATCCAGCAAATATAAGAACCATTTCAATTTTTCAGGAACCGAGGCAAAAATTCAATTTAAAGATATTAACAATTTAACCTTATTTCTTTGTGACCCATTTTCAAATTTCATATGCCACAATTTGTTTGCAACCCCACAAAAGGGGAAAAAACTGTTCATGCCTACATAAATTATTTTAAAATGAGATTATAAATGATTTTAAAACTTTTCAATTACGCTTTTATGTTCCCTTCTATTGACAATGGAAACTACAGTCGTTATTTTCTCTTGTATTGACAGATTGCATGTGTTTTATACCTTTGGGTTAAAGGTCATTGACAACAGATGTTTTAGTTTTTTGTTCTTTTCAGTTATGCAGCAAGTCACATGCTTCTTGAGTTTAGATTAAATGTTGGATCAGCAATCATACATGTGGCACAAAACAACAAGAGCACACTCAAGCTTTTCTTCAGTTGTGACAAACTGCGCTCTGCTTGTCTATATATAACCTTCAGTATTGAACAATTTTCTGATGTTTATCACCTTGGAAACCGATTTCTAAGGCTACTGAAGATCACTTCATAAACATGAAACATTCTGCATGTTTCTCTGTTTTAGTTCTTAGCGTATAGAGAGACGCTGCATTGAAGTCTCTTATATGTCACATAAGCAGCATTTTGATTGAACTATACTTGCTGATTTCATTACACTCATGTCAATTTAAATCATAATAAATGTATAATTTCTCAAATTCTGCATGGGCTTCAATGTACTTTGAAACAGTCTGTTATACTTGAGCTGGAAATGCTCATGAATGAATAATTATACCATAGTATTCATAAACAGTTATACAACTACTGGTTTATCTTTGATGGATTATGTTGAGCTCGCAGTCGCAGAAGTTATTTGCTTCAATATCTGATTTGTAATTAAAATAATCTTTGAGCCTGGGACCTTTTATGTTATTCTAAAAAAATCATAGCAAAATGAATATTACAATAATTTACACGGCTCTTCACAACACAACCAAATACAGAAACTGCAAAAGCTCACAACACACGATATCTAAATCATCCAAAATTATTATAATTATTATAAATAAGCATTGTTAAAAGCCAGACGCTTTAGTCTTTAAAAACCATTTGCTGGTTTATTTCATTTGGAGTAGAATAAGCATAGACATTATGTCTATGAGAAAAAGGGGGAATGTGACTTTATTGCATCTGAGGTGTGTCACTTTGCTCACAGCTGATTGGTCCAATTTCAGTTTGAGATCTCTTATCCAGAATATAACCTGCCCTGGAGCAGGTTAGCCGTGGAGCGTAAGTTACGATGGAGATGAACACAGCTAAAAGCCAAGCCACTTTAATGCCAGCTAAAATCCAGGTACGGGTCTCTATGAAACTTGATTGGCCAATCCTAGCATTCAAATATTTTTTCATAATTGGCTTCTGTTCAAAAGCAACTGTTTTTTTTTAGCTACTGTAGTTTCATATCCCTCATCACCTTATTTAATTTTTTTTCTCACATAATAAAATTTAAACTCAAATCAATATTTCAAACTTGATTCTGATTGGCCAATTGTGTCCCAGCAACTCCATATTTTTTTACATAGCTAGTTTCTTATCTTTTGTCACCTTATGGTCTTTTTTTTTCTCACAAAAAAAAGTTATTTCATCTTATAAAAAAGTGTAATACGCCTGGATGTACATGATTGCATCCCGTTCTCACTCCCATGGCGTCAAAATCCGAAGCATGGTCAAGTGCTTTCTGCGTCACAATAAAGATGCTAAAGGTACTCTAGGCTCACTATATCCGCGCGGCGCGCGCTGAGTGCTCCATTAATTTCAATGAGAAACCTTTGGCGTCATACACAGACGCGTTGGGCATGGGAACGTTATCGTCATGATGATCATATATTGGGTTATGATTTTGCCATTGTGACATTCTCAATTTAATCAGCCAGCATAATTTTATTTATGCTATCTAGACACGTTTTAACATGCAACCCAACCCCATTCCATCCCTAAACCTACCCATTTGTGTGGTGTATAAAACCCAGATATAACAGGCAGATACGACTGCATGCACAATTTATTCAAAAAGTACAAATATTCCAAGTGTTTCGAGGCCAAGCGATTGATTTGTGTGAAGGAAATCCCCAAAAGCGATCAGCGTTTCCATCCGCAGAAGATCATGAACACATTAAATTTCAAATATTGCCGCCTGTTACGTCAGTTTTCATAGTGAAATTGCATTGGCTCTCGTATGTCTTGTGACCAATTGCGTCATTACGTCAGCTTTGATTGTAAAATGTCATTGGCTCTCGTGTGTCTTGTGACCGAACGCGCCATGCTACAGAGTCGTGTGTATTATTCATAGACGACACCCATAGGATTCTGATGAGCAGTTTTGAAGCGCTAAGTATGGACGAGATGGCCGTTGCCATCTTGGCAGCGCGTCACTCCCGGATAACAAGGCGGGACGTGGGCGGAGCTGAAGTGACGCGATGACTAACAGACAGCAGATAAAAGGCTATCCACCTGTCACTCGAAGTGGCCACGCCCTTAATTATGCAAAACTTTAATGCTTTATATAATGTAAACGAATGAGTTATAAAAAAATTCACCCCCCTCACAGTTGTCATGACGGGCAAAATTAGCCGTATAGACCAAAACCACAATTTGTACCGGGCTGTAAACATGTTTTTTTCTGCTGTAAAGTTGGGCATTTTAACATGGGGCTCAATGAGATTCTGCTCCCTTCTGGAGCCTGTCTCTAGTGGCCAGTCGTTGAATTGCAGTATATGTCACTTCCGTATTGGCTTCAAGAGAAACTCCTGGAGGTCGCCGCTTGGTATTATTTGAATGAGATATAAATGAGCGCATTCACGGAGCGGCGGGATCATCATTTCAACGATTAAAACATTAAGATCAACTCTGTTCTTTAAATGAAGACATCGTGTGACTTCAGAAGCCTTGGCATTCAACATGAGATAATACTTTTACACTGTTTTTGGTCAGTTTTTGCAATAAATAGACTTGTATTTGCCTGTTACGTGTTTTATATTGTTTAGAAGTGGGTAGGTTTAGGGTAGGAGTTGGGTTAGTTGCTCCAAAATATAAAAGTAACCTTTAAATATGAATAAATCATATCTGCTTTTACAAATGCAAAGAATAAAATGCGTCTTGATCTGACGCATTGGGTAAACAACTGAAATGAATGGAGCACTCAGCGCGTCGATATAGTGATGCCTAGGGGTGACTTTAGCGTCTTCGTTGTGACGCGGAAGTCACTTCGCTTCGGATTTTGACGCCTTGGGAGTGAGAATGGGATGATGATCTCTATGTTATGATTGAAAGATTAACAGTCTGTATTTCAACACCACACATATGATTTGTGTAATTCTTTCATCATAGCTCCAGTGAAATGTATATCTTGGTATGAGATTGTTTGCACAAGTCTCAATTAGTGCTGGAAAAAAATACAGTGGAAAAAGGCACAACGTGGTTGTCATTCTCCCTTTATTATCTAAATTTGTAAGAGCAATGCATGCAACATTAGTCCACAATTTGAGGTTTCCAGCAGTGTGAACTGCGAGAATGATTCCAGCACTCATCGTCTAGGGAGGAGATGAGCAAATTTAACGCAAAAGAGGCCCTACAGTGCTCCGCACTTCAAAAGATGTTGCCTGTCTGCATGAGCGGTAACCTCCAATCAGAGTCACTCAGATTGACAATCTTTGTCACTTGGCTGTTAGCGCAGAGCCAATGTGGCAGCACTCATTTGGACACAGTTAGGGGCTGGATATCATGAGCTTGACATGGCGCGTTTGAAAAGCCTCCTACATGCCATCAGCCACGTCTTTTCAAAAAAGGTCCAAGCATAGCTTTGTTTATATTTCCAGTTGAATTTCTCCATTTTGATTTGCAAACACTGCAACACAAAAGCCCTGGCTGTGCAGGGGACAGATTTATCCCTTTAATATGAGAGGCCTGACAAACTTTTACGTAACAGATCCTTTAGTGACACACTGGCGATGCTCCAGCTCAGTGGCAGGCATCAAGTGGATACGGAGCTGGGGCGTGGCAGTGCTGAATTGCTGTGAAATCCCAGATAAGCTGAGTTTCAGTGGCAGTAGAGCCGGAGCTGAGTGAGTGGGAGGACAAATGCATGAAAAAAGAGCCTTTACCATCTGCTGCTGTGACAGTGGCAGAAAGGCAGACCTTCAGGCAAGCCCCTGGATGGAGATCACCCTCCCCCCTGCCCTATCAAATCTTCTTGTGAAATCTTCATGAGATTGAAAGATTTCAATTGCATTAGATAACAAAATAGACTTTCTCTCAGAAAATGTTTTACTTTTTGCCATGACTTTTTTAAGATGTAATATAAATCTCCGGTGTCCCCAGAATGTGTCTGTGAAAAACGCGCCGTTTTGCGTGTGTCCCTTTAAATGCAAATGAGCTGCTGCTCCCTGCCTTCCTTCCAGAGAGCTCTGTCAACAATAAAACAGGCGACTCTCACTCGGCCGAAATGTCAGAAATAACCAGTTGTGGAGTGCAGCCTTACATGTTTGAACCATAGACTGTAAAAAAATATGGACGTAGTGTCCGTGACGTCACCCATAGGATTCTGATGAGCCGTTCTGAAGCGCAAAGTATGGACGAGATGGCCGTTACCATCTTGGCAGCGCGTCATCGCGCGTCACTCCCGGATAACAGAAAATGGGCAAAAAGGCGGGACGTGGGCGGAGCTTAAGTGACGCGATGACTAACAGACAGCAGATAAATGGCTATCCATCTGTCACTCGAAGTGGCCACGCCCTTAATTATGCAGAACTTTAATTCTTTATATAATGTAAACGATTGAGTTATAAAAAAATTCACCCCCCTCACAGTTGTCATGATGGGCAAAATTAGCCGTATAGACCAATACCACAATTTGTACCAGGCTGTAAACATATTCTGCTGTAAAGTTGGCCATTTTAACATGGGGCTCAATGAGATTCTGCTCCCTTCTGGAGCCTGTCCCTAGTGGCCAGTCGATGAATTGCAGTTTAAGGCACTTCCGTATTGGCTTCAAGAGAAACTGCGGGAGGTTGCCGCTTGGTTTGAACCAGAGTCGGACACAGATGGAGAGACTCAGGAAGAGGTTGCAACTTTTAGACTGCATCTGGACGTTTCTGAATGGTTAGTGTTGACCAACAAAAACCTGGTCTAAAGTCAATAGCGCAGTATTTTATGTGTTATTTAAATGGCGCGTTAGTAATATGCGCCTATAGGCGGGTGCACATCACACGTACACTCAGCTTATTACAGACACAGGGATGTGCAGCAGCACACAAACATTTTTAAATATAAAAATAAAAGGATTCCTCTCTGGAGAAGCGTTCAGTATTTCCGTTTGCAAATTCTGCCATATAATCCGCGAATTCTGCGAATCAAATGCAACTGGCTTTTAAAGGAACACTCCACTTTTAAAAAAAATATATTTTTTGATATTTTTCCTATTTAAAACTTGACTCTTCTGTAGTTACATCGTGTACTAAGACCGATGTAAAATGAAAAGTTGCGATTTTCTAGGCCGATATGGCTAGGAACATTCTCATTCCTGCGTAATAATCAATGAACTTTGAGCCATACCATGGGTGCAGGAGGCGCAATGATATTATGCATCGCCTGAAAATAGTCCCCAGCACGCTTTCTGTGCAAGCAGGTTGTCACGTTGGTTAGTTTACGGAAGTTAGCCTATTTTCAGGCGCTGCGTAATATCTTTAATATCGTAATATCAGTTTTAAATATCTAAACTCTTTGGTCATTTTTGAGCGAGATGCTAACGGTTCTCGCAGATTCAATGATCTATGCTAAGCTATGCTAAAAGTGTTACCGCCAGACCCGGAGATCGGCTAAATGGCTTCGAAAACGGTAGAACTCAACTGTTTAACTCTAGGGGAGTTGGAAAATGAGCCTATTTAAAAAAAAGTGGATTGTTCCTTTAAAGGGAATGGGAGAAGAGACTCTAATTGGTTTATTGCACGTTACCCAAAAACACACCCTTGACTCATT
This sequence comes from Gobio gobio, assembly GCF_949357685.1. NCBI lineage: Eukaryota > Metazoa > Chordata > Actinopteri > Cypriniformes > Gobionidae > Gobio > Gobio gobio. Next base: position 32,457,260 of record NC_137106.1, on the reverse strand, counting down.
AAAAGAGACTAGCTCCACCGGGACAAACAACACTGATAGTGCAGTGTAACTTTGATGGTCAGTCAGCCGATGGAGACTGCATCCAGCCGCTGAGATTAATTTTTTTCCAATTTAGCAAAAAATAGGGCATCTTTTATCGACCGAGTATGAGAAGGAGCGTGAGGACCCTTCCAGTTCATCAAAATACAACGTGTATTTTGTGTAAGAGTGAAATAAAAGAAGGATGTGGTTTGCTATTGCTGTGATTTAATGTGTGACAGATTGTCCCGCCCTCGAGCCAGTAACAAGAGGGAGGGAAGTTATTTTGATTAAAGTTTACAAGAGCACATTAAATAAAATAAAAAATGTACGTGTCGTGCATGGATAAACCTTTAACTAGGGGAGAACCGGGGCGAAAGTAACACAGGACGAAAGTAACAACGCGATTTTCTCCGATCCCTGAATACATTTGCATTTCAAGCTATGACAGCACGTTCAGCACCCAACCCTTGACGGATCTGCCAAATATCATGTGATTCCGCCATCGTTTCCCGCGGTTAGGTCCGAAATGCAGTTTTCAAGTACGGCAAGTAAATTAATGAAGCGGTACTTTTTTTTCTAATTACAAGTTGTGTTTCTTGTTTTATGTGTCACAGTAATGATCAATCTACGGGTTATTTAGTGCTTTTACACACCCTGAAGGTTTGTCTTTTCAGAGTTTTTCAGTATAAAAGTAAATCGTGTTTAAATGTCAGGACTTCCTGTCGGGACGAAAGTAACACTTGTTACTTTTGTCCCGCTATTATATATATATAATGCATATTATGCACATTTAATTTAATTAAATTTTTATATTGTTCATACTGTTGAAGAAAAAACGTATCAAATAGATTGACATTGCAAATAAAAAATATTCTAAACAATTCAAGTTTGTACTGTCATATTACATTTGAAACATTTGATGAACTTTAACATTTAAAATGAAAATGTAATTTAATATTTTTTTTTTGCAAAGATAAAGGACAAAATATGTTTGCAGTTACATATTAACAAGGTCATAGTCAGGTATGTTTAATAAAAACAAGAGTAACACCAAAAAATCTAGCTTGTATTGTTGTGTTACTTTTGACCCACATGTGTGTTACTTTCGTCCCACCTGATGGGGTCAAAAGTAACAATGTGCAGCTTATGTTCAAAGTGAAATTATACTGTAGTCGTTCTATATTTGTACAAAATACCACCTGCTATTGATGGACCACACTTGTGAGTTATTGGCCACAGCAAAAATATATCTCTGTCTAAAACAATATCTTTTAAAATTACGATTTTCTGAAAAATGGTACTTTCGTCCCTGCTCTCCCCTACTACAATATTCCATAAAAAAGCAAACAAGAATTGTCCGTTTTGATTTCATGGTGACTTTAACTACATTAAAACTATACTATTAGTTTCAACCCCAATGAAACACACCTGAACCAGCTAATCAAGGTCTTATTAGGCATACTAGAAACTTCCAGACAGGTGTGTTGAGGCAAGTTGGAGCTAAAATCTGCAGGACAGTGGCCCTCCAGGACCGACTTTGGACACCCCTGCCCTAAGAGGACTGATGGAAGAAAAATTATGCAAAAATTACACTGCCCGGCCAACAATAAAAAAAGTCGCTGTTTGGATTGGATCATTATTGCAGTGATTATTATCTTTCTAGCATGTTATATGTTTGGCAGTACAGTTCTTCTAACCCTAATTGATGGAGTGTGTAGTTTTAAACAACCATGCAGGAAGACACATCACGGCCATATTCCAGGATGACAATGTCAAGATTCATCAGGCTCAAATTGTGAAATAATTGTTGTGAAAGAGCATGAAAAATCATCTTCACACATGAATAGGCACCTCTGAGTCCAGACCTTAAATTCATTGAAAGTCTTTGTGATGTACTAGAGGAGACTTGACAGAGTGCTGGACTCTTGCATTGTCAATACAAGATCTGGACCAAAAATGTATGCACTCTTGATGGAAATAGATGTTATATGTTTTGTGAGAGAACGCAAAATCATTGTAATATATTTTTTCCTTGCATCTCTTTCTTTCTTCCTTTCTTTTTTTGTATATCACCATGTCCCTTTTGGGGCTCTGTAGAATTTCAACACTACATTATTACAATGTAGTTTATTTAATGAACATTATTGTTCATGTTATTTAATGATCCTGAGCTATATTTTTTGAATAACTGTTACCCAAGATTAATAAATAAGCCTATTATAACAAATGTTAATGCCTTAGCCAACATGAAGTAATGGGACATTATTGTAAAGTGTTACCAATATTTGTAATTGTATCAAATACTCATTTATGTTTTCACATTAAGCATGTTTCCCCACATTATTCACATGCAGTGAATCAAAATTGTCATTCCTAAACGGCATCATTACCATTCAAAGAGACACATTTGGAATTGCGGCCATCGCTCAGAGGACGCAGTTTGTCTTGTTGCAGATGCAAAAAGCATGCAAATTAACAAAAGAAAATCCAGCAGTGTTACTGTAGGGTGCCAGTCGTGGCAAACTGCCTTCTGTCTGATGTTCTCTCAACAGGAAAGAAATTACAAATGGAAAGAAACAGAAGAGATTTGATTCGTTTTCAGTTAGAAATCGGTAGATTTTCAGTGGAAGTTTTTAGAGCATGCTATAAAATCTTTTTATGCTTTTGTTTCCATCCATTTAACTTGGCACAATAATTTCTACCCAGTAGAGCTGTTATGTTTGTGGTCCTAGAACAGGCTGTTTTCAAGCCATAGATTCCCTTGTAATTATTTTTTTTAGAATGGTGGTTTTGGATTAAAGTAAATTAAGGTCTGTGGATAACATTACTTGATAAAACTTTTTAATTGTAAGTTGCTAACAAGTTGCTAAATAAGGGCTACACTTACTTCAAGGATTGTAAATTCATTTAGCAATTTAGGCCTACTGGGTTTTTTTTTTTAACAAACAAACAAACAGCAGCTTCAAAGTTCATGTTTGAGGTAAACTGCTATCATTTGTGTTTAACCACAGATTTAACACCGAAATAAAAACAGCTATATTAAACACCTATTGAGCCGGTGTAGTGACAAATTGGACCAAATCTGATGAGAAGCTGGGTCACGTTCAACGTTTTGTTACGGTTTCTGGGTTGAACGACATGTTTCCTGGAAACGGTGTGCAATGGGTTTGAGATACGTTTTCTCATGTTTGGTGGGTGTGTCAAAAATGTCAGCCCAATCAGCAGCAACATGTATATAAACCATGCGGTATTACAGCTCGCACAATGGGTCCAAGTAAAATAATTTACAAATGTGTTTGCTGCAGCTCGGTATACTCAATGATTGAAGATATTAGAAGACTGTGAATGCAAGGCAAATGTTGGATCACAATAATTAGGAACCACAGTTTCCGCAAATCCCTTCACTCGATTGGGATGTTCGACTTTTATTCTGGACGGCAAGGGCAGTGACTGTAACTTTTAAGCATATTTTGCAGTATTAAACACGTATTTATACCGATTAAATCAGGCTCTGAAAATTCTTCAAAAAGATCACAGAGAATGGCCTTCTCAGCTGCCGTAGTTGCAACTCGTGCGTAGTCAGAACAGGGTGTCCAACGCACCACTGTTTCCGTTTAAAAAAGCGTTGTGCAACGTTTTGTTGGGGCTGAACGCAGCCCTGAAGTGCAGAGTATTGGTGGAAATGAGAGACAATAAGTTTTGAATGCTTATATCATTTAAATGCGAATTTTGTCATTGTTTTGGAGCACTCTAGTTTATAGATAACAGTAAGACTAATATTCATACAAAAATTTTTAAATTCAATTTTGAATTCATGGGGACTTTAAAGCTCCACTGAAGTGCCTTGAAACGCGCAGCATTAAGCCCAATTTATACTTCTGCGTCACAGCCTCTACGCCGTAGGCTACGCGTCGATTTTCATTTTCATTAACGCGTCAATTCTACACAGACCGCAAGTGCTGTGATTGGTCTGCCAGGACCCCTCCCTCAGGGGTTATCATGCTCCCTCTGCACATGCAACTGAACGTCGACGTGGACAAGGACGCAGAAGTATAAATTAAAATCGACGCGTAGCCTACGGCCCAGGTCCGACGCAGAAGTATAAATCAGCCTTAAAGGCGTTGACGTACTTCCCACTGAAACAGGAAGATAGGGCGGGGCATATTGAACAGCGCCTCCCCTTTTTTAAATAGCCAATAGCGCTTTGTTTATATCACAACTCTTATATTGGCGGAAGTGAGAGACTGTGTTTGCATCTCAATCAGCTCCCTAGTTCAGTAGTCAGGGCACTGACATAATGGTGCGTCCTCCTTGGATGTTCGTATTTACGAGGTGAGAAGTCGTGTTTACGACCTCATGTGCGTTCAAGTCTCTTTGGTCGGAGCAAGATGGCGGTGTAGGCCTACCTTCTTTTAATGAATTTCACGAAAATACAGCAAGGTTTGTTAACTCTGCTTATAGAAAATGAAGAACGAAGAATGCGCATCAGGTGAGTTTTAATCTTTTACATTTTTATTTAATCTATGAAACCACTGTAAACTGTATCGTTATATATTAGGTTAATTGTTATATTACAATGCTAGCGTAGGCTACGTTGTAAATGACAAAGCCTGACAGTGGCACTGCTAAATACCTATATTCAACTACAGATGTTACATTCATACTCTGTAAAAAAAAAAAAATTGGGGGAAAATTTGTGAAAATCGATCATTACATTTTGGCCCAATAAATGACTTCCAAATAATTATCCCCATGCAAAAAGATGCATTGTACTAATCATATAAGGTCTTCACTCAAAATTAAAATTGTGTATTCACCTAACATATTTAATTGTGCTTAGTTAATCTATGAAGCCGAAGTGAAAAATCCATGTTGGATGAACAAGTTTTACGTCCGAGCAACTGAACCCCTAACTGAACGCTAACCCCTAACTGAACGCCCTAACCCCGCGCAAGAGAACTGACCTAATCTATCTGCGTCCGCGGCAACCACTTGCGTGTCAGGGTTTGAAAGCGCGTCTCATGTATGAAAATTATCTGTACACATGACGGGCGGCAATGATATCGCAAGAAAAGCCTGACGTGTACTGACAACTGCATTATTTAACCGTATTTTCTTCAATACAATGTTAAAGCAAGTGTCAAGTGAGTTTCATTCATAATGTTTACTTCATGTAATGACAGTTCATACTGGAGTGAAGCCGTTCTCATCGTGTGATTGGGGGAAACATTTCTGAGGGCGTGGTGAGCTCGTGCCAGGGGCGCGGATAGTGAGCCGTTGGAGGTACCATCCTACGTCACGATGTACCACAACGTCCAATAGGAAAATTCAACTGCAGTAGCCACCGTTCAACCTTAAGAGGGCAGCACTTTGGCGGTTTTCCACCATATTTTATAGAATTAAAACACTTTATACTCAAATGTCAAAACATTTACTCGAATCAATGAACAGCATTAATAAAGCCCCAGTATTACTGATCATTAACTAAAAAAAGTTGGTTTAGGGTTTAGTTACCCTTTAAAGAAAACACCGAACTTCCCACTGGTATTTACGACTTCGTGGTGGCGTTCATGTGCGTTCAACTCGTAAATACGATCTTTACGACATGACTTGAACATGGGCTGACTCCCTGACCAGTGCCCTGACGACTGAACTATAGGGAGCTGATTGAGACTCACCATGTAAGTTTTAAATCTTCTAAATGCGAATTTTGTCATTATTTTGTAGTACACTAACAGGAGGAAGACTAACATTTTCACACTAAAAGACAAAAAACTTCATCTAAAAATAGTTAGTAGCCTAGTAATTACTACTTTATGTAATACTTGGTATTGTAATCATAAATCCATTCACCGAGGAATCTGAAGTGAATCGAACCTGTCATTCAGAACTGCAGTGCATTGATCTCACGAGCCATAGAAAACCTTGTGGAATTGCGTCAAACACTAGGATGTTTTTTAGTGGATCCATTTCACTCGTGCATTAGATTTGAAAGCAGCCAACCATGCATAGTCTCCGATGCAGAGCTTTTTCGGGTCATATGTGCCTGTCTAATCCGTCTTTTCCTCTAACCCTACAGACAACTGTGGGAAGCGCGCGTATGCCCACCGCGGATGCCATGTGGTCAAAGCAGCTGTGCAGCTGATGACCAATGACAGGCAGCAGACGCCGCGCGGAGCTGCAGTATGCGTCGCGTCGCGGTGATATTTAAACCATCCTCACATCGCGCATGCCAGAGATGCGAGCTGCAGCGATTTCTACGCTGAGAACGGAAAGATGCTGCCTCTCCCGAGCCACCGCGTTCATGGATTAAACTGGATTTCAGGACACACCTGTAGATTTTCCACCTACTCTTCTGCATGATGCCTTATCTGAGACAGTTACTGATTTTAGCGCTCTTCCTGGGCTCGTTTGGGGAATGCCGGAATAAACACGCAACGAGAGAGAGGAGGTGGACAGGAGCTGTGGACTCTCAGAAGCATGGGACGTAAGTGGCAATTCAATCTTTGACAGCTAAACTTAGATTGACCTCTCATGGTGATGTTGATGATGGGGACAACACATGCACATTGCTGGGCTCACTGTTAGTGATGAAAAAGTTGCTGATGACTGTGGTGGTGGTGGTGATGATGATGATGAATGTTGCAATAATCAAATTGAAGATGATTGAGGAATGTCTGTCAAAGTACACACAACATCATCTTTGTTTACATCTATTTACCTAGTCCTGAATTTCAGATCTCCAGCTTCATTTGTAATTAAAGTGGACGTATTACTGCATGCTAAGACTTTGATTTTTATTTATTTAAGGCAGTAATTAAAATTCAGATTTTTCGTTGGCTAATACAAATTTTTACAGTGCAGAGTGGCTAATATTATGCAATTTAATAAATTATAGCAAATGGGATATACAAAATACAGTTAACTCTAAAATGCATTTTTATTTTGTTGCCTACTTTTCATCTGACAATCCAGGAATGAATCAATTTTGTCACACAATCTAAATTATAATTAAAATTAAAAAGTTGTTATACGGATTATGCATCTAATTCTATGCATTTGGATTATTTTGATGGGGGAACGCTAGCTTTGCATTTTAGGGTTAATAAAAACGTCTTACATTTGAAAAAAGGAAAAATTCATTGAACCTGTTTTTTTCTAAAGAATAACACTTCTGTTAATCGACCAAGTGGGCACAGTTATTGGCGGATGATGGGAATCTCCAAATAGTCAAATATCATGTTGGATGTTAATAAGTTCATTACTAATTACAAGCATTTGATGATAATGTATCTGATTTATGTTATCAGAGATGACAGTGTTATTAGCACATGAGAACTGTGATGGTGTGACCTCATCCATTGATGTTTTTCGACCACCTTTATTAGCCTGATTTCTATATGACAGCAGAGTGCCATAAATGAGGCCAGGGGCCGGGTGCAATTAACGTGACCCAGACAAGTGATGCCGCCACTGAACCGAAACACGTATCACTGGCGTGCTCGGACTGGTGCTTCTTACTCAGACAAACGGCAACATGTCATTGGCACGTTTCTTCCATCTGTCAGGGACAGTACGTTGGCACAAAGCTGTCCTGACAAGCTGACATGGGTACAGCCACATGGGTCTATGAAATTAAAACAAACAAGCAATCTTCAGAATGAACATGATGTTAGAGTGCAAAAGCCTTCAAATTTGTATGACTAAATCCAGCAGTATCGCTGCAGACAGGGTGCCAGTCATGGCAAGCTGCCTTCTGTCTCATGTTCGCAACAGGAAATAGATTACAAATGGCAAGAAGCTGTGGTGAATGAGGCAGTTGACTACTCACCGGATTCTTTTGAGTCACTGTCAGTGATTTATTATATCGCTGCATAAAGAGTTAATTATGTTCATTGCTTGACTGGAACAAGCACAGTACATTCGGGGCTCATCTGAGTGTTTGTCGATAAGATCTCTAATTTGAAACAGATCCGGCTGCAGCAGCTAGTTCACCACTGCCTTAACAATTTGTTGATACAAGCTACGTGCATGATTTTAATCCATCATTACACTTTTGCGGCTGCATTTTCACAGAAATTATGTCATTGACTTTGAGGGCTCAAGCTGAATTTTTCATGTAACCTCTGCTTGTTTCCACATAATAATAGTGCACATTGTCCAAATTCATGATATAAGAGGCTGATCTGAGTGTTTGTGTGACTTTAAAACCCACAGCTCCCTGGCAAAGAAGCCGCCAGATGTGACAAAATCACGGCGACTGAAAACGGAGCAGTTGTTGAAAGTGGACGATCATGACTTCACCATGAGGCCCGCATTTGCAGGTCAGTTCATCACTCTCCTGTGTTGCGGATGTGAACTGAATTCCTTTAGTTTATATGCCACAACCTCCATTGGGAGTCTATTTTAAAAACAAATCTTCAAAGACATGCACAGTATGTGTAATTTAAAAGGTTTAGTGTCAACATCCTCCATGAGCAACTGAAGATTAGTCAAAAATAAGACAACTGCACTTGGAGCATGAGGTTAAGAAATACATAAGTCCCTGTTGACAAAGCTGATAAAATACTATTACAAATTCCTCACTCCATTATTTACCTAAAATACACAAAAATATTTTTTAGCTGCATTGTTTTAATCTTATGTACAGATTGTACATATTTAGCATGCTCAATTGGAGATCATTCGTGTCAGTTATTTGACCAGCGGGCATAAAATCTACATTGGCTCCCTCTAGAGGGGTAAACAACCTTCCCATCAAGCATTGCAGTAAAAAGACTGGGATTTCAGTTTAACTGGAGTGCGTATGGTTTTGAGAATTGGAGTTTGTAATGTGCATTAGGCTGGTGAATTTAGACTATTATTATTTGATGTTAAGCCAAACAGTTACCTGCATAAAATCTCCAAATATGAACCACTGTCTAGCTGATGTAACATTTCTTATGTTACATCAGCTAGATGGTAGTTCATATTTGGAGTCTATGAGTTTGAAGTTTTACGATTCTGAAACAAAGAAAAATTCAAATAAATAGATTCTGCATTATTTCTTGGTTACTGTGATCAAATAAGTACATTACAACATGAGATTGGCAGAAACTGTGTGTGTTATGTACCCTTTAACAAAACTAGGGGTGTTTGATTCCAGGTTTTTGGGAGTCGACTCCGACTCCCACTCAAATCTATTGACTTTACATCAAAACATGGTTCAGGAATAATACAAGATTGTAGTCTAAATTAATTTAGCTGTTGCTGATACGCGATACCTAATTTTACAGAGGGAAATGTCACGAAAAACAGCCATGGTCGAATATTTTGTCATAATTAAATAAACGATACCTGGCAAGGTATTCTTTAATGAATTCATCTTATTATAGGCTAATGGTCAGGTGATGGGACTAAACTCACATGATCATTGTTTTAAAGGGATAGTTCACCCAAAAATGAAAATTAGCCCATGATTTACTCACCCTCAAGTCATCCTAGATGTATATGATAAAATCAGAGTTATATTACAAAAGTCCAGGCTAATCCAAGCGTTATAATAGCAGTAATAGTTGCTCTGTTTTTGAAGTCCGTAAAAAATGCATCTGTCTATCAAATAACGTGCTCCACGCGGCTCTGGGGTGTTAATAAAGGCCTTCTGAAGCGAATCGATGTGTTTGTGTAAGAAAAATATCCATATTTAAAACTTTATAAAGTAACGTTTCGGCCGACCGCCTTCCATGTTCAATTTATGGAAAAAGTGTGGAAAGGTCCTTTGCCGATCGAAAGACTAACGTGACCAGGTACGCTCGTCATGACGTCACGTACACATCTTGAGTTTCACTTTCAACTTTCAACACTTTTCCATGGAAGGCGGTCGGCCGAAAGCTTACTTGATAAAGTTTTAAATATGGATATTTTTCTTACACAAACGCATCGATTCGCTTCAGAAGGCCTTTATTAACACCCCGGAGCCGCGTGGAGCATGTTATTCGATGGACAGGTGCATTATTTATGGACTTCAATTCAATGCTTGGATTAGCCTGGACTTTTGTAATATAACTCTGATTGTGTTCATCTGAACGAAGAATGTCATATACACCTAGGATGACTTGAGGGTGAGTAAATCATGGGATAATTTTAATTTTTGGATGAACTATCCCTTTAAATTTAAAAGCTGCTTGGACAGGAAAGCTTAAGATACATAAAATGTATATAATACATACAATAATGTACACATATTAATGTGTTTATTCTTGATGTGAGTTTTTAATGATTTATGGGTAGTTTAATGATTATGAACACAGGGTTAACTATGGAAAACCAAATCTATATTTATTGCATTATTATATCATGAATTAAACTAAAGCTGGCACCGAGGTATAATTACAAACTAAAGTCACTATGACTGTTATCTATTTCTAAAGTGAGCTACATGTAGGACAAGTGTATGGTACAAAGTTTCTGCTTCAGCTCTCTGACACGGTTCCCCGAATTCCTTGCTTCATTTCATTCACTCCTTGCTTATATAGTGCACTCAACTGCCATGCATTATATAGGGATTAGAGAATCAGTGAACAAGTGGGAGATTTCGGACACAGCAACAGAGTCGACACAGAGAATGGATTCTTATGCTGGAGTCGACCCCAACACTGGGGCTAGTCAAGGAATCCATCGACTCCCCATCACTAAACACAACAGTTATTGTAAGGGTAGGTTTATGTCTGAAAATTGTATCATACTTTGTCTATACAAACAGCATTATGGTAAAAATGGAATACTATGGCAACAGCTTTCTTGCATGTAAACAACAGTGTTTTGCTTCAGGTAGAACTGACAGAACATGCCCTTTCTTTCAGTTTTCCCCCTCCGTTTGGCCTAAAACATTGTGTTCATGCATGGTCATCCATTTTGAAATGTTGACTACAAACACGTTTTTTCAGATTTTATTTCTCAGCATTCTCGCTCTATATATTGATTATTTGCAGCCTTTAGCCGCTGCCTACAACGTGCTGGATCCGTCACTGAAAACGGAAAGTAAATCACTCCAGCTAAATGTTTACACTGGGAATTCTTGCACCCAGGAACTATACAAGTCGACACTGTTATAACCAGTGTTGGGCACGTTACTTAAAAAAAGTAATTAGTTATAGTTACTAGTTACTTCTTACAAATAGTAACTGAGTTAGTAACTGAGTTACATCATTATAAAAGTAACTAATTACCAGGGAAAGTAATTACTGCGTTACTTTTTTTTTTTTCTCCAAATGTTCAAATATGTCAAATAACTTGGATGCCCCCAATATTAGATATGTTAAATGAATTGGACACTAAATAGAATAAATTATTATTATAAAACATTGTACATTAATGTACACTATTGTAATGTTACTGTGGGACAATGTGAGAGACACCTATCAAATTCAATGCATTATTGTAAATATTATCAGTAGGCCTACTATAGTGTAAATATTGTGTAAATATTATCAGTACTATACTTTCCTTTGGTAGTGGAGCTCACGTTATCACCTGGGTTTTTAGCCACTAATTTTGTGGCATATGATGATGTGAGGCGCTTCAGAATCACTTGCCACCGGCGTGGAGAGACTCTTTCTTCCTGGGCATAAGTTGCACGTTACTTAAATATTCTTACCTTTCACCTCAACGACGGAAAAGTAGCGCTTATACTTCCAATTTGCGAATGCTACCTTTGAAGTCGTTGGACCATCGCTGAATGTGCATATGCGTGTGCGTCATAGGTGTGTGTGTGTGTGTGTGTGTGTGTGTGTCTGTGAACCAAAGACCGTGAAAAAAATAGGTGTGAACTCAACCTATCAACTTCAACCTTGTCTCCCACCCACCAATCATCATCAGTTATGTGTACCACCGCACCCACCCCCAACACGCATGGCTAGTGCGCGCGCACACACACACAAGTTGCAGGTCCGACTGACAGAGAGCCTGTTCGGATGAAAAGCGCTTCAGTGAGCTCAATTATAGTAACGCGACTAACGCCGCATTTTTTTCCCTCAGTAACGCTAACGGCGTTGTAACGGGAGAAACAGTAATTCGTTTGATTACTCGTTACTGAAACAAATAATTCCGTTAGTAACGCCGTTTATCTGTAACGCCGTTATTCCCATCACTGGTTATAACTAAAAGTTTGCTTTGAAGTATTTCCTACTAAAGCAAGGCTGTATTTGACTCTGGACTGGTGGGAGTGGCCTTGGATTGCAACATTCCCAGTACATTATGGGTGTTGAAGTTTTCCTACCTATTTGGCAAAAGGGAAGTCAGTTTTTCTCTAGTCAGGTAGCACCAATTTCATTTTTTTCGCCATTCTACTGTATAAGCAGCCATGTTTTATTGAAAGCCCGTTTTGCCAGCAGTGAAGCACCTCTTTAAGAATATCAATGGAAGGTTGGTCTGCGTACTTCGAATTAATTTATGCATTGACATGGATTTGCTTTGACCTTGATTCCACACATTTCCTTTAAAAAGCAATACCTTATTAAACTCATGCAGATCAATTGTAGTTTTTTAGCTTGGCAGATGGAGCTTTGTATACTTTACCCAAGGTTTTTACACAAATTTTAACGAGATTGCCACTGTCACTTTTAGCAGTGTTAACAATCAATCAGATCACATAGAAACAGCTGGATGTGTGTGCAAATTAATCCTCTGGGAAGAAGAGATTTTTAAATATGAATAGTAGTTTTCCCCAAAATTGTCATTATTTATTCACTTTCATTTAGTCTCATAACCCATATACTCTACTGTGATATTTTCAGTGATAATCATAGTAACAAGACACTTTGAAGCTCCAAAAAGTATGAAAAAACACCATAAATGTATCATAAAAGTAGTCCATATGACTTGTATATCAAGTTTATATATTCTGTAGGCATGAAATAAACACGTCCAGATTAAAAAATGGCATTTCAATGTCATGGTCAGCAAAACACTATTGTTTTCTGTGTGTGTGTGTGTGTGTGTGTGTGTGTGTGTGTGTGTGTGTGTGTGTGTGTGTGTGTGTGTGTGTGTGTGTGTGTGTGTGTGTGTGTGTGTGTGTGTGTGTGTGTGTGTGTGTGTGTGTGTGTGTGTGTGTGTGTGTGTGTGTGTGTGTGTGTGTGTGTGTGTGTTGGATGTAAGAATGTAAGATTATTTGGGAATTATGGCTTCAGAAGACTTTTATGCTTTTTATTTTTGGTGGGTTTTTTGTTGTTGTCCTTTTTGGAGTTTGACAGTCATGGCCACTATGACTGTCACCATAATGGTGTAAAGATTCAAAAACTTCCCCTTTTGTGATCCATGGACAAAAATAACAGCATAGGGGTTTGGAATGACAGGAGGGCGAAAAAAATCATGTCAATTTTTCTATGATCTATTCCTTTAATGCAGAGACTCCTCTAGTCTACCATGGATAGAATGGTATTAAAAGATAATATAACGGAGAGCTCAAGGCTTTTCCTTGTATGACACTTAAAAGTTTGTGCAGTAAAGGCTAAGAACTAATGAAAGTTCTCCTGCCAGTCCATACAGTCCCCCTATTATTTTTTTAATGATGTGTTCCTATATAGGGCAAAGGAAAAGAAACACGCCAGTGTTTGATGCCGTTCCTCCTATGAATAGAGTATCTGAAAAGTCACTCATTTGGATCCTCTGACTCTGCGTACGTTTGGGAATTGCTCTTTGTTCAGCAGGGGGTCACAGCAAAGGGAATGAAAATAGCCCAAACATATTCACCCCCTCAGACGCATATACAGCCTGTCATCTCTGCCAGTAATGCATTGTCGCATCTGCTTGACGGTGAAAACCTTGCTGCTAGTTCAAAACATGATGTATGAGTTCACAACTGTCATCCAGTGTCATCAACACCCATGTGGGGTTAAAGGGCATATATATATATATATACTGTATATGTATATACTTTTATAAAATGCAAATGCAAAATGTAAATGTGTGTAAGTGAATAAGTGAAAGGATAGTTTTGGGTGTAAAAAGCCTCCTTCAACAAGGGGCTAAAAGCCACACATGAAAAGCCAAAGACCAAGGCAAAAAAAAAAAATGCCACTGAAAACACTGGGGTGGCACAAATTGTTTTCCATAATTGGAGGGAATAGATTTGTTGTGAAGGATGTGCAAAGTGGGCCCAAATTGATTTTGCATTTGCAAAAAAAAATTCTGAATGAACCAGACCGTACTAAAACCAAAAAAATGATTAAGAAGATAGTGGTTATGAAATGCCAAGTGACTGAATAAAAAGGTTTGTTCAGAACAGGTTTTTTGTTTTTGCATTCAGATTTACTCAGAAACATCTTGCTATATCAAATCTTTTTGTATTTGCATGATTTTGTTGAACCATTTCTTTTCACAGCTCTGTCAATATTCTGTATTTTTTAAAATCATCATCATGCACTTATGCAGGGGGAAAAAATACAACGGAATTGATCATATCATATTAAACAATGCTTTTTAGCATGCGTTGCATCGTAAAGGGCAGTATTCGACCTAAGCAATGATTAGTAGCGCAGGTATAATGTGCTGTGTGTACTGCATAAATGAGATTTACTTCAGAAGCAAAAGAGAATTGCTAATGCATGACTGCAGTCTGGTTTAAATCCAGAGACGGCGAACTGATGGTGCATAAAGCTTATGCCTAATCCTCCACAAGGGGAGTATCGGTTGATGTACACAAAACATATAGCACTCACTGTGTGTTTGGGTCATTACAGGGCAGTATGTGTTTCTTGATGTGAAGAAGGATTACACATATTAAGGATTTGTCTCATGTTATATGATGACACACACCCCTGTTTACTTCTGTCTGCAGATTAGCATATGCGCAATGCTGCTTTCAATACTAATGTTCTGGCCAGCTGGGCCAGCAGCATCCGAAAATCAGATACGAACCGAAATGAAAGATCAAAAGATATCAAGTAACCTCTCCATGCCAGGATGCCACGTCTCGAAGCCAGCTATGTTTTTCATGTTATTCAGACAGCCAAAATTTGCTGAACTCAGACATTCGGTGAAAGGATCAGTTAGTCTTACAACAAGCATGCAAAACTGAGGACGATTATAATCACATTACATTTTGTTGCCCATCTCTCTAGTTTCTCACTTTTTCTTTTTTTATTCGCTCGCTAAAGACTTAAGCGTTCCTCGCTGATGGGTTTGTCCATCTGGAGGATCGCTCGATCTGCTATGGACTGGGGCGCTCTGGCGCTAGAAACGAGATTAATCTGGCAGCGGTTTGTACTGACCGGACCAATCCCCATGGATTAGCACATGCAACAATCCCAGCCTGCCCTGCCACGCAGACAGCTGGTTTAAAGACCACCCACTCGCCAAACCTTAACCAGCGACGTGGCCTCTGGAACTTTGAAAGAAAAGCACTGTATTAAAATCAACTCTGGAAAAGGGTGATTCAGTCATAATCATGATGTCCTTTTAACCCTTACTTTCTTCTGTGGAACACCAAATGATGGGTTTTTTAAATGAATTTTAAGAGGATAAGAAATCAAATGGGTTTGGAAGTTAAGTATAAATATTTGTTGTTGAATTGTCCACATTGAACTATACACATTTTGTTGTAATCATAATGTTGCTCCAAATCGTTGTGCCTTTCTTTCTTTTGTGGAATGTAAAAAGAGATATTTTTATGATTATATTTATTTTTATGATAAAGAGGATAAATTCATACAGTATGGGTTTTGGAACAACATGAGTGTGTAAACAATAGCAAAAAATCGTTGTTGTTTTATTTCTTGTTTAACCATCTGTTTAATGAACATTTTGTTGTAATCATTACAAAAACGCTCCAAATATGTGTGCCTTTCGTTCGTCTGTGGAACATAAAAAGAGATATGCTATTTTTATGAATGTTAAGAGAATAGAAAGTCATATGGATTTGGAACAACATAAGAGTGTGTAAATAATGACAAAAAATACTTTATTGATTGATGATCTCTTTATTCGAACATTTTGTTGTAATCATTATGTCGCTCCAAATCAGCGTCCCTTTCTTTCTTCTGTGGAACATAAAAAGAGATATTTCTTATGAATTTTAAGAGGATAGAAAGTCAAATGGGTTTGGAACAACATAAGAGTGTTTTTTTTATTTTTTATGACTAACCCTTTAATAATATCCAGTTTATACAGAATAGATGATGTTATATGCATTTGTTTTTCATTGGAAAAGCACAAATAACCACCTCCAAGTGGTAACTATAGCTGAGAAATGGGACACTCAAGGTCATTCTAATAGTTTCAGACTCAAACTGACAGCAGGGTGCTGATTAGTTTGGACAAATCGATTTTACCTAGGAGCTGTGTCCTTATTTAGGCTTATTTGTGTGAAATGAAAAGCCTTGATGGTACATGACAGGGAAATTGACAGAATGAATTCCAGTGGGTGTTGCATGGCAATAGTTTACTTATGAGGATCTGGATTACATAAGCAAATTTGTAAATTTGCATTTCATATTAAGCAATGCTTGTGCTTTTCATGAAGGTTTTTTTTTTCATGAGCGACACATTAAGTGATACATAATGGCAAGTTTCAGTCAGTGTCAGTATCATTTTGAGCATCAAAGTTTAATCCACCATTTACCATCTCCAGTAATCTCGTCGGATTACTACGGCTAGGAGTGGAACTCATTGGAAATCTCGTTTCGAAAATATCTGATGTTCGAGCATCATCCCTGTCCATATGTACCGGCTGCCCCCTGCCCATTTACCTAAATGTCTTACCTTCTGAGTGACAGATAGCCCTATTACACTAATCCTGCGAAAGAGCAAGGGTTTATGTTTGCTACAAAAGACTTTACAAGTGCAGCTCCATGTTGGATATCAAAGCTGCAGTTCCGGTTGAAGGCCTGTCTTTTGAGAACTCGTGTTCCTTACAATCCGTCAGATGTCAAAGCAGCTGCTAAGCCTTTTGTGAACAGATCTGGTAGAAAGCAAACAGAATCAGATCTGGCTGTGAGGACGTATTTAATGATGCTCACAGAAGTCTTAGCGGAGAAGTTGCTAATTGCAACTGGTATGAAGCTGTTAGACTCCAATAAACAATGAGTATTATGAAAAATTAATACATGGCATATGCAAAATAGGTCATGAAGCAGTGGGATGGAGAAAATGGTGTAAATCAATTGACAAGCAGAGGTGTATATGTTGTATACATGGTTTAAATGCTTTTTTTTTTTTTTTTTTTTTTTTGCAGGTCCTGCTATTCCAGTGGGAGTTGATGTACAAGTGGAAAGCTTGGACAGTATTTCAGAAGTAGACATGGTAGGTAATCCTTAACAGTTACTTTTCACATGCAACATGGAAAAAAACTTTTATTGCCTGGTCGCGTCTGGTTAGAACAGGGTGTTATACTCACGGGCACTTCGCTCATCAGCCGATATTTGGCATGTTTGGTACATGTTTTCACACACCAGTCAAGCTGAGGCTGTTCCCCATAGCGTCCACTCTATGATGTTGCGTCTTGTTCCCCTTCTCAGGGGAACCAGGACCTTTTTTTTTTGCTTAAATGTAAATATTAAAAAATATTATATTTTATATATACACTCACCTAAAGGATTATTAGGAACACCTGTTCAATTTCTCATTAATGCAATTATCTAATCAACCAATCACATGGCAGTTGCTTCAATGCATTTAGGGGTGTGCTCCTGGTCAAGACAATCTCCTGAACTCCAAACTGAATGTCAGAATGGGAAAGAAAGGTGATTTAAGCAATTTTGAGCGTGGCATGGTTGTTGGTGCCAGACGGGCCAGTCTGAGTATTTCACAATCTGCTCAGTTACTGGGATTTTCACGAACAACCATTTCTAGGGTTTACAAAGAATGGTGTGAAAAGGGAAAAACATCCAGTATGCGGCAGTCCTGTGGGCGAAAATGCCTTGTTGATGCTAGAGGTCAGAGGAGAATGGGCCGACTGATTCAAGCTGATAGAAGAGCAACTTTGACTGAAATAACCACTCGTTACAACCAAGGTATGCAGCAAAGCATTTGTGAAGCCATAATACGCACAACCTTGAGGCGGATGGGCTACAACAGCAGAAGACCCCACCGGGTACCACTCATCTCCACTACAAATAGGAAAAAGAGGCTACAATTTGCACAAGCTCACCAAAATTGGACAGTTGAAGACTGGAAAAATGTTGCCTGGTCTGATGAGTCTCGATTTCTGTTGAGACATTCAGATGGTAGAGTCAGAATTTGGCGTAAACAGAATGAGAACATGGATCCATCATGCCTTGTTACCACTGTGAAGGCTGGTGGTGGTGGTGTAATGGTGTGGGGGATGTTTTCTTGGCACACTTTAGGCCCCTTAGTGCCAATTGGGCATCGTTTAAATGCCACGGCCTACCTGAGCATTGTTTCTGACCATGTCCATCCCTTTATGACCACCATGTACCCATCCTCTGATGGCTACTTCCAGCAGGATAATGCACCATGTCACAAAGCTCGAATCATTTCAAATTGGTTTCTTGAACATGACAATGAGTTCACTGTACTAAAATGGCCCCCACAGTCACCAGATCTCAACCCAATAGAGCATCTTTGGGATGTGGTGGAACGGGAGCTTTGTGCCCTGGATGTGCATCCCACAAATCTCCATCAACTGCAAGATGCTATCCTATCAATATGGGCCAACATTTCTAAAGAATGCTTTCAGCACTTTGTTGAATCAATGCCACGTAGAATTAAGGAAGTTCTGAAGGCGAAAGGGGGTCAAACACAGTATTAGTATGGTGTTCCTAATAATCCTGTAGGTGAGTGTATGTATGTGTGTGTATAAATATATATATATATATATATATATATATATATATATATATATATATATATATATATATATATATATATATATATATATATATATATATATATATATATATATTAGTACTGTCAAAATTAACGCATGTAATCTCATTTTTTTGTTTAACACATTAAATGCAAATTTAGATAGCATCTGTTTGTTTTTTTCGGTCATCCACTACAATATATGATCAAACCATCATTCATTCAAGTGCTATTAAACCATTCAAGCAGAATAAGATGCGAAAAAAAAACCTCAAATCTTTACTGGCGCACTGTCTGTGAAGCGTCTCTCTCTGTGAACAAACACCAAAAAAACCCAGTTCTCTTTCGTGCTTGAACAGACAAAAACACACAAAATTATGACAAAAGTCCTGTTTTGTCGAGTATCCTCACAAGCATGGTCTTAAATGAGTGAAAAGGTGTTGAATGAACGCAAAGAGTTGTGAGAAAATAGAATGTGTGTCAGAACCGGTTCTCAAAGTGACAGCAGCATATTAAACATACTGCTGTCCATGATCAATGCTAATCAAAGAACAAAAGACAAAGAGAAAATCACTCCATGGTCTTCACTGAATAATGGTTGTAGCTTTAATAAGGATTCATCTATTTAATTCATAATTTATGCAGTGAAGACTGAAGTGTTTGAATCATTTTATTCAGTTTCTATGCCTACCTGTTAGATCTAGCTGAAAATCTAAAGGTCTGTTTACAAGGTTACATGGGTCAAAAGCAACGAAAACAATAACTCTGCATTTTCCCGTCTGGAAAAAACCCTTAGTGTTTAACCCTGATATTAAAGGCACAGCTAAATGTAACATTTATTACAATGGGTTTATGTGAAGGTTGTTCTGTTCACTTAAATTAAACGTTGTTATATTTTTTAAAGCCTATTAAATGTTAAAATCAATAGTTTTCAAATTATATTGTAATGTTGAATGGCTATAATTAATCAATAAAATTGAGAAAAATTGGCATCAGTGATACTGGCCTTCATTCATAGTGCTTAGTAATAATATTGCATTAAAAATATACTGTCTTTATGTTGTTTCTACATTATTTAGGAGATTAAATGTAAAAGTATACATAAAAATATATTAAAACATGCAATGTTAGATGCTATTTATTCGCTGTTTTTTTATCGGTTGACAGCACTATATCTAAATCTTTTGATTTTGGGTGGAAAATGTAAGATTCACTGTCAATTTCATAATTCTCTTGCTTTTTGCCCATTTATTACTGACTATTTTGCAGTAACTGTGTCCCACAAGGGTATTCCTTAAAAAAAAGAGCTTCTGCATCTCTGATGGCAGAAACTTTGATCATGAATCTTCTTTTTACTTCTGTTATATCAGAATATGACACCCATTCTGTCATCCTGTTCTCATGATTTAGATTTCCCTCTTGGTAGAAGCCTTTGTGTGCTGTAACAAAGCAACTTTGTGCTGCTTTTATTGACCATATATAATTACTGGCCGCTCCAAGTGTTTATGGTTATATAATCAAAAGATAGAATAGAGAAGGGATGATCTACTTGAGCATGCTACTTTTAAAGAAACATATCCGTCATATGGAGGGATCGAGAGGTACATAGTTAGACTACAAAGAGAGACATGTAAGGAATGTACTGTAAATGTAAAATTGGCCATGTACATCCAGTGAAATACAGTTGTCGTTTGTTGCTCCCAAAACAGTACATTGTCATCTAGAGAAAGTGAATCACATAACTTCCAAGAGCATGTCCAGATTATATTTCACCCCAAAATCAAAAGGAATAAATTAGAAACTACATGTTGCTTAGAAAATGAAGCCTTCTTAATGTGGCCATTAAGGTTTTTGCATTGTGACAGTTTTATGACAATTAATCGTATCCCCTGCTCTCAATTCTCATTGTGTTAATGCAAAGAAAATCCCATTCTAATGACTATAATGCAGAAAAAACAATGTTATTTTATGTCATCTTGTTGCAAACACCAATGACTTTTATTGTACCATAGATCTCAAAAGGAGAATGTCTGAAGAATGTGGTCACTCTTTTCATTGCAATTACAAGGAATGGAGCTTTCAGGCTTTAAAAGGACAAAGAAGTACCATAGAAGTGGTTCAATCTTCAGAAGCCATAAGATTTAGAAGACTTGGAAAATTGCGCACAGGTCAAATGAACCACTTTTATGGTACTTCTGTGACCCTTTTGAAGCTCTAGCCCCCATTCTTGAGACATGTACAGTCTCCAAATGTCTCATGAGTAAAATGTGAGTGAACAAATGAAATAATTTTTCGGTAACACTTTACATTAAGGTTTCCTTTGTAAAGGGTTCATAAAGTTGTTTTTTAATGACTAATAACTCCTTTTGCAAACTGCCTAAAAGTGAGCCATTTTTAACAGGCATTTTATAAATACTTGATAAATGTATTTATTTACACTTATTTAACTCAATACCAGATTCCTGATTTATTTAATGATGCAGCAAAAAAAAATACTGTCATAGTGAGACTGAAGGGTGCTGTATTTGTGGTTTTCTCATTAATATCTCATGACTGCCACTTTTCTTAAAATATTCCTTACCAGAGGTTGCTGTCTTACCCATGATATTCCACTGAAAGCTCATGATGCCTATCCACAGCAGTGTATAAAAACTGGTTTCTTATTTATTGAGATGAAATGATCAAACTTTATTATGTCTGGGGGCACGAGCACAACGATAACTTGATGAGATATTAATAATGAATATTTTAATTCCAATATTAGTTCATTGTGAACCTTAATGTAGGGTGGACACATGCAAACCATTTATTAATGAGTTACAAACATGTATAACCTGTGAAAGTGAACCTTAATGTAAAGTGGAAACCTGTGAACTTGTTCACTTCAGGAATCAGGTATTGAGTTAAATAAGTGTTTATTTATTAAGTATTTATAACTTGTGAGTTAAAAATAGCTCACTATTTGGCAGGCATTGCATTAAAGTCACTCTTTTTATTCATGCAGTTATAACTGCTTATCAACGATTTACAATGCACCTTTATAAACCCTTTACAAGGGTTACCCATTACCTATTTTTCTTTTTCTTTTTTCATCCCTTAAAATCCTTTTAAAATTATATGTTTTTCTTTCACTTTACATTCATGAAAATTATAGATTTTTCACCTCACCATAAGAAGCGTTGAAGGAGATAATGTTTTTTTCACATTTTGTCAAATGTGGCAAAAGTTTTCATGAGATTAATCCAAATATATACTAACTTTGAAAAGTGTATACGCTCACCAAGGCTGCATTTGAGCATAAATACAGTAATAACAGTAGTACAGTAAAATACTACTACAATTTAAAATACCTGTTTTCTACTTTAATTTATGTTTAAATGTAATTTACTCCTATGATGCAAACCTGAATTTTAAGCATCACCAGATTTTTGTAAATGTCACTTTTGGTCAATTTAATGCGTTCTTCCTAAATAAAACTATTAATTTGTCAAAATACAAATGTTACTAACCTCAAACTTTTGAACAGTAGTGCTTCTCTTTTGTACATGTTCAAAAATCAAGGATGGTAGAACCTCCTGTAAAGATTGTTGTGACTGAATATTGAAAAATCTCTTTTCCTCCGTCTGTGTAGGACTTTACTATGACATTATACCTGAGACACTACTGGAAGGATGAGCGCTTGTCCTTCGCCAGCACCACAAATAAAAGCATGACTTTCGACGGCCGCTTGGTGAAGAAGATCTGGGTTCCTGACGTCTTCTTCGTCCACTCTAAAAGATCTTTTATTCATGACACCACCACAGAAAATATCATGCTGAGAGTGTTCCCTGATGGTCACGTTCTTTACAGCCTGAGGTAAAAAAGCACATTATCAACACTAGCATTTCTGACTTTTAAGTGAGCCATTATAATTTCAATTATATGTAAGTTATGTATATATGTATAGGGTTTTAAAGTATTTATGTAAATTTACTT
Organism: Gobio gobio; assembly: GCF_949357685.1. Classification (NCBI taxonomy): domain Eukaryota; kingdom Metazoa; phylum Chordata; class Actinopteri; order Cypriniformes; family Gobionidae; genus Gobio; species Gobio gobio. The sequence goes on along the minus strand of NC_137106.1, from coordinate 32,434,463 downwards.
ATACATATGTATTATTCGTGTGTATATATTTTATACAATGTAAGAAAAAGTTAATATTTTTTCAGTTGTTCAGCAGTTACAAAATTTCACCTCCAAGCAACTCAAATGCATGTGGTTTCATTTAAATGAAATGTGGTTTGAAAACAAAAGCACGTCGCTGGGTTTAAGCATTTGCATTTTGCTGTGGTGTTAAAATTAGAATGATGCTTCTGGCTTGTGATGTTTTTGCTGTGTCTTTTGTGCTGCGAGTTAAAAATTAGGCCAAGCTACCTGCGTGCAGGCTATAATCAAGGGCTAGCACTGAGTTCAAAGTCAAATTTCAGGCACTGTTCTGGCTCCAGGGAAAGTGTCATTATTGATGGGACTGGCCCAGATTATTTCCATTGTGTGACAAATGATGGACACTGCTATAGAGAACAGGAGAGAAATACTGAGAGAAAAATGAGATGGCCTTAGTGCCAGTTCAGTAAATGGTGCAAGTATGCTATTCTTGACTAGCATTACTAAGCACATTTTACATTTTTATTCTTAGCAGAAGCTTTCTCATTAAAGCTACTGGCATTTCAAGCCCATATGACTTTCAATTTCTGTGGAACACAAAAGGAGATGCTCCTTTACACTCATTGTATAGAAAAGTGCAGCTTGGAGTTGGACATTCTGCTAGAAAACTCATTTTGCGTTTCACAAATGCAAGAAAGTCAGATCACACTATATATTGGGTGTCTTCAAGTACTATGTACATACATCAAAAAAAAATTTTGCTACAGTGTACTTATTGTATTCATGTTAGATTGCAAAACACTTTTGTTTCTATTGAGATTATATATAAGGTATAATTATAGATATAACTAGAATGTACATTTCCTGAAGAAAATGTGAGTGGTGCTTGCCGTGGCAAAAAAATCCTCTCGGATGCTATGTTGTGTGTACTGGATTCTCACCCGAAACAAAAGAGGCCACCCCCAAGTCTATACGATGTTGTGGAGCTGAGATATGTCCTATTCATGTGATTGTACGGTTGCTAGGGTACTCTATATGGTTGCTATGGAGTGGCTATACAATATATGGGGTGACATTTAAAGACTATTTGCCAGTCTGAGTCAAAAGACCCAACCCCCATGCCTCTACGATGTTCTGATGCAGAGATATAGGTCCTTGTAAACGGTTGCTAGGGTACTCTGTTTGGTTGCTATGGAGGGGCTTGGCAGCATCCAATGATGATACTGCTTGTCTGTATGAATGATATAAACCAACCCCCATGTCTCTAGGATGTTCTGAGGCAGAGATATAGGTCTTGGTAAACGGTTGCTAGGGTACTCTGTTTGGTTGCTATGGAGGGGTTTGGCAGCATCCAATGATGATACTGCTTGTCTGTATGAATGATATAAACCAACCCCCATGCCTCTATGATGTTCTGAAGCAGAGATATAGGTCTTGGTATACGGTTGCTAGGGTACTCTGTTTGGTTGCTAGGGGGGCTTGGCAGCATCCAATGATGATACTGCTTGTCTGTATGAATGATATAAACCAACCCCCATGTCTCTACGATGTTCCGAAGCAGAGATATAGGTCTTGGTATACGGTTGCTAGGGTACTCTGTTTGGTTGCTAGGGGGGCTTGGCAGCATCCAATGATGATACTGCTTGTCTGTATGAATGATATAAACCAACCCCCATGCCTCTATGATGTTCTAAGGCAGAGATATAGGTCTTGGTAAACGGTTGCTAAGGTGTTCTGGGTGGTTGCTAGGGCGTTGCTAGGCGGTTGTTAAGGTGTTCTGGGCGGTTGCTAGGCGGTTGCTAAGGTATTCTGGGTGGTTGCAAGGGCATTGCTAGGCGGTTGCTAAGGTATTCTGGGTGGTTGCTAGGCGGTCGCTAGGGTGTTTTGGGTGGTTGCTAGGGCGTCGCTAGGCGGTTGCTAAGGTATTCGGAGTGGTTGCTAGGGTGTTGCTAGGTGGTTTCTAAGGTATTCTGGGTGGTTGCTATGGTGTTGCTAGGCGGTTGCTAAGGTATTCTGGGTGGTTGCTGGGGCGTTGCTAGGCGGTTGCTAAGGTGTTCTGGGCGGTTGCTAGGCGGTTGCTAAGGTATTCTGGGTGGTTGCTAGGGCGTTGCTAGGCGGTTGCTAAGGTATTCTGGGTGGTTGCTAGGGCGTTGCTAGGCGGTTGCTAAGGTATTCTGGGTGGTTGCTAGGTGGTTGTTAGGGTGTTCTGGATGGTTGCTAGGGCGTTGCTAGGCGGTTGCTAAGGTATTCTGGGTGGTTGCTAGGGCGTTGCTAGGCGGTTGCTAAGGTGTTCTGGGTGGTTGCTAGGGCGTTGCTAGGCGGTTGCTAAGGTATTTTGGGTGGTTGCTAGGCGGTTGCTAGGGTGTTCTGGGTGGTTGCTAGGGCGTTGCTAGGCGGTTGCTAAGGTACTCGGAGTGGTTGCTAGGGTGTTGTTAGGTGGTTGCTATGGTATTCTGGGTGGTTGCTATGGTGTTGCTAGGCGGTTGCTAAGGTATTCTGGGTGGTTGCTAGGGCGTTGCTAGGCGGTTGCTAAGGTATTTTGGGTGGTTGCTAGGCGGTTGCTAGCGTGTTCTGGGTGGTTGCTAGGGCGTTGCTAGGCGGTTGCTAAGGTACTCGGAGTGGTTGCTAGGGTGTTGCTAGGTGGTTGCTATGGTATTCTGGGTGGTTGCTATGGTGTTGCTAGGCGGTTGCTAAGGTATTCTGGGTGGTTGCTAGGGCGTTGCTACGCGGTTGCTAAGGTGTTCTGGGCGGTTGCTAGGTGGTTGCTAAGGTATTCTGGGTGGTTGCTAGGGCGTTGCTAGGCGGTTGCTAAGGTCTTCTGGGTGGTTGCTAGGCATTGCTAAGGTATTGTGGGTGGTCGCTATGTTGTTGTTAGGCAGTTGTCAATTGTCACAAATGGTTACTATGGAGTTTTTATAGAGTTGTTAGCATGTTCTCAGCCTGATTTAGCTGTTAGCTAATCATTATTAGCATGTAGCTATTCACTGCTAGCATGTGTAGCATGTTGAAAGTCCAGTTTGCTAGCATGAGCCAAAAGACCCAACCCCCATGTCTCTATGATGTTCTGATGCAGAGATATAGGTCTTGGTATATGGTTGCTAGGGTACTCTGTTTGGTTGCTAAGGGGGCTTGGCAGCATCCAATGATGATACTGCTTGTCTGTATGAATGATATAAACCAACCCCCATGTCTCTATGATGTTCTGAAGCAGAGATATAGGTCTTGGTATATGGTTGCTAGGGTACTATGTTTGGTTGCTAGGGGGGCTTGGCAGCATCCAATGATGATACTGCTTGTCTGTATGAATGATATAAACCAACCCCCATGCCTCTATGATGTTCTGAAGCAGAGATATAGGTCTTGGTATACGGTTGCTAGGGTACTCTGTTTGGTTGCTAGGGGGGCTTGGCAGCATCCAATGATGATACTGCTTGTCTGTATGAATGATATAAACCAACCCCCATGTCTCTATGATGTTCTGAGGCAGAGATATAGGTCTTGGTATACGGTTGCTAGGGTACTCTGTTTGGTTGCTAGGGGGGCTTGGCAGCATCCAATGATGATACTGCTTGTCTGTATGAATGATATAAACCAACCCCCATGTCTCTATGATGTTCTGAGGCAGAGATATAGGTCTTGGTAAACGGTTGCTAGGTTACTCTGTTTGGTTGCTATGGAGGGGCTTGGCAGCATCTAATGATGATACTGCTTGTCTGTATGAATGATATAAACCAACCCCCATGCCTCTATGATGTTCTGAGGCAGAGATATAGGTCTTGTTATACGGTTGCTAGGGTACTCTGTTTGGTTGCTATGGAGTGGCTTGGCAGCATCCAATGATGATACTGCTTGTCTGTATGAATGATATAAACCAACCCCCATGTCTCTACGATGTTCCGAAGCAGAGATATAGGTCTTGGTATACGGTTGCTAGGGTACTCTGTTTGGTTGCTAGGGGGGCTTGGCAGCATCCAATGATGATACTGCTTGTCTGTATGAATGATATAAACCAACCCCCATGTCTCTATGATGTTCTGAGGCAGAGATATAGGTCTTGGTAAACGGTTGCTAGGTTACTCTGTTTGGTTGCTATGGAGGGGCTTGGCAGCATCTAATGATGATACTGCTTGTCTGTATGAATGATATAAACCAACCCCCATGCCTCTATGATGTTCTGAGGCAGAGATATAGGTCTTGTTATACGGTTGCTAGGGTACTCTGTTTGGTTGCTATGGAGTGGCTTGGCAGCATCCAATGATGATACTGCTTGTCAGTATGAATGATATAAACCAACCCCCATGTCTCTACGATGTTCTGATGCAGAGATATAGGTCTTGGTATATGGTTGCTAGGGTACTCTGTTTGGTTGCTAAGGGGGCTTGGCAGCATCCAATGATGATACTGCTTGTCTGTATGAATGATATAAACCAACCCCCAGGCCTCTATGATGTTCTGAAGCAGAGATATAGGTCTTGGTATACGGTTGCTAGGGTACTCTGTTTGGTTGCTAGGGGGGCTTGGCAGCATCCAATGATGATACTGCTTGTCTGTATGAATGATATAAACCAACCCCCATGCTTCTATGATGTTCTGAGGCAGAGATATTGGTGTTGCTAAACGGTTGCTAGGCTGCTTGATAATGGTTGCTAGGGTGTGGCTAGGAAGTGTTGAAGGTGATTTGTGATTGGCTGTTGATGCCCCAAGTCAAACAAACCCACCCTCGTATTTCTACGCCACTTCTATCCAAAGATATCCCTTTGACCTCTTTCAATGGAAGTGTATGGGATCAGTTGCTAGGGAGCTCTAAATGGTTGCTAGGGCGTGGCTTCATATGTTGACAATCATCCTGAGATAGTGATTGGTTGGCTGAGTAAATTGAGCCCACCCTCTTGTCTCTGAGACACTGTGAGCCAGAGCTATGGTCAATACAAAATCCTTATGCAATTTCCCATAGTAAGAGAAACGCATGAGTTTTATGGGACGTCCCTCCCCATTATAAGTCAATGGGGAAATTTGAGGAAATTTGGGGAGCTCTAGCGCCCCAGGGGTACAACTTATACCCCATTGCGATGTGTCATCTTACAGGGCCTGGCAGCCTCTTCAAATGTGGTGAACCACGAGTTTCTCCGAAATCCTCGCTCAGAGTTATGACTCGTTAAAAATTTTCGCAATGTTAAGTCTATGGGATTTTTTTCGCTACTTTTTCGCCCCTGGGGCGAACACCGCACCCCCGACCCCTTAGAAAAGATATAGCACACCATTCCCGAATAAGCAGCACGTTTTGACACCTCATTCATGGGTCTGTGACAAAAACTGTGGGAGGAGTAGCGGGACAAAATGTTGTCCGGAATAAGAATAAAGAATAACTAGAATGTACATTTCCTGAAGAAAATGTGAGTGGTGCTTGCCGTGGCAAAAAAATCCTCTCGGATGCTATGTTGTGTGTACTGGATTCTCACCCGAAACAAAAGAGGCCACCCCCAAGTCTGTACGATGTTGTGGAGCTGAGATATGTCCTATTCATGTGTTTGTACGGTTGCTAGGGTACTCTATATGGTTGCTATGGAGTGGCTATACAATTTATGGGGTGACATTTAAAGACTATTTGCCAGTCTGAGTCAAAAGACCCAACCCCCATGCCTCTACGATGTTCTGATGCAGAGATATAGGTCCTTGTAAATGGTTGCTAGGGTACTCTGTTTGGTTGCTATGGAGGGGCTTGGCAGCATCCAATGATGATACTGCTTGTCTGTATGAATGATATAAACCAACCCCCATGTCTCTAGGATGTTCTGAGGCAGAGATACAGGTCTTGGCAAACGGTTGCTAGGGTACTCTGTTTGGTTGCTATGGAGGGGTTTGGCAGCATCCAATGATGATACTGCTTGTCTGTATGAATGATCTAAACCAACCCCCATGCCTCTATGATGTTCTGAAGCAGAGATATAGGTCTTGGTATACGGTTGCTAGGGTACTCTGTTTGGTTGCTAGGGGGGCTTGACAACATCCAATGATGATTCTGCTTGTCTGTATGAATGATGTAAACCAACCCCCATGTCTCTACGATGTTCCGAAGCAGAGATATAGGTCTTGGTATACGGTTGCTAGGGTACTCTGTTTGGTTGCTAGGGGGGCTTGGCAGCATCCAATGATGATACTGCTTGTCTGTATGAATGATATAAACCAACCCCCATGTCTCTATGATGTTCTGAGGCAGAGATATAGGTCTTGGTAAACGGTTGCTAGGGTACTCTGTTTGGTTGCTAGGGGGGCTTGGCAGCATCCAATGATGATACTGCTTGTCTGTATGAATGATATAAACCAACCCCCATGTCTCTACGATGTTCCGAAGCAGAGATATAGGTCTTGGTACACGGTTGCTAGGGTACTCTGTTTGGTTGCTAGGGGGGCTTGGCAGCATCCAATGATGATACTGCTTGTCTGTATGAATGATATAAACCAACCCCCATGTCTCTATGATGTTCTGAGGCAGAGATATAGGTCTTGGTAAACGGTTGCTAGGGTAGTCTGTTTGGTTGCTATGGAGGGGCTTGGCAGCATCCAATGATGATACTGCTTGTCTGTATGAATGATATAAACCAACCCCCATGCCTCTATGATGTTCTGAGGCAGAGATATAGGTCTTGGTATATGGTTGCTAGGGTACTCTGTTTGGTTGCTAAGGGGGCTTGGCAGCATCCAATGATGATACTGCTTGTCTGTATGAATGATATAAACCAACCCCCATGCCTCTATGATGTTCTGAAGCAGAGATATAGGTCTTTGTATACGGTTGCTAGGGTACTCTGTTTGGTTGCTAGGGGGGCTTGGCAGCATCCAATGATGATACTGCTTGTCTGTATGAATGATATAAACCAACCCCCATGTCTCTATGATGTTCTGAGGCAGAGATATAGGTCTTGGTAAACGGTTGCTAGGGTACTCTGTTTGGTTGCTATGGAGGGGCTTGGCATCATCCAATGATGATACTGCTTGTCTGTATGAATGATATAAACCAACCCCCATGTCTCTATGATGTTCTGAGGCAGAGATATAGGTCTTGGTAAACGGTTGCTAGGCTGCTTGATAATGGTTGCTAGGGCGTGGCTAGGAAGTGTTGACGGTGATTTGTGATTGGCTGTTGATGCCCCGAGTCAAATAAACCCACCCTCGTGTTTCTCTGACACTTCTATCCAAAGATATCCCTTTGATCTCTTTCAATGGAAGTCTATGGGATCAGTTGCTAGGGAGCTCTAAATGGTTGCTAGGGCGTGGCTTCATACGTTGACAATCATGCTGAGATGGTGATTGGCTGTCTGAGTAAATTGAGCCCACCCCCTTGTCTCTGAGACACTGTGAGCCAGAGCTGTGGTCAATACAAAATCCCTATGCAATTTCCCATAGTAAGAGAAACACATGAGTTTTATGGGACGTCCCTCCCCATTATAAGTCAATGGGGAAATTTGGGGAGCTCTAGCGCCCCAGGGGTACAACTCACACCCCTTTGAGATGTGTCATCTTACAGGGCCTGTCAGCCTCTTCAAATGTGGTGACACACGAGCTTCTACGAAATCCTCGCTCAGAGTTATGACTCGTTAAAAATTTTCGCAATGTTAAGTCTATGGGATTTTTTTCGCTACTTTTTCGCCCCTGGGGCGAACACCGCACCCCCGACCCCTTAGAAAAGATATAGCACACCATTCCCGATTAAGCCGCACGTTTTGACACCTCATTCATGGGTCTGTGACAAACGGTGCGGGAGGAGTAGCGCGCCGAAATGTTGTGTGAAATAATAAGAATAACTAGAATGTACATTTCCTGAAGAAAATGTGAGTGGTGCTTGCAGTGGCAAAAAAATCCTCTCGGATGCTACTGGGATGCAAAAAAGCCAAGCAACATGTCTGTAGGTTGTTCTGGGACAGAGATATAGGTCTTGGTATACGGTTGCTAGGGTACTCTGTTTGGTTGCTAGGGAGGCTTGGCAGCATCCAATGATGATACTGCTTGTCTGTATGAATGATATAAACCAACCCCCATGTCTCTACGATGTTCCGAAGCAGAGATATAGGTCTTGGTATACGGTTGCTAGGGTACTCTGTTTGGTTGCTAGGGGGGCTTGGCAGCATCCAATGATGATACTGCTTGTCTGTATGAATGATATAAACCAACCCCCATGTATCTATGATGTTCTGAGGCAGAGATATAGGTCTTGGTATATGGTTGCTAGGGTACTCTGTTTGGTTGCTAAGGGGGTTTGGCAGCATCCAATGATGATACTGCTTGTCTGTATGAATGATATAAACCAACCCCCATGCCTCTATGATGTTCTGAGGCAGAGATATAGGTCGTGATTAACGGTTGCTAGGCTGCTTGATAATGGTTGCTAGGGCGTGGCTAGGAAGAGTTGAAGGTGATTTGTGATTGGCTGTTGATGCCCCGAGTCAAACAAACCCACCTTCATGTTTCTCTGACACTTCTATCCAAAGATATCCCTTTGATCTCTTTCAATGGAAGTCTATGGGATCAGTTGCTAGGGAGCTCTAAATGGTTGCTAGGGCGTGGCTTCATAGGTTGACAATCATCCTGAGATAGTGATTGGCTGTCTGAGTAAATTGAGCCCACCCCCTTGTCTCTGAGACACTGTGAGCCAGAGCTATGGTCAATACAAAATCCCTATGCAATTTCCCATTGTAAGAGAAACACATGCGTTTAATGGGACGTCCCTCCCCATTATAAGTCAATGGGGAAATTTGAGGAAATTTGGGGAGCTGTAGCGCCCCAGGGGTACAACTTATACCCCATTGAGATGTGTCATCTTACAGGGCCTGCCAGCCTCTTCAAATGTGGTGACCCACGAGTTTCTCCGAAATCCTCGCTCGGAGCTATGAGGCGTCAAAGTTTCCGCAATGTTAAATCCCATTGACTTTTCGGTTACTTTTTCGCCCCTGGGGCGAACATCGCACCCCCGATCCCTTAGAAAAGATATAGCACACCATTCCCGTATAGGCCGGTCGATTTGACGCCTCATTCGTGGGTGTGTGACAAAAAATGTGTGAGGAGTAGCGTGCCGAAATTCTGTGTGGAAGATGATTAAGAATAATAATAATAAGCCATTCCTGGGTTACATAGTATATATACGCCTTGCTACGCAAGCTCCACGAATATTAATAAGTATGGAGAATAACAATATTGATGCCTTGCTTCGCAAGGCCCACTAATAAGTATGTTTGAGAGTGATGGTGATGCCTTGCTGCGCAAGGCATCACTAAAAAGCGTTCTGGGGCAAGATAGTAATAGTGATGCCTTGCTTCGCAAGCACCACTAATAAGAACCGTTCCTGGGTTACATAGTATATATACGCCTTGCTAAACAAGCTCCACGAATATTAATAAGTATGGAGAATAACAATATTGATGCCTTGCTTCGCAAGGCACACTAATAAGTATGTTTGAGAGTGATGGTGATGCCTTGCTTCGCAAGGCATCACTAAAACCGTTCTGGGGCAAGATAGTAATAGTGATGCCTTGCTTCGCAAGCACCACTAATTATATAATAATATTATAATTAATAACAGATGTAATTATATGCAGGTATTTTTAAAATACAAGTACAATGTAAAACATGTTAGGTCAACATGTAAGGGGTGTGTCTGCTGTGAGACTTCAGTGTAAACGGCCACTGCTGTGATTGGCTAACATCTTTGCATATGAAATATCTAGTATTACATGTGGGACTCTCTAGAAAACTTTTAGCATGTTTTTACTATTATAGCTCTCAAGGTTAATTAACTAATCATGAAAAGTGTTGATTTATAGCATTATATTTAGATTGTGGCATGAAAGGTTGCAGTGATGAGAGTTGTATCCAATCACAGACATGTTGAGCGCATGAATGCAGTGATTTCGTCATTGCAACTCGATTTCTGCTGCACTCTCACAAATGTTTTCATCATAACTAACAGTGCAAACACAATGTAAATAAGAGATTAGTTGATTATTATGGGAGTTTTGGCGCAAGTCAAGAACTCAGTCACTGATAAATTTGCTTAAATTTGATTGACAGCTCCAGCGATTGTAGAAGGAATCGTTCTTTGATCGCTTTCTATATATAATTTTATCAGTTTAAATTACAGATTATTTTCATCCTACTAAGAGAAACAATGTGGAGTTGAGCGTTTAGTCACTGGTTTGATTTACTGTCACAGACAAAAACATCTGACTGTACATGAATCATTACATATCAGAAATCACTGGTCACAGATCAGGCGTTAGAATTAACAATTTCTTACATGTTGTGGCATTACTGTCGAGTCCATATTGTAAAAGTCTGTTTGCAAAGCCTGTGCCGAAATTGCGACTGATTCTCTACCAAAGAATCCACATTGACATGTTCCAAATACAAATAAATAATGTTCAACTGAGACATTCACATTGTTGAAAATAAATAACCACATTCCTAGCATTAAGTAGCCTGGTCCTACCAGACTCTCGTACATTTCATTTGTACAGAGAGTCTGGCCACTCTCCATTGACAAGCGTTTACTTCCTTGAAGGCGGGTACTCTGTTGACGTTTAAAACTATTGGATCTGCCATGAGCCACTCTGGATCTGCCATAACCAATCGCTAACGTTTGGTCGTGACGTATATGTCATGCGCCGTTCGCCTCTGTTTCTCACATGGAAGTCCGTAAAAATAAATGTGCAGCCACCTCAGTGATAAAACCTCATGCATTCAGATTGTGATTTATTCACGATGTAGGGGAGAGTTTTGTGACCAGGAAAGCGCCGCTCACGTGGTCCATAACATGATTGTATGCTGTAAATAAAATATCATATGCTTAGTATGATAAGAATAAATGCTGCCGTAAATAACAGCCCAATTTAAATGTTTACGTGCTTTTCTTCCTTTTATATTTTGAGCGGTGATGAAATATATTGCTCTTGAAAATACTTACCAGCATTTAAAGAAATACAAGTCTAGAAATGCATCCAAATTACAGCAAAGCGCAACCGCACGGTGCTCTGCAGTGGTCAATAAGGATATAAACAGTGAATTTTGAATTTTGATATATTCTTGAAAACTCAAAGATGTGGATTCGGACAGCAATTAAATGACCACATGACCTTGGTGTTTGTCTAAAACAGTAGGTAACTCTGCCAGGATTTTTACGTGGGTGGTGGGAGACGGACGGCAATAAAATCACTGACTAGCCCCTGTAAATGATGACAATACCTTCCGACCGGACAAGAAACAATTACTGGGGCTTCAGCCAACTCCTTCACCACTAATGGAGCGAGCTGGAAAATCAAACTTTTACCAACAAAACTCAGCAAAGATTGTTCTTGCTCCGGCTTTAACTTCTGGATATTCGGCCGTGGTGCCACAACGGAATGAATGGCTTCGCTCGCATCTTTTCTCCGCCGCCATTACTGAACTACAACTCAAACTAGCGCACGACATCAACGTCATCGTTCTCAGCCACTCCCTTTGTTCGCTGATTGGACCGGTAAAATTTTTTCCTGAGAAAACCTAAGACTATACTGCAGTCCCAGACGGAGTACTGAAGGAAAATTTAAATTGAGCGGAAGTAGGAGGGCGGGGCCAGGCTAAGCATTAAGATCCTTTGGAAGGGAATTTTATTTTGAGTCCAGTGAGACTGTATTGCTCTTCTCTCATCATCTCACTAACACGCCAGTGCGTGGGGTCAAAGTTGCGATGATGAAGTAGGCATTGATTTTCTTCTGCAGAGGCTGTCTTTCCCCTATCTTCATAGATAGGCACATTCCACAAAGAGTCGTTTTCTGGGCATGAGGGCGAATAAATGATGACAGAATTTTCATTTTTGGGTGAATTATCAATACAGATGCCACTTCCCTTAAAACTGCAAATGAAAATTCCATGGATTTTAGGTTCAACAACTGAAGTCTGTGAGAAATATGATGAAATATAAAGATCTAAGACGTTGGGTTTCTGTATTTTCATCCATGTTATGGTTCTTATGCCCAGGGTGACCGTTACAGCAGCCTGCAACATGGACTTCAGCCGTTTCCCGCTGGATTCACAGACCTGCACTTTGGAGTTGGAGAGTTGTGAGTGAATCACTAATTTGTGTTATTTTTAGTGTGGCACATGCTCAATCCACTCTGCCAAGTTAGTTTTTCCTGAATTGGATCCTTTTTTTCCTAGACGCCTACACGGATGAGGATCTGATGCTGTACTGGAAAAGTGGAGATGAGTCTTTGAGTATAGATGAAAAAATCTCTCTCTCTCAGTTCCTCATACAGAAGTTTCACACTACCTCTCGGCTGGCTTTCTACAGCAGCACAGGTATGTAGGGATTATTTGTCAAGTTGATTTATTTCAAACACTGTGACCCCAAGATGGTTTTGGACACTTAAGTCACACTTAAGTGTATGAATGTCATTACATTCAATATCAAAGCGAGTGGCATCTGCAAGCAAATTATGCCAGAGCTTTCCTCCGAACTAACTTCAGTTCTCTATGCTGGGTTTACAGTGACATTTAACCTGTGCCACTGGTTCATCAGATTGTGTTCAACAACCACAATGTGTCCTAATTTTAGACAATGTATAAATATTTGTATCATTTACAACCTAACAAACATGTTTTTGTGAAAAATGTAGCTTGAAAAGTGTGTACATTTGTCCAAACTTTTAAACAGTAGTGTAAATGTCACTTGTTTTTGATATATTCTTTTATTTAATCCAATAAATTTAGTTTTTAAGTGTGGCTGAAGTGTTGCTAGGTTAATGCTTGACTCGATCATCCATCTGTATTTTTCTCTCTTTCTCTCTTTAGGCTGGTACAACCGCCTATACATAAACTTTACGCTTCGCCGTCACATCTTCTTCTTCCTGCTGCAGACTTATTTCCCTGCCACGCTTATGGTTATGTTGTCCTGGGTGTCGTTCTGGATTGATCGCAGGGCCGTTCCAGCCAGAGTTTCATTAGGTAAGCTTATCACAAATCAGCATTTTGGACTCAGGCATCACTGCTGCTTCCCATGTCATGTCACGCACCTGCAGATCTTAACAGGATGTGCTGATTTTATCCAGGTATCACCACGGTGCTCACCATGTCCACCATCATCACTGGGGTGAACGCCTCCATGCCCAGGGTCTCCTACATCAAAGCTGTGGACATTTACCTGTGGGTTAGCTTTGTGTTTGTGTTCCTGTCCGTCTTGGAGTACGCGGCAGTCAACTATCTGACAACGGTCCAGGAGAGGAGAGAGCGGAAGCTCAGAGATCGAGCAGTTCGAGAGCAGGTAAAAAAAAACTGTGAATTTATGAAAATGTATTTTCAATTATGGGTGCATGATTTTTTAAAGAACCCATGAAATACATGAAATGTAGTATTGTGGCTCTTAGTCCTTGTTTGTTAGTTTTGAGTGTAATCTATCTGTTAACATACACCTAAAAATTGCTTTATCATCTCAGAAAGAAAATATGGTTATTTGCATTATTAAAGTATGTTTATAAAATGTCTTTTAGCAATCCCATGAAATAATCAGTCTAGAAATAGATTTTTAAGAGCTATTGAAAATCATGGCTGAAATGAATACCAGTTCAATCATCAAACTGGAAATGAAAGTCGAGTGCAGTGCATTGTGGGATACAGCAAAGAACATGGCATACTCTTTTTATACACTTGTTTTGCTCTGCCAGTAGTTTGGGTACAGAAAATTCATAATCTTTCCACATTATAAATACTATATACTGCAAAAATAATAATAGTTGTATGGTAGTATGCAATAGACCTTATTCACAGCAGCCCCATCTTTGTGAGGGAATGACATGCTACTCTTAATTTTTTTGCTGACGAAACACTAGAAATATCTTATCAAGAAATGTCAGTAGACAAAAAAAAAAACAGTGTTTTATTGCTGATGCCATTGAGAACACGGCAAGTCTCTCCCTCACTGCCTCGCACTTTTATGCCTGTCATGGCACTGCTCTGTCTATTCCATAGCCACACAAGCTGTGTAGAATTGATATTTGAATACTAGCATACTACTTACTACACAATGCCTACTATTTAGCAAAAATCTCTGCATTGCATGTAAATATGAAATTACGTAAATTTGTACATTTTAATGTGTTTGAAAGACAAAAGCCTCCCAAAGACATTAAAGGTGCAGTGTGTAGTATTTATGAGGATCTGTTAAAGGGATAGTTCACCCAAAAACAACATTTTTATGTTTATCTGCTTACCCCCAGGGCATCCAAGATGTAGGTGTCTTTGTTTCTTCAGTAGAACACAAATGAAGATTTTTAACTCCAACCGTTGCAGTGTGATAGTCGTATAATGCATGTCAATGGGGATATTTTAGAGTATGAGAGCACTGAGAGTAAAAACACATAGACATATGAATCCTTATTAAACCATGCGGCTCGTAGCAACACATTGATGTCTTAAGACACGAAACGATCGGTTTCTGCGAGAAACTGAACAGTATTTATGTTATTTTTTTACCTCTTATCAGACAAATGTCATCTAGTTTTCCCAGTGCCATAACTTCCGGCGAATAAGGTCAAAATACTAGCGCGATCAAAGATATATATACGTAGATGCCTCATTCGACCGATCCGCGTAGGCACTAATGAGGAATCTATGTATATATCTATGATCGCGCCGGTATTTTGCATGTATTTTGACCTTATTCGCCGGAAGTGATGGCGCGGGGACGGCTGATGCAGAGCCATAGAAAAAAATGAAATACATTTTTAAATATGGATATTTTTCTTACACAAACGCATCGATTTGCTTCAGAAGGCCTGATTTGATGGACAGATGCATTTTTTATGGACTTCAAAAACAGAGCAACTATCACTGCTATTATAATGCTTGGATTAGCCAGAACATTTTTAATAAAACTCAGATTTTATTCGTTTGAAAGAAGAATGTCATATACACCTCGGATGATTTGAGGGTGAGTAAATCATGGGCTAATTTTCATTTTTGGGTGAACTATCCCTTTAACAGAAATGCACAGTGTTGGGAATAACGGCGTTACAGATAAACGGCGTTACTAACGGAATTATTTTTTTCAGTAACGAGTAATCAAACGAATTACTGTTCCTCCCGTTACAACGCCGTTAGCGTTACTGAGGGGAAAAACGCGGCGTTAGTCGCGTTACTATAATTGACCTCACTGAAGCGCTTTTCATCCGAACAGGCTCTCTGTCAGTCGGACCTGCAACGTGTGTGTGTGTGTGTGTGTGTGTGTGCGCGCGCGCACACCAGCCATGCGTGTTGGGGGTGGGTGCGGTGGTGCACATAACTGATGATGATTGGTGGGTGGGAGACAAGGTTGAAGTTGATAGGTTGAGTTCACACCTATTTTTTTCACGGTCTATGGTTCATACACACACACACACACACACACACACACACACACACACACACCAATGACGCACACGCATATGCACATTCAGCGATGGTCCAACGACTTCAAAGGTAGCTTTCGCAAACTGGAAGTATAAGCGCTACTTTTCCCTCGTTGAGGTGAAAGGTAAGAATATGTATGTAACATGAAACTTATGCCCAGGAAGAAAGAGTCTCTCCACGCCGGTGGCAAGTGATTCTGAAGCGCCTCACATCATCATATGCCACAAAATTAGTGGCTAAAAACCCAGGTGATAACGTGAGCTCCACTACCAAAGAAAAGTATAGTACGGATAATATTTACTCAATATTTACACTATAGTAGGCCTACTGATAATATTTACAATAATGCATTTGAATTTGATAGGTGTCTCTTACATTGTCCCACAGCAACATTACAATAGTGTACATTAATGTACAATGTTTTATAATAATAATTTATTCTATTTAGTGTCCAATTCATTCATTTAACATATCTAATATTGGGGGCATCCAAGTTATTTGACATATTTGAACATTTGGAAAAAAAAAAAAAAAAGTAACGCAGTAATTACTTTCCCTGGTAATTAGTTACTTTTATAATGATGTAACTCAGTTACTAACTCAGTTACTATTTGTAAGAAGTAACTAGTAACTATAACTAATTACTTTTTTAAAGTAACGTGCCCAACACTGGAAATGCAACATATTACACATTTTCAGTGGTGTATAAAGACCTTACATAGTGAAGCGTTATGTTTTTATTACCTTAGAATGAGCCATTTCAATCTACATACACCGGCCCCCTTACAGTGAAATCGTCATTTTGCGCCACTATGTTTCTACAGTATCCTTAAACAGAAAAACTGCTCTATAGCGCTAGCTACTCTCTGCTGTCTCAGACAACAACATTTTTTGTCCTGTTTCGGCCACCGTACCTTCTCTACGTGCTTTGAAAGGAAGGGGTGAGCGGTGGGCGGTTGCAATTCGCAGCCTCACCGAAAGATGCCGCTTAAATTTACACAGTGCACCTTTAATACATGATTAAATAACTCACTGAAACTGAGTGATAATTCAAATAATAATTCATGTGTTAATCAGAAGTTAATTAGATGCTGTGAGTGGGTCTCAGTTTTCAGTGATAGTCACATGAGTAATGGCTGGTCTGTGTGTGCAATACCACAAACCTGAAAGACCTTCTGAACGTATACAAACTTATACATAGGCTTTTTTTGAAAAGAAAATGTAAAAGATAAAAAAGTAGTAGGGAGAATCAATGAATTATGAATATTTGACTGCCATTGTGAGAATAACATGTAATCAATAAAAAAGTAACTAGTCTAATACGAATATTTATTTTAAAGTGTAATATAATCTAATTACAAGTAGCCTACTTCATTTTTGGAATCTGATTATGTAATCCAGATTACATGTAATAAATTACTACCCAGCTCTGCATACTATATACTACAAACTACTCATGTTAAAAGGCTATTGGCTTTTTTTAAAGGCCCTTCTTTATTGTGGCCATCCAACTTTTTCAGTGGCCTTGGTTTATTAGTGCCAACTGATAATTTGCCCTTGTTAATGATCTCTTCTCTCTCTTTGTCCTCTGTTCTCTCTGGGCCAATTTAACATGTTCCAGTCATTGCCATGCACCTGCGGTATGTCCCACACCAGGACCATGATGTTGGATGGGACCTACAGTGAGGCGGACACCAACAGCTTGGCCGGCTACACAGAGGCTCACATGGTTCCAGAAGAAGTGGTGTCGGAGAAACAGGAACATATGGTGGTCCACCTGTCAATGAGCAGCGAGTCCAACGGCACTAAGAAAAAGGGCATCCGCGCCTTCCGCATAATGCAGAACACGCATGCCATTGATAAGTACTCCCGCATGATCTTCCCGGGAGCCTATATAGTTTTCAACCTTATTTACTGGTCGGTGTACTGCTGATCGTTCTCCAGCTACATCCATCTTGCACTCTTTTGGACTTTTGGAGGTTTATACAACCATCCTTCTGACTTTTTGATGCACATCAAACATTGGCTCATGCGATACCAAACTGCAGTTACCTTTGTCACTTTCATACGCAAAAAGACTGGCATAATGCAGAGAGAAAAATGGCTGAGTGCTTCATATAGGCCTTTTCAGGTTTTTGACAAATTAACTGTTAAACACTTATCAGACTTTTGTACGGGCTTGTGCTTTCTCCTCATGTTTGCGTCATTGGACTATTAATGGTATGTACAGAGCAAGAAAGTCTGGTTGTAGCTTCTCTTTTAAAGGTGTACTAATTAATTACTTTTTTATACCAAAAAAAATGAATAGTGCTTTTAACAGATATGATGTCACATGAGATCCAGTCATATCATTGGCCTAGAAAATACAGTTTTTTTTCTACTTAAGGTGGGTTGCACCCTCATTTGATAATAAATTCGAGCAATTTAATAAGTTTATCTATATTTATTTATATAGCAAAGATTTATACATAATTTTATAGTACTCAAGGTGCTTTGCAAAAATAAACAAAAAGGACATATAATATAAACCAAATACAATATAACGATACAACTTTTTTGTCATCAGACTACGAAAATGAACAGAACAAAACAAATAACAAATTAAACAGCTCCGATGTAAAGTGGCAGTGGTTAATAAACACAATGTAATGCATTAACAATAACTTCAAATTATTTAGTGCACCTTTAAGTCTATTTATTTGCTTTTCTGCACAATGTCCAGTTTTATTTCATTTAGGCAAGGCTGTTTGTTTAATGCTAAGGCAATCACTCATGTTAATATATCGTAATTTACAGTAACAAGAAAGAATCTCCCTTCAGTTCGAGGTTTGTTTGGGTGTGCGTGTTATGTGGAGTGAGTGTGTATGTGTGTCTATTTGATACCATTATATTTCTCATGCAAAATAAATCAGTATGTCTTCACTGTGGTTCATCTGTATGCATGTTAGTTTTATTTATTATACTTATATTTTATATCAGTTATACTTCAACCTGAACTTGCCATGATACCTTACGAGAGTTGAGTGCAAAGCTTGTTCGTGTAGGCAGTCAGGGCAGGCTAAAGGTGAGGTTGTGATGAAATACAACTTGAAACTGCCTTATGTGCAACGTTAAACACTGAAGGTGATGGTTAATTTTGGTGGGACGATTTTAGTGCACGTTAGTACACATATAGGCATCACATGCAAAAATAAAAATAAAAAAACTGTTACTGTAAATGAAAATACTGTGAACTATGTGCTTGAAGTTTGTGTTTATATTTGAAGGTATAACTAAATCATCTAATCTATGAAGACAGTTCCACTCCATAAGATGTATCTGTAATTGTTGAAATTAAGAATGTAATATGTGTTGACCAGAAAAAGGTGCAATGTAATTAAACGTTTGTAATAAATATATATATATATATATATATATATATATATATATATATATATATATATATATATATATATATATAGACCTGAACATATTTTAAAAAATGTGTAAAGGAGAAGATTATTGTTAGTTATGTTGCATTGTATTATCACTCAGTACCCCTGAAACTACCAGTCCTAAGATAATAATTTAAGTAAAAAAAAACATCATTACTACTGTGTTATGACAGAAAGCAGAATTACATTTTTTTTTAAATTTGCAAGGTTTCACAGTTGAGTCCCTGCTTTTTGTCTGCACTATTGGATGTTTATGAAAGCATATAAAAATGTGATATTAAAGTCAGCCTTTATCCTTAATGTCCTTTTTCTTTGAGTTCAACACGTTCAAATGGCTCTGGTGAGATTAATAGTTTTTTGTCATTTTAATCAGAGCTGTCTTTTTCTAGTAAAACCTTATTTTATTCATAAATAAAAACTGATATTCTAATAACACGTTTGAGGGAATCCATGGTTCAAGATGCTAATTCTCTTCCAAACTGTGGAATTTATAGATAATTTGCCTAATTTTTAATGGGTCCATAAAAACAAAAAGCTACAGCATTTCATTTGTACGGTTATTTTACTGGCAGGCAGCTCTCACCATGTTGCCCACTGAAGTTAAGCAGGGTTGAGCCTGGTTAGTACCTGGATGGGAGACCTGGGAGGAGGTGTGTGGGTCCTAACACCCTACTATTGTAATGGGGACATTAAGTCCCTCGGATGAGACGTTAAACCGAGGTCCTGACTCTCTGTGGTCATAAAAATCCCTGAAAAAGAGTAGGGGTGTAACCCCAACATCCTGGCCAAATTTGTCCATCATCATGGCCTCCTAATCATACTGATTGACTTCATCAATCTGTCTCCTCTCCACCAATAAGCTAGTGTGTGTTCTGGTGCAATATGGCTGCCCATCCAGGTGGATGCTGCACATAGATTGGTGCAGGGATGACATAAATTTGTAGGCCAAAACACTAACGAATTAGCATTTTAGCACATCCGGTTCCCTCGTCCCGAAGTCAATGGGTTTTGAAATAGGTTTTTGTTTAAATGGCTGAAATAAGGTCTGTGGTGAACACAAGCTCAAGACATTTTCACGTTTTATTCAACATAAAATACATAAGTAATACCCAATTGAAGCTGTTACATGTTGTGAAAAAGGCTAACAAGTGGCTAAATGAGACTACAGAAACAGTTGGGGAGATTAAACATCATCACGTCGAACAGGTAAACTCAGTCTTCTTTTACAGCCTCATTATGCTTAGAATTGTGCTCTTATAAACTATTCTAACACAAACATTTTTTGTATAAAATCTGAAAAAGTTGTCCGAAGCTTGTGGGACTGTGGTGTAGTTTGTTTATAGCCTACCTTTAGCTTTTTGTTTTTTTACTTCTGCCGACTGCATTTAGGCTTCAAAATTCATAAAAGCTGTGTTCATCTGTGATCATTTTCTTGAGGGACAAAACTTGTAAGTATCATAAACTTGTGTTGGTCATGGAGCTTGTTTTTTTGCAATAATCCAAACCCTTTTAGGTTTTTGTCGAGGGAACCAGTGTGAACTGTCTGTCAGTGGGCCTACCAAGTGATGTCATACCTGCACCATTGGTGGAAGTTGAGGAGATTCCCCCCAAAATGTTATGGAATTTTCTTTGGAAGAACAGATCTCATAAAGTTAGGAAATTTGTTTTGTCTAATAGGCATTTTGAGGGTGGATTGGAAATGTAAAATTTTAAGGAATTAGTCAGTTCTTTTAGAATTAGTTGAAAAAATGTCTATAATGACTCAATTTGGTTCTATATCCCCAATGTTGTATTTAGTGGTTTAAAGTTTCTTTTAAAATGATTTCTAAATTATCAGTTTCTCTCTCTAACTTTCACCAACAAGCTTTACTTGCTTGGAAATTGTGTTATGTGCAAAACTTTTCTCCTCACAAAGAAATTGTGCTGAATAACTTGAACATTTTAATCCGAAACAATTCCTTTTTTTTTTTCTTTTTTTTTTTTTGGTCAGCTGGTATGATTGAGGTATTGTTTTTGTTTTGGATTCATTTTAAAATAATGCCTTATACTGGATTATGAAGAATTTATGACTTTGTATAATTGTCTTCTGCCTGATAGGACTTTCAATTCAAAGCTTTGTCTCCAAGTTATGTGCACTTATTTAAAACACACCTTTGCTTTAATGAAAAATACTTTTTGACAGTATTCTAGAAGAGAGCACTCCCTGAAAAATATTGTATGTCCAATAAAATAAGAGAGGTAGGCTACACTTTAAGATTCTACAACATAATGTCTTACAAACTCAGAGACTGCTCTCTAAATTGTGTGTATTTTGTAAAGCTGAGGAAGAAACTTTACTTAATTTATCCTACCATTGCAATCAAGTTAAATCTCTTTGGGAGAACATAAATGATTTTTCTCCTTTTATAAAATGTGACAAACTTTTATTGAAATGTTCTTTATTTTTCTTGTGACCATGCTATTGATCTTGTTTGGTCGTTTCTTTGTGTTGCATTGTACATTTTCTTTACAAAATGGGGGGGGGGGGGGTCCTTTCTTTTTTATGTTAATGTATTCAATGCGCTGTTCTTTCTTGCAAAAAAAATCACCCGTAAAAAAAAAAGAAAAGAAACAAAGAGGTGATTCCAGCCTTCCATGTAAAGAGCCAGTGGTTCTCAAACTTTTTATACCAAGTACCACCTCAGAAAATATTTGGCCCTCTAAGTACCACCATAATGACCAACATTAAAATACAGTATCCTAGCCTAGTATACAGTACAATAAATAAGTACAGTAAATACAGTTTGTACATTAAAACTGCACTGTGCATGTAATACAGGTAAATAAAATAATGAAATAATGTAAATGTAAATAATGTAAATTAATACTGTACTTAAATGTAAAAAAAACTTTACTCAAATAAAGATTAAATTCAAATGTATTGTGTTTTAACATTAATTTATTTAGTGATTCCTCTGCGTACCACTAGAGGCATTCTGAGTACAGTACCACTAGTGGTACTCGTATCTCCTATCATACTTTGAGAACCACTGCACTAGACCTGTATAAATGTAACAAACTATCATTTTCTATTATTTTTTGTATTCATTATTTACAAATAAATTATATACACAATTTTTTTTGTTTTTGTTTATTCATGTACTTATTTTCGCCAGCCCTGTTAACGGTTACCGGTAGTAACGCCCGCTCTATTTTTGAATTATTCCGGCGCGCAGTGACGTGCCTCATCAGTTACTCAGCGGATGTGCTGCTTCTGCCTGCCTGATCTCCTCCTCGACCAGCCCAAGCAACTGACAGGCCTGCATTGACTTCCTGACGGATCACAGTAACTTTGTAGCTCGAAGAACAACTTAAGGTCATTTCTTATTATAAATACTCGCATCAGATGCACATATATCCGTAAGTACTACCACTTTATCGATTGTTTAAGATCCGAATACGCATTCATTTCAGTATAGCTGTGCTGTACTTTCTAAACACAAGTTTACAGCTTATAAAGTGCAACAGTGTGGGGTTTAATGCTCTTAACTGTGTCTGCATGGTTTAGTCGAGGCAGTTATCCTCTATATTTTGTTGTTTCACTGAACTATATGTGACTTTAAGGTTGAATTTGTGTTATATTCAGAGAATAGACCATGAACTGCTCCATGTACGTTATGCAAATGCATAATCGTGTAAAAGAGGGCGTGTGGTTGTTTTGGTTGTAACCTGCTGTGATTATCTGTGTTTATGTTTATATCATTGTTAAAGTTGGACAAATGGTTTAATTTAAGGGGGATTTGTTTCTTACAATCTGCAATTTGAGCCATGTATTTAACAATTGGACTACGTATAATTTTTAGTGTACTTTACAAACCCAGAGATCCCCTATTCAGAATATGTGACCCTGGACCACAAAACCAGTCATAAGGGTATTTTTTTTTTTAAATGCATAGATGATTTATATCTGAAAGTTGAATAAATAAATATGATTTCCATTGATGTATGATTTGTTAGGAAGGATAGGGCAATAAAAAGTGCATATTAGTAATAATAATAATAATACATTTTGGATATATTTACGGTAGGAAATTTACAAAATATCTTCATGGAACATGATCTTTACCAAATATCCTAATGATTTTTGGATAAAAGAAAAATCAATAATTTTGACCCAAACAATGTTGGCTATTGCCACAAATATACGCATGCAACTAATGACTGGTTTTGTGGTCCAGGGTCACACACACACCCTGGACCATATATATATATATATATATATATATATATATATATATATATATATATATATATATATATATATATATATATATATATATATATATATATATATATTTATATTATAATTGATGAATATTATATATTCTATACATTCCCAAAATATATAGATATTTTGTATGTTTTGTTCACGTACCCACTCCATAACCTTCAAGACCCCTAAAGGTTGAAAACCAAGGCACTGGGCGATTACAGTGTTCTCCAGATGTATTGTTTGTGTATTTTCATATGAATAGGGTTATGGGAATGCTGTGGGAGATATGACTCATGCAGGAAAGTGGCTTGTAATCCTTTTTAGGGCGCCCACTGTACAGAAGAAAAAAAGGCACATTTGGTTTTGCTTTGTCTCTCGTTGTGAAAGAACATATTTAGCCACAAGGAACTGTGTTTAGTGCCCCCTAAGATAAGTTATGTGGCATTGCCAATGTACAGGGTTTGGCAGAAACATTGCGCTGTAGGGTGGAGTGGTTTAGTGGTTACAATGCATCTAAAAGGTGTTTGGTTCAAACCAGCTACCAGGGGTGATTTATGAGCTGTGACAATTTGTAAGCAAAGCAAACCCGCCAAACTCCTATAATTACTACGGTTTGTTACTTACTTAAATGTATAAATTTATGGGGGATATTTATGGCAGTTTTATTGCAGTTATTTACAATGATAAATTACAATGTTTTGTAGCAGAAATGGTTTTAGAAGTTCCTTAAGGTGTACTGTAAGTATTTTATATTTAAATATTTGACAAATCCTTTTATCCAAAGTGACCTGGTTTAAAAGTATACTGTATCCATTATATTTGTTTCCTAGGAGTCAAATCCATGACTTGACATTGCTTTACCTGAGACATTTTAAGGGGTGGAGAGATGAAGTGTGTGTGTGTGTGTGTGTGTGTGTGTGTGTGTGTGTGTGTGTGTGTGTGTGTGTGTGTGTGTGTGTGTGTGTGTGTGTGTGTGTATATACATATATATATATATATATATATATATATATATATATATATATATATATATATATATATATATATATATATATATATATATATAATGTATGTATGTAAATTACCCCTATGTTTTTGCATTAGGTCAGCCTTAACCTAATGACCCAGCAAGAGCAGCATGAGTTCAGGGAAAGTTTGGAGGAAGCCCTGTCCTGGATGCAGGCCGTCCAGGAGAGGCTTAAACAAAATGATAACACTCAAGGTCCCAGATCAGCGCTGGAGGTCAGGCTCCGAGAGACAGAGGTGAGAACTTTCTTGACCTTTAACCTATTGGGGGCATGGTAGTACTGAAATATAACGATGGGTTACTTAACGTAATCCCGGGTTCTTTTTCTAACTTCGTTCGGTGTTTCACTATGGGAATCGCTTTGGCGTGACCAACTACGGAAGCTCTTATGCCACCACGTCTGTCTTTGACAGACAGGTCGACCTGAGATCAGGCTCCACCTCCACCTATATAACTCAGGTTGGACCTAATGAAGTCATTATGGAGAGATTTCTTCCCTTTCCTGTGCAAGGAGGGAAGTGTTGGTGAAACACCTCACTCTGTTTTCAAAGAACCCGGGATTACGTTAAGTAACCCATCGTTCTTTTTCTAACTTCGTTCGGTGTTTCACTATGGGAGATATAGACCACTCCCGGATTGCACAACGTACGCTATACCCCATCATATGGGACCTGATGTGCTGGCTCCTAGCACTGCGTGAGCTAAGGATGGCTCCGACACATTCAGTCTATAAAATCGCACAAAAGTGTGCGGTTTGGCCCAGCTTGCTGCAGCACAGATATCCTGGACCGAAACTCCCCTAAGGAAGGCCCATGATGTGGCCATGCCCCTAGTGGAGTGGGCTCTTAAGCCCTCGGGAGGTTGGGAACCTCTGCATTTATATGCTAGAGAAATAGCTTCTACAATCCAATGGGACAGTCGCTGACGTGACAATGGCTTCCCCTTGCGAGGAGTAGCCCATGACATAAACAGCTGGTCATTTACCCTGAAACCTGCTGTCCTTTCAACATACATACGAAGTGCTCATACAGGACACAAAGAATTCAACCTCGTATCCTCCGGAGAAGAGAACGGAGGAGGGTGAAAAGCTGCAAGTTCTGTAGTTTGACATCTATACGACGAGTCCACTACCTTAGGTACGAAAGCAGGATTAGGGCGAAAGGAAACCCTTGTGAACCCTGGAGAAAACTGCAGACAAGACGGGCTGACCGACAGAGCCTGTAAGTCACTCACCCTCTTAGCTGAGACCAGTGCTAACAGCAGTGCTGTCTTAAGAGAAAGAAACTTTAACCCTATAGCTTCCAACGGCTCAAAAGGGTGTTGAGAAAGGGCCTCTAAAACCGTAGACAAATCCCACAATGGGACCATCCGTCTGGCCACTGGCCTCTTACGTCGTGCCCCCTTCATAAAGCGACTTATTAAAGGGTGCTGACCTGCGGTCTTGTCACCAAAACCCACATGACAAGCAGATATAGCCGCTAGGTATACCTTTAACGTAGAAAAAGCTTTCCCTTTATCTAACAGATCCTGAAGGAAACATAATATGTCCCTCACTGAACTTTGAAAAGGGACAATATGACTCCGCCCACACCATACTTCAAAGACTCACAATTTATTACTATAAAGTGAGCGAGTGGAAGAGGCTCTTGCACTCTGTATAGTGTGTACGACTGATGGGGGCAGACCTGCTGCACTTAAATTCCACCTCTCATGGGCCAGGCCCAGAGAGCTATCCTGTCTGGGTGAGGATGGTAGATTCCCCCCCCCCCGCTTGTGATAGGAGGTACCTCCGGGGAGGGAGGGGCCACGGCTGACCCGACAGTAGTTGAACTATCTCGGCTACCCAATGTCTGGATGGCCAACGTGGAGCTATCAGTATCAGCGACAATCCCATTTCCCTCACCCTGGCCAGAGTTGGTGAAATCAGGCTCAGAGGAGGAAATGCATACAGCAGGACATTTGGCCATGGGTGGGCTAAAGCATCCACACCCAACGGTGCATTTCCGTCCGCCAGAGAGAAATACAGAGGACATTGAGCGTTTTCCTGCGAGGCGAAGAGATCTACGGCCGCCTGGCCGTATTTATGCCATATCTGCTTCACCACCTGGGGATGAATTTTCCACTCTCCGTACAGGGGATTTCCCCTGGACAATAAGTCTGCCCCCCTGTTCAATATGCCTGGAACATGGGTTGCCCTGATAGATAAGAGCCTTATTTCTCACCATACAATCAGCTTTTTTGCCAACTGGTGCAGTTGAAGAGCGCGTGTGCCTCCCTGTCGGTTGATATAAGCAACCACTGTGGAGTTGTCTGTTTTCACTAAAACATGCTGGCCCCTGATGAAGCTCAGAAAATGTTTCAGTGCTAGAAACACTGCCATCAATTCCAAGTAATTTATGTGCTTGTGAATCAGCTGTGGAGGCCACACCCCGTTCACAGTTCTGCCCATCAGAGTCGCTCCCCAGCCTTTTAATGACGCGTCCGTCGTCATAGTGACTCTCAACGACACTGTCCCCAAGGGAATCCCCGATCTGAGGATCGCTGGGCTTTTCCAATGTCTGAGCGCTCTGACGCACGCATAAGTCACTCTCTCCGGTCGGTTGAGATGACGCCGAGAACACAGACGCAGATGCGCGACCCAGCGCTGAAAGTCCCTCATTATGAGTAGTCCCAGCCGTACTACAGATATCGCCGAAGCCATTAACCCCAGCATTCGTAGACACAGTCTGAACGGGACAATTTTCCCCGTCTGAAAACGTGAGAGACACTGCGTGAAGGACGTGACCCTCCTCTCTGTCAGAGTGACTCGATAAGAGAGGGAGTTTATACTGAGTCCTAGATATTCTGTGTGCTGAGCTGGCTCTAAGCGGCTCTTTTTCATATTTATTTTGAATCCCAAGCTGTCGAGATGCATTAATACCCTGTCTGCGTCTTTGATTGCTTGCTCTTTCGATGAGGCTAATCAGATAATCGTCTATGTACGACAGTATTCGTATCCCCTTGTTTCTTAACGGGAAAAGTGCTGCTTCCACACATTTGCTGAATACTCTTGGTGCTAGAGACAGACCAAAGGGCATTGTCTGAAATTTGTAAGCAGTGCCTCGAAATGCAAACCTGAGATACTTCCTGTGAGACGGGTAAACATCTATGTGAAAATACGAGTCTGACAGATCGATCGTCATAAACCAGTCGTTCTGGCGGATGGATCGACAAAGTGTTTTGTGTGTCAACATTTTGAATGAATACTTCCGTAGGTGTTTGTTTAACACACGGAGATCTAAAATTGGACGCAGAGATGAGCTCTCCTTCTTTGGAATCACAAAGTAACTGGAATAAAAACCCTGACAGCTCACTTCCTTTGGCACCACTCTGATGGCTCGTTTGTCTAAAAGAGTGTCTATTTCGGCCGTCAGGGCGCGAGCTGATTCTCCCTCGGCCACTGAGACTATTATACCATTGAATCTGGGTGGTTTCATGGCAAATTGAAGTCTGTACCCCCGTGAAATCGTGTTTACAATCTACGGATGAGCTGCGCATGCGCGCCAACTGAGTATGCAGGCCGAGAGAGGTCCCCTGTATACTTCCCCAACGCCGGCGCGCTCTGATGACGTCATTACCGTCTCCGCGCAGACCCCTTCTGGAGGCGCGAGTGCTCCCTCCGGCGGAGAGGCTAGGGATACACGTTTCAATGTTTGGATTTTTGTGTGATCTATCGCCCTCGACTGTCTGCCTGGCTGCGATAGTGAAACATTTATTGTGTTTATTGAATTCGGGGAGCATATCGCCCTTAGCTTGTGGCCTGGATGCGATAGTGCATTCTTTATTAAACATTCCCCTGAACCGATAGGTGTTTGAAAACCCCCTGTGAGTGCTTGGTGACACTGGATAACATTTTGACCCTGATAGCTTATAGCTATAGCCCTTACTGAACTGAGAACAACAGGGCTGGACTCCCTCCTTCTCTTCACGGGCGGAGAGAGAAGTGCAGGGGAGCATTCGCGTGTCAGGTCGCACGCTTTTTCTTCCGATCCTCGGGGTGGGGTGGGCGATTTCTCGCCGCCGCGGCCGCAAATTAATGTTTCCCCCAGGGTCCGGATTCATCAGATCTCGGACGATGGCCAGATTGCTGTCCGCTAGGAGCCGGTCTCACACTCCTAGCCCCCGTATGTCTCCCTCTCGCAGTAGCGGCTGCTGCGAAGCCCTGCCGTGCTGGCTGAGAGGGTGGTCGCGGTGTTTGCTTGCATGGTAAACAGAGGTTGAAAGCTTCATCCTCCTGTTTCCTGAGGGTGCTGGTCTCTCTCATTTTCTCGAGAGCTGGTCCGAATAAGCCCTTGGTTGGGTCGAACGCAGCGTCCATCACCTCAGCTTTTTGAGCGTCGCTCAATCCAGACAGGTTCAGCCATAACGCTCTCTCACCTGAAACGGCCAAGCCCATAACACGGCCACAGCCCTGAACCGCGCCACGAGAAGAGCGGAGAATTAGGTCGTTCACCACACATATCTCATCCCAGAGTGCTGGGTTTGGCACCCCCGTATCTAGCTGTCGCCCCATTTCCTCCAAAATCTCGGCCTGGTACGCTGACAGTAAAGTCACCGCGTTCAGCGAGCACACTGACTGCGCCGCGTATTTGTACATCCTCTGATAGACGGACGCGGTCAGACGCTCCATCTTGTTCGGCAGCGAAATTTGGGATGAGGCAGAAATTGAGCTGCGATTCGGATGGAGGTGATAGGCCACTGACGACTCTATCGCTGGGGGTCCGGCCAGCCCCAGCTCTCCCATTCCTTGGATCTCGAGCTTAGAGCATCCCTTGGTCGGGAGCTTGCTCTTAAAGGGGCTACCCCAATGGCGGGACATCTCCTTCATGCACGCCGGCACGGCGGGTAGGAGTTGTCTTGTTGTGGTTTGAGCAGGCGGTAGCCTTTTCCCGTCGTAAAGGTCCCTCTCTGCTCCTTCAGAATCCTGAGCCGGGCTCGCTTGCACACCTCGTGCAGGTTACCGTCTGCCTGAGCGCCTGAGTCGGTCGCGCTAGGAGGTCTAGACTGTTGGACATGGAAGAGAGAGTTGTCTTCCTCCTCTTCGTCGTCCATGTCCAAGTCGAGGAGGTCAGAGTTAGCATCGCCCTCCGCGTCCTCGTCCCCCGGTTCCTCCTCCTCGTGTGCGAGAAGGCCATCGAACAGAGGAGGCATATCTGGGGATTCGGCTTCCATCATATCAGCCCAGCTCGTCGTGGTAGCTCGCTGATGGTCAGTAGCCTTAGGTTTCGCGGTGGCTCCGGCCAGACATGGGTCCTGCTGGTTAGCCACCGCCACTCTCAGCCTTCTCTCCAAAATTTTCACCGGCAATGACGCACAGTGAACACACGTTTGTGGGTCCGCAAGCAAAGTTTGAGCGTGCTTCGCGCCCATGCACACGATGCACATGGGATGGGGGTCCCTGCCCGAGACAGTTGCTCCACATGACGATGGACACGGCCGGGGTGCAGGCTCCCTGCTTTTCGACTCATTCCCTTTGGCGGGGGTAATGACTGTCGACATAACGGCTGGAGAGAGGAGGAGTGATTCAGAGACTCGTCACAACATGTTAGTCTGATGGTTTCGTGGCTCGCTTGACGCGTAAAGCCCAACGGCGGTTATAACCGTCGTGATAACACGCGATAGACCAAAAAGAATAGCTCACCTTGACGCGTACACTATTCGGTGTGACACTCAACACAATCCAATCCACTGATGTCGCGTTCGGTAGCGTAATCCAATGACGGCCCGCCTGTTGAACAGTTAAGCGAAATCAGCGACGAGGTCGGACGTGCTGAGAGAGCTGTTGTAGTCCCTCACGGGAAGAAAGCGAGAATGACTTTGTTAGGTCCAACCTGAGTTATATAGGTGGAGGCGGAGCCTGATCTCAGGTCGACCTGTCTGTCAAAGACAGACGTGGTGGCATAAGAGCTTCCGTAGTTGGTCACGCCAAAGCGATTCCCATAGTGAAACACCGAACGAAGTTAGAAAAAGAACCCTTTCACTTTCTCAAATGTGTCTCATGTTTGTTAAAGAAGCTATTGTGATCATTTCACAGTAAAGCTGCACGATTAATCGTTTAAAGATCGTAATCTTGATTCAAACACCCTCGCGATCTTATGAATGACAACGATTCGGCTATGTCTATTAAACCTTTGACAAGTACGATCATAGCAAACATTCAGATCTGCATTGGCATTGCCTCTGATCCAGAGAGAGTAGTTGTTATGTTTAGGTATTGGAAGGCCCGCCCAGTTGTCCCAATGAGGGCTTCCGATAAGCGGGTGAAGGTTTCTGCGTGTTCGTTCTTTTCAGCGGGGCAAGTAATTTAAAGTAATTTAATTCCAATTTACTTTTATCTGACATTTTATCATGAGCTTTAAATTTAGGATAGAATGCCAATTGGTTATGTGGTCATTTGTATAATATTTTAACTACACATTTGACTATTCTGTTTAACCCTTTGTTGAAATTATACCTGTTCATCTAGATCCCAATAACACTGGCCGGATTACGATCTCTTTATCACGAACTCGTTAGTCTTGGTCATTAGACAGAGTGAATGCTGGGTGGGAAAGACATCTCTAAACGCTTAAAGGGGTGATGAATTGAGAAATCAACTTTCCCTTGAGCTTTCGATATATAAAAGGTCATGGTAATATAAGAATATCCTGTAAGTTTCAGAGCTGAAAACTTCCTTGATAGTCAAAGAAAACCTTTTATTGACACCAGGCCCAGAAAACGATCGATCTCAGAATATGCCAGGCTAAAACACCAGAGTGTAGTGAAGCACCGCCTCAACAGAAGAAGAACAACGCCTGATTCTGTAGCCCCGCCCACCGACTCGTGCCACTAACATGACATAGGCCTACATAGAGCTAAACCTCATCAAATTTCTAAACATACCACAAAAGCTTCATTCGGATTCCAATATTATGAATGCATGGATGAACTTTATTTTTAATGAATATCCAGCAAACGTGGGAAAGACTTTGCGTTTGTTCCTTCATTTCTGATCATGGATTCGTTTGTAAACAAGAGACTGGATTTGCAGACAGGATGAGATTACATGAATGAATGAAGCAACACACTAATGTGAGTAAAATATGTTTTTTATATGTGATAGTATAGCATTGTTACAGATCGTTTGATATAGATCTATTGATTGTGTACATGTCTAACATACCTTAGCATGCTGTCAAAGGCTAAAGAATCCTTTATTTGTCGTTCTTGATGTGCGTTGTTCAAGTTATTGACTTGATATTTGAAGGAAAAATACAATCGCGGAAGTTTTGAACATGCTGTCTGCAACGTTAGCCTTGTTTATACTCGACGCCTCCGCACAAGCACGAGGGTGCGCGCGGCAAAAATTATGTCAATGTGGACTGGGCGGTCGTGCGCGTTGGGTGCGCAAGACCCCATTTCACCTGGCGGTGTGCAGCAAATTTTTTGTAACCGCACGCGCGATTCTGCATCCGAAGATGAACAAGTTCTAGGCGAATCTAGCCGAGCATGACATCTCATCACACCAGCACCCAGTTTGCACATTCAAATTAGGTGCTTATATTTACAAAATGAGCCCACAAATGCAGAAATAAGCCTTTTTAAATAAATATCCAAGTTTAATAAAAAAAATCACGAAACTAAATGAAAATGTTTAGTGAAATTAAGAAATATTTAAGAGATTGTTAATTTAGTTGTATACATGTGCATATATTTTGTTCTCATGTCATAAGTAATAATATCAAGGTTTACTGAGTTTTACACCATTCTTTTGTAGTGTGTAAGTTGTTTTTTCGGTGAAGTGTACTAAAATATATATCATCACCTGTGTACATTAGCCCACTTCTTCTCGACGCTTTTTCCTGATGGTTTATAGAATAATTACTCCGAGTCGCCCTCTGTCGTTTCAAAGAATAGCACAACGGCGAGCGCGTCGAGTATAAAAATGCCTCGTCCGTTTGGGGAGAAGCGTGCGCAGTCAGCGGAGGCTCACGCTGCGGAGCCAGGCGAAAGTATAAACAAGTCTTGACGTACTTGGCGCCCGTGTGTACGGTTCGCGCTTATATCCACCGATCGGGCGGGCCAAGTAATAAAAAAAATAACATTACAATCAATCGCGGGTGGATGAGAGATAAATCATTGTGTTTGTTTGATAAAGACGTTTTGCGAGCCCTGTGGGACTAATTATTCCGGTTGCCGTTTTCCCACGCACTGATCCATCCACTAATGAAACAAGTGAAGTCTTTAAAAGTGAGTCATTGAATCATTCATTTAAACCGATTAAAAACAATGTAAATAAAAATTAATTAAATATTTTTAAATAGATTACAATAAATAAAATTTTGTCAAAACCTCTAGTAAATTACATGTTGTTTTGTTGTTTATTCAGAATTGTGGGAGAAGTATGATCTCTATTTTAAACAATTCATAGTTGTCAATTTATCCATAATCATGCAGCTCTATTTCACAGAGATTAATTGTATAATCAGTTTAAATGCATCATTAAGCATGACTTTTCTTTTTTGTAAAGAAAATCCATAACTCAGAGCCTGATGGCCATGTGAAGATGGACAGGGTGCTTGTGGCTTCTGAAGTTCTGCTTCGAAATGGAGATGAAGAAATGAAGAATCAGACTCATTCGAAACTCAAAGATCTGAAAGCGCTCTGGGATGAGACATTAACCTACATCATTCACTGTCACAGGTACAGATTTTGTCCATAGACCAATCATATCACCAATGTATCACCAATCATATTCACTTGTACTTAAATTATACTTTTGTCTTCCTATATTTAAAAAAGTTTGCATATGGTGACATTTGCGATATGACATTTTTGCCACAAATTGGATCGTTTACATTTTTTTACCTCAGATGTAGGGACTTTTATGTTTACATGATTTTAAATTGGAACATATTTTACCAGTCATTTTTACCATTTTTCAGTTGTCATGCAATTTAAGACCAGGATTGTTTTTTTTTTAAATAAAACATTAAAGTTATCCTTAAGGGCAACTATATATGTATGTGTATATGTATGTATACATTATGTATATTATATACATGGTATAATATTTAAAAAGTATGTAATATATTTTATATAAAATATATTAAAAA
Organism: Gobio gobio; assembly: GCF_949357685.1. Taxonomy (NCBI): domain Eukaryota; kingdom Metazoa; phylum Chordata; class Actinopteri; order Cypriniformes; family Gobionidae; genus Gobio; species Gobio gobio. The sequence continues at coordinate 32,401,205 of NC_137106.1, read as the reverse complement.
TATTAATTTTAATATTAAAATGTATGTGTGTAATGTGTATATATATATAATCTTGATTCAAGCCCCTACACAATCTTATTCCTAAATGACAAAGATTCGGCTGTGTCTATTAAACATTTAATAAATACAATCACAGTGAAACATTCAGATCTGCAGTTGTCTTGTATAGGTTTGAAATAACTTCACAAACTGTCTTTTTAAGAGTATCATTGTTTCTGTTACAATAATTAAAATCATCACAGAAGTATTGGGATAAAAGTTTATATTTCTGATATAAACTCTGATGTCTACTGTAGTTATCAAAATAGAGAAAATCTAGCCTAGAAATCTAGATGCACCCTAGCGGCAGCAAATGTAATTTGCAGCCAGGGTCGTCTAGCAACTCTCCATAGACTTGCAAGCTGGAAAAACCAAACCCTAGTCAGGCCAATCACATCGTGTATAGAGGTCGGTGGGCGGGCTTAACATAATGACGGCAGAGTTGTGACGGTTCCATGTGAACCTTGCTACTTCCCTGTTAACAAAAGAACGTTATGGCTCTGAAGTCATTCTTAATAAAGGAAGATGTATTCTGAGTTTTGCCGACCGGATACAGCAAAAGTTTAATCTATCAACTAGCTCCGCTGGTGGGAAAACGCATGGGACTCAGCTCGGGCTGCAACTAACGATTATTTTGATAATCGATTAGTTGGTCGATTATTTTTTAGATTAATCGATTAATCAGATAAAAGCCTGTTTTTTTATTTATTGGTAAAACACACTATTCAACATCCTGTCCAACGCTGTCCTTCAAACAAACGTGCTATGAAAACACACATAGTGAATATATGTACTATTACATAAATTACCCTTGGTTTTACAATGAACAAAACAAACAATAATAATAATAATAATAATAATAATAATAAATAAATAAATAACAGGGTTATTTTAGTTATTCAATGGTAACCACAAATTAACCATTGTTTTGCTTCAAATCCATAGTTTAACTATATGGTATTTGTGTGGTTATACAAATGGTTATCAATACTGCCTAATTTTTGTAAGGGTATGTTTGTGCTATACATTATGTACAAAAAAAGTTGTCTAAGCAAATTCCTACATTAAAATGATATTAAAGAAAGAAAAAAAATACAAAGTCAGTGTTACCGCATAAGATGAATGTTCTGCAGGAACACACACACACACACACACACACACACACACACACACACACACACACACACACACACACACACACACACACACACACACACACACACACACACACACACACACACACACACACACACACACACACACACACACACACACACACACACACACACACACACACACACACACACACACAGTACCTGTTACTGTCATTTCTTTATCCTGTAGAAACTTCTTACATTTATATTCAATTTCACGCCGTTATCCCTTTACAGTTACTACTCTCATAAAATACTTGAATTACATGTTGACCCTTTAAAACTAAATTTTGTGAGTAAAGCAGATATTGCAGCTACATGAACGTTTTTGCACTGAATATTAATTGTCTCCCTCTCTAAAGCGTTGTCTGTTTGAGGCGCATGCGCGCGCCCACCGCGCCGACGCCCGTTCAGTGAAGTTACTGTCGGGACCAGGACGCTCTTTCATGCAAAATGCAAATACTTGCGTGGATTAGTAACATTTACAGATGAGGATATAACTGCAGTTCTCTATATAGATCAGTGGACATAACCTGTAAAATGAACGTTTTGCGCTGAGGCTGCAGACGCATAAACACATCTGTTATGACAGGGAATGTTAAACGCTAATGCATTCGCTTGAAGCTTAAAATAAACAATTCTGAGGTTTTGGGCACTTGGATCACGTCCCTTTCCTGCATCAGCTCACTCTGTTTCCACTCCACTATTTCTAGATGCACATTTTGTCCATAAAAATGTGTTATTCACTACTCCAATGCCGCCTGCCTTCGCCATCTTGCTGAATGCTGCAGAGACGCTGTGCAAGAAGCACGTGACATAAAACGAGGCCAGCTATTGGCTATTTGCTACTTCTCCTGCTGTACTGGCTGAGTAAAACCTCCGGTGGCTCATTACTGCCACACTTTGGTCACCGCAGATTTAAAATAAAAGTTATTTACCAACTAATCGATGACTAAATTAGTTGACAACTATTTTAATAATCGATTTTAATTGATTAAATCGATTAGTTGTTTCAGCTCTAGACTCAGCCACAACCCGCTTGTGATTGTTGACACCATTGATAGCGCTCTGGTTGGTTGTTTTGCTATCCTATTGTGTGCAGAGGGAATTTGAAAGACAACCGTTTATCCCGCCTCTCGGATTTAGCCCTGCCCATGGTGTGTTCCCAGACTCAACATCTTGATGTGGGTCTGGCTTGTCAAGCTAGAGTAAATCACCTTTTGAAAGTAACTTGAGCGCTTCAAATAAAGGCTGTATCAATTATATTGTTACACCAGTTGGTGGCAACAAGTGACAAAAGCCTATTTTTGTAATTGAATCTTTCATTCAAGAGATTCATTCAAAAGCTCTCATTAATCCAGTAATGAAACAAGTGAATTTTTATGAGTGAGCCATAGAATCATTCATTTAAACCAACTTTTTTTTTAAAGAATTAATTCAAGTTAATTTTATATTTCTAAATAGACTGCAGCAGTTAACATTTTGTCAGAGCCTCTAGTAAATGACATGTTATTTTGACATTTATTCAGAATTGTGGGGTTTATTCCGAATTTTGTTTAGTTGTCTATTAATAATCGTGGGAGAATTGTGATCTCTATTTGAAACAAAAAAATCTTAGAGTAAATATCTAGAATCGTGCAGCTCTAATATATAGCATTATGTGCAGGTGCGAGAAAACTGAAACTAGCACAGCTATGTAGAAAATCTTTATATTTATTAATTTTGCAGTCATTATACAATATTATTTGACCACAGAATGCCACAATTGATCAGAATATTAAATATATAAGTATTTATTTATTTTATATTTTTTGTGTCCCTTCTGATAGTCGTATCGAGTGGGTGTGGCTGCACTGGAGTGAATACCTAAAGGCCCATGAGGAGTTTGGGATGTGGCTGGAGAAAATGCACAGGGCCCTGGAGCCCCAGCTTGAGATGCAGCTGGGTCTTCAAGAGAAGCTGTGGCAGGTGGATCATCTGCGGGTCCTTCACAGTGACATCCAAGCCCAGGCTCAGTTTCTGGAGAGGCTCCTGGATGAAGCTGCAGCCCTGTTCAACCGGACAGAGGACCCCAGTGTAAATGATCAGGCTCAGCAAGGTCTTCAAGAGGCCTACAACCACATTCGAGAACGAGCACAGGTAAACCTTCATCTGTTCAGGTCAATAATTAAAATTAAAGAGTTTAGTTATCACTGACAACCAGAACAAATGTGTGTTGAATAATTTCAGAATGTTTTAGAGTTTTAAGGGAATTAAGGTAGCCTAATGCCTTTGTTCTACAACTAAATTATGCATTTCAAGGATTCGAAAACCTTTGAAGCTGCTTTCTTTTGTTAAAGTTTTATAAGGTTGTTCATTAAGTTGTTAAAACCGCTTTTTAATCTTCTATCTTTCATACTTTTTACACCTACTTTTTCAAAAGATCTAGTTTCAAGTTACATTGTTCTTCAGTTCTCCACTACTGTCACTAACTCATTGCAACATGTGTTGCTCGTCCATAGTTATTATTGAAGAATAACAAGAATTACATTTTTGAAAGATTTTTTAATTGGTTTGGAAAAGTTTCTTATGCTCACCAAGACTGCTTTTATTTGGTCAAAAATATTGTAAAACTGTAACGTTGTGAAATAAACATACAATTCAGAGGCATTTTTTGCCTTTATTAAGATAGTAGAAGACTGACAGGAAGCAAATTGAGAGAAAGGGGGATGGGATCGGGAAAGGTCCACAAGCTGCGCCTTGAACTCGGGTCGCCCGAAGTGCAACCACGCTACATGTCAGAGCGCTGCCCACGAGGCTATCAGCTCGGACAACTGTTTTCTATTTGAAAATATTTCAAAATGTAATTTATCCTTGTGATGGCAAAGCTGAATTTCAGCAGCTATTACTCTTTCTTTTTTGATGAATAGACAAAATGGAAAGTCAAACAGGATTTTTTTATTAATAGAAATTTCAAAAGAACAGCATTTATTTGAAATAAAAATCTTGCAACATTTTAAAAGTCTTTACCGTCACTTTTGAACAATTTAATGCATCCTTACTAAATAAAAAGTATTATATATATATTTTTTTTTTTTAAATGAATGGTAGCATATAATTTATATTATACCTGTTGATTTTGGCGTTCTTAATGCATCAATCATATTTATCGCTGTTAACTGCAGAATAAATTGAGTTTATAAAATTGAAAATAATACTGTAATACCAAAGATATGACATTGTCCTTTAATAGAAATGCATTACTTATTTGCAGGAAAGGTTGGCATTAGCACAGAAAATAGCAGAGGAGCACCAGCAATACCAAAGTTGCGTTCATAAATTCCAAACCTGGCTGATGTCTAAGACAGAAGAAGTCAGCCGTTTCAGTGACATGGAGGATACGACACAGAATAGGCTGAAAGCCCTGCAGGTACAATGACCTACTTATTTGGGGGAGGGGAGGTCAGGATGGTCAACTGGGAAAATCATCCCTGCTTTGGAAGTCAAACTGGGGATAAGTCATTCCAGTTTTGCCGAGTTCTTGCTAATTTGCATCCTCATTTTCACTTCGGGCTACTGTATTAAAGGGGTCATGTGAAAAATCTTATTACTAAGTCTAAAACTATGTCAAATTTTGTACTATGTAAACATTGCAGAACCTCAGTTAAGTAAAACATGTATTGCAACCTTAGATGCAAAAGCGACTCAGTCTATGTCATGAGGTTGAATAAACATAATATAAATAAACAACATTTAAAAATGATACGCCAATATAATATAATCCATTTAGTAGTACTCAATGGTCTCATCATAATTAATAAAACTATGAGCTGACAACTTAGAAGTTCCTTTCTGAGCTGTTCACATCCTTGGACTCATTCTTTGTTTCCATAGCAACATTCAACATGCCAAAATGGATCCATGGCTTTGTTGTTGACAAAAATATACTTCATCAGTACATTAAATAATTGATTCACTTGCAAAATATTGAAAAACAATAAAATCAAGTATAATGAAATTTGTCAAGGTATCTCCATGACTACCTATATGCTATGCGGTTTCTTTCCTTGCCACAGTCATGTTTGGCTTGCTCCCTTGGGGATTAAGGAATGATTTTCTGTAAAGCTGCTTTGAAACAATATGTATTTTAAAAATTGCTATACAAATAAACTTGACCTGACTTTCACTGTTGAGGCCGCTGCCATTTTGTATATTTTTGATATGACGGCAGTTAGAGTTTGACAAATGTGAACAGTGGTAAGAGATGGTGTCAATTGAAAATGTGGGACAAAAATAAAAGTAAATAGAAATAATAAAATAGTAAATTTTAATAACTTTAATTAAGTGTAGTTATTAATAGTTATAATAGTATAAATATTATAGTGTGTGTATGTGTATATATATATATATATATATATATATATATATATATATATATATATATATATATATATATATATATATATATATATATATATATATATAATAAATATATATATATATATATATATATATATAATATATATATATATATATATATATTTATATATATATATATATATATATATATATATATATATAGTATATTCATTATTCATATATTCATAGTATATTCACTATATTAATATAATTGTAATTTATACAGTGTTATTTTTAATATTTAGTCATTTTGAATTAGCTTTATTTTTATATTTTCAGATTTCATTTTAATTTTAGTTTACACTTTAGTAATTTTGTGCTTTTGTAATTTTTTTTATTATTATTTATTTTTTTTAATATTTTTTATTTAGTAATTTTGTTATTTTTCCAAGGCAGCATTTCAAAATTTTGTTTAAATTGTTCATATAATATTGGTTTAATTTTGTCAACTTTATTTAAATTTCCGAAAACGATTTTTACTAGATTTAGCTGTAGCTGTAGTTTACAATAACAACATGATTATATATGGAGTTTTAGTAATCATTGTTTATTCTGTCTGCAATATTTCTTAATTACTGGTCTGTGTACACATCAAGATGGTTGTCTTTGGCTATTGCATCACATTGCACTTGCCATGTTTAGAAGGCCTTGTTGCAAACATATTATGAAGAATATGTGAAATGAATCCTAAATAATTCATTATTTCTCTATCAGGAGCTGGATGCTAGTATAGCCAAAGAAGAACTCACTCTCCAGCACATTGAAAGGTTGTCTGAGGCGGTGAAGGGCAACACGTCTCCAGCAGGTGCGGAGAAGATTACAAAAGAGATGGAGGAGTTGAGGCTGGCCTGGCAGAGATTACGCCTAGCCTTAGTGGAGATACAAGAAGAGCTCCAGAGCTCATTGGACTCTGAGAGTGAGTATTTGAAACGCTGTAAGGAGCTGGAGGTGGACCTGATGCAGCTCCGATCCCTGGTCCAGAACCTTAGCAGTGAGCTGGAGAGCAGGGACGGGGAGAGGACTGAGGAACATTTGGTAGCTCAATGGAAGACACACACGGTTAGCACTCTGTTCATCTCTCTCACCACTCCCAAATACTTGTAAAAAAATAACCCAAAAAGTGTTCTTGTAGGACACAGATGGAGACTACATATTTTTGTGACCACTCATGACACTTACGGTGATTTAGGGAATGCCTTAGGTAAATTCCTATGCGGGGTGTGACAGTAATTTGAGCCATAGTAAATCTAATTCTACAAGTAGTTTTTGGAACATTGGATCTGTGGTGTGGAATGCCTCCAAAATAATGGAAACACAAGGTTGAAATGTTGTGACAATTTGTATTCAGTATTTCAGTTTCATTTGCTTCTTATTCACTAACTGCATAGGGGTTCACCACGCACAATCACATTTTTTCTATCTAACTTCGACATTTAGATGAATTAAAAACGTTTTCTGATTTAAACTTAGCAAAAACAGTGTCAGAAGTTGTATGTTCAATACATTTTTACAAATCTGTTCAATTTACATTGATTCAGAATCAGAACTTTGAACTATCACCTAACAGTTTACACAGAAGTGGCTACATGTATAATATATGTGATAAAAACAGCATTATTTTACAATATTGCTGTTTAAGATTAAGTGTTATATGCAATATTTTTTTTTCCTTAATACATGACATTTATTATAAAATGTCATAATGATGTTTTCATTTAGTAAAATTTTTAAGCCATTTTTAGAAAAATTATCTATTTATTTAGTATTAATATAACTAAACTGTTTTCAACATGGATAATGAGCTATGTAACCTGATCGCCAAATTAGCATTTTGAAATGATTTCTGAAGGATCATGTGATAATGTGTGTGTGTGTGTGTGTGTGTGTGTGTGTGTGTGTGTGTGTGTGTGTGTGTGTGTGTGTATGTATGTAAGCATGTATGTATGTATGTATATAATATGTATTATTATTATTATTATTATATTATTATTATATCTGTGATGGACTGGCCATCTCTCCAGGGTGCTTTCCCCTGCCTCTGGCCTAAGAAACTGGGATGGGGTCTATAGACAGACAGACTATTAGTATCCATATGTGATTTGCATGTTAACAATTTACAATTAAACTTTTACTGAAAAACAAATAGTTTTTTATTCCAATTTGACAAAGTTGCTAATTGGACCAAGTTTGCTGTTAGCAATGGGATAAAACCAGCAAGGATGAAAACCTTTTTTATATCAATAAAAGCTGTCTGGACCCCATGTGGAGAAATTCTGCATTAATGCCCTGCTTGAATGAGCTTAAGCTCACGATGTGCGTACTAATTTCATTGATTCGTTTTCTACATTCACATTTCAGGGGGTGCGCAACAAGCTCATCGCAGAGGAGCCCAGGGTGGAACAGCTAAAATCCCAGTTGAAAGAGCTATTCCGATTCCCAAAAGATTCTAAAACCCTGTCTGATGAGGTGCTAGCAGTGGTGAAAGAGTACCAGAGGTGAGCAGCAAACTCACATGCACACCCAAAAAGCCTCCGGCAAAGGAGGAATGAGGCAAGGAGAAATACTTTGATGGATATTTTATTAATCATTAGCTATTGATACTGACGGTAAACATTCCGTCATGCAGACACAATGGGAGGCTCGTCACATGTAGGTTTTCATCCCCATTGTGTTTCTGTCAATTGGATGTCACTCACACAGGTCTAGTCAGCCGTAAACAATGTGTATCCAGCAATAAAAGAGTGCTAATGTAAGCACTTCAAACAATTAGTGCATTACACACAGGGTTTACTGCATTTATTTATTCATTTGTTTTGTGGCAGCCATCTGCCAAAGCCCTATAAGCTCATACTGTAAAGGACTACTCAGTAGAGTTGTTTTGTGTTTCCTGTGACAGTGTGAAAGGCAGATCTTTCAGGCTGTCCTCTGAAAGCGAGACAGCTCTCAGGCAGATACTGCAGGACCCTCTGTATGGCTTCAGCCAGTGGAGTCAGGTGGTTTCTCAGGTACTGGAGGCTTCCGCCGAGGTGACGGAATTCTCCCATATCGCTCTGCTCGTGCAGAATATAGAGGTAAATTATTTATAGCCACAGTTTTCTTGAAAAAGTGTGAGAGCTTTCAACAAGTCTTTTTTTCTTGTGCAGGGTTGTGGTGTAAAAATGTGTCACTCCAGATACATTACTATTCAAATGTTTGGGGTCAATAAGACTTTTTTTCTTGAGAAATTAATCCTTTTATTTAGCAAGGATGTATTCAATTGATCGAAAAAGACATTTTATAATGTTATAAAAGATTTCAATTTTACATAAAAGCTGTTCTATTCATCAAAACAAAAACACTGAAAACATGTATCACAGTTTCCACAAAAATATTAAGGAGCACAACTGTTTTCAACCTTGATGATAATAATAATAATAAATGTTCCTTGAGCACCAGATCAGCATATTAGTATGATTTCTGAAGGATCATGTAAAGACTGAAGGAATGATGCTGAAAATTCAGCTATTCCATCACAGAAATAAATGTCAAAATATATTAAAATAGAAAAGTTATTTTAAATTGCAATAATATTTCACAGTATTGGTGTTTTTACTATTTTGACCTTATTTATTATTATTTTTAATTTCCAATAATAGCTGGAAACTATATAGTTATGTAACTTGATAGCTGTAAATTCTTGCTGGAAAATGATCACTGATGATCAATGGTTTGGCCCATTCTAAATGGTATTTTTAGGGTTATCTTAAGTAATTCCTGCAATTTAGACAAAACCATTTATGTTAGCCAGCTAAATAACATCACTGTGCGATACTGTGGTTTGAATCTTTAAACTCCTAATGCAGAGATTTTTTTTACTTACTCTGAGTGTTGCAATGTTTTCCCATTCAGTACTTATCACACCTGATTTACACTTTGTTTTGAGAAAATAAATGTGACAAATCCAGTTAATGCGAAAATCTGTTGTGGATATGTTCGTAATGTATTTAAGCATTTGCAGTGCTTTTTGCCTTCATATTGGCACCTTAATATGGTGTTCGTGCTTTGTTCTCTTTGAAGTTATTGAGTGTGCTCTTTCTTCTTTTGTTTTGTTCTTTGTAGAAGTTACTTAAAAAAAGCGTGCAGCTCCAGGAGCGCTTGAGTTTGCTCCAGGTGAAGAGTGATCTGCTCAGCTCTGTTTTTGGCCAAGAGAAAGCTGACGATCTGTTGGAAGAGCTCAGCGGGAATATGAGGAAGAGAGAGTTACTCCACAGCCAGCTCCAACAGCGCAAGAACCGCCTACAGGTACCCCACCAGCCTCAGCTCAATTTTACTGCTGTATGCAGGCTGTAAATGCCTGAGCTACATCAACAGTTTTTACCCCCACCATTAGCCATAACATGCATAGTCTTACATAACAAAATATGGTCAAAGTCAAAGCTTATCATGTCTGGCTGAAAAACAAGAATCCTTGTTTGTTTGAATAAATGTATGCTGGCAAATAAAGTTGTAAAAATTACAGTCTATTCTTAATTTTTGATAGAGTTATTGTGGTATTGAATATAAACAATAGATAAAATGTAAAATAAAATAAAAAAACATTTAAAGAGAAATACATATGTGCAATATGTTAATTATAACAAAGTACAAACAAATGTCTAATATATACAGTGAGGAAAATAAGTATTTGAACACCCTGCTATTTTGCAAGTTCTCCCACTTAGAAATCATGGAGGGGTCTGAATTTGTCATCGTAGGTGCATGTCCACTGTGAGAGACATAATCTAAAAAAAAAATCCAGAAATCACAATGTATGCTTTTTTAACTATTTATTTGTATGATACAGCTGCAAATAAGTATTTGAACACCTGAGAAAATCAATGTTAATATTTGGTACAGGAGCCTTTGTTTGCAATTACTGAGGTCAAACGTTTCCTGTAGTTTTTCACCAGGTTTGCACAAACTGCAGGAGGGATTTTGGCCCACTCCTCCACACAGATCTTCTCTAGATCAGTCAGGTTTCTGGCCTGTCGCTGAGAAACACTGAGTTTGAGCTCCCTCCAAAGATTCTCTATTGGGTTTAGGTCTGGAGACTGGCTAGGCCACGCCAGAACCTTGATATGCTTCTTACAGAGCCACTTCTTGGTTATCCTGGCTGTGTGCTTCGGGTCATTGTCATGTTGGAAGACCCAGCCTTGACCCATCTTCAATGCTCTAACTGAGGGAAGGAGGTTGTTCCCCAAAATCTCGCAATACATGGCCCCGGTCATCCTCTCCTTAATACAGTGCAGTCGCCCTGTCCCATGTGCAGAAAAACACCCCCAAAGCATGATGCTACCACCCCCATGCTTCACAGTAGGGATGGTGTTCTTGGGATGGTACTCATCATTCTTCTTCCTCCAAACACGTTTAGTGGAATTATGACAAAAAAGTTCTATTTTGGTCTCTGACCACATGACTTTCTCCCATGACTCCTCTGGATCATCCAAATGGTCATTGGCAAACTTGAGACGGGCCTGGACATGTGCTGGTTTAAGCAGGGGAACCTTCCGTGCCATGCATGATTTCAAACCATGACGTCTTAGTGTATTACCAACAGTAACCTTGGAAACGGTGGACCCAGCTCTTTTCAGGTCATTGACCTGCTCCTCCCGTGTAGTTCTGGGCTGATTTCTCACCTTTCTTAGGATCATTGAGACCCCACGAGGTGAGATCTTGCATGGAGCCCCAGTCCGAGGGAGATTGACAGTCATGTTTAACTTCTTCCATTTTCTAATGATTGCTCCAACAGTGGACCTTTTTTCACCAAGCTGCTTGGCAATTTCCCCGTATCCCTTTCCAGCCTTGTGGAGGTGTACAATTTTGTCTCTAGTGTCTTTGGACAGCTCTTTGGTCTTGACCATGTTAGTAGTTGGATTCTTACTGATTGTATGGGGTGGACAGGTGTCTTTATGCAGCTAACGACCTCAAACAGGTGCATCTAATTTAGGATAATAAATGGAGTGGAGGTGGACATTTTAAAGGCAGACTAACAGGTCTTTGAGGGTCAGAATTCTAGCTGATAGACTGGTGTTCAAATACTTATTTGCAGCTGTATCATACAAATAAATAGTTAAAAAAATCATACATTGTGATTTCTGGATTTTTTTTTTAGATTTTGTCTCTCACAGTGCACATGCACCTACGGTGACAATTTCAGACCCCTCCATGATTTCTAAGTGGGAGAACTTGCAAAATAGCAGGGTGTTCAAATACTTATTTTCCTCACTGTATCTACATTCATATACTGTGCGAAAGTCTTAGGCACGTTAGTATTTCCACAAAAAAAAAGTTTTATCCAGTGAGATTTTTGTGTCTGACAACAGTAGGTATGATCCGATCTCCATCATCGAGTCTGTGATTACATGGAAAAAACTAAGACCGACTAAAACCAGAAGAACTGCGACAACGTCTCCAAGATATATTTTATTTATCAATTAACTTCTGATTAACTACAGTAAATCAAACCACCTGCCTGGAGCTGCTGAAGTGACAGTAAAACACGACTTGGTGGCGCTCAAGCACAAAACGGTCTTGCCGAGCACACATTGATACGACAATACAAAAGTAGTAGTTAGACAAAGAAGAAGTTGAGCTGCTAATGCTGCTTGCCAGTTAGCAAGTGTGTGAATGGTTTTTGAAAGCACGTAAACACTGTCTCTCTTCTTCTTCTGCGTGACAAGCGAGCGTCAGAAGCGTAAAGTGGCGCAGCACCACCTTGTGTACCGGGAGCGCCGTCTACTGAATTTGCACGTTCACTCTGCGCATTGTCAGTGAAAATCGCTTCTCAGTCTAGAAGGCACCAACTTCTAAAATAATTTCACATTTCTACTACATAAATGACCCAATTTAAATACACATTCATCTTTCCAGCGGTGAAGTACCCCTTTAAATTATTATGATTTTGAGATTATTACGTCCTTAGTCAAAAAGGATGCAGATATCTGTGTTAAATTATATAATTATATATCCTTTGTATGCCCTTAGGGTTTGATATCAAAGACGAAGGACTTTTCCGATGCCTATGACTCCGTACAAAAAAAACTGACGTCCATAAAGGAACGGTTTGCCAAGGCGGATGGACTTCAACCTGACATTCTAGCCAAGAAGAGCCAGGCCGATCAACTCCGGGTGAGCAACAGAGAAAACAGAAGCGTATAGCTGTTTCAGACTTCAAAAAAAGTTCTGCTTTGCACGCAGCTTTTTGAATTTCATTTTAAACAGCTGTTTTGGTTCTAATCTCTGCATGTGGTGAGCTGTAGACGCACAGTGACTTTTGATTAGATCGTCTTTCGGCACACGCTAAAAGAGTCATGTGAATAATTTAAGGAGATAGGAGTTATTTCACGCTGAGCTCAATGTGTTTGCGCTGGTTTGATCAGAGTGGCTTGTCCAGGTGGGAGCGGGAAAGACTCGCTAGTGGCAGACTGAATGTAAAATGAGTGTGCATCTCTTTGCAGGTCATTAGAAAAGACTTGGAAGATTGTGAAGCCCATATCATAGCTCTGGAGACACTGGTGTCATCCAACCCTGCAAACAGGACAAAGTTTGAGCGTCTGTATGCGGAATGGAAATTGCTTTATAAGGCAGTTCGGGTAAGATCCGTTCTGCTCAAGGTTTTTTTAATTTCTTATATATGGGTTTTAAATTTAAAGGGTTAGTTCACACAAAAATGAGTCTCTTCAAAAAATTTGGACATTTTTTTACAGTAGCGTAGCTGTCAATGGAGAGGCAGAAATCTCACAGATTTCATTAAAATATCTTGATTTGCAATTCAAAGATGAATGAAAGTCATACAGGTTTGGAACAACATGAGGGTGAGTAAATGATGACAGAATCTTCATCTTTGGGTGAACTATCCCTTTAATTAGTTGTAGTTGACCCCCTTTAATTAGTTGTAGTTGACCCCCTTTAATTAGTTGTAGTTGACAAAAAAAATAATAATTTGTAACTCTCATATTGTTTTTTTTCTCGTGGAACGCAAAATGAGATAATTTTAAGTGTGTTTGTGCTGCTGTTTTCTGTACAACGAAAGCAGACTACAATGAAGTAGTTTCTTACACTATATTACAATTTATCAAAAGCCATTCGCTAACTTTGTGCGTGGAAGTATTTGTGAATTGAAATGGAGTTGTGGGGGGGGGGGGGTATTTTAGTAAATTAATTTTCTTTCTTAGTGAACTATTCCTTTTATTCCTAATATTTTTTTGCATTGTTAATTTATAGAAATATGAAATTCTGAATAATGAGGGGAGGATACATATCTTTTTACTAGCCTCTTCAAAAATGCCCAACTTCACAAGTGATTCTGATTTAACCCTGAAGATCTGTGGAAACTGCTGAGATCACACCCCGGTTTCCATACCTCCCGCTGTGTGTTGATCATGATGGTGATGAAGATGATGACTATGAAGGCCTTGATCAGACGTTCTTACTTCAGTTTTAATGCACACTTGTGGCCCAAAGAGATTTTTTATTTTCTGAACCGATACCAGAATTTTATTGCACTAAAATCCTCCTCACGTCTGAGAAGGATTTTCATAATGAATCCTTCATAATGTATGTGTGTATTCACATGTATACATGTTGTTGTTGATCATTCCAGATGAAGGTGAATGAAAGCGAGGAGAACATTGTGGAACATGAGAGTTTACATGAAAATATTCTGAATTTGGAGAAGTGGTTAATGATCATGAGACAGAAGCTGGAGTCGTTTCGTGGATCAGATGGGGAATGGAGCATTGATAACCGCCAGCATGAGGCTGAGGTACGCCTCTGCCTACACTTATGGCTTCAGTAAATGTTGCTTTTATTAAGAAAAGTACATTAAATAAACACAACAAAGCTTTTTACAATGCTTGAAGGATCCCATTTTAATCTATTGTTGTATTATTACTATGGGTTTTTTATTTGAATAATTGATTAATCTTATTAATTGATTTATTTGTTCAATAATCTTAATAAAGAAGTCAAACATTTTTGGAAAAGCATTTTGTTATAACGCATGGCATTCCACAACAAAATTCAAATAATGTACAAACTGAAGGCTTTAAAACAGTTAAAACAACAAATGAATAAATACTGTACATTGTATGCTAAAAAATGTTTTGATAATTGTATGATTGATGCCATATAAATAGTTCCCATTGTGCCTGGAAATTTCAGGCCATTTGAAATTATTTTCAGTCTTCAATCTTAAGAAAAGTCATGGGAATTGGTTTAAAAAAAAGTGGAACCCCTGAATATAAGAATACAGGTCAAACAAAATAATAATTAAAGTTTTTTTTTTGTCAGCTATTATCACTTTTTGTCAGTTAATTTTTGCTGCACCTGTATTTTGGCAAAAATCATGAATATCATGGTATGTTTTATAAGGGATAACATTCTACAATTTAATCTATTAACATATTAAACCCATTCATTAACATATTTAACAAGATTCAAATACTTGATGTATTACTATTACAAGTCACTTGAGTCATGTCACAAAAGCACTGTATATGCAGGATATGAGCAAATGAATGTTTGCCTGTGCACGCCCTTGTAGTACTTTAGACTTAATTCTGCGTCACTGTTGTTGTTGTCCTCTAGAGGGCGCTAGGAGAGTTTCCTGAGAAGGAACTTCAGCTTCATCAGACAGAGGCTCAGGGTCAGACCGTGCTGGCCAGAACTTCTGAGAAAGGCAAAGTTCACATCCTTCAAGACCTTAAACGTCTTCGAGAGTCCTGGGTATCCCTCCACACGCTTAGTCTCAATCTTTACAGGTAATGCTGTAAGAAGCATTCTTACATTACTTAGTAATGCTTGCAGGGTGTTGATGGTATTAAATGGACAGAAACTATGACTCAAGAAGCATAATTGTGATACAATTGTGTCAGACCTGTTTAAAAACCTAATAGAAATTCCAAAAGGCATATTTCACATTTTGCAACCAGTTCACCTGCTCTTGTTGTTTCAATTATTTTTGATTGCTATGTGAATCACTTTTGTGTTTACTAGTCAGGAGTTGGGGAAAAGCATCTAGAATGTAGCTTTTTCTATTGAACTATGTATTTCGTTGGTGGTTGTGTCATTTTTCATTGTTAAAATACTTTGCCAATTTAAAAATGGACAAATGTTGTCTGATTAATTGCCAACATGGCCAATATATTTCTCTTGATCACTACTGAATATAAAATTAAATTAAAAAGGGAATTTTTGACAACATATTTATTACTTTCACCGTAACTTTATAGGCTTCTAAATGGACATGCTGCCACAGGCGAGTTCCTGGACAGATGGGCAGACGGGCATCACCAGGTAACGCCTATAGACTTTGAAGTGGGACTTGACACGGATGACAAAGGACCGGACCAGCATCAGAGATTCTTGCTCAGATCAGAATCAACTGATCGCCCAGAGCTGGAGAGGAACATTGAAGCAAATCCAGATCAAAGTCGAGTTGTGGTCTCTGAGGGCATCGTAAGACCTGGACGTTCAGAGGTCAAGAGAAGAGAGAGGAGTTACCAAGACCGGTCCATTGATGATGAGGTGGATGCAGTCATGTCTAGAGGTGACGACCGGACTGTGAACAGGAAGCAGATAGGGATGGAAGGCTCTTATGGTGGTGACTTGCTTGGGAGAGGTGGTCGGACTGGTGAATGGGTTGAAGAACACATGGCTAGTTCTGGGATTGAAGATCTGGATATTCGAAGCAGATATGGCATTTCTGATGATACACAGAAAAGGATGCGGCCGTCACAAATCCTCAGCGCCTCCACCAGTGTTGCTTATGGCTCAACTGATGACAATCAGGTAAAGATGATTAAAATATGACTCTTGTTATTCTGACTATCTCAATTAGGGCTGGCATTATATAAGAAATGTGCAAGATATTTGTAGAGATTTTGCATGCGATATAATTAAATTACATCGTGAATATTGCAGTGACTTTATTTGATTCCGTTTTTGACCATTAAGCTTTATAAATATGTAATTTCACAGTCTCTCCTTGTCTTTTCATCTAGAAGGTTGATAATGTCTCTGATTTAAATATCTGTATTAGAATTGGTAAGAATTGGTAGAATTGGTTTTTTTTTTTTTTTCAATCACTTCAAATTGTTAATTTCAGTGAAATCAAAGTTTCAAACCTTTCTACAAATTGTATGCATCGTCATTTAGAAACATTTGCATGCAAATGCATGTATTGTTCTATTTGTTAATGCATTGTTATACTGGTACATACCCTAAACTTTTGAACAGTAGTGTATAAGTAAAACTTTTTTTTTTTTTTTAAGAAATTAATACTTTTATTCAGCATGTGCGCCACATTAAATGGATTGTAAAGACATTTATAATGTTACATAAGATTTCTATGGAAATGTTGTTCTTTTGAACTTTCTATTAATCAAAGAATCTAATTATGGCCAAAGGCCTTCTTATTATTTCAGAGCAAATGCATTAAAAGAAATATCATCAAAAGACCTAAGAAAATATCAAGATCATTTTTAGCTGAATCACTAAACCCTAGAGCCACCATTAAGCAAGCCATACCCAGACTATAATAAACGGACAGAGGGATGTCTCTTTCCATTTCTCCTGTAGATGGGCTCTCAGGGGCCCCAGTGTCATGCTGATATGGAGGCCCAGAGAAGGGAGTTTGAAGCGTGGCTTCACAAGGAAAATGACAAACTCACAGGAATTCTGAACAACCAAAGATCCCTGAGCGCTAAAGAACTGAAGATAAGACAGAATACACTTAAGGTTGGTGGTGTTTGTTAAATTATTTTGCTTTTTTTTTTATCTGTTTTTGATTTAAAGTTTAATGAAGAGTCCAAAATATCAAATAGTGTTAGAGTAAAAAACAATCTTTGATAGCTTTGATATCTTATTCAACAAATCACGCAGTGTGATGTTTTACTTTGGTCACAAAGAACATGCTGGATCATTTTCAAAATTTGAAGCTACATGTCTGTTAGAGTCTGGTGTGTAGTGCGTTGTACGTACGTTTCCATCAGTACGAATGTAGTTGCAGATCTGTGAAGTTTTAAAAGGCTTGTGCCCTGGTTTTACCCCAGGCTTGGAAAAATTCAAACTTCACAAGTACCTGGAAGCTGTCATATCTGATGAAATTTGAGCTGACAGCCACTGTGTCAGTAATATTTAATTTTTTAAGACAATAATTTTAATTTCCAAGTATGCATTCAATTGATCAAGTGACTGTACTTCTACAATGTTACAAAATAATTCTAATTCAAATAAATAATGTTCTTTTGAACATTGTATTAATAAAAAAAAAAACTGAAATGTATGAAAGCTTCCACAAAAGATATTAAAGGGACACTCCGACTTTTTGGGACTTGTCTCAATAAGTGACAAAACAACGCCAACATTTTCCTATTTACATGTTGTGATGTGTATAGTTACATTGTGTACTAAGACCAACAGGAAATGAAACGTTGCGATTTTCTAGGCCAATATGGCTAGGAACTATACTCTCATTCCTGCGTAATAATCAAGGAACTTTGCTGCCGTACCATGGGTGCAGCGGCGCAATAATATCACGCAGCGCCTTAAAATAGTCCCCAGCACGCTCTCTGTGCAAGTAAGTCGTCACATTGGTTATGTTGACGGAAGTTAGCCTATTTTCAGGCGCTGCGTAATATCATTGCGCCGCTGCACCCATGGTACGGCAGCAAAGTTCCTTGATCATTACACAGGAATGAGAGGTAGTAGGCTAGCTGGAGCCGTTAACCTCCAGTCTTTGTTCTAAGCTAGGCTAGCGGTGGGTGCGTCAGACAGTTATTGCACGCACGGAGATGAGAATGGTATGGACTTATCTAACTGGGGGATATGGTGAATAAGCTAAAGTCCCAAAAAGTTGCTGTGTTCCTTTAAGCAGCACAAACTGTTTTCAGCATTGATCATTAGAAATGTTTCTTGAGCAGCAAATCAGCAGAATGATTTCTGAAGGTGATGTGACGCTAAAGACTGGAGTAATGATGCTGTAAATTTAAATGGTAATACAATTTCTAAAATGTGCTGTTTTACTGTATTTTTATCAAATAAAAGCAGCCATAAGAAAATGAAATTTTTTTTTTAAAAGAATTTAACTGACCCCAAACTTTTGACTTGCATTAAAAAAAAAAGGATTTTTCATTTTTGGAATTGAAATAATTGCACTGTGATCCAATTATGAGCACAAATCTTTAACCAACACACCCACACAAACCCCTAATAGTAAATCGGTCTTGATTTCTGTATAGGGTTTACGTGCCAGTGTAGCCTGGGGTCAGAGTCAGTTCCAGAAACTGATCGCTGGTCAGCAGAGTAAGTCAGCGGAGGAGGACATGGAACTAGAAGAGCTGCGTTATCGCTGGATGTTATACAAATCCAAACTTCAAGAAGCTGGTGACCTCAGTGGTCTGCTAAAACACAAGGTATAAAAATATTAATATTTTATGTATTTATATTTTTTTCTCTAGAACCTATGTCTACCTATTTCTACATTCATTACATTTTTGCTTGTGCCATGAAATATATGTTTTTAACCCGAAGCCATATTTTTGAAAAATGGTGAACAAAATTGTTATATGATGAATACCAGGAAAGAGTCATATATCATCTGCTACATTATTTCTCCATTAAACAATGCAGATTTAGGTATCATGTGTCCACCAGAAGGGGGCAGCAACTTGTAACCGCCTCTAACGAAATAAAGCAAATGTTTCTGTTTCTTTCAGGGTGTCACTGGACAAGAACAGGAGCATGTCCGAGATGGAAAGGTAGGTTTTATTCATTGAACATAGGCCTTGTGTTTAAAGTGGGCTTCAAAAATCTCTCTGATCTGACAGTAAAGTGTGTTTGAACACTCTGAAAAGAAAGTATTCCCTTTCCAGGCAATGTTTCTGCTGTGCAATGTCACTGTGTCGTGTGATTTAATAGTAGCAAATGGATTTTATGTAATATATTGGAGTAGGGTATGTGGTGGATTTTTATTAGGACTCTATTAAACCTAGGCCTCAGGCTATTAGATGTTGTTCTTTTATTCAGATCTGGCTCCATTCTTGTATGGAACTGAACACCCATATTTTATGACCAAATAGCACACTTCACAACACATACTTATAAGTGCTTTTACAGAAAATATTGCTGCTTATTTAGCAGTTCAAATATTATATTGAATATTGCATTTCACTCTGAAATATGTCACATGACGGAAGTAAAATAAGATGTGTGAATGCCGTTTCATGTTGACCTAAAGAGTTTGTAGGTGGGAAACTGTTCAGCTGGATTAGTAGAAAAGCATTTTGAAAGCCTGAACCAAAGCACTGTCTTAGCCCTTTATGCAATTTTTTGGCTCCATGGGCCGCTTAGAAACATCAAGGCAGTTGCTCCACTGAGTCTCTCCAGGGAGCGTATTCATTTTTCTGAGTAATTTCTCAAATGTATCGTGTTCACACCTTTTTAGCACCTCTTTTCTCACTCCTTCACTCTCTGGCCATCTGTTCAAGAGCAGTCGTGTCTGCTTGAGAAGAGACGCAGGTGCCCTGCTGACTGCATATGAAAGGCTGTTCTGATAGGCCTGCTTTATTTACATTAGCAGATATTAGTGGATGGAGATAGAAATGTTGTTTTGCACATGCAGCATTACCTTCCATTTTTGGGTTAGGCTGTATTTTGCCATTGCAAATGTGTTAAAAGCTGCTCATTAATGCATCTTAAGACCACACAAGTGAATGTTGCTCACCTGCGTCTTGACTCTGTCGTGGAAACCATCATCACCTTCTGCTGTCTTGGTGACCTGTCATTATCATGCAGGGTAAACACAGGCTCTGCACACACTATGATTGTCTCCGTCACTGACCAAATACAATCATCCAATTGTGAAGATGACACTACATGACAGGCTGTAATTACATGCTGCTCACATAGAGTATATAGTTATTTGTTGTGATCAAGTATATTTTCCCATTGTATAATTATCAAGCCAGAACGATATGATTTGGGTGATGTCTCATTTTTCTATACATTACGGTAGGACTGAGCACCGCTGTAATTACCTTTCAGTGTAAATACATTTTCCTGAAAAGAGATTAGAGGCTGACAAAAGAAAAGAGTGGAAAGAGATTTCTGCTTTTCATCCACCCACATTTCCTCCTCCTCACTTCCTCGTACTTCTGCACTCTCTCTCAAACACAAAGTAAATGTTCCTCAGCTTTGCTACAGAGGCGTTAAATAAAAAGGGTCGTACCAAGTTCAGATATCTCACAGTCCGCTGCTCAGAGCGATGGCAGTTGTTGAGGAGCTGTGGGTGGATATTCACTCCCACAATTCCACAGGAGCTTCAAAAACTTCCCTGTGCATTTTATCAGGTATACATATCAGACATGTATTGAATGGGAGATGGGTGCTGTGTTGGTTCACAGCCAAGATCTATCTTTTTATCTAAGAGTTTTCTTTTTGGTAATCTGATGATTTTATTGAGGAATTATATGGGATTTATGTTCAAGTCCAATAGCTTAGAAAAGTAATAGCACATTATTCTTTATTTTATATATTCTTGCTGGTTATTTATAATTACTTCTAAAACTCAGACTCAGAATTTGAGCTCATCTTGTGCACACATTTCTGTAATCAACTAGTAGTAAGTTACCTACATTGGCAACATTTTTAGGTATCATAAGGCACCAAAGACTACATATACCAAGACTGTTTCCAATATATAACTGTGAATGGGACAAATTGCAACAAGCAATATGGTGGAATAAGCCCCGCCTTCTAAATAAAAGAGCCAGTCGCTAATTGTCATCACGTCACTGCAGCTGCTGTTAGAAGCTCCAGTTCCCTTAGAAACAGTCGGTTTTTCTGAGCGCTTGGGACCAAACTGAAATATATGATTTTGAATGCTATTTGAGGATAAGAAACAACATTTATAGAACAGTTAATGTCAGATTTTATTGCCGGTTTTGAAAATTTGTTATTTAAACGTGAGTTTGACCAGCAGGTTTTGAGATTTCAGCATGCCCAAAATGCTATAAATATATAGTTAAATAATGCAATCCTAGAATGCACTGCAACCAGTTAAGGTTTTTGTACAAGAAAGGAAAAAGTTGATTTAACCCTCTGGTGCTCTTCGTTTAGGGGTTCCTTTGGTTATCTTCCCGGTCATAAGTGACCGGACACCTAAAAATTAAACTTCCTCCACCTCAGTAAAACCAATGTAATTTATTTTTCTTCAATAATATTTTTTCTATTTTCTTTTGTATTTTGAGATGATTTGATGGTACTTATTAATATTTATGCAATAATTATGGTCTATTTTTGCCATTGAAAATAATACTTTGTTTTGTTATAAATAGTGATTTAAAGTGTTAGTTTGTGCATTATGATTATAATAATAATAATAATTATTATTATTATTATGTATACAGTGTGTGAGTGGATGTGTCATTGTCACACTTTTTTTCAGCATTGTGGCCGATTTGTAGATTGTACACACAAATATTCAGTGAATTTTTGCCGATTTCCTATTTATTTCCTATGGTCGGTCATTTGTGACCGAAGATAATGAAAGGTAAACTTTTTTTACGACCAATTAGCATGCTCAAATCATGACCTCAATTTTTTTGTGTTTACATACCTAATGCCAACAAAGTCACCAAGTTTCATATCATTCCGATGAAGCTGTGATTTTTAGAATTTCAAAACTTTTCAAAATTTTCCGGTCAGAAATGACCAAAGAGCACCAGAGGGTTAAATTAGCTTTTTTTTTCTAACTGAAAAGCATCAGTAGAAAATTCTAGCATGTAATAAAAAATGAAAAATGTTCTCCTATATTTGTGTTATGTATTTTTTTGTTATAAGTTTTGTAATATAGCCTTTCAGCGTGTAACGCCATCTGTGGATGTGTGTTTTGCAGGCGAACAGCAGTCTCGGATTCTTGTACCGTGTGTGTCGTGTGGCTCTTCCTCTCCAGCTCCTGCTTTTGGCTCTTCTGCTGCTGGCCTTCCTGCTTCCCATGATGGACGAGGGCACCAGCTGTTCACTGTCCAACAACTTCGCCCGCTCCTTCAACATCATGCTCCGCTACAACGGACCTCCGCCCACTTAAGCGTCGACAGTCGAAAGCAGCTTTTTTAAATGCGCCAATCTGCTTTAGTGTTTATGTTACAAATACTTATATATTTTTTTTATCATTGTTCCGTTTGAAGTCATTTTATTTTTGGTTCTCAGCTGCTCCATCATCACACCCCCACACAAGTGGGCCCAGCAGATCAGAAACTGTGTTTGTGTGTGAGAGAGTGAAAGTGTGAGTGGGTGGATGGCATAGATGCTCACAACCTGCTCAACATGATTCAAGCTGTTCATTTCTCTACAGGCTTTAGAGAAACCAATGCCGCTTTTACAAAGAGCAAAACTCCCTTAAAGACATCTACTCAGGAGCCATCGCAAAAAATTGCGTTTTTACGTTCGTTCTATGTTATTGCTGGTTTCTAAATGTTATGGGGATAGTTCGCACACAAAAAAAAGACAATTCTGTCATCATTTACTCACCCTCGTGTCATTTCCAACCTGTTTAACTGGGGGATATTTTTGTCTGTCAATGGGGTTCAATCATGTTGTTTTGGACCCCATTGGTGTTCATTGTAAAATATCTTATTTTACAAACATACATAGTAAATGATGGCAGAATTTTCATTTTTGGGTGAGCTATCCCTTTAAATAATTTAACTGTGGTATGCCTTATATTTAAACAGTATTGTGCATGGTTTTATTCATACCGCTGGTTTAAAATCTGTTGTTTGCTATTTTACTCAGGCCACTCAGAAACAAAACTGTGTTTAATAATAGGATTTAACTTATCACTGTGTTGCGGGTATTGATTCTGATCATAATGTGTCATGATTAATAAGACTACCATGTAAATATTTTCAAACTAAGCTCAGTTTAAAGTGTTCTTCATATATTGGTGAGCTTTATTTAATAGATGGTTTTCCTTCAATGGTTTTTGGAAATCGAGATCGCAGAATCACATGGTTGAGCTTTAGACTGAGTTTTGGCATTGGCTGGCCTCTGATTGTTGTTATAGGTTATTGTAAGTGTGTTTTGCAGGCATAGATTATGGAGTAAAAATAGCTCTGTTTGGGGAGAATGTCCTTTTTTTAACAGAATTTTGGAACTCTGTGAACTCCTTGGCCTGTTTTTTCTTTTCTTTCCTTTTTTTGCAAGCAGTGTCTCAGCTGGGATTTCTAGTTGATAGTTGATAGGCCCAGTTGATTTCAGTTATTCTTTTAGGATGGCTTATTTATGGTCATATATGATGAAAGGAATGCCTTGATTTATCCTTTGGTCCAGAACAAAGGCTTCTTTATCTTTCAGAGCTGGAACTCTTTTTGCAGTGTGAGAGACAATATTTAGAGGCTAATTGCATGGCTTTTCAGCTTTAAGTATTACACAAATGCACTGAACTGTTTTTATCCTGTAGCAAAATGCCATTTCAGACCATATCCATATTCAGACCTCTCTGCTATGCTAAAACTGTAATTTCCGTTAATATGTGATGCACTATATAATGACGAAATATGCTGCATTTTCTAAAAAGAAACTGTAAGATTGAAGCCCGGCACTTCAATTTATTGCACTGCTTTATTGTTTGTATTTAATCTCTTTTAAAAGGTTAGTTCGACCAAAAATGAAAATAATGTCATTTATACCCTCATGCTGTTCCACACCCGTAAGACCCCCGTTCATCTTTGGAACACAAATGAAGATATTTTTGTTGAAATCCGATGGCTCAGTGAGGCCTGCATAGGCATCAATATTGTAATTTACACTCTCAAGATCCATTAATATACTAAAAACATATTTAAATCAGTCCATGTGAGTACAGTAGTTCAGTATTAATATTATAAAGCAACAAGAATATTTTTTGTGCGCCAAAAAACGAAATAATGACTTGTATAGTGATAACCGATTTCAACACACTGCTCATGAAGCTACGGAGCGGCAACGAATCAGTGAGTCGAATCCTGATTTGGATCGCATCGCGTGTCAAACTGCTAAAATCACGTGACTTTGGCGCTCCAAACTGCTGAATCGACTCGCTGATTCGTTTTCGCTCCAAAGCTTCATGAAGCATTGTTTTGAAATCGGTTATCACTATATAAGTCGTTATTTAGGGGTTTTTTTGGCGCACAAAAACATTCTCGTCACTTTATAATATTAATATTGAACCACTGTACTCACATGGACTGATTTAAATATGTTTTTAGCACATGAATGGATCTTGAGCCTTCAGGTTTCAACAAAAATATCTTTATTTGTGTTCCGAAGATGAACGGAGGTCTTACGAGTGTGGAACGGCATGAGGGTGAGGATGACATTTAAATGACATTATTTTCATTTTTAGGTGAACTAACTCTTTAATGCCAATGCAAATCCTTTAATGATCTATACAGGTTTCATCAATGATACTGTGTTCCATTAGGCTGCAAATGCTAAACTGTACAAAATTCGGTTCAATCATTCAACTGTGTTTAAAGATCATTAAACATATGCTAATTGAGCTAGTTTACAGCACTGTGTGCATGGAAGAGTTTTCTCATTGGGTATACTGGAAATGATTCAGACAGCTACCCAAATTTAAAGCATGCTGAAATGATAACATTTAGACTTCATGTGCATGAATGCTTGTAAGACAATATATTAACAAAAAAGGTTAAACTTTTATTTTATTACCATATTTTGAATGAAACTCGTATAATCTTTAAACTGATATATTCAGTAAAAAAGCACTATAAGCAGTATTTTTGTATTTTACTCCAGGCAATAAACATGCAGTGTATTTTCAGTGCTGTTTGTGTTTCTTTTGTTGCTATGGACTCGAGATTGAAAAGATAAAAGTGTGACTCAATATCAAGATTCTCAATCAGAAAGCCAGTGATCCTCTTCTAGCAGGAAACGTATCTGTCTGCCTGCATTCGGCATTAAACCAAAGCTGAACTGGTCTGACGAGATGTGCAATGATAACAAAACACAAAACCAGCCTGCAGGTGTGAATAAACATCACGCAATAGCGCACAGCTGGGTATATATAGGGCCATGTACGGTCCTGAGGTCAGCTCGAGATTAGGTGACGAACTATGAATGATTTTATTTGCTTCAAATCGTTTAAAAAGAACTAAAATAGTACTACCAGAAAAGCCAGGGTTAAGAGAAAACGCATTTGAGTGATTATTTGCATAGATTTGTCATTTTTCGGTCGCCTAAGTAACCATGTGTGTGTTTCTCTGCCATTTCCATGTCACCAGGTAAAGGGAAACACGTTCTAATTGAAGAATATTGCACAGCACTGTAAGAACAACCATAATGTAAAACATTTTAAATCTGCACGGATACATGTCTTGGTTAAACATTGGTCATAGCCTATTCGTGTTGTCAGGTGGATGTTTGTCTTCGAGGTGTGTACATGAACTCTAGGCTATTTGGCATAAAGACTGACTGTATCTGACTTTAAAGCCCACTCACTGAAAGCACACTCGCATGGCTTAATTTATTCAAATGTAATTCCTATGAGTAGTAAAGAGTTGGATCTATCCTACACACTCACCCACATGATTGCACACTATTGTTTCCTTCCTGCTTAGCAATGAGCAGATATTTCTCTGGTGTGGAAATGTCATCTCAATGCAATCCAAATCATGTTTGTTTGCTGACGCCCAAAAATTTATGGAACCAGATCGAAGGATGTACATTAGAAATGAGCAATTCAGGTGAAAGTAATGGGGTTTGAATAATACCCAGTTTTCCTTTACCCAGATTCATTTCATTGGAGCATCGGGTTTTGCAGCTCTCCACCTTTTAAACGCTGTCGCTGAATCATTAACCAAAAACCAATGCAAAAGTGCCCTTTATCTGCAAAAACAAGAGGTGACTTTGCAATTCTAACCTGTTTTGAAACGTTTTAAAGGTATGGCTTTACACCAGTGTTGTTATTGTTAACTAGAATTAGAAAACTGATGAAAAGTCATAAAATAAGTTAAGTATTTAGCCTATGAAAAACTAAAATGACTAAAACAGAAAAAACATTGAATTAAAGCTATATAGCAATACCAAATTACAAAATAAAATGGAAACTGAAAATATAGAAATAAAATCAAAATATGAATAAATACTGAACTAAATAATATTAAAATAACAATCTAGTTATAACTTTGTTCACTGTTTTATTTGCATAGTCCTTCCACATTAACTGAATAAATAAAGATGAACCACATTAACCTTGTATAATGTGTATGGAAATCTGCACTGTAATAGTAATAGAATTATCTAGACAGAAGACATTTCAGAGATGAAGATGAAGCTCTAGTCACACAAGCCGGATGTGCTCCCGCGTGTGGCGTAATCGGATTTAGCCACTTAACTTTTGACTTGAGTACAAGTTACACATTTGCTGACTTAAATGGGATATGAAAAATACACCAAGAGCTCCTGGTCACATGATGAACTGCTGTTGTTAATGTGCCGGACATGACTCACATTGCTAAAGACTAGGATTTTCTTGTTGCCTTAATACTTTTCCAAAGTCTGGAACTTTTTTTAGCTTTGTGTGCCTATAAAAGTCAAACTGCGATATCATTTATACCAAACTTGATGACTATTTCTAGCACTGTCGTTGTTAATCAGAACAAAAGGTTAATGTCATTGTGCACCTGGTCTGTTAAAGCTGAGGCTGAAGGAATTTAGTTTATTACACTGGCTGGCCAGTACCTTTGTAAATATTTAATTTTGTGGCATGTAGCCATGGAAGCCATGGTTTCCATGTCAGAGGTGTTTTCCACTGGGAAAGTCTTGTAAATGCAAATTGACAGCTCCTGAAAAAAAAAAAAAGCAGCTTCATTTAAAGAACTGCCTTTTCTGGCTGTTGAATTATAGTGAGGTCTACGAATGCAAATTATCTATGAAGGCTGGGTGTGTGTGTGTATATTTTTTGTCATGACAACTCTTAAGAGTGTTTGGCATGGTAATGGATATGACGATGTTGATGTATTTTGTCTTGGTGGAATAGATCTACGCTGCTGATGCTGCTGTTATTGCTGATGCTGCTGCAGAGCAAGTACGGGACTTGCTGCTGCCAGTACATACACAACATGCTGCTGTGAGTATATAAGACAAGCTGCTGCTGTACAATATAGCGTACACAAACTACCCGTAACAGATCTACACAGGTGGAGCTGGGGAAGGTGGAGGGTTTCTGCAAGCGCACTGCTATACTGCAAATGCTAACTACGTAAATGCTAAGTATTTGAAGGTTGAGCAGCGAGCTCATTGGCTTCTGATAGAGCAGGAATCAATCAGCTGTGCCCTATAAAGAATGATGTGATTGCAAGCAGATTGAGTCAAGGACCTATTAGCCACCTGCACCATCTTGTGTGTGTGTGTGTGTGTGTGTATATATGCTTTGTGCCACAGCCACCAGGGAATACCGTTTCCATTAAAGGGTGTTCATGGTCTGCAACAATGCTTAGGTAGGTGGTACGTGTCAAAGTAACATCCACATGGATGGCAGGACCCAAGGTGTCCCAGCAGAACATTGCCCCAAGCATCACACTGCCTCCACCAGCTCGCCTTCTTCCCATAGTGCATCCTGGTGCCATGTGTTCCCCAGGTAAGCTACGCACACGCAACCGGCCATCCACGTCATGTAAATGAGAAAACGTGATTCATCAGACCAGGTGCCTTCTTCCATTGCTCCATGGTCCAGTTCTGATGCTCATTTCCACTGTTGGTGCTTTTGGCAGGACAGGGGTCAGCATGGGCACCCTGACTGGTCTTCGGCTATGCAGCCCCGTTATGCAACAAACTGCGATGCACTGTGTATTCTGACACCTTTCTATCAGAACCAGCATTAACATTATCAATGTTATAAACAGTTGTTTAATTGTTGAAATCATTTGTAGTATTATTATTATTATTATTACATACACTCACCTAAAGGATTATTAGGAACACCTGTTCAATTTCTCATTAATGCAATTATCTAATCAATCAATCACATGGCAGTTGCTTCAATGCATTTAGGGGTGTGGTCCTGGTCAAGACAATCTCCTGAACTCCAATCTGAATGTCGGAATGGGAAAGAAAGGTGATTTAAGCCATTTTGAGCTTGGCATGGTTGTTGGTGCCAGACGGGCCGGTCTGAGTATTTCACAATCTGCTCAGTTACTGGGATTTTCACGCACAACCATTTCTAGGGTTTACAAAGAATGGTGTGAAAAGGGAAAAACATCCAGTATGCGGCAGTCCTGTGGGCGATAATGCCTTGTTGATGCTAGAGGTCAGAGGAGAATGGGCCGACTGATTCAAGCTGATAGAAGAGCAACTTTGACTGAAATAACCACTCGTTACAACCGAGGTATGCAGCAAAGCATTTGTGAAGCCACAACACGCACAACCTTGAGGCGGATGGGCTACAACAGCAGAAGACCCCACCGGGTACCACTCATCTCCACTACAAATAGGAAAAAGAGGCTACAATTTGCACAAGCTCACCAAAATTGGACAGTTGAAGACTGGAAAAATGTTGCCTGGTCTGATGAGTCTCGATTTCTGTTGAGACATTCAGATGGTAGAGTCAGAATTTGGCGTAAACAGAATGAGAACATGGATCCATCATGCCTTGTTACCACTGTGCAGGCTGCTGGTGGTGGTGTAATGGTGTGGGGGATGTTTTCTTGGCACACTTTTGGCCCCTTAGTGCCAATTGGGCATCGTTTAAATGCCACGGCCTACCTGAGCATTGTTTCTGACCATGTCCATCCCTTTATGACCACCATGTACCCATCCTCTGATGGCTACTTCCAGGAGGATAATGCACCATGTCACAAAGCTTGAATCATTTCAAATTGGTTTCTTTAACATGAAAATGAGTTCACTGTACTAAATTGGCCCCCACAGTCACCAAATCTCAACCCAATGGAGCATCTTTGGGATGTGGTGGAACGGGAGCTTGGTGCCCTGGATGTGCATCCCACAAATCTCCATCAACTGCAAGATGCTATCCTATCAATATGGGCCAACATTTCTAAAGAATGCTTTCAGCCCCTTGTTGAATCAATGCCACGTAGAATTAAGGCAGTTCTGAAGGCGAAAGGGGGTCAAACACAGTATTAGAATGGTGTTCCTAATAATCCTTTAGGTGAGTGTATTTAAAAGTATTTTAATACACGTTAAACGGACTTGCTAACACTGAATTTTTTTATTCCTGTCACAACCAATTAAAGCCAGTAAATATGTTAACTATGGTAATGCAATATATGCATGAGGATTTTAGAAATGGTGTACATGATGTAATGTAATAATCCACAAAGTATTGTTTACACAGAGCAAACGCCACCCAAAAGAATGTCAGGCTTAACACTAAAACGATGTTAATATAATTGCATCACTGTAAACATGATTTTTATTTGCTTTTACAAACAGAGACGAATCAAAATAATTTTCTGTCGCAATTGACAGCATGTCACGGATGTGGTCGATAGTGCCTAGTTTAGTTCATTATATTTAGGTTGTTATCCACTAGCTAAGCACCCAGACAGGATATAAAATACCAGTTTTGTGTATAATGAACAGCTGTAAAATTGAACAGTGTGTTCACTGTAGTAGTTAGACATGTGCCTATTATTTAGACATAATTCACCCAGGAAAAAGCATGTGATAACATCTCTTATCATAAGCTCTTTATTGCAGCTACTGTAGTTGAATCTTTTGTATGCCAACAATTATGTTCTTCGGAGCAGCGCAGGCTGGGTTCGGCTGTGGTGACTGCAAACGTTTCAGGCTGACTGACCTGATATATGAAATGACCCTTTTAATTAAAGCTTGCTAAACCCAGCTTAATCATGCCTTTGTAGTGGTCTAGAAGAGAGATAAATTGGGGTTGTGGGACACGCCCCTTCATGGTGAACCACAAAACCCTATTTAAATTTCCCACTGACCTTCAGCTTTGGATCAGATGCCAGATGGGATGATGTGATGTCACAGTCACAGAATGATATAATACCATCAGAGAATTACAATGAATGGATCAAGTAGTGTGCTCCATTAGTGTTCATTTACCCACCCCTCTTCAACTGTGACATCGCTATAGCTTACTCCTCCATTTTTCACATAGGACAGATGGTCAGCACCAGTGTGTTGGCAGCATTAGCAGGGCACTTGTTCTGTAAAGCAGAAAAAATAAATCCAATCAGTGCTACTACAGCAACTAGTGGCATCACATCAGAGCCTTGGGTCAGTGCACAAGATACACAAAACAGCTGCGGCCCACATTAAAATAAGGTGAGTGTCAAGTCTAGCCGCAGAATCTCTGCCTAAATTAAATATAGATTTATTTGGTGTCAGTATTAATCAAAATCCAAAGCTCAGTGACTTTCCTCACCTTGAGGTTTTAAAATAATTGTTTCCAATACTGATCAATAATGCAAACATTAATACAATACCCACGACAACATGGCATTTCATTATGGCTAATTCATAGGATCTCATCTGTACGTTTTCATACAATCTGCTTACGCGACACTGACAGTTCGGTTTGGGTGGACCTTCATTCTTTTTTCAAAAAAAATGTGTACAAATCACATTGTACAGATTACTTCGAAATTGTCACTAAAATAGTTAAACCCCAAAACTTAAGGGGGCGATAGAGTTACATTCAAAAGATCTGTTATTCTATTGGCTTTTGTATTACTGCAGAAAATAAGGTCTGTGAATGCAACTTTTATGAAGTGTACGAACCATAGATATACATAATAAAGGCTAGATGTCTCGTCCGCGCTGCTGGCCAATGGAGGTCGACGTCCGCACCTGGCGGCCATCTTGTCACAGTCAGCTCGCTCACTCGTAACATAGTGTTTTAATGGTGCATGTACTTTTTAAATAACCATAACTTGCTCAATTTTCTACGGATTTATAAACTGTTTGGTTTGTTATAAATGTCAGAGATGT
Organism: Gobio gobio; assembly: GCF_949357685.1. NCBI lineage: Eukaryota > Metazoa > Chordata > Actinopteri > Cypriniformes > Gobionidae > Gobio > Gobio gobio. The sequence continues at coordinate 32,369,613 of NC_137106.1, read as the reverse complement.
AGTTATGACACTGCATATTTATGAATAATTATTCATATTAATTTGTTCAAGCATCCAGAATTATAGCCACGTTAATAACGTTTTTAAGAAACCAAACCATTTGTAAATGCGTCAAGATTTCAGCGAGATAAGCGTGTTTGTGTTCGTGCAGATCACTCACTTTACATCAGGTACCACAGAGCCCACCAGAAAGCTTGCCTGTGACAAGATGGCCAACGTTATGACGTAATGACGTTAAAGACTCCGCCGTAAGACATTTAGCCTTTATTATGTATATCTATGGTACAAACTACATCACGGTCGCATGACTTCAACGTCACCATCACTAAGCTTCCAACAACTTTTTCAGGGTATGTTTATATGACAACGATGTACTAAAAACGGAAATGTCTTTCACATACAGACAACCAGTGTTGGGGAAAGTTACTTTGAAAAGTAATGCATTACAATATTGCGTTACTCCCTGAAAAAGTAACTAATTGAGTTTAGTTACTTTTTAAGAAAAGTAATGCGTATGTTACTTTTGCGTTACTTTTTTCTCACCTGGGCTGGTCTTGTTTTTTTTTATAACAAAAAAAATGTATGTTTGTGCAAAGGTAAAGGCCTCTTCATACCAAAATTGAAATAATAAACCCAAGGTAAAAAGGCTGAGGTAAAAATGCAAATTCACACATGAACAGTAGAGGCGCAGCTCTGCTGTGCTGCAATTTGGGATAATGGAAGAATAGGACACAGGAGAAAAAAGTTTTACCAATAAAACATTTTTAAACAAAAGTAATTTTAACTGAATCATCAAAGGTCATCAGCAAGACATTGGTCAATAAAGGTAGATTAAATGCATACAAATATTTTATTTAACATTTCATTATTGGAGGTTTGCATAGTACTCTGATTTTGCATTTGACGGATTTTATTCATTTTGAGGAGGACTGAATCTATTGTGCAAGTAAGATGAATAAAGGCTCACATTTAGTCTAGAACTACAATAACCTTACTCATGATTTCTCTCAACATGGGGATAGGAGAGCTGTCAGTCAATAAATGTGAAAAAGTAACTCAGATATTTTGTTGTAAATTTGAAATGTAATGCGTTACTTTACTAGTTACTTGTAAAGTAAAAATAATCTGATTACGTAACTCAAGGTACTTGTAATGCATTACCCCCAACACTGCAGACAACAACAATACACGTGTGCATGACCAGTGCCGCCGCTCCACTTTGTCTTGCACATTTTCAGGCCTCCAGAAGGACGTTGTCGTGTAAATGAACGGCCCCCTTAGTCTTTGTTTAAAAACATTTTCCCTCAAAGTTCGCGTTAGAATTGTTTTCAAGAGCGCGATTACAAACACAACGAGGTTGTGAAAGCGAATTAGGGGCCGTTTACACGACACAATTTTTAACAAATATTTTGACCATTCATTTTCATAACAATAGCCTTTTATGGGCCTGAAAACGCACATTTTAAAAATGGGGTTCAAAGTGCACGTTTTTTTTTTTAAATGATACCGTTATTGTATCCGTGTAAACTCCAAAAAACTGTGACATGCGGAATAAAGGTACCCCTTTAGTGAGTAGATGAGTAAACCTGTTTGTATGACGTTTAAGTCCCTGACAACCTCTGTAGTTCCATTTAGCTATGTTTGCAACTGCCTTTTACAAGACAAGTGAAAGCATTAAAAAAAACACAATAGAGTATTACTGATTTTATATCACAGTATACAACGTGAAAATATCTTGAGCTTGTGTTTGCCACAGACCTTATTTCAAGCATTTTACCAAAAACTCATCCATGGGTTCATTAACTTGGAGACAGTAGACCCAGAAGTGCTAAAATGCTAACTTGTTTCTGGGTTTACATCATCCCTGCACCACTCTATTGATTTCAATGAACTTGCTCAACAAGATTCTCTTCAAATTGTTGCTTCATCATGCTTGAAAGAGAAAACCGACCAAAAACCATAAAAGTAGGAATCACCAGTAAATTCCCACTATATAGCCTCTTGCGGCAACACTGAGATTAGCGCTGGGTTATCAATTGCACTCAATGACTGTCACATTTCTGAACAGTCAAGTTTGCGTAAAGTTTATTTTGGAAACATATACGAACACTTGCATATTTAGACCAGTGAAATAAAATGGCATTTAAGAAAATCCACCAACGTGCACTTTATTGTAAATCAAATGATTGTTTAATTATCTCAGAGGTTTTATAACCTGATAAGCTTCATAATTGAGTTCCAGCGGTGCATAAAAGTTAATTCACCAAAGCCCCTATCTTCAGTTCATATTCAGTTCAATCTGCCATCTGCAACCGTATCATACCTACCGTGAAGCCCTCAGGCTGCCAATTGAACCTGAGTCTCAACATGACTTGTGGCGAATTGCACAGCATTCTTGAGTGGTTATTACAAGGTGAAATATATTTGAAACACAAACAAGTAATATTATCCTAAGGCCCTAAAGATTATAAACAACTTTATTTCATTTCCAGGAAACATGGACAGTCTCAAGACAGTACTCTTACCCTGCCAGTCTAACAAATCAAATGCCTATTATAGAGCATTGCATTATAAGAGTAGAATGCTATATAAGGACAAAGATCTTTGGGTGAAATATTTTGTTCCAGCTTCTGTTTGTGGGCGGTTTTTACTTCTCATCTTTTTCCCTGTTACACAACACAACAGCCGCCTCTGCCTGGAACAGAGGGTGGGTGAAAGCTGCTGTCCATCGATCTTTATGAATATTCTGCATAACTGACCCTCGCAGACATGTCTCGTCATAATCACTGCAATGCAAAAACAACAGATTCTCTTGCTCTCTATCTCTCTCATGCAGCTTGAGCCAGCTGATTGTACACCTTATTTCTACAATACATTTTCTAAAGGAAGCTGTTTGGTCCTCTCTTAGGCACTACAAGAGTACTTCAATATGACCTCATTTACAGACAAGACAAGTCTGCTTTTACTTTAAAAAACTACTGCTGAACTAAACAAGCATTTGTTGTGAAATATTAGGCTACATTGTTTATGTGCGTATATAATCATATAAATGTGTTTTTGCAATCAATAATTTTGTAAACTAAACAGTAACGAGTGAAATCAATGTGATGTGTTTTCAGAATTATCCTTTTTACGTGGGTTGTGCATTGGCATGGCTCCTCAGCATGGATGAATCTAATGTGTTGAGGATTTTGTGTGGATACTGTACTTCGGAATCACAGATTCTGTCTTGGAAGTATGAACAAAATAAGAATTTCCTCCGCAAAATGTCATCTGAACAAGTGAGCAACATGTCTGCCACTTTTGTCAGACAAAAAGCATTACAATAAATCGCGCTACCAACCTTGATTAAATCTATCGCTTAGCTCACATCACGTCAAACCATGCAAATTATTAATATTGTTATACTTCTCAAATTGTTAATGTTAACAACATCGGCATTGCGTGACTGTGTATTTTGTGTACTATTAGCATTACCTGTAGATTTCAATTTCCATACAGTCTAATCTTTTGCTTTTGACTACGGGTGAATCTCCTGTTGTCACTGATGATTGTTGTTTGTGTTTGGACCTTTCTGGATTACAATCCGTCATCAAAACGATAAATTTAATTATTCCAGCTGCTGTGAGAAAAGACTATAAATGATCCACCACCTGCAGCATCCTCACATGCGATACTACTATACCCGGACTCAATCTTTATGTAGGCAATACAGACATGATGTAATTACGCAAAGACAAATGGTGGCATGCTCGAATTTCCCACAGAAATCCACCACAACCACTCAAATAACACATTATTTCAAGTTTACCGTTTACCGGCTACGGTAAGGAGATCGTTTTCAACACTGGCATGTACTTGCTCAAAAATGTATTTAGGATAATTTTTAACCAAAGAAAAGTTACGGACTGCAGCTTTAAGAAAATGTTTGCTGATTAAGAATCTGATTTAGCTTCACTGGATATATCAGTAGCCTAATCTCTTCACTCGTGTTCGTGAATGATTAAATTCCATTAAGAGCACATGATCAAGATAAAACCAGTTCAAGCTACTGCTTTTTGCAGCAGTAACCAGTTTACTACGGCTTAATCGACTATTCTTTTTCCTTATCAGATTGACTTGAGCAGTATTTGTTGTTGGTGTCATTAGAAAAGCACTGCAGGAGTGGTCACGAACGACAGTAGATGGTTGTCCATTACAGCTCGCTTCAAACGGTCAGTCGGATATGTGCTCGCGAGATGGGGGTGGGTAGGTGATTTGCACATCACATGAAGCAGATTTAGCTCGGTCATTGTGTAATTGTAAAACATGTACAGCGAAGCCACGTACGAACGACTACAGTGTCCTTCGCATTTTACGCGACCCACACGCCGCACAACCCTGCATACAGGCACGATTTAGAGCGAGAGAGAGCAGCTCGGAAGTCAATTCATTTTAGTGAACTGATTCATTCTGACGGTCCGTTCAAATGAATTGAATTGCACGAATGATTCACCTGTTATTTTGAGTATTCTTTTAAAAGTGGCGCGTTATTTGATTAGCAAGGTTTGAACACAATAATAAGATGTTAAGCTATTATATAATTTACAAATGAGATCTCATAATAAGATAGGGTAATGATAAATTAGATAAACAACATGTTTTTTACACACCTGTTTCTGCAGCATCATTATGGGAACTTTAAATCATTTATGTAACCCATTTTACTTGCTTAAAAGTCAATATCAATAGGCTAAGTGTATTCCCTCTCTATTATATGAGATTATTATGAGGCTCACGTCTAGCCTACTGACTTTCCATAGTTCGCACCTCGCTTCGCCAATCGGTTCAGCTGAAAAAGAATCAGTTCAAAACAATGATTCGTTCATGAAATGAGAGAGAGAGAGAGAGAGAGAGAGAGAGAGAGAGAGAGAGAGAGAGAGAGAGAGAGAGAGAGAGAGAGAGACGTCCTCAGAGTAGCAGAGGTAGTGTGGGCGTGCACAGAAAGAGAATCCTGCAAACATTAACCAGGTGGTTTTCCCTTGTACATTTCCCTGTCATTTTCTTCTTCCAAGCTGCGCTGGAGAGACTTTCCTGTGCGTCACGAGGAATTAAAGTAACTTTACTGGAGCAATGCGGGAGCCGAATACCAGCATCTCCTCGGATATAGACCCCTGAAACCCCCACAAACTCCACTCATGGCCACCGCCTGGCCACCCGCCACACAAAACACTTTATAAGAGAGAAATCTACCGAAATCACGGGACCAGAGCTTCTTAAAAAGAGCGACTCGCTGTTTGATCCAGATGGCGGGACACGAATGGGATGATTGGTTTGAACGTGAGGAATTGATCGGGCAGATCAGCGACATCCGAGTGCAGAATCTGCAAGGTAAGAGTGCTGGAGGCTTGGGATGGGTAAAAGAGTAGGATCACGAAGACACAAACATTGGTATACAAGTAACAGGAGTTGACTCAATGTCTCAATTTACCTTTCGCTTTGAGAAAGATAGATACATTTACATGTAACAATATACCAGCGACATATAGCCTAACAGCGTTGCGCTTTAGTGCTCCATTATGGCAAGCCATTTTAATATGCATTCCTACTGTATCTACTAAAAAAATGTACTGTATCTTTTACTCATACCTGTTTTCTAAGTATTAGCTAATAATTATTACAATAATGACTAGGCCTAATTATTTCAATCTCACTAGTAACAATTCAGTACTTAGATACAGTGGTTACTGAATATTGAAATAGTGAGTTTGCAAGTTTTTTTTATACAAGATACATTTAGTGGGGTTACTTCAATTAGCCTACAATTGTGCTTTAGTTGTTAAGGGGCTTTACATCGTCAGTGATTTGCAATGACATTAGCTGTGTTTCCACTGTCGGGCCAAAAGCAAGCTTGCTAGTGCGTGCCAGATTAGTATGTGTACTGTATGCGTGCCGCCCAATTTTTGTAACCTTCTACACTCATGTCGCACATGCACATTGAATTTGTTTTGCACAAATCAGTTGTTCCATAAGGTGACAACACTGGCCCGGGCCAGTGTTTCACAGTAGAAAATTAAATTAAAAAGGGACAGAACAACAAAAACAACAAAATACTGGAGACTGCAACAACAACAGATGCCCATCGATAAACGCGTGTGTTAAGGGGCTATGAGTTAGTAACTTTAGTTTAAAAGAGTACAGAGACATTTTTATTGGTCATAACTTCTGGAGAAAAATAGAGAGACATGCAGACACTAGACAAAGATGAAACTTTTTAGAATGTACGTGTTGACCACCTGCATTTAAATGGAGTATAGGCTACGTGATCGACTATACACATACGCAAGAAAATATACTTAGGGCTTAACCTCTTAACAAGCGCCCCATTTTTGTGGAATTTTTTGAAAACGATATACCCAAATGAAAATGTCTGCAGCTCTTAAACCCTATGGTCTATATTCATAAACCTGGTCTTATTTTAAACTAGACACTTGAAATATTGCTACCCAAGAGTCATAATAACTCAAAGTAATATGGGAACAGAGTAATATACATGTAAATATACATGTAAGTGACTCACGTTTTTTGTTTTTTGTATTCACTTAGGGAAAAAAAATATTATAATTTAATGTTAAGAGCCTGAAAATAACTTAAATATAAAACTGAATGTCTAATCATGTCATGATTCAAATATGAGGATGATTCTCTCAGTAATGTAGCTTCTGTGAGCTTTTATGTCAAGAAAAGTCTAGGCGTCATTTCAAAAAGGCCATTTATTTCAGAACATTTGCTATTGTAAAGAGTAGTTTTTCATTCAAATAAATCTGCAATAAACTGCAATATACTACTAATTATATTTGTTATTATTATTCATTATTTTCTATGATTAGTAACTTGACAGCTGATAAGAGTATAAATTTGAGAAGTTCAGACAACCAATCATCCTAAATGAATTACTAAATCTGTTGTATTTTTATGGACATGATGCAGAATCAATGGGTCACTGAAAAAGGATTTCGGCCTTTTCGTTTTCAAAGACAACTTATGGAGAAGGGAAGCAACAGTTATCAGAATATAGTCTGCATGTGACTGTTCACCTGCAAAGCAGCATCAGGTCCTACTTATTTGACGCATAAACAAGAATAAATCATTGCCCTGGAAAGAATTGATTTAATGAGCAGGAGTTTTACACATCACTGATTGTGCATGTTCTTGGCTTTGCCATCAATTACTTTAATGTGCACCGTTAATCGCTGCTCAGTGTTGGCCGGTGGCATTTCAGGCTGTTATATATGTGTTTAGTATCGCAGGTTTCATTACTATGAATGACTAAACACACGTCAAGAAGGGAGAGAGTGAACATTAGGGCTTTTAAGTAGCTCTCTGAAAACTTTCAGATTGAATAGAAGCCCTCTGGCTGGCCTGCTCCTGTGCCCTAGTGCTGTTCATTGCAAGAGGGATTTAGGATGTAATGTGGCTTGTATACGGCTTAGTGGAAGAGAAATTACTGGAGAATATAAATGAAACATTGCAGAAAACAGATGCTGGAAGCAGATTACATAACATTTTGTCTTCATTGAAAGAGCAATGCCCTCTGTATTGGACCACTGGAATCTCAGTGCAATAGTCTGCAGACCCTTGAGAGCTTCCCAGATAATTGGGATGCAGTCTCATCTCAGGGCATGTCTGCTGCAGGTTGGTTTTGAAAAGGAGGCAAAATCCATATCTATTAAAAGTGCATATGCACACATAGTCCACTATACAACATTTGGTGACAGCTTGAGAAATTACATTTTTATTATCAATGAATATAGTAGATAGTAGAGTTACAGTTGATCATTGTAGTATACATGCACTTTTTCATGATTGTCATATCACCTTTTCTTGTATTTTACTAGATATCTTCACCAACAATACATGATGCCTAAATCGAATATGTATGTTTCTCAATTCCTATTATCAGAACTTGACAAAATATATGACGGGAAAGTCACAAAATGCACAACAATGCAAGTGCATTTTGCAATGTCACTAATGATTATTTTGGCAATCAAGTAATCAGTCGATTATTTTGACGATTAATCGATTAATCTGATAATATTTTCTGTGGTAATAAAGCCTAAGTAAACAATATAGCCTTTAAAATGACTTTTAAAAATGACTTAATACCTGCAGAAGAACTATTACTTGTTAGATTTTTGTTTACATAAGGAAAATACAGAGGATCTTGAGATTTGATTTCTGTTCAGTTTATCTGTAATCTCTATATTTCTCCAATAAAAAATAAAAAACAATGCCGCAATAATAATTGGTTCAAATTAGGTATCAAAAGCACGTAATCATTTGGTTTTATTGAACATCACTGTTAAAATACAAAATGTAATGAACATAATATAAACATGATCAAGTTATGCACATTAGGTATTATAACAATGCCGGCAGAGGGCGCCAAGTCTACCAAATGCCTGATGATTTTTATTGTTACACTTTACAGCATGGTCAAATCCTTGTTTAATGTTGACCAAACAACATTTAATTCAAATTTCCACTTAGGGCCAGATTTATTAAAACAATTTTTAACCATTTACAACCCTAGAATTTGTCCCTAGAATGAAATGGTTTGTTTTTGCCTTATTTGGAATGGACATGAATAGTAATGTGGAGTTCTGCTTTGATTGGCTGATTGGCATTGTCTTTATTTTCAGTAAGAACTTGCAAAATGTAACGTCAATAGCCTAAACGTTAACTAGCATATGCTATAACATTAACTTTACACGTTAACGCCATAACGTCAGCAGTCACAACTTTGTTTTTAGAATTGTAAAAACATTTTAATTATTGTAATGTGTCACCGTGTGATTTAAAATGATAGCTTCTTCACTTTGAATCACAAACTCTAAACAGCGAACTGGGTAGCGTGTTAATATGTTGTAAAGTTTTTTTTAACAAACTGTCCGTGATGAAATGGGCCGAGCAAACGAACAACTTTGGATTAAATTGGTGCGGTATCCGGTTATAGTTAAACATCAACCATGCCTGTTGACAGTTTTGTTTTGTGGGAAGTAGGTCTGTGCGATATTGAAGAAAAATGCGATGCGATATACTTGTTAAATAATGCGATATTCGATATGCGATACAATATTGCTTTAAGTGTGTAAAATCTATTTAAATTATATTTTTTTAAAAATATTGAAGAAATGAGAATGATATAATTTATGTGTTTCACATTCTTTCTGGGAAAAGAAAGCATCGCTACAACTTCTGAAAGTGACCAGCAGTGTTTTAGCAAAAATTTATGTCACAAATCTGACAATATAATTTTAACATCAATGTAAACAAACAGAAAATGTAATGCCAATATATAATTTCCAAAAACTCTTTGCTTGACTTGGTAATATATAGTTATATCAACCTAAAACTTAACATCAAGAACATCCAGGTAAACAAAGACACCTGAACTAGGGGTGGATGATTATTTTTATTTTTATTTATCTAGAACTAAAAACAGTAGTCATCACTTAAATTAAATATACACTGAATACACTGATACATAATAAAGCTACAAAGGTAATTCAGCCAAGAGCACTGAGTGATTTTCTCGTTTTCTTTTGTTGTTTGACAGACAGCGGCAGGTTTACAGTATTAGCAGGTTTACTGTATTAGCAGGTTTACTGTATTAGCAGGTTTACTGTATTAGGCTGCTGTCACTTTAAGACCTAATGCACTTTAAGACCTAATGCACGGATCCTATTGCCACGTATTCGGTTTCTTTCCCCAACTGATATCGTTCGCTTAAAGCATTAACGACTGTGTTTACATGAATACTAATCAAGACAGCCATTTTGACACAACTGTGTGTGTATTTGACAGTTTGAGTGTGTAACAAGACACGAAACAGAACTGAAGTGATCACATGCTTTCAGAGAGGCGGCTTGTGCGCACGTTTCGGTGTGTGTGTCAGACCGCGCGATACTGCAAGGAGTTGTTATTCGCAAGTTATTGCGTTTAATAACTCTTTTTAACGTCAAGCAAGTCACATAAGTCGTGCAGTGCCCAGTCTATTCTCTGCTATATGCATTAGGGATGCAACAATACAGTTAGTCCATGGTTCAATACATACCTCGGTTTTTAACCACGGTTTTCGGTTCGGTTCTGATGGCTTGTCACATCTGTTTTTTGCTTTCTATTCTTAGGCGACAGGAACAGTAAGAGGTTAAGGAGAAAAAAGACTATTTTTTATTGCAATACTCTTTCTTTATTTTACTTAAAAGAATTGAAAAACCTTACTTAAACTTAAAACTTTACTTAAAAAAAAACCTTGTACACATTCCTAGTGTATTGTGTAATATAAAATAAATATAAATTAAGATTTACATTGGTAGCTCAGAGCTGTACAGCTGCATTTAAGTATGAAATTGAATTAATAAATGTAAAAATAAAACACTACATAGACTTCACTATAAAATATACACTGATTCTTATTAAAGCTACTGTATTAGTTTTTCAGTCAAGAGCAGTGAGTGATTTTCTCTTTGTCTTTTGTTGTTGTATTAACATTAAAGGGATAGTTAATTCAAAAATGAAAATTCTGTCATCGAGAAATTAATACAGGTTTGGAACAATTTTTGAGTGAGTAAATAATGACATAAGTTTAGAGGTGAACTGGCCCTTTAAGGACAACGTGTTCACTAGGTGCGCTGCTGTCAATTTAAGTCCTGTGTGCATCTAATTTACAGACACACACACCGATTTTACTTTCACTTTAGACATAACCGACTATGTTTATGTTGATCTTGTGTGTATTTGACAGTATTAGCACAGTAAGACAACTACTTAGTTCAGTATTCATGTGTTTGACAGGCGTTTAGTGCGCACGCTCGGAAAAGCGCATAACCGCGCACGTGAATGAGCCGGCAAGGCTTTAAAACGCATGCAAATAATGAACTTTCTTGATTGTAGATAAGAATAACTATAGTGTTCCGTGAGTCTAACTCTACCACTAACGTGTGATGTGAATGTATGTCGTGTTGTTCAGTATTGGGATGGAGGCAAATGATAGAATTTGTAGAAAAATAATTAATTTAATGCAAACCGCAATTCACAAGCGCGGATTGAACCGTGAATGCCGTACCGAACGGTTCAATATTATATTGAGAATTGTGGCATCCCTAATATGCATCAACCTAAAACATACACTTTTCACAATGTTGAAGTAGTTGTTCACAATGTTCATATTAAAACCATTCAGATATTGCGTGCCATTGCGATATGCATATCGCGATGTGAACATTTGCGATATTTCGATAATTTCGATATATTTGGTATATATAAGTGGGAAGGGTATGAGAAGTCCTCACATCCCCTGCACAGCCTGGAACATAACATTTATTTCCATGATCTGCCATTTTCGCTATCCTCGCTTGATGCTTGTTTCTTTACAATACCTGCAGAACTTCCGATGATTCGGCTGTGCAGTTCCGCCTGGCCTTGAACATGGGCTGGCATATGCAAATGTTGGGGGCGTACATACTAATGATCCCGACTGTTACGTCACAGTCTGTGTTATTTTGAGATTCGCCTATTTTTCCGTGGTGTTTTTCACGCACAAGATTTACATATGAAGGAGGAAGCAATGGTGTTTGAAACTCACGGTATATGATTTCCATGTACTGAACTCTTGTTATTCAACTCTGCCAAGGTTAATTCAATTTTTCAATTTAAGGCACCTTTAAATACTCTCCTCTCATGAATTTTGCATCTGAAAGGGAAACTCCTACAAATGCATATGCAATAAGGTCAGCCACAAAAATAACAGTGTCCACGCCTTTTAAGCGCTAATTTATCACTGCGTGTCTTTAGTAAATCCTGAGTTTTTTTAACGCCAAAAGAGGTTTTGCGCTGACACAAGCTGTTAGTAAATCTGGCCCCTAGTCTTAGTAAAGTAAAATTGTTGTTAGGGCTGGGCATTGACACAAATTTCATGGTTCGTTTCGATTGTTATTTGGAAGCTTGCGATTCAATGGGATTCCCATTTCAATTCAATTTGAAAAGGCAATTTTTCTCGTAATAAATTGATTTAGGAATTTTATTGTATTTTATTGTATTTTACTGTATTGTATTTTAGACTGAGAAAGCATCTGTTTGTATCCAGGGTTCAAACTTGGTCTGTAAGTGCTTCTAAGAATCTTCTAAAACGGTGATAAAACAAAACCACTTGCCACAAAGCAGAGCACCACTCATGATGGCAGCATTTAGTACCTAAGAGTCCGACATCTGCTGAAGCGTTCTGAAGTGCTGAAACAGAGCCAGTGTGCACTAGGCTAGAAAAAGTGCAATAAAGTAGAGATCAGTGTGACTATATTGGACATTCTTTGGATGAGTTGTCAAGCAGGACAGATTTTCATATGAAGTGTTGAATGAGAAATTGCTCAAGTACCCCTCTCCCTCCCTGTTTCACATGCACACTTGCATACTTTTTTGGCACTTTTTTTCAGGAAGCGCTGGTCTACATTAGAAGGCTTTTCAAGAAGAGTTGGCCGTAGGGAAGAAGCCTTAGCTTGCAGAAATGTCGGGAAATCGGAACAGTATCTCCCTGTCTTTTCCGTTATTCTCCTGTTTTTATCTGTAATTTTCCTCAGGCTGCTGAAGCAACTCCGATATCCACTCAGCACAAATTTAGCCTCACTTTAAAGTATTCCCTTCTGTTCCCTGTTTACGCAGGGAACATGATGAAATCTTAAGTAGTTCATTCCTGTTGTGCGGCATGTTTTTTGTTTTTTTTTAGGGGATAATCATTTACTCACCCTCATTGTGTACTCTTCCAAACTTTTGACTTGCTTTCTTCTGGAACAGATAAGAAGATATGTTGAAAAAAGTAATTTTGTCCATACAGTGAAAGTCAATGGGGTCCAATATTTGTAACATTCTTAAAATGATCCCCTTTTTGTGTTCAACAGAAGAAAGAAAGCCATACAGGTTTGGGACAACTTAAATGTGAGTAATGATGACAGATTGACAGATAGCACTAACCTAATGCAGTCCATATTTGCATTCATATATTTGTTGTAACATTCACTTAAAGGGACAGTTCACCCTTTTGGAAATTGAAAATTCTGTCATAATTTACTCACCCCCAAGTTGTTCCAAACCTTTATAAATTTCTCTCTTTTGCTGGAAACAAAGGAAGATATTTTGAAAAGTGGATGGGCCCCAAACAGTAGATGGGCCCCATACTATGGAAGTCAATGGGGTCCATCAACTGTTTGCTTACCGACATTCTTCAATTCATCAACTTTTTGAAAACGTGCTTTCCCTGTTTTTTTTATCTTCAATGTTCTTGGAATTACCTGAAGAGTCTCAGATAAAAGTTACTAGTACAGAAAGGAATGTCCCTGGCATTTCCCATGACCCTCCTTTTTAGATCTGAGGGATTCTGTTTGGCTCTGAAACATCTAGAGGCGCATCGTCGGTGGAGGAGAGCTATGCTGTAGGTGTACCATTATCTATATTTAGCCGGCACTTTCTCCAGCACGCATGAGCGACTCGCCTGCCTGACATAGGCTGCATGTAAGGAGGATGCAGGAGTGCTAGAAACCTCTGCAGCTGAGAAATTATGTACGCTTGGTTAACTCTATAGTTTCCAGGCCAGTAACTGGTGAATCTGAAAGTCAATGATTACTTTAATCACGCTCTGCATATGGGATGTTTATAGTGTGCTGTTGTGCTGTGTGCATGAGTTTATCATGTGTGTATCATGGAGACAGTGTACATTTTATTAGTGATGGTTGCCAATGAAATCATTACTATATTGTTCACGTCTGGTTTTCTTAAGTCATGGTACAAAGTTTAGGCATTCACTTTTTTGCCCTTGTGCCTTTTCTGAACTATTTTAGGTAATGAGAGCATCAAGAAAGCGGTTTTATTAGTTGCAGGTGTTTCTGTCGGCTGGCACAGACCAGTGGTGATGAATAGTATCAGTGTTCTTCTGTCAGTTTTATAAGTAGTCTCATTGTCTAAAACAGCCAAGTTTTCCTGATTAGCCAGTCATCTTGATAGAAAGATGATAAAAGTCTTATTCAAAAACAAATGGTGTAATGACTTGGACTTAAATGAATGGCACTGTTCGTCGTAACAACACAGCCACCCTTTGTCTCTAAAACAGAATATTGTTGGGTAATCAATGAGGTACTTAAAAGCTCGGGGCGTCTGTTATGGTTTTGTTCTCATGATACACAAACCGTCAAGAGTCAAAGGGTTTTTTCCTTGACAGTTTTGCTAAATTGTCGGTTTTACATTTTTCACTGCAACTTGCTTAGGGAGAGAAACAAGCTCTAATTGCTCTTGCATAAGAGTCTCTTGGTGTCAAGTAGAGTTTGGCTTTTGTGAAGGGATTAATTAAACTCTTTCGGGTTGACAGATAATAGCCATTGTCCAACAATAACACCCCTTCTGCTGATATTCAGAACTAAATGCTCCAGGGTTACAAAACTGAGACAATACAACTTTTTTTGTTTGTACACATATGTGCCATTAAATATGTTTTCCAAAATATGTTTTATAAAAAATGTTGTACGGTTATTTTTTTAATCGCTTTATACATTCTGCTCACCTGTAATTGGAGGCTCTTTTCGCTTGACATTGCACAGCTTGACTACCTTATTCCCACTCGGGGACATGCGTATGATTCATTTGTTGTTTGAAAAGTGCTGTTCACATTGGGAAGTCCTTATGCCTCTAAACAAATATAATTGTGACATTTAATCCCTTTTTAAGGATGTAAACACTTCAGTGTTCACCTCTTTTATCCAGGACTAAGTGCCTCAAAATACTTTTTATGGGTGAATCACACAAAACCTTTCAAAAATAAATATTTCCCCAAAATCTAAAGGAAGAAATATATTTTTTGGACCATGAAGAGGTTTTGCATTGTGACAATTTTCATGACATTTTAAAGGCACAATATGTACGATTTTTTTTCGTTCAAATATCCAAAAACCACTAGCACAGCGTTATACATTTTGTTCACTTGTGTACTAACATTATCCCGAATGTTTCCAACATTGTTTAAATCCAGAGATATTCGCAGTTTTAACTAGTGTAGCGTCCCTCCTCATTGCATCGCCTGTCAATGGTGTCATGTCTGCATTATCCTCAGTTTCCGCTTTTACTGCCGTAGAAACTATGGCAACATGGTGAGTCTCATGAAAAAATGCAGAAGTAGTACTTGTGGCGTCTCGTCCCTCTGTTGTTGTTTCGCACCGTCTCCATGGACAACAATTATTTGTCATCGTTTGCAGCAGGTTCTGTCGCCAAAGATAACAAGAAATGTAAACATGCAAGTGAATAAAAATAAAATAAATAAATACAGAAATAAAAACAGGAGGAAAAAAAAATATCGGTGTGCCATTTCCAAGTCTATGGGTGTGTAATTAAATACAGTATGTTTTACATAAAAACAGGGCTCCGAACCGGTTCAAGGAACGAAAACAAAAACCGGAAAAACGAACGAAATTTTAAGAGGAACAAAAACGAAAACGAAATCAAAATCAATTTAAATCGTTCTGAACAGAAACGTTAATTTGAAATGACCATTAACCGGTTAATAACGTTATTTTATCGTTCTCTTTAATATTTTTATTTGGCAGTGACCAATCATGAATTGAGTAGTACAGCATGTGACGTTGACGGATCAAGCGTGAGTGAAATGCCCGCGCACCAGTCATCTATGAATCTACCGTCAGTGCTGACTCAGAGCGCGCATTTTCAAGATTCAAGATTCAAGATTCAAGATTCAAGAGTTTTATTTGTCACATACACAGTTATATACACAATATACAACTGGCAGTGAAATGTAAACAGGTCCGCTCCATGGACAGTGCAAATAACAGTTACAAGAAATTAAATAGAAATAGAATAAAATTAGAATAAAGTAGAATTATAAATAAATCAAGTAAAAGATAAAAATAGGAAATAAGATAAAAATAAAAATATAAAAAATATGTGGATATGATAAGTGAGATAAACTGTAGACTTAAAAATAAGTGGTTAACATAAAATATATAATATGTATATATAAAGAAGTATAATGTGCAAGGTTTATTACAGGTTGTTACGCAGTAACAATAGGGACGTAAAGTGCAGTGCAATTGCAGTATGTGGATGTTAATGTTAAAAGACTGTATGTTTATGTGTGTGCGGGGGTGAAGTGAGTCACGTGACTGAGTTCAGGAGTCTGATGGCCTGGGGGAAGAAACTCCTCCTGAGTCTTTCAGTCTTTGCCATCAGGCTACGGAAGCGCTTACCAGATGGCAGCAGGGTGAAGTGAGAGTTTGCGGGGTGATTTATGTCTCTGATGATTTTGGTAGCTCTACCTCTGCAGCGTTTGGTGTAGATGTCCTGCAGAGACGGGAGAGCTGAGCCTGAGATGCGCTCGGATAAGCGCACCACTCTTTGCAGGGCTTTGCAGTCGTGACTGGTGCTGTTCCCGTACCACGCTGTGATGCACTGAGTCAGGACACTTTCTATCGCCCCTCGATAGAAAGTTTTCAGGATGGCTGGTGAAACCCTGAATTTCCTCAGCTGGCGCAGGTGGTACAGTCTTTGCCTGGCTTTTTTCACCTGTGTCTGGATGTGTGTAGTCCAGGCATTTTCATGCCTCAAGTACATTTCTTTCCCCGCTGAGGTCTACAAATGAATGTGCAGGTATTGGAGGACATTTCTTTTCGAACGTTTAAATAAGCAGTACGGACTTTAAGCTCAAATAGACTGATTTAGGCTAGTTTATGGATTCCATTTAAGCCTATCCAAGTAGGCTATAGCATCTATCAAACATTTTTCCTATAGTCTTTCAGATTGCCAATACAGGACAGGTCAATGTTTTCTATATAGACGGTTGATGCTTCGTATTAAATGGTATATTTGCCATATTTCAATGTTTTTTATTTGGAGCCTAATGCGCGATGCGCTGTGGCCACTGTTTGTATTAGTTTTGAGCCTATGCTTTATTTTTCAGTTATGCACTTTATTTAGTTTCTGCTCTTGATCTGGCTTGTTTAATAAATATTCCTTTTTTATTAAAGTGGACAACAAAAGATAATAGTCTATTCGTGTCTCAGCCGCAAAGCTGAGCTGATCCTATGTTCAAGCTGCACAGAGCTGCTGAAATGATAGTTTCTGTCAGTTATTATAATACATATGAAAAAAACAAAAAAAAATTAAAAACGTAGACTTTTAGACTCTACATTTTATTGCATATTCCTCAAAAGTTCTTGTGATGATATCACTACAACATACTACTATAATTTCGGAAATCATAGGCTATGATATTGCGCAGGTGCACATGATGCAACGCTGTCAGAGCCGACCGACTTGTGTGTCAGATTCATTTCAGTGCAAAATAATCAGGTCAAAAACGATTTAATATACTGCAAATAGCCTACTAGTTTTTTATGTTTATTTATAATTCATTTAGGCGGACAACTAGGCATGTGCCGGTATCAAATGTTCATGTTGCGATTAATTGCTGAAGCTTTTATCATGGTATACGGTATTATCACGATATTGAAATAAGTTGCAAAAAAATTGTTGTCATACTATAACAGGTTTAATAACTTTCTTATAACAAAAGAACCAAACATTTAAATACAATAAAGCAATACACAAAAATGTATAAAGTAAACAAATATTTAAAACAGATTAGGTGCAAAAGAATTATAAAGAACAATAGGTAACACTTTACAATAATGTCTCACCTGTTAATGCATTAACATTAACAAAGAATGAATAGCTACATTTTTATAGAAGTTATTCTTCTTTGATAATGTTAGTTTAAAAAAGCAACTGTTAGTTAGTGTAAGCTCAGGTCCATTAAATAATACAGTTACAACTTTTGATTTTAATAATGTGTTATTAAATACTGAAATGTACATTTTAACTAAGATTAATACATGCTTTAGAAGTATTTTTCATTGTCAGTTTGTTAATGAATGAACTAATGTTAAATAATGGAGCCTTATTGTAAAGTGTGTGACGGAACAACAGTCAGAACATATTCAAACAATATCTAGTGCATGTAATTTAGTCCAGATTAAAATATAAATTGTTTAAATTTGAAAATGAATAGCCTTAAGTCTTTTCACCTTATCGTTTTGTTTACGCGGGTTATCGGGGAAACGGCTGGATTTCTGTTGTTCCGTCAGCGCCCTCTGCTGTCTGAGAGTGAATGTGCACTTCAGCGTGTCTCCTGCACTTGTTCCGCCATGTGCTCGGCTCATGCACAGTCTGTTTACATCAGTGTGCGTTCCTCTTTGACGTGTTGTTCATTTTAAACGGTTGATGCGTAAAGTATTCTTAAAATGTATTCTAAAAATCATATAATATATTATTCGTAATAAATAATTATTCACGGTATTTTGAAGTGCCCACGATAACAATATTGTGCATGTTCATTATTGTGGTATATCGTATTACCGTTTACCGGCACATGTCTACCGACAACAAGGCTACCAAGTACTGCGCACAGTGCGCAGCGAATTAATTTAACGTTTTTTTTCCTAACGTCATTTTTACTTCAGTCGACCAAGATTTTCTTTGGTTGATTACAGCCCTAGTCACACGTCGATTAACCGGTGGGAAAATTTCCTCACCGTCATATCCCTACTGTGCATTCAAGGACATATTAGTTAGTCATAGGGGTTAAACAGATCGTAGTTGATCCGTGATCCATACAGATCAGGCTCCACGGTTTGGGACGCTTGTGATTTGCGGATTCATGTGTTTTGTCTTGCTAGTTTACACATTCAATAGATTTTAAACCATTCCAGCACTGAAAGAGGCAGGGGAGAATTTAATTCGGTACTCACGTGCTGTTATCTGTACGCACAGCCACACACACCTAAAGCGCGGACACACGCAGAGAGGCGCATTTCAGAACTCCGAATTGATTCTTCTTTTGTGTCTCCATGCATTTGGATGGACACATACACAAATTTTTTTGTCTAAATACCCATCTCGGCAAGTATTCTTGTAAACAAATTTGGTTGTGTCTTAAATGAACGTGGAGAGTTGAGAAAGAAATCGGATGTGTATCGCTAAATTGGATCCATGCGTCAGGTCTTAAAGTGACAGCAGCCTATAAAGACCTGCTCTTGTCTGTCATTGATGTTAATCAAACAACAAAACACAGCTTTAACAAAAATGTTTCTATATTACATTTATACAGTGAGTGAACAATGTTATTTTACATTTAATTACTACATTTCTGTAACTGAGATGAATACTACACTACAGTTAGACCTTACTTTGTAACTTTGTTATATTGTATTTATCTATGCTTGCAATTAGTGTATTTGTTATTAGTTAAGCTTGTAGTTTTTGCTGTTATCAGAGAACTATAAGTTAGCTTTATGTAATAAATGGAAAGCAAAGTTACCCCCCCCCCCCCCTCTTTTTCTTGCTGATCTGAAAAGTGATCCGATCCGTGACTCATAAACCGCGATCATTCGAATCATGATCCGAACCGTGTGTTCCGTTGAACCACTAGTTAGCAAAAATAAATACAAAACAGACCTGATCCGAAAAATAAAACACTTGGATGTGTATAATCTGCATGAGTAGAATGTTACAAAAACAGTTCTATGTTAGAAAATATGTCTTATTGGGATGAAATGTGACCTGAACATATAGTGCTTTATAATAAAGTAGCATTCTCCTTCTACACAGGCAGCAGGTCTTTGTGTAGCACGTGCTGCTCACTCTGGATTGAGACAGAAGCGTATCTAAATGTATTTATTTAGACAGGGAAAACATTGACATGCTCACAATGGCTGCTTTCAGAGTTTTATAAAAACTGAAGCATGACTCAGTGACGTTATCCTGTGTGCCATCTTTTAAATGAATACAGTAGAGTTTTTGACCATTTAACTTGTGTATGGAAACCCCCAAATACATTCCACAAGAGATTATGTTGTGTAGTATAGCGTTTGATAAAAGTGCACTGGAAAGAATGGACAGCAAATGCAGGCATACAAGTTGTCATTCACGGCCACCTAATCACAGTGCCATTACATTTTGTACAATTTGAAATATTATGATATATCTGATCCAGCCAGTGGATTTACATTTTTATGTTTTTGGTGAAACGAAAAGAAAATTCTCATTGCTATTGGCATTTTTAATTTTAAATACGCCTTTTAAGCTCACCTTTAATTTGGTAGCCTACCCAAATAAGCGAATTGGTCTCTGGTTGGACAACTGGACGATTTTCAGTCAGTAAATCTAAAAGGTAAGGAGGAGCCAAACCGTTTGAAGATTTAAACACTAAAAGCGGAATTTTGCAATTTACTCGATAACGCACAAGCAACCAGTGCAAAAGAACGTAAAACCGGTGTAAATTGGTCCTGTTTTTTAGTACTAGTTAAACATCTCTCAGCCGCATTTTGAACTACAAGTCATAGATAGAGCTGACTGGCTAATCCCAAAATACAGTGTACCCAGTAATCCTGCCTAGATGTAATAAAGGCATGAATTACTACTTCAAAATAGTAGTAAATAGCTAGTAGTCGAAGCTGAAAGAAACATGATTTGACCACTGTATTTGACACTGTAGTTTGTTTACCCAAGGCTTCACAGAAAACTATAACTGTTTATAGAACAGATTTCCAATTCTGATCCCGCACCAGCCGATCAGCTTCCATTGAGATGAATGGGAATGGTACGAGTTTATAGACCTCCTTGGTTGCACCATAAATCAAACTCTTATGTTGTGCTTTTGGAAACCATTTTCATGACTACATAATTGACCAGTGGTTTCTATTTTATTCCCCTCTCCTACTATATATGGGAAACTCTCCTGTTTGAAATTCACAATGTCGCCTGATGATAAGAATGGTTGGTTTCCTGCTGGATGATATCTCACTTGGCAAACCCATTCTTTGCATGTTAAGCAAATAAGTGTCACATGATTTAGAGTCTGTGTATTTATCAGGTGACTGAAAGTAAAGAGTCCTAAACAATAATATATCTGTTAACTGAGTCTTAAGTGACTCTGTTGGTTCTGAATTATTTACATTTGATTCTGAATTTGATTAATATTCAGAAAATCTGAGCATTTTAGGAGATAATTATGTATCGGAGATAGGGTTCTTCCACAGAATTTGCATTTCACCAGAAGAAACATGTCATTCTGTTTGGACAAAACATTGCTTTCATGGATGCATGCACATATCGGATTTGAGCTTTTAGCTTTGTTGTTTCTTGATTGATTTACTATGAACTATTATTTTGAAGAGCATGTACAGTCATCATAGCATAAAGCCACTGAAGTGAACTTCTGTAGACCTCGCAATGTAGACGCTGGAGTGGACCAATTGAAAATGTGTCTGTGCCATGTAATATTAAGTTATATGTGGGGCCTGGGAACAGAAAATAAAGAGAGTTTGCTTTGTTAGGCAAAAGTATTGCAAATCAGCTAATGCTTAGCATACGAATCAGACTTATATTACTAAAGCCGTCATGTTATAAATTCATGCAGCCCTTGACATAATACAACAACATTACTTTTACAACAACGGAACGATTAAATTGCTTATAAAATACCATAATGAAAACGACTGCTTCATTATTGATTAGTCAGTTTATTCATTAATGATTAGTTGAGGCTTTGCACAGAGATCCTCCATCAGTGATGGCACTTTGAAGTGTTGAAAAAATCTTTTCAATAAAAAAATAAATCCTTGTTTACTTACATTTGGCTGTAAATGCAATCATTTCAGTTTTGCAAAACACTTTGTGAGGATTAAATGTTGCTTTCATCATTAAACTTCAAATAATTAATAGCACATGCACAAAGAATGAAAGAAATTTTGTTCAAAATAACAATTTATTGTTAAACATCAAATTTAAGTTTTAAATGAACCATAACGGGATCTTAATCTTTTATGCAACATAGCTACGCATTTTTAAATGAATGATAACTTCAAAAGGAGTAAGTGCTGGAAAATGCCTTATTTGTTGTCACAAAATCTTTCAAAAAACCTTTATTAAGACCATTCTTTTTTTTTTTTTGCATTGGGAAATTATTTTCATGACAGGGAATATTAGTTGTCATTTGCGTATAGTGACAATAAAATGGTATTTTTTAAAAATGAATCAATGAAAAAATCTTGAGATTAATTTGTTTATATGAGATTTATCTGTTTATATGTATTTATAAATGTGGTATTTATGAAATTTGGTGAACAGAAACACAAAACTGCAGAACTGCTGTCCACAGCAAAACAAACTGGTCCTAACAAAGACATTCTCATGAAAGTTCCAGCTCTGCTCATGTTGAACCTTCAGACAAACAGAGTTCAGGCCCGTCTGTCACACTTGAGAGCTCAAAGCTGTCCTGCACAGCCAGGCAGTGGCCTTTTGTGTTTGAGCGCTGGCTCTTTAGAGCTGGAAGACGGCCCCCTCATTAAACAGACATGGTCTGTGCAGAAAGATGGAGAGGACTGTGTTCTTGGCTGGGGCCCCTGGCCTGAAATGCTTTATAGCTTCTTTGGCAGGGAAAAAGAAATCGAGGCTGGCGTGTTAATGTTCTTTGTGATTTCTACAAAGGGATTGCTTTTGTAGTACTGTAACATTGATATTGCTTCACTAAAGATCAAAGTTATTATCTAGTTTCATATCTTTTTATGATTTTATGTAGTACATAAACGTGTATCATCTTCTAATATTGGAGGAATCGTTCACTTTTTTATATACATACATATATATACAGTTTTTTATATACATTTTGGTCAATGTTGTGTATTTATTTGTGCATGTGCATCTTCCCTCTCCCACTTTTAGATTAACATTATCAAACGCTCACTTAAGGTTATTTTAAAGGGGTGGTAAAACACATTCTTTCGAAGGCTTGATTGTGTTTGTGGGGTGCACAGTAACATGTGTTCATGCTTCGTTTTTAAAAAATTGCATTATTTTTCATATATTTGACCTTTATTCTACACTGCTCTGTCCCTCCTTTTAAAAAACGGTCTGATGGTTTCCGGGTTGTATGAAGCCGGTCCCTCAAAAATACGCAGTGGGCTCAGATTGGTTAGCTGGCCCAGTGTGTTGTGATTTGCTAACTGCCTAGTGCACGTTTGTCGGAAACGTCACGCCCCTTACCTTTACCGGTTGACTGTGCTTTGGTAGTATTAGAAACAATGGCGTCAATAAAACCATACCAATCTGAGCCCGAATCAGACCCAGACAATTTTAGTGAAGATGATCGAGCAGAACCTGTTCAACCTGTTCAGTCCTAATGAGTAAAGACTGCGGATCTATAGTGATCGCTACTGAATGGGACTGTTACTTTTGTATTTTTAGAACGATTATAGCCAAAGATCTGTCGCAAGAACTTTTAACCCAAAACGAACACTAAACATTGGCTTTATAGTAGCCAAATCAAACACAGAACCATGTTTAGCATGCCTGTAGATAAACAATACATAAAATCTCTAATCAAAGAATCATTTACACTAATGCCAGGTTCGCTGTTGAGATTTTAAAAAAAAGTTTGTAACATTAGGTGTTTGTCCGATAACGTTAAGTATGAATGAGCGTTGTCATCTGTGTACTTCCTTGCTACAACGTACAATTAACAATACAAACTATTACAGGAAAACACATATAAAATAAATCATACTTACAGGTTGTGGCCCGTAAACCGCTTCTGTTTTTAAATCCATCTTTCAGGACAAGCCGTTGTGCGAATCCTGCATTTAACTCGCGAAGATTGTGGAAGCTTTCCTCCATGAAATGTGCAGCGGGAGCTGCGCGCGCCCGTGTGCATTCACACTGGCAGTGTTTGTCTCGCGCAGCTGAACCGCGGCTCGTGTATTGCAAATACAGACGAATATTGTCCATTATGTCACATTTTCCGGTCTTCTCCTCCGACCCCTGTCTGTCTCGTGCTTTGATTTATGATGGGCAGCATATATCTGCTGCAAATGTGACCTGTTCCCCTCTGTCTCATACACACATGCCTATAACATGCTGTATGTTAAACGCACTGCAACGCACCCCCGTCCCTAGGAAGGCTGAACAAAGTGGACCTGCAATCCGGATGAAAATAACAGTGTGTCGTCGGCATTGCGGCAACAACACTCCAGCCTACTAACCACAACAACGCAGAGATACAAAATGGCCTTGCCCCCCCTTATTTAATATTCTCGGAGGAGGGGTTTATGTAAATATTGGGGCTGGTGATGTCAGCAACCCTGGAGGAATGTCTAGTAGTCCCTACCGGCCGTTTGCTGTAGTCCTTAGAAATTGATATCTTTAAAAGCAGATATCTCCCTTTGCTTTAGTTGTAACTTTGCAGATGTTGTTTATGCTCAAACAGCAACATTACACACTAGCTAAAGTTAGAAAAGTGAAATTGTGGTTTACCACCCCTTTAATAACACTGCTTAATGATATATTTACTTAATTTCAAAATGAATCAGTTTCTCGCACATTATATTATCATGCCTATATTTAATTGTATCACTTTTGCACTTTTTACACAATTGATTTAAAGGTAACATTTTACAAGGTTTCATTAACATTAGTTAAATACTTTAGTTAACATGAACTAAGAATTAAAAATACTTCTACAGCATGTATTAATCTTAGTTAATGTTCATTTGAACATTTACTAATTCATTATTACAATCAAATGTTGTATTTGTTAACATTAGTTATGTACTGTGAACTAAATGAAAAAAAAAGAACAGCTGGATTTTTATTAAAGAGCACCTATCATGGAATTTTGAAATTTACCTTTCATGTAGTGTGTAACATAGATCTAAGTGAACAAAAACATCCTGTGATAGCTTGAAATATGACAGTGCACCGTATATATAGTTATTTTCTTTCAAAAGTAAGAGTCGACTCGGAGTCATTTTTAAGAATCATTAGAAGACCGAAGCTTTTTCTCTGACTAGTTGACGTCAACTTGTCAAGTTATTTGAATACGATACGCCCACTTATTGCGCTCCAAGACGGCAGTGAAAACTAGAAAACATCATGGCCACGAGACGCTGTGTTCTGAAGTGCGACTCAAAAGCAAACTTTTTTCATCTGCCCAAGGATGAGCATTTGAAGACTAGGTGGCTTGAAGACAAACCATACATCGTCGCGATTGAGTGTTTATTATTAGTCGTCAAATGTATGTTTCGCGATCTCAGGAAGCTTTTATTATGGACTTTTATTATGGCACATGGTATCTTCTTCGTCTATCTGTACCATATATGGATTACATGTGCACAGAGCGCCCTCCGGCTGCCAGTATGAATTGAAAACAACACACAAGAGACTCAATCGCTCATGATTAGGCTATTTCTGCCCATTTTGAGGAAGTATTGAATAAAAAATACTCCTCTGTTTAGAAATTTGACACAGACATATGAGAATCTATCAATATGTCTCCTCATCTGCACACTTTTGAACTAAAAGCCCTGAGGGATGTTGATTTGTCGCGAGTCTTCCTGAGGAGTTTTTTTATGAATGAGATCAGCTGAGGCTCATATTACAATCAAACAGTACCGACGCGGTTTTCATATTCATAACTCCTGACACATATTAACAAATTACTGTCATTATAAGACTTTGATGGGCGTTCCGTTTCCGAAAATATCTGCACAGACTATACCAATCACAACTGACTGGGTCATCTGACCAATCACCGCAGATTAGCGTCACGTAAAGGCGGGGTTTTGAAAAGTGAATCACTAAAGGAATCATTTGAGAATCGCTGTCAAAACAGGTAAAAATAAATGCATATTATAAGAAAACTAAAGTCTTTTTTGTCATTGCATGCATGCAAAACTGTTGTTGGGGACTTCTAAAACAATATTTGGAACATTTTAAATGCCATGATAGGTGCTCTTTAACTGACATTAATAAAGATGAATTAAATACTGTAACAAATGTATTGCTCATTGTTAGTTCATGTTAGTTAATACATTAACTAATTAAACCTTATTGTAAAGTGTTACTGATTTTAAGTTTTGGAGTGTTTAATTTTTTTAGGATTCAAATATTAGCCATTTATTAATTATTGACTCATCATGTTGCACATAAATAAAATATAAATTAAAAGATAGTTGGATGATGCATATGTATGTACACAGACCAACAATTAAAAATAGCTTATTTTAGTGTGAACAGACGTTCTTTATCTTTAGACTAGACAAAACATCTAAAGCACTGTAGAAACTTAACCAACCCCCAGCATGTCATACTGGGCTTGGTAATGCAACAGCAGCCATTTGTAACCAGAATCCTTTGCAAGGATTAACTGTTTATTTGGACTGACCAGAAAGAACTAGTTCTTGGAAGCCATAGTTTCAAGAAGCAACTAGTTCTTTTGTTTCATTAAACTTTGTATTGCATATTTGAACATGGGGGTGTTTTTAATTAATAGCCTATATATTTGAATTAAAGAATATGAAGTCACATGGAAAACGTAATGTGTTTTAGGTGACATAATTTAGCACTTGCTGAACTCAAGGAGACACATTACCCTGACATTGAATGAGGAATTATCTGCAAAAATATTTTTTATTAAGAAAGCGCTCTACTGTGAAGCATCTATGGTCTTATTAAATGTGTTGTCACAAAAATGGTTTTAACTTGGCCACTCTCTGAATGTGCACTATTGTGCTGTTGAGTTCTGTGTATGTGGCGACATGCCTAGACTTCCTGTCAGACTGTTGGGTCATTATTCCATCATGGCATTTGGACCACAGTTATTGATTCCAGCAAAAAGCCTTTTTATGTTTTGGCGCTAAATATGAATAAGGAAAGCCATGCTTCCAGTGATATCCCCATCAGGACCTTCCCATTCCTTGTGTGTGTACTGTACACCTTATAAAATCCAAATGAGCCACCGGCAGAGGAAAAGAAAACTTGAGAAGAAACTATTCATCATGAGGTAGACTGTGTAGACGCTCTGCCTGACGGATCATGTAATCAAGCACAGTCTCATGGGAGGCTCCCCAACCACCACCATCTCTCTAGGCCAGATGTCTTTTATTTCAAAGCGTGCACAAGGTCCAAATAAACATCTGACCTTTTCTACCAAACATGAAGTAAAAGAGTCACCACTTGGTAGTACCATATCTACATTTTTTGTTATTGGTCATAATGTAAGTCAGATGTGATTTATTTTGAAAAAATATTTGTACTGTTGATGAAGAATAATGATAAAGCCTGACAGAAAATGCCACTCACCTGGTTTATGTGACTTGTGTAATAAGTCCACCATTCTCTGTGGCAACATAAGAAGGATAAAATATAGACAAAGCATCAGTTATAGAACTAAATCTTCGCTCTTCATTTTGTTTTGTAAATGCTAAAAAGCTTCAAATATTTGTTGGTAAGTGAAAGAAATTGAATAGCTTTAGATGTTAAAGAGATTGAATTTAGGCTTTTATTCACATATAAACATTAATCAGTGAACATAAACAGAAGCTCAACTGTACTTGCTTGACATGCAAGATCAAACCTCATTGGTTCTTGCAGAACCTCAAACTTGCTGGCTAACACATGAGAATAAAACTCATTGGTTCTTGCAGAATCTCTAATTTGCAGCGTAACACATGAGAATGAACCTCATTGGTTCTTGCAGAAGCTCAAACGTGCTGGGTAACACGAGAATGAACATCATTGGTTCTCGTGGGAGCTCAAATGTGCTGCGTAACACGAGAATGAACCCCATTGGTTCTTGCGGAAGCTCGAACGTGTTGTGTAACTCATGAGAATGAACCTCATTGGTTCTCTTGGGAGCTCAAATGTGTTGTGTAACACATGAGAATGAATCTCATTGGTTCTCGCGGAAGCTCAAATGTGCTGCATAACACGAGATGGAACCTCATTGGTTCTTGCGGAAGCTCAAACGTGCTGCGTAACACGAGAATGAACCTCATTGGTTCTCATGGGAGCTCAACTGTGCTGCGTAACACGAGAATGAACCTCATTGGTTCTTGCAGAAGCGCAAACGTGTCTTGTAACACACAAGAATGAACCTCATTGGATCTCGCGGAAGCGCAAACGTGTTGTGTAACACATGAGAATGAACCTAATTGGTTCTTGCAGAAGCTCAAACGTGTCTTGTAACACACAAGAATGAACCTCATTGGATCTCGCGGAAGCGCAAACGTGTTGTGTAACACACAAGAATGAACCTCATTGGATCTCGCGGAAGCGCAAACGTGTTGTGTAACACACAAGAATGAACCTAATTGGTTCTTGCAGAAGCTCAAACGTGCTGCGTAACATGAGAATGAACCTCATTGGATCTCGCGGAAGCTCAAACGTGTCTTGTAACACACAAGAATGAACCTCATTGGATTTCGCGGAAGTGCAAACGTGTTGTGTAACACATGAGAATGAACCTCATTGGTTCTTTCAGAAGCTCAAACGTGCTGCGTAACACAAGAAAGAACCCCATTAGTTCTTTCAGAAGCTCAAACGTGCTGCATAACACACTTGAATGTACCTCATTGGTTCTTGCTGAAGCTCAAATGTGCTCCATAACACGAGAATGAACCCCATTGGCTCTTTCAGAAGCTCAAATGTGCTGCGTAAAATGAGTATTAAACCCCCTTGGTTCTTGCAGAAGCTCAAACGTGCTGCTTAACACGAGAATAAACCTCGTTGGTTCTTGCAAAAAGCTCAAACGTGCTGCGTAACACAAGAATGAACCCCATTAGTTCGGGCGGAGGCTCAAACGTGCCGCGTAACACAAGAATGAACCTCATTGGCTCTTTCAGAAGCTCAAATGTGCTGCGTAACACGAGAATGAACCTCATTGGTTCTTGCTGAAGCTCAAACGTGCTGCGTAACACAAGAATGAACCCCCTTGGTTCTTGCAGAAGCTCAAACGTGCTGCGTAACATGAGAATGAACCTCATTGGATCTCGCGGAAGCTCAAACGTGTCTTGTAACACACAAGAATGAACCTCATTGGATTTCGCGGAAGTGCAAACGTGTTGTGTAACACATGAGAATGAACCTCATTGGTTCTTGCTGAAGCTCAAATGTGCTGCGTAACACAAGAATGAACCCCCTTGGTTCTTGCTGAAGCTCAAACGTGCTGCGTAACAAGAATGAACCTCATTGGCTCTTTCAGAAGCTCAAACGTGCTGCGTAACATGAGAATGAACCTCATTGGATCTCGCGGAAGCTCAAACGTGTTGTGTAACACACAAGAATGAACCTCATTGGATTTCGCGGAAGTGCAAACGTGTTGTGTAACGCATGAGAATGAACCTCATTGGTTCTTTCAGAAGCTCAAACGTGCAGCGTAACACAAGAAAGAACCCCATTAGTTATTTCAGAAGCTCAAACGTGCTGCATAACACACTTGAATATACCTCATTGGTTCTTGCTGAAGCTCAAATGTGCTCCATAACACGAGAATGAACCCCATTGGTTCTTGCTGAAGCTCAAACGTGCTGCGTAACACGAGAATGAACCCCATTGGCTCTTTCAGAAGCTCAAATGTGCTGCGTAACACGAGAATGAACCTCGTTGTTTCTTGCAAAAAGCTCAAACGTGCTGCGTAACACAAGAATGAACCCCATTAGTTCGGGCGGAGGCTCAAACGTGCCGCGTAACACAAGAATGAACCTCATTGGCTCTTTCAGAAGCTCAAACGTGCAGCGTAACACGAGAATGAACCTCATTGGTTCTTGCTGAAGCTCAAACGTGCTGCGTAACACAAGAATGAACCCCATTGGCTCTTTCAGAAGCTCAAATGTGCTGCGTAACACGAGAATGAACCTCATTGGTTCTTGCTGAAGCTCAAACGTGCTGCGTAACAAGAATGAACCTCATTGGCTCTTTCAGAAGCTCAAACGTGCTGCGTAACACGAGAATGAACCTCATTGGTTCTTGCGGATGCTCAAACATGCTGCGTAACACGAGAATTAACCCCATTGGTTCTTGCAGACGCTCAAACGTGCTGCGTAACACAATAATGAACCCCATTGGCTCTTTCAGAAGCTCAAACGTGCTGCGTAACACACAAGAATGAATAAAGCAGTTTACATGCAAAGCGTAATTGGGGTGAAAGGCAAAGATGTAGATGTGTCAATCTGGATTTTGCATAAATAGTTTATGATCTTTATCACACACACAAAAAAAGAATGGCATTTTCATGACGTTTTGAGCATATTAAGTATAATCAGTGTGTGAAACTACATATAAATACACTCTGATTGCACTGATTTGCGAAGCAATGAATGATATATTTGCTAGAGACAGCAGCCTTATAAAGCATTGCTCAAGAGCAATTTTAAAAGCATAGTTTTGCTTCGCTCATTGCATTTTAATGTTTATTTTTCATGTCAGCACTACACTTACAGCAAAGTGGAAAACATTTAGGTTTTTATGATGTTTCGATAAGTGTGTGTGCATTCTTAGCGTAATAACATAAAGACAAGCAAAGTTGCCATTGGCTGCTCATTAAATAAAACAGCTCAGTGGAGATTTGCCGTTTACGGGCACTGACTGTAATGATTGTGTGCTGTTTGACCTTTGTTGCCATGGCGTGCTCACAAGTGAGCAATTGCTTCAGGCCACATGTGATTAATGACATGGAGCTGCTGTTTTAGATGAAGCAACTTCTTGCCGTTGCCGTTTCATCTCCGTGCATCATTTACCTCCGTTGACGTGACGTTGTTGTTTTTGTTTCTCTTCCAGTTGAGAGGGAGGTGGTGCAGAAAAGGACATTCACCAGATGGATGAATCTACATCTAGAGAAGGTCAGTAAGAATATATTTGGATAACCCAGTAGATGGAGTTTATAGACTTCTTCAGATATGCACAGATCGGGGAATCTTTCTGGTGGTAACATGTAGCCTACTACAGACAGGAAATGTATACCTCCTTCTCTCTGCTGAATTATTAATGAAGGAAATTGAAATTGTAATTTCTTAGCAGCATTAATTATGCATGAGGTAGAAACATTAACCTAAATTGTAGGAAGCATATCAGGGCTGAGGAAATGTTTTTTTGGGGGGAAGTATTGATATAATTGTACTATTTTCCCATGTGCCAATAACGGTTTAGAAACTGCATTTTGCTCAAATTTTTAGGGCTGTAATCAACCAAAGAAAATCTTGGTCGACTGAAGCCCTGAAATTTTCGACTAAAAATCGACTAAAAATGACGTTAGGAAAAAAAAAGTTTAATTAATTAGCTGCGCACTGTGCGCAGTACTTGGTAGCCTTGTTGTCTGCATAAATTAATTATAAATAAACATAAAAAACTAGTAGGCTATTTGCAGTATATTAAATCGTTTTTGAGCTGATTATTTTGCACTGAAATGAGTCTGACACACGAGTCTGTCGGCTCTGACAGCGTCGCATCAAGTGCACCTGTGCAATATCATAGCCTATGACTTCCCAAAATATAGTACTATTGTCAACTAGATATCATCACAAGAACTTTTGAGGAATATGCAACATAATTTAGACAATTGTTTTTGTCATATGTATTATAATAACTGACAGACAGTATAATTTCAGCCGCTCTGTGCAGCTCGAACGTTAGGAGCTCAGCTTCGCGGCTGAGACACGAAGAGACTATTAACTTAAAGCTTTTACTCTTAAACACAAAAGGCACGTCCACTTTAATAAAAAAGGAATATTTATTAAACAAGCCAGATCAAGAGCAGAAAAAACGCTCTCACAATTAAATAAATAATATAAGTTACAGAAAACTAGCCTTCTTCAATCTGTCTCTCTTCTCCAGTGGGTTGGGCTAATCCAAAAGTGAAAACAATGGGGGTGTTCTGAAGGCAGACTCATACCTGTGAAACAGGGGTGCTCTGAAAACACCCCCATTAGCAATTAGTGTTTTCCACCTGTTGAAATGAACGCGGCGCGGCAAAACTGATGAAATGAACGCGGCAAAACGGACAGTACAGATCCACTTTTGCGGCACGACTGAAGCATGGTGTTGTGACGCTTCCCCTCATGTGTATGTTGATGGGCGTTCCTCAAGTTTACCGCTATGGGTGTGCGTTTGAGCCAGCGGTAATGAAAAACAAAGGACCGGCGAGAGACTTCTCTTCGCCAGTTGGTTGGGCCAATCCAAAAGAAGTGAAAACAATGGGGGTGTTCTGAAGGCAGACTGATACCTGTGAAACAGGGGTGCTCTGAAAACACCCCCATTACCAATTAGTGCTTTCCACCTGATTAAATGAACGCGGCGCAGCAAAACTGATGAAATGAACGCGGCAAAAACTAATGAAATGAACGCTGAAAAAAATCGACCAATCAAAAATTTGGTCGAGCCAGAACGTATCGACCAATAATCGACTAATCGACTGGGAGATTACAGCCCTACAAATTTTATTAAAGAAATAATTTACTTTATTAGTAATATTATGTATTATTTTAATATTTATATTTTTTCATGTTTTGATTTTCTACTCTCTGAGGCTCCCTTCTCCCACTTTCACTATCATATTTTCCCTACAAGAAATGGCGAGACGGACACAAAACACACACACACACACACACACACACACACACATACATTTGCATGAGGCATTAGTCATTGAACACAACTCGTTTAAGCCTGCTCTTTTGTTTTCTCTGGCAGTCCTCCGCTGCTCTTCTTGTGTTGTAGACAGCTTATAGATTGTAACTCTGCCATTCTACAGAGCCTCATAATACTGACTGCAAACACTCAGCGATGAATCCTTTGTTTTCATACACAATGTCGCTCTATGCCGTGACCCCGAGTTTGGCTTCTTCTCAAAACTTCGACCCACCATTGGACAATTACACTTTGTCTGCTCTGTTTTGGTGGAAAATTTCACCTTTAACCCTCCAGTTTCCACTGTTGTCCCATCATATCCCTTTTAATCTTCTGAGAAATGTTATTGCTGAAGAAGAGTGGGATTCTCCTCCTACATGTTAGCTTTTTTGTCATTTCAGATTCAGTGAAATTAATCAAGAGTAAACTTAAAGGGTTATTTCACACAAAAATGAAAAATGCTGTCATTATTTACACACCCTCATGTCGCTCCAAATTAGGGATGCACCGAAATTTCGGCCACCGGAAATTTTTGGCAGAAAATGGCATTTTCGTTTCGCTTTCGCTGAAAGACTAAAAAGGCAGAGAGATCAGCTCCTCCTCTCACCTGATTCTGTTGCATTCTCATGAATTCTATTGCATCGATCTGAATGAATATTATTATTTTGATATTGATATCTAAGATTTAATATTATTTTAATATAGGCCTATTTTCTGTCCAATTTTTGTGTTAATTTAAATAAAATTGTGGTTTTTATTGGCCTGTATTTTTTTTTAATTCACATTCATTTTATTGAATTAAATTAAAAAGTCTAATAATAATACAATTATACAAAAAACTAATTAAAAATAAGAAATTAATCATCTTTTTTTTTTTTTTAAGTCATTTTCGGTTTTCGGCCAAGTAAATCCAGAATTTTTGGTTTCGGCCCAGAATATTAATTGCGGTGCATCCCTACTCCAAACTCATAAGACTTTCGTTCATCTTCTAAACACACATTTTTTATGAAATCTGAGAGATTTCTGTCCCTCCAATGAGCAACTACCACTTTGAGGCTTCAAAAAGTTGCTAAAGTTCATAAAGAGTTATCAAATGTGCGTTAACGCGTTCAATTATTAAAACATTTTTCTCCAATATTTAATGCAATTAACACAGCATCAGTTTTTTTGCACTACAGTATATGATCACGCCATCATTCTTTCAAGTGCTATTAAACCATTCAAACTAGGGCTGCCAAAAGATTAATCGCGATTAATCGCATCCAAAATAAAAGTTTGTGTTTACATAATATATGTGTGTGTACTCTGTTAATTATTATTTATATATAAATACACACACATTCATGTATATATTTAAGACATATTTGCATGTATATACTGTATATACATTTATATAATATATAATATATATAAATGTTTTATATATAAAAATAATATTTTTTTCTTAAATATATACATGCTTGTGTGTGTATTTATATATAAATAATAATTAACAGAGTACACACACATATATTATGTAAACACAAACTTTTATTTTGGATGCGATTAATCGCGATTAATCTTTTGACAGCCCTAATTCAAACACGATAAAATGCAAAAAAGAACTCAAATCTTTGCTAGCACGCTCTATGTGAAGCGGCTCTCTGTGAACAGACACCCGGAACGTGTGCTCAGAGAGCACAGCAGAACTGTTCTCTTTCGCTCTTGAACAGACAAAAACACACAAAAAAATTATGACAAAATTCCCGTTTTGTCCTCGTAAGCACAGATTTGTCTTAACTTAGTTAAAAGTGTTAAATGAACTCAAAGTGTTGTGAGAAAATAGGACGTGGTCAGATCCGGGTCATGTGTGTCCGGTCTTAAAGTGACTATGATCAGTGTTAATCAAAGAACAAAAGACAAAGAGAAAATCACTCACTTCACTGAATAATGGTTATAGCTTTAATAAGGATTCTTCTATTTAATTTATCATTTATGCAGTGAAGACTCTGAAGTGTTTGATAACTCTATTCAGTTTCTGTGCCTACCTGTTAGAGCTAGCTGAAAATCTTAAAGCCCTGTTGACAAGGTTACATGGGTCAAAAGCAACGAAAACAATAACTTTTTTAGCTTTTCAGCAGGGCAGGTAAAAATCTGAACCTTCCCGTCTGGAAAAAACCTCAGTGATGAACACTAACAGTAAAAGAACAGCTAAATGTGACATTTATTTCAATGGGATTATGTGGGGTTTTTTTTAAGTTCACTTAAATTAAATGTTTCATTAGATGTTCGCTCTCCTTTTTTAAAGCCTATGAAATGGTAAAATCGATAGCTTTCAAAGTCTACTGTAATGTTGAATGGCTATAATTAATGGCTAAAATTGAGAAAAAGAAATCAATGTAAATAGAGACATCAGTACTGGTATCAGTGATACTGGCCTGGCCCTCATTCATAGTGCTTAGTAAAATGATGCTATTAAACATATTTTAAATATACTGTCTTTATGTTGTTTCTACATTATTTTTTTGATTAAATGTTAAGTATTACAACATTAAAAAACTTTAATGTTACTGTAGGTGTGATTAATCGGGATTAATTACAAAACAATTTTGTTGATTGACAGCACTAGTTGTCACATATAATTAGAACTATAAAAACAATGTGGATTATAATCGACATGCAATTTAATTGAAAAAATGGAGGAGTATTTTGCAATCTGTGGTATCTTTGGAAATCTTAGTGCAGTTTGAGATTACAGGGGCCTTTTTCCCAAGAGAAAAATCTGAGATGCAAAAGATTTCAGCAATTGTCACCATTTGATTTAGTTTGGGATGGCAAATTATTTTAGATTTGTATTGTTATTTGACATTTTAATTTGTTTTCATATTATTTCATTTTAAAAATGTATATTTTTCTCTGCAGTTTTTTTCTTATATGAGATCTGTATTTTATTCAAAGGTTCAAAAGACGTTATTGTCATTGTACTGCTGTGTTGGTATCCTTTGTTCTCAAACATTCAACAGCATAAAAAAAATACAACACAAAATCTAGGCAAAACCCCAACAAGAAAGATACATGAGATTAAACAATATGACAGAAATATAATCCTTTGATTTGTTTAATTACTGAACTGCATGTTATTTTTTGCTGTGCAGTGCAATCCTCGTCTGGAGGTGCGGGATCTGTTTCGTGATATCCAGGACGGGAAGATTCTGATGGCTTTACTTGAAGAACTCTCAGGATGCAAACTGGTGAGAATCATTTCAGTGAATTTTCTGAATCGTTTTACGTCATCTGTCCCCATGAACGACTAAAAAAAACACCGTCCTTTGATCTTTCAGCTGCATGGGTTTAAGCCATCCGCACATCGTATTTTTAGGCTCAATAACATCGCCAAGGTATTGACATTTCTGGAAGAAAGAAACGTAAGTATCGTTTGAGGTCACACACCCTCACAACTAGCAAATATGAATGCTGAATGCTTTTAATGTAAGTGTGATAAATCTCTGTCTGGTTTTAGGTGAAATTAGTCAGCATTGACGCAACGGATATTGCAGATGGCAATTCATCCATAGTACTTGGGCTTATCTGGAATATCATACTCTTTTTCCAGGTAGCATAATCTTGTTTTCTCCCTTTGTGTTTTTTTATGTCTACATCTTTATGCTTTTACGTTTGGATTAGTCCACATTTGAGTGATTTTAGTTGGGGAAAATAGTTAATCAGTGGATTATTTGTGACTCAAGAGTCTTTTCTATGTGGCTTTACGTGGATGTGGGAAACGATGAGATTTAATCGGATCAATGACTGCATATGATATCCTTCTGATTCTTGTTGGATTAGGGTCCAAATGTGCACTAATCTTATCTTGTCTTTGAGACAGGACAACTCTCTTATCACTTAGTAAGTGTTTAGATAGGACTGAAGAGTTTACTGAGCAGCATGATAGGAAATGCCACCACACTGAGCAAATGGTTGTCATCTACTCGTTCAGTAATGAGCTGTTTGTATTACAGATCAAGGAACTCACAGGGAACATTAAGAGCCAGTTCCCCTCCTCCTCCAGCCTGTCCTCTATACCCACCAGCTCTGATTCTGACACTTCCCACTCCAGCACACCCTCAGATGAGAGAAAGCCCACCATTGCGCCAAGAGGTCATGGGAAGGCAATCAAGACCCTCTTGCAGTGGGTCCAGAGACGCACTAGAAAGTAAGAGATATTGAAGTGACCCCTGGGATTTTTTTTAATTAGAATGCCAACCAGCTGTTCAGTTGGTTCAAAGCATTACTTGCTATTTTCTTCCAGATATGGAGTTGCTGTACAGGACTTTGGAAAGAGCTGGACAAGTGGTCTGGCTTTCCTTGCTGTGATAAAGTCCATTGACCCCAGTCTGGTGGATATGAGGAGGGCTCTGCTCCGAACGCCCAAAGAGAACATTGAGGAAGCATTTAGAACGGCACACTACAGTCTTGGCATCCCAAGACTCCTAGAACCTGAGGGTAAATATTAAAGAGTGGGTTGATGTACGATGGCCCCAAAAATGTACATTACTGTTGAAAAGCTGCATTTATTCGATCAAAATACAGTAAATTATTACAATTTAAAATAACTGTTTCCTGTTTTATTTTAATATATTTTATATGTTGAAAAAAGCTGAATTTTCAGCATCATTACCCCAGTCTTCAGTGTCACACGATCCTTCAGAAATCATTCATATATGCTGAGTTGTTGCTCATGAAACATTTATTATTTTCAATGTTAAATTAGTTATTTCATTTGAAACAGAATCTTGTAACATTATTAATGTCTTTACTGTCACTTTTGATCAATTTAATGTATCCTTGCTGAATACATTTTTTTTTATTTAATTCCTTTAAAAAATATTATATAAAAATTATATATATTTAAAAATTACTTATTTATAATACATTATACATTTCTATATATTTCATATTTATACATATTTAAATATTTACATTTAATATATTGAAATATATTTAGATATATAATGTGACTGTAAAGTGAATGTAAAGTTTTTATTATGTTATTCATTTGCACGCTGCTTTGGATAAAAGCATCTGCTAAATGAATGAATGTAAATGTAAAATATATGGCACTTGGTTTAGCATAATGCAAAGACGTTCATACATTAAAGGGTTGGTTCATCCAAAAATGAAAATTAGCCCATGATTTACTCACCCTCAAGTCATCCTAGGTGTATATGACATTCTTCTTTCAGACGAATACAATCAGAGTTATATTGAAAATGTCCTGGCTCTTCAAAGCTTTATAATGGCAGTTTTTTGTCATATACACCTAGGATGACTTGAGGGTGAGTAAATCATGGTCTAATTTTCATTTTTGGGTGAACAAACCCTTTAAGTGAGGCTGAAGCACTTTATTACTAATGTAACACAATGTATCTCAGCTACCTTTCAGAGGTCTTGAGGACATTTGTCATGGCTTTGATTTGTTTTAATATAGCTATTGAAATACATTAGCACAGTTGAACTAAACATGTCTTTCCTCAGATGTGATGTTAAATCAACCTGATGATCAGTCCATAATGATCTATGTGTCCCAGTTTTTGGAGCACTTTCCTGGAATTGAGGAGGTAGGAACGTTTCAATGAATTACAGCATCAATATACAATAAGTCTCATACATCTCAACTAAATATGCTTTGTTTTATTGTTTTCTCCAGGATGAAACGTCAGATATTGTGGAAAGAAGTAAAGCCAGTGCTCGTATGAACGAACCACCTGTTCGTAATGGAGTTCAGAGAAAACGGGAGTCTTATATGGTCAAGAGGGACTTGGTTCAGCCGCCACCCAAGATCTTCATCTCCTCGGTGTCTGAAGATCGTGAGCAGATAACCTCTCCAGTCCTATCACAGACCCCTGAGGACAGACCATGGACCAGTGAAGGGTCATCAGCGGGTTCAAGTCCCAGTCCTGCAAACGACAAGCCCCTTAATCACCCCTTGGGCTTGAATAAAGACGTGTCCACCACAAGCTCTCCGCAACCTTCATTCTCAGATTCTGCTGTCAACTCGCCCGACTCATGGAGTGAAGTACTTAGCGAGACTTCCAACTCTCACCGGATCAATGAGGATCCTATAAGTGAGAGCAGTACAGCTGGTACTGTTGAAGTGACCTCAGATTTAGGGTCACCATTTTCACCAGAGAATAATTTGGACCGTGAGCTTTTTATAGATGAAGGCAACTATTCCCTCGGTTCCATGGATAGTTTACATGCCAAATCCACTGCGCCATCTGAGGAGGACAATGCTTACAAATACATCTTAGATCTGAAAGAAGAACAATCTGCAAATAGTTTGCCCTGCGACAACATGAGGAATAAATCAGATGCAGCATGTTTAGAACAAACCGAAACCAATCCTTTGGAGCACCAGGAACCAGTCAAGCCATCTTCTGATGATCCTTCATGCTTGGAAAGTGATTCAGGATACTTTCAGGATAACAAGGAAGCCATGCCGGCTCAAGCTGAGGATGAAAGTCCACTTACTTCCACCGTTGATGAAGAAGTCAGTGAAAATCTGGAATCTGAATCTTTTCAGGACAATGTAGAGTCTTCCAATACAGAAGCCATGCAAGGGAATGCTCTCGGAGTAACAGATGGACCTGAGGAGAAGCCTTTCGTGATTGATTATGATAGTGAGCCAGAATGCCCAGTTTTGCAGTTTGAGAGGGTTTCTATATCAGGAAGTGAGGAAGATATTAAACTGTGCACTGATTTGGTTGAAGAACCAACAGAGGAACCAGGCAAAAATGATATTGAAAATGGTAATTCTGAAACCAACAAAGATAGTAGTGACCTCCATGATGGGGAACAAGTAGGTGTTTTGGAAATTAAGGTAAAGGATGTGATATTTGACAACCTGGAAAAACCTATCTCAGACCAGAGCCAAACAGAAGTCGAGGTTCCTGATGAAGAGCAAGTGTGTTGTATGTGTGGATGTCTAGTTGCGAAGAGCTCTGCTGAATCAAGCGAACAGGGTGACAATTGTCTGTCCCACTTAAACTCAACTGAGAAGAGCTGTAATTCAGACTCGAGACATTTCAGTGAATCAAAAGCAGGTGGAAACTTTGAGGACAATCCAAGGGAACGGAACAATGAATTAAATGGAACTGTAAGTGATCTCAAGAAGGAGCCAAGAGAGAGTAAATGTACTCATGAAGATCTACTTATAATAGGTAAGAGCAACATGGAAAGTGGGTCAGACGGCATAAGGAGGACTGAGTTTTCCCACAATACAAATGGTGAAAGCCAAGCTCAGGTTTCAGACAATACGGAGCCTGGAGGGGCCAAGGATAACAGGCCTGTATCAGTAGTGGACTCTCACTATGGCGTTCTGAAGCCTGTCAGTGAAGCCTTTGTGGAGCCTCTTTCTGACGGCACCAACCACGATGTAGAAAACGACTCCACATCAACCCAGCGACAGCGCCCAGAAGTTTCCAGCTTTGAGTCACCAACTGAGGCGGGTGGTGTGAGCCGTGGGTACTTTGAAAGACGTCCCGTGGAACTACGTCTGTCTCTCAGCATGACTCCGCTTCAGCCGGCACCTCCTAAACGTTCACTTACTGAATCGGATACGGACACCGAAGACACTTCAGAGGACCACGGCAAGGGTTTTAAGTCGAGAAAGGTTATTTTTCGTTCTCACTTTCCTTTAGTCTAGAAAACAAGGCTCTGTTTAATGCACAGACTGACCTACAAACAGAAGGAATCAGCATATGAGCTGTTTTAGGGTCATGACCTCCTTTTCCAAATGTAGTTCACTCGAGTGCATTACTCAAAATGATCTCATTTTAATGATTTGTTACAGTTGCTATCGCGTCCTGCGAGTATAGCCTAAGTATTCAGAGCCAGAAGAAATACTGTATTCATGCATTCATCCATCAGCGATTAAAGATTGATAGTTGAGACGAACTATGAAAGACAAGGTCAGTTCCCTCACATAACCAGTAAGTGGATCAGCTCTCTGTAGAGTTGGGTTTGGTAGCAGTGCCATCCACTCTCCGTGAAACGATTAGATAAGCTATAAAAAGTATTTTGGCTTTCTTGCAGCCGCATATGCTCTTATTGAGGCAGTGAGTTTGAATCGGGTTCATGTAATTGTCCTATGCGTGCCCCTTTTTTTCATTTGACCTTTTAATAAGAGAGGTAAAAAGGCCAAAAGGGAAAACGATAGTAGTTGAGTGGTTCATATTCACACACACAGACTAAATTATTTTATATATACCATTCAAAAAGGGTCGGTAGGGGTTTGGAAGGAATGCTCACCAAGGCTGCATGTATGTGATCAAAAATACAGAAAATAGTAATATAGTAAAATATCAGTATCATTTAATTTTAAAATGAATTTTTTTTTTTATTATTTTAATACATTTATTTGTATTAAAACTTTGATGGCAAAGCTGAATTTTCAGCATCATTACTCCCGTCTTCAGTGTCAGTGATCCTTCAGAAACATTTCTTATTATTATTAGATTTTTATTCATTAATGATTAGAAAGTTTTTATTTGGAATACAAATCTTTTGTGACATTTATAATTGTCGTTACTATCACTTTTGATCTTTTTAATGTATCCTAGTATTATTGTTATGGCCTTCAGTGTACTTGTTGCAAGGATGGTCATCACAGTGATGATAATATTACCACGGTGGATATTAAATTGCTTGAGTTTGTATTCTGGATATTGAACTTTAATCTTGCATTATAGATTCACTCCATTCTGCATGTGTCCATCTAGGATAGAGCGGGATCTTTGCATCTCCAGGAACAAAGCCCATTTGACAGGCACCCGGGAGAATGGGGTGCGGTGGAGCCTGATTCACCAGCTGAGCATTGTGAGCACATTAAGACAGATGAGGACCTGACCAGCGCTGATGCCAGAGAAAACACTGGGGCTCTGAGGTACGGCTCTATTAATAGAGATTGCTACAGATACACAGTCTATGCCACAGGGGAACGTTCTGTTTTCTGAAGGACGTGACCTCATAAGCCTCTTAGAACCAATGCACATTGCCTTAAATGTACTTAATGTTAAGCTTTGAAAACTTTGGTTGACTTTTGGTCAACAGGTCATATCCATTTTATATGAATGATGCAAACATTTTGATCTCATAGCATGCTGTGTGACTGTAAATCCATTACAACTCTCTTCAGTCTATCATGAATAAATGAACTTAATTGTAACTTAGGTCCATATAAGGTTTCTTAGAGTTCAGTGAGGTATATGAAACGTGTGTTTTAACAACCATAACAAATTTGTCATGCTCTTAAAAGGGAAGGAGTGGTGACGGATGCAAGCCAAACTTTGACTACTGTACACTTAAGAAGGGTTGACAACAGTGAATCAAAGGTTTGTTAGTGTTCCTGTTAATTATATGTTATACAAATGAGTTATTAGTGTTATACACTACCATTCAAAAGTTTGGGTCAGTAAGATTTGTGTTCCACATTAACATTTATATGGGCCGATAGCCTTTTCTCTGGTCCTAAATATATTGACATCGCTTCTTTATTTCACCACTGTTGTTTTCTTTTTAATAGGGACAAAATGGGAAGGCCTTAGACTACAGCAAAGTGGACAGTACCATCGTAAAGAAAAGGTAACTGAAACCATATATTCATATTGAATTTATCCAAGACTGGTTAGATGTACCAAATTTTTGGTCATTTTCAAAATAAAATGTTGTAATAATACAAAGACTTGTATCTGTGAATCAGCCTGTGGTGTGATATAGCACACATATTAAGTTGACTTGCATAAACTGTCAATCCCAATTTCCACCCTTGCCTCATGCAATATAGCAATTGTAGTGTTGGATCCAGTATGACACTTAAAGGCATTAAAACCTGCTCGGGCAAACATTTCCATCCCTGTTTTATTAGACCTTGAGCCTCATCCACAAAACAGTAGTGTTTGTATTGTTCAGACTTGGTGTCGTCTTTGTAACTGTGATAGGAGTGTATAGTGGTGTAGCATGGGTTGTGTTTATGCCCCTAAGATATATTTAATTCTCGGATGAATGATGTTTTATGTTGTCAATGGGAGTCCTGCGGGGATGAACTTCAAGGGTTAGTTCACCCCCAAAAAAATTATTAGCCCATGATTTACTCACCCTCAAGTCATCCTAGGTGTATTTGACATTCTTCTTTCAGACGAATACAATCAGAGTTATATTAAAAAAGACCTGGCTCTTCCAAGCTTTATAATGGCATTGAATGGCTGATTCGTTTTTGAAGTCCATAAAAGTGCATCTACCCATAAAGGCCTTCTGAAGTGAAGTGACACATTAGTGTAAGAAAAATATCCATATTTAAAGGTGCACTATGTAATTTTTTTTGAGTAAAATATCCAAAAACCACTAGGCCAGTGTTATATATTTTGTTCATTTGAGTACTTACAATATCCCAAATGTTTCTAACTATTTGTAAATCGTGATAAATTATTATTTTAACCAAGTAACCAGGACGTGTGAGGGAGTCGCCTGTCGATGGCGTCATATCTGCGTTACCCTCATTTTCCGCTTTTATTCTGCAGAAACACTTTGCTCTCACTGCAGTGTGAACAAGTGTCATAGCTGCTGCCGAGTGAACGCACAGAGTAACGCCATAACATCATTTTCAACACACTCAGATGTGTCTAATATGATAAACAGAGCTGCGTTACCTCATACTCATGAACGGAAAACCGGAAGTGGCGCCGGCGACTGTGTCATAATAAAAGTCCCGCCGCTCTTCTCATTAACAATCGCTCCAGGGGCCTTGCTCAGCTCCACAACACTCGGTCCGGCTCCGCTTCATACTACAGTAATGTTAATAATCGCATCCATGAACATGTTTTCTGCCCGAGTCCTATACCGATTCTTTTCCACCGGCTGTGAGGTGAAGACCACATGTCCCAAGATTCTGCACTCAAACGTGGCGTCATCAAACTACGCCTTTGTTTTGAACAGGCGACCTCTAGTGGACGGAAAAGTTACATAGTGCACCTTTAAAACTTTATAGACGAAAATAACTAACTTCTGGCGTACCGCCGTACACCTCAGTTTACTGCGAAAGAGTAACCCTTGGCGCATGTGTATTGACGAATGCGGAAGCACAGAGGATAGAGCAAAACAAAACACCGTTCATGAATTAGAAGTATAAAACGAGAAGTTTTTAAGAGAAATGGCAGAGGATTTCAATATAAGAGAAGAGGGGCTTGAGTTTGTTGCCCAGCCCTATCCACGAGAGGCGTCAAAGCTTGGGATGCTCCTGTACATCGTGTCAGGGGTTAGCCTAATCTTTCGCCGTAAGTTGACTTGCGCACGGCTATCCACCGGAAGTTAGTTATTTTAACATGTTTCCAGTTTACCCAATAGTATTTCGACACCACAGGTTGCCAGTTTGTGGAAAACACAGCGTATTGCTGCCATGGAAGCCAGCAAACAAACTGGGTCAGATACTTCAGATTCTACCCAACCTAAAAAGCCACTGCATCCATCTAAAAATAAAAAAAGCACATTAAAACAGAGATAAATCAACTCATCAACTTGCCTTGATGTCTCTTTGCCTTCCATTGTAAATTGTGCTCATTCCTGTTACGTGTCCTCAAACTGGCAACCTGGGTGACCATGGAGTCT
This sequence comes from Gobio gobio, assembly GCF_949357685.1. NCBI lineage: Eukaryota > Metazoa > Chordata > Actinopteri > Cypriniformes > Gobionidae > Gobio > Gobio gobio. The sequence goes on along the minus strand of NC_137106.1, from coordinate 32,325,432 downwards.
GAGGAGGAGGAGAGGGCGGGGCAAACAATATTTTGAATTTGGACTGCAGAACCCATTTCAATCTTTAGCTGTCATTCTTACATACAGCACCTTTAAGTTTCATTTTCCATCACCCCATGAAAGTCACTTGTTTCAATTATTTGTTTCCATTGTTGACATGTTTCTTATTTAAATCACAGAGCAAGATGATTCATTAATATTTTTGGTTCGTTTTCTTGGAAGAAAAAGACTGTACATTTTAAATGTGTATATCTGCAAAAGGTTAATTTAGTCAACTTTTAGGAGTAATCCAGCATATAGATTAGCATCAAAGCTAACAGAAACAGACTAAACAAAACTGATTTCATATAGCCTGACAAGCCAGACCCACATCAAGATGTTGGGTCTGGGAACTCACCATTGGCAGGGCTCAATCCGAGGGGCGGGGTAAACGGTTGTCTTTCAAATTCCCTCTGCACGCAATAGGATAGTGCTACAACCAACCAGAGCAACGAAGAAGGTGAAGCGGAGCTAGTTGATAGATTAAACTTACGCCGTATCTGGTCGGCAAAACTCAGAACACATCTTCCTTTCTTAAGAATGACTTCAGTGCCGTTCTTTGTTCTTTTCTCAAAGAAAAGCTTAACTCCAAGTCTTCCAGAGTCGCGGCCAAAGCTTCTTTGTTTTCAAGTAGCACGCGGAATTGCCGCAACTCTGCCGTCATTATGTTAAGCCCGCCCACCGACTCTATACACGATGTGATTGGCCTGACCAGAGTTTGGTTTTTCCCGCTCGCAAGCGAACGGAGAGTTGCTAGACGACCCTGGCTGCAAATTACATTTGCTGCCGCTAGTGTGCGTCTAAATGTCTAGGCTAGATTTTATAGGTATTTAAGTTTATTTAAAGTGCCCCTATTATGCTATTTTAAAGGTTCATCATTTTTTCTTAAGGTCTCCTACAATAGATTTTGATATTTGAAATTTGATAATATACATTGCAGCATCACCTTTTTTTCTCACAGTGTCTGAAACGTTTTGATAAAGGATTCAATCTCTCTAAGCCCCTCATTTCCGAAAGCCTACTCTGCTCTAATTGACAGAAACAGAGCGTGTCAGAATCTACAACACGAGCCAAACACTTCCAGGTCTCAGCCGCAACAAAAGTGTTTGAGGACGGGTCAAAGTAGACATTGTTCACAGGCAGCCAATGAAGATCATTATGCAAATTTGTTATAAACCATGTAGGTTCATGTATTAAGCAATGACTCTTGGCTCATTTCATTCCGTTCAATTTTTGAAACTTGCAGACCTTTTACATTCACAAACATCTATATTACACACTACATGAAAAGCAATATCTGAAAAATCATAGTAGGGGCTGAAATTCTAATACTATGTGTGCACTTGTTTTATTACAGCTTGGAGAGCAAGACTGCTGTGAGTCCAGAAAGCACATATGACACAACCTTGTACGACCTTGTCTACATCCTCTTGGCTGCTTGGCTCTTCGTGTACTGCCTTCTTGTCTTGCCTCAGATTGACTCAAGGATGCTTCCTAAACTTCTCTTCAACATAGATGAATGACTGCAATATTAATATACAAGAAAATGAATGCTCACACCTACAGCTCAGATCATGTTCTTATAGATCAGCTCCCTGGCATAAAGGAATAGTTCGCCCAAAAATGAAAGTATAGACATTCTGATAAACATTTCCTTTTGTGTTCGTTTTGTTTGGAACATGAGGGTGAGTAAATTATGACTTTTTTCTTTTCTTTTTTTAGTGAACTATCCCTTTAACATGAACCAGGACCCTTGACCCAAATGTTTAAGGAGTAAATAAAACTGATTGGAAAATGTGCCATATTGATCAGCTGTGTTGCCTTTAATATTTCCATTCACGTTTGCACACAAAAAAGTTTTTTGTCTTCTTTTGTTTGAAGGTTAATCAGTCTCCACTTTTACATAATAGATTATTTATAATGCTTCAGAAGAACATGCTTTTTGGCCTTTTATGTTTGTACGTACACTATATGAAGAAAAAGCATCTTAAAGACAACTGTTTGTATAAAATAAGCAAAGGTTTTTGGTATGTTCTAAAGCTGTCATGCTACAATCGCATTACATACACCCCTTAATTTGTTGTATTTTTAGTAAAATTAAGGCTTATATATATATATATATATATATATATATATATATATATATACACATCACTTAGGGCTCTTTTAGTTAAAACACACTTTAATAGTGTCAACAGCACTTTTTAAAACTCAAGATAAGAACTGCCAAAGATTCAGTTGAAGAAACATATTCCCAACACAGTGAACAAATTATGAATTTGCCTATTCTTTTAATAATAAATCATGCACTTACAGTATATATTTTTTGCATTTTAAATGCAAGAGCACATACCACGTATATATTAGTCATTTTACACATTTATAAATACATTATATTGACTGAATTTGTAATATTGACACTGAAGTTGTTAGTGGTGGATTTTCAGGTCTGATATAAATCCCTAAATGGAAGGATTTCATTTTGAGCCTGTGGGGCTTGTAATATGTTGTAAAATTGTTGCTTTTTTTCTTATATTTACTACATTTTAAGCTGAAATGTACACTTCCACAATATAGAACAAGCACACTGGCTGCTGAGTGCTTGTCGCATGATCATAGCAAATTAAAGTGAACTCTGGACAAACCCAGAATGTTAATGCATCCTGACTCATTTATACGCATACAGAATATGTCCAAAATTGTGAATAAGCCAAACTTTCTGCATGACAATGTGTATGGGAAACAACTTTTGTCTTTAACATTTTTAAAAGTCACCAAGTGAATATGTCCTGCTTTTGTAATGATAAATTGTTCAATTTTCATGTTAAAATGCACTGGAGTGCAATAAATGATACATCCTTTGGTTGCCACGCCTGTTGTGTGCTTTATTGTATCTTAGTTACCTTTATCCTTAGTCTACTCTAGTGTAATTATGAGTTGTCATGGGTTTGGTAAGTATATATTTACTGAAACCATGACTATATATATTTTTTAAATTAATATTATTCATAAATGAAGTGAGTTACTGAACCCTGTCACAAGTTTACAACCCTGAAACAATGAGAAATATACAATGAGTTTTTTAGCTCAAAATGTCCACTGCTCCTCTTGTAGTGTAGTAGGAGAGTGGATCATATATGGCAGCAATGAAATAAGTATATATATAATTATGGATTTTCCATCTTAATTTTATGTGATGGGGTTGAGTTGTTAAACTCAAAAATATGAATAAAAAGTATGATACTACTTACCATCTTTTGCACCACTGTTAAAGAGACCTGGATTATGTAATTTCTGGTAAATGATGCCACATAGTGGAGTGAGTCTAAATTATTATGGGCATATTGACGTGACAGGACTGAGTTCAGACTGATGCACATACATTTATAGTCTGGCTTTTATAAAATATTCTAATAATATATTTTAGAAAAATATTTTCCACAAAAAATTAACACAAATAAATGCTTACATTATTACATTAAATAATATATACATTATTTTGAGAAATATTTTCTAAGTACAAATTCAGTGAAGTGCCTCAGGGACATGAAGAATTATTTAAATGCGATAATCATTTTTATTCATTATAATGGACAATGGACATACTAAACGCATTGTGGAAAGCTTAAACATTTCATTTTGATGAACCACCACTTTAAAAAGTCTGGGATACTGACATATTACCGAATTGCAAGAAATTACGTGCGTGTGTGTGTGGTCCAGATAAACCCTACGCTATGTGAGGACAAAATGTCCTCACGAAGATGACAATATCTGAAATCATTTGTACGTGTGGGGACATTTTTTGGTCCCCATGAGGAAAACAGCTTATACATCAGACTAAATTATGTTTTTTTTTTAAACAAATGCAGAAAGTTTTCTGTGATGGGCATGGGTTTAGGGGATAGAATACAGTTTGTAACGTGTAAAAGGCATTATGTCTATGTAAAGTCCCCAAAAACACAACGTGTTTGTACCGCTAGTATTGGGAAAAGAACATGTTTATGTAGTAATTTGTAATTTATTTGCTTGTAGCGCCACCTGCTGGTTGACTCAAACATCTATGTTTGTTTATCTTCTGTCCACGTCAAGCTAATCAAGCTTTCGAAACACCTCAGATTAGCTGTAAATAAACATATAAAACTGCTGGTTTAGCACAAAACGATATAATTTGAATACTTCATTTTCTGCTTAAACTAGTGTGAGATTATCACAGAGGAGGAAACAGTTGGTCGACTCACCGATAGTAAAACAGCAACTGTGGACAGGTGGTCCAATTAGCCTAAATTTAGTTGAGAATTCCACTGTTGTCTTCAAAGAACGACGCCATTGTGTAATCTAACGCGGTTTTAGCTCGGATGATGCAACCAAATGTTGTTAAAAACTCACTTTAATCCCACAAAATCTGGTAAGTGCTGCAAAATTCAATCCCCCGAGGTTTAGCGTCTGTTGCATATGTGGCACTTTCCAGGAATAGGGTACAATTTGTTTGTTGTCCCATTTGTTTTTTTAGTATTAGAGGCACAAATCTCATATTTTTGAACGATTGGATATGTTAGATAAACTATTATCTAACATGAAATCAATTTAACATTGCAAGTAAGTTAGCTACTTTTAAAATGGAGCATTTTGTCCTGTCAGAGATTTAGAAGTATTGTCTGTATATAACTATTAACATTATACAATGTCACATTTTGGGCATAATCTGTTAAATTCAGTTGTAGTAAATGTATTGCTTAAAATTGAATAACATGAAACATTTTTATGTTTTACCTTTTTTTATTTACAATTTAAATAATAAAAATATTAAAACATTTATTGTAATATTTTAAAATATTTTATGGTTATTTCATGTTTATTCCTAGACAACCAGGGTCACACCAAAATGTACTTCATGTTACTAAAAGTCATTTTTTTGGATTAATTCTATTTCTCAAAGATTTTTACTAGGAAAATCACACTAATTATTTAAATTTATGATTATGGTACGTATTTGTAACATTTAGTCAATGTAAGCACTTCTAAGCTAAAGCTAAAAGTTCTTTGTAAATTAAGCTTTTATTTTCTTCGCAGTCCAGGTAGGCATAAATTAGAACTACTGGACATGTTCTCCAGGGTTCTTCTCATCTGGTCAGGTTTCTGTTAACATTTGCCCAACTCACCAAACATGTAACAATGTTTTTGGGCTACAAGAACATTCAGCCCCCCTGCAATCATTTCAGCTAATGCAAAACCTCAACTGGAAATCCAATGCTTACTCCGTTTCAATTGTGTTTTTGTAGACTGTGGTCAAAAAACACACCAACAACCAGTCTGTTTTTTTAAGCTTATTTACTTACACCAATAAAAAAATGAATTAAACTGTTTACATCTTTACACCTTATTTGCATAAGCCTCTATCATTGCACAAGGTCAGCGGGTACCGGCACAATATATTAATGTTCATAAGGCAGACGAGCACGTAATAATCATAAACTTTGATTTAAGAAAAAGGGGTGAGGGGGATGTTCTTATTTGGAACAGCTAAATAGCAGCAGTGCAAAACCAGCTACACAAACTGTGGAAATTCATGAGCTCACCTGTCTGGCATAATACTGTGATACAAAAGCGCTATTCAGCAATAAGGACAGATGGAAAATGACCTCTGTATACACTTGTACCCTCATGAGTGAAAACAGCAGCATTGCAAAGAGAGATAACTGGTTATAGATAACTGGTTATAAACAAATACTGTACACATACATACGCTAACATTCAAACGTTTGGGGTGAGTACGATTTTTGTTCTTATGCTCACCCAGGCTGCATTTGTCTGATAAAAAAGCTGTAATATTGTAAAATATTATTACAATTTAAAACAGCTGTTTTAAAATATTTTATGTAATTTATTTCTGTGATCAAAGCTGAATTTTCAGCGTCATTACTTCAGTGTCAAATGGTCCTTCAGAAATCATTATTATGCTGATTTGCTGTTCAAGAAACATTTCTTATTATTATCAATATTAAAAACCATTGTGCTGCTTAATATTTTGTGGAAATAATTATAAATTTTTTCAGGATTAGAAAATTTTTACTTTAATACATCATTGCTGAATAAAAGTATTAATTGTTTAAAAAAAAAAAAAATAATCATACTGACCCCAAACTTTTGAACAGTAGTGTGCAGTATGCATGGTGAATTTCTGTTTATATGTACTTGATAAGACAACTAAATCCTTAAGACTATTACATCACTGCTCAGAGATTCAAAGAGAAAGCATTTCTCTTTATAACACCATAAACATACTCACTAAAATATAAAATGACTAAATATAAAGCTAAAAAAAACAAAGCATTCAAGTATTATTTGGTGGGTAATGTATGTCATCGTTGTTGTTGTTGTTATTATTAATTTAATATTACAACATACCCAAAAAGATCTGGCTACTCAGCGATGCATGTTGTCACTAGCAAATCAAGCAGTAGTTCAAGAACTGTATGCTGTAGAAGGAATTGTGACTTGTTACCTACAGGTTTTTTTAAAGTGCAGGGGAATCGTGTGCATATGTTGTCGTTGTTTTTTTTGTGTTTTTCAGAAAGACAAGCTTGCTGAAGTTGCTCTGACGGTCGTGGCATCATATGACAGGTCCGTGGGTTAAATAACCTCTAAAGCATGGGGAGGAGAAAAATGATATTTTGTCTACCAACTGTATGACAGCTTTAAAATATGAATTTATTTAAATCAAATGTATTAATAATATAAAAACAGGTGGCAATGCATTTAATAACAGTATACTATACCAAGTAATGAACAGATGTTTATGCTTCAGATATGTTTAAATTATATTTACGTAAATTACTTTTTAATCACCATCCTTACCTAATATTTAAGCATGTATAATTCTTTGTAATATTTAAAATCATGTTTTTATAAGTCTATGTGATGTTTTTAATATGCTTTAAGACAAACCATGTGCAAATTCATAGTTCAACACCATTGTGGAGTATTTTCTCCTTAAAACAGCAGGGAATCAAAGACAGTCTCAAAAACATGGTTTGAAATCGCTGGTGTTTCTGACGTCACAATCTACCTTGTAACCAATCACGTCATCAAGCGGGCGGGCTTTAGCATATCATTAACTACACTGTGAAGCAGGGGAGTCTCAAGATTTTTCTGTTGATATGAAAAATCATGTACATTTAGCAATATAGTGGATATAGTTATTTATATGATGTATATTGCAATGTTATGATGAACTACATGCCTTTCTCCACTGGCGTTCTGAGTTGTTCAAAGCGTTTATAAGGATGCTGATTTTTAGAAGGCAGACTGAGATGGCGAACGGGAACATGGTTTATGTAACATTAGAAACACATTATTTGCTGTTTGATAATGTAGTCAAGCCAAAGGCTTATCATATGAATTACCGTTATGTGTCCGACGTTGCTAAGAGCGATACCTTTGTGCAGCGTTTACTACAATAAAGTTGAGCGAGTGGATCTCTGAGCTGGTGTGAGTGGAGGCTAATTTGCATATGCAAGGATCCACGTATACTAACTGAAGCAGGGGTGTAGAGTTACATTTAAGATATTTTAAGACATGAAGACATTTTTTTCCACTGTAAATAGTTTTTTAAATATGTTATATTGGTGATCAAAAATTAGTTTCAAGGGATACAATTATTGACTACGGGGGGACTTTAAATGAAGATTTCAAAAGTTATCCACAATTGAATGTATTCGCATACCAGTTTGCTGATGGGCTTGTATCTCATCTAGGCCAGAAAGACTGTGGAAGGATCTGCGTTCTTTGAAGGCCACAGTAGGAAGCATATCCTCCCCGTCCCTCAGCTCCAGCTTTGGCGTTTTTCCTGGACCTGGTAGCCTGATTACAGGCTTGACATTCTCACAAGGCAAGTTATCCTTCACCGATGCAGTTTTCTAATGGGGACAAAAAATCAGCAGGGCCTCTAGGTGAGGCATAAACAAAGCGCCTGCCAGTGATAGTCTTACCTTTTCTTCGGAGTCTGTCTTTCTTGTTCTTTTCATGATTTGTTCCAGGCGCTGATTTGGGGAAAATTGAAAGCACAATATTTATGTACAATATAGTCAGTACGATTTTTTGGAAAGAAGTCTCTTATGCTCACTAAGGCAGCATTTCATCAAAAGTACAGTAAAACAGTAATATTGTGAAATAGTATTACCATTTAAAATAACTGGTTTCTACAAATTAATAATGTATATAATTTATTCATTAATAATGAATAAATTACAAATAATCTATTCCTGTGTATAGACTATATCCAGTCTTCACATGAGTGACATGATCCTTCAGAAATCATTCTAATGTGCTGATTTGCTGCTCAAGAAACATTTTATCATAAATGCTGAAAACTAATATTTTTGTAGAAGCGGTGAAACTTTTTTCAGGATTGTTTACTGATTTGAAAGTTCAAAAGATTTTTCATTTGAAATATAAATCTTTTTTTTTAACATTATAAATGTGTTTACTATGACTTTTGATCAATTCAATGCATCCTTGCTGAATAAAAGTATAAAAGTATCCAAAGACATACCTTTTTCCGATCTTGGCGTTCGGCCTCCTCTCTCTGGAAACGACTCTCTCTTTCCAGTCTCTGCTGCTCTGCCAGCACCCTTTGACGAGCCTCTTCCTCTCTCTGAGAACACATTATGGAGCATTATAGGAATTTTTATTCTTTTATGCCAATGATCCATCTTATATGATCCTAGCTTTATTTTAGTGAGGAAAAATAAATGGTTTGAAGCTAAAAAGATTGTATTGTCAGTAAGAGTAGCATATGAATAACTGAAAGCTGAAGTTTGTTTTTTGCTAAATGTTTTGACCAATGATTTTCAAACATGTTTCCCGAGCACTTCTCCATCTGTCACTGGTTGGACAAATAGACAGTCCTGCCTCAAAATCAAGTCAGGCTTGTTGGGATGCTGAATACTTTTCAAATGGTCGTCTTATAATTGTTTCTACATATTGACCTGAGTATGGAATTTTTTTTAAAGGGGCCATGAACTGAAAAATTACATTTTCCTTAAGCTTTTGACGTATAAGAGGTCATCATACTATAAGAACTATATATAAAAAACTTTACTCAAATAAAGATTAAATATATATATATATATTTTTTACATTAATTTATATTTAAAGTTTCTGTAAAGTCCCAATTAAATATTTGTTCTGAGTTTGTCACACCACAGGAAAAAAGTGTTATTAACCACCCAAACAAATTTGAATGATAAAAAAAAATGCCAAGCAAAATCTTGGAAAAAATAGGCAGCATTCTCTGCTCTCAAATGCCGGGGGTGTGTCCGGTGTCTGCGTTGAAACCACGCCCACTCACGGGAAAGCTGCAGTAAGCACAAGACAACACTGGTGGGCACGCACTGCCAACTATGGCACCAGATGTCAGCGGGACGGGAGGGTGAAGTCCAGGGTGATAGTCGGTTCGGACCCATTCTGCAGTGGATTATCAGTTGTCTCCGATGAAAGTTTGTAAAACTATCCGGTGTAAAGCGATCACTGCAGAGGCAGTGTTGGTGGTGATCAAGATAGCAGTTCACAAAATGAATCCACCTCTTCTTGATATCATCGATTTTGTTTTATAAGCTGATTTGTAATTTATCGCAACTAGGTAAAATGCATTTACGTGATGAAGGCATAACTAGCTAGATAACTGTAGGCTGTAGTAACTAACGGTAATGACAGTAACTCGCGATTGAACGGGCGAACTGATGCGAATGTGCTCTAACGTTAGTTGTTATAATGTTAGGGGAGGGGCCAGGCTCAGTGGCTCCAGTGCGTCATCGAGCCACCGTTTTAGTACAACACAGTTCACAGTCTAACGTGTTTCAGCAATACATTTCTAACATGTATAATGTGTTTACAAACAAATTTTAGAATCGCCTTTACAGGGACTTTAATTTAGTGATTCCTCTGTGTACTACTAGAAGGAGCCTGTGGTACGCGTACCGCACTTTGAGAACCACTGCTATGTATCAACGCCTACTTCATTGCAACTTCGGCCCCGCCCACTGGCGTGTTAGTGAGATGACGAGGAAATAAGAGATAAAGGATCACTGGACTAAAAATAACATTACCTTCCAAAGCTTCCTAATGCTAGGAATGTGCTTTATTTATTTTCAACAATGTGAATGTCTCAGTTGACTATTTATTTGTATTTGTTACATTTCACTGTGGATTCTTTGGTAAATCAGTCGCAGTTCACGCAGACTTTGTAAACAGACTTTTACGATATGGACTCGACAGTAATGCCACAACATGTAAGTAACTGTTCATTCTAATGCCTGATCTGTGACCAGTGATTTCTGATATGTAATTCATGTACAGTCAGATGTTCTTCGTTCGTTTCTTCGTTGTGCCAGTAAATCAAACCAGTGACTAAGCTGTCAACTTCACATTGTTTCTTTTAGTAAGATGAAAATAATCTGTTATTTAAACTGTGATTAAATTATGTATAGAATGCGACCAAGGAATGCTCCCTTGTGGAGTTGTGGGCTCTTGACAAAACTCCCGTTATAATAAACAAATCTCTTATTTACGTTGTGTTAGTTATGATGAAAGCATTCGTTAGTGTGCAGAAATCGAATTGCAATGATCACTACGTTCATGCACTCAACATGTCTGTGATCGGACATAATGCTCATCACTGCCACAATCTAAATATAATGCCATAGATCTAAATATAATGCTATAATCAACACTTTTCACAATTAGTTAACCTTGACAGCTAAGTAAAAATATACGAAAGGTTTTCTAGAGAGTTCCACATGTAATGGCTACTTATTTAATATGCAAAGATGGGTTTTTTTTATTTTTATGTAAAAGTCATACTAACGTTATAAGGGCACCCCAGGGAACATTATAAAACAATGCAGTTCGTGAGCCCTTTAAACATCCAAAAGCTTTAATACCTGCTGTTGAAGCCTTTTTTCCTCCTCTTTCTTTCTGCGAGCGTTTTCCTCCTCAGCCTGAAGTCGCTCTTCTTCCTCTCTCTTCCTTTTTTCCTCCTCCAGTCTCAGGCCCTCTGCCTCCTGTCTGACTCGTTCTTCAGCTCTCCGACGGGCCAGTTCATCTCTGCTCTTTCTGCAAAGATGAGCCACACAAGTTCATTGAGATGCCTAAAACACTTCGGGAATTTATATCTGCCATCATGAAGTTCAGATTTCATGTACTGCATTTTATCTTTAACATATAACTGTATAACTCTAGTTGTTTCAGGAAAGAACCAGCCTAAATTGTGGCCTTTTTCATTTACAAATACAATTTTGTATTGATTATAATCAAAAGTTAAGTTTAAAATACTAAGACACAAAAGATAACTTCATAGTTTCACTGATAGAGGAAAGGTAAGAATACTAAAGTATACCTCTCTGTCTCCTCTTTCTGTCTGCGTTCCTCTTCCTCTTTCTCTCTCTGGAGTCGGGCTTGCTTTCTTTTCTCTGCCAGTAAGCGAGTGGCCTGCTCAGGGTCTGTAGTCCAAGTAGTAGGTCTGACTTGAGCGCCGTCACCAATCGGACTTGGTCCTGAAAGTGAATAAGTGTAGAGACATTTCACCAGGATATTCACAATACCTTCACAATATTCACAACCACTTAGTGTTCTCTGTGTTAAGAGACACTTTGGTGTCAACAGCACTCTGTAAAACAAGGCAAGAACTGCCAAAGATTCAGTAAAAGATACTGAAACCTATTCCCAAAACCATGAGCAAATTATGAATTTGCCTCTTCTTTTAATATTAAATCTTGCACTTATAGTATATATTTTGTCATTTTACAAAATACATTTAATTTACTTTAAGCAATTCAATTTGTTTTATTTAAAAAATGTAATCCATCCATTGTTTGTTCTAAATTAATATTTTAGTTGAGTTTATTTTTTCGGTTCAAAAGTACAAGAACCTAATGCAGGAAAAAAATAATAGAAATACCAAACACAAAGAACCGTTTCAGCATAAAAGGTTCTAAACTGAACTTTTAATATCATTAAAATGAGGGAATCATTGGAAAATGTGTTTGAGTCTTTCACTTACCATTAGGAATCTGAGAGCCTACTGGAGTCAACTGGAGTTGGTTATCTAGCAGACTTTGAGTAAGTGTTTCGTCAGGTTGTAGATGACCAGAGGAGAGTTCATACTCTGGTTCTAGATCCTCCTCTTCTGGCAGTGGAGGTAAACTATCTTGTTTAAGTGTGGCGTGTCTGACATGTGATCTGTTCTGCAGCCTTGGGAATGGGTATATAAAGATAGAATGGGTCAAAATGACCCACAGTATAATTTTGTGACTTTTGAGTGTGAGGAAAGTTTAGTGTTACTCATTCCTGTAGGAAAGTAAAACACAAGTGAGATCTTTTTAAAGCTGTACTACACAACTTTAGCCTCTTGGTCGCCATCTGTGGTTGAAATGTAAAATTGCAAGTTACTGAGTTTATGTCAGTTGTGCTTTACCACTGCTTTTCTGCATGACATGCAAGGACAAACTACATGAAATTGAAATTTACTGCCATATAATACAACTTTATTATCTCAATTGTTTCCCCTAGACAGTAATGATATTACATGGAGAATGGACGTTTAAGTCTAAGATTACAAAAATATAAATGTACCATGATGGTGGGAGGACAGTTTTCTCTGGTGGGTTTGTGTCCTGTTTGGGCTTGATTTCAGTTGTTGTTTGTAGCTTTTTCAAGTCTTGTCCCTCAAAATCACCTTTTGCCACCTGAAGTAATATATGTTAAAAAAAAAAAATGTTTAGATGCGTTACTCCATGCAGCAAAGTAACACTTTTTTGAGGTTATATATTTTTTTAAAAAAATGGGCTAACTCCCACCAGCTCTCTGTTGGTGGTTCTGCGGATGGTGACGTTTGGACTTGAGCTTGCAGGCCTGTTTGGCACTTTCCCACAATGCACCTTTGGCTTTCGCATGGTGCTGGAGTCCATGGTATGACATGAGGCTGAACGGCGACAAACATGAACAACTGAAGATGTATGGTGTGTTTTTTTTTTTTTAAGATAAGGAAGAATGAGTACAGAGAAATAGGGTGAAGCAATGAGCAGGAGAAGAAAAGAGAGAGCCTATATTTATTACACCCAGCTGCAGACTTATGCTTTTCCCTTTAAATATCTGAATGAAAGATACAATTTGTCACTCTAAAGTGATACCTGTGTCTCGTGACAGACACACAGCGCTCCTGCTTCTGGCTAGATAAGAGACGGTAGGGGTCTGAAGACGACGGACAAGGTCAATCTCCCACTGACTAAGAGAGCGGTGTTTAGCTGGAGAAGAGCAGAAAGCAGAGCGACTAACAGGAAGTGGTCAGAAAAGGAATTGGGAAAATGGATGCAAGACTAGAAGACAGTTTTAGTGCCAGTTTCTGCGTTTTGAGTCATGCATTGAGATATTCACCATTTTTGTTTTCGTTCTTGTTGACCCTTCGTGTGCAGTGTTTCTGTTTGGCCTTCTGACTCTTTTCCATCGTCTTCCGCACCACAGACTCATAACGCTCCTAAAACATGGGATGAAAACATTCCCATCATCCCATGCTCCATATGTTTTTAATCATGGTTGCAAAATCTCAAGAGAAATGTTTCATCATTGTTGCTGCAATCAGTGCATATTAAACTGACAATATACACTACCAATCAAAAATGTGGACACTCTTAACTCAATTTATGAGCTTAAAACCTTTTGATCTATAAACACTATATTGCCAAAAGTTTTGGGACGCCTGCCTTTACATGCACATGAATTTTAATGACATCCCATTCTTAATCCGTTGGGTTTAATATGGAGTTGGCCCACTCTTTGCAGCAATAACGGCTTCAACCCTTCTGGGAAGGCTTTCCACAAGGTTTAGGAGTGTGTTTATGGGAATTTTTGACCATTCTTCTATAAGCGCATTTGTGAGGTCAGGTACTGATGTTGGACAAGAAGGCCTAGCTTGCCGTCTCTGCTTTAATTCATCGGGTTGAGGTCAGGACTCACACCAAACTCGCTCATCCATGTCTTTATGGACCTTGCTTTGTGCACTGGTGCACAGTCGTGTTGGAAGAGGAAGGGGCCATCCCCAAACTGTTCCCACAAGGTTGGGAGCATGAAATTGTCCAAAATGTCTTGGTATGCTGAAGCATTAAGAGTTCCTTTTACTGGAACTAAGGGGCCATGCCCAACCCCTGAAAAACAACCCCACAACCCCCCCCCCCTCCACCAAACTTTACACTTGGCACAGTGTAAAGCAGTCAGGCAAGTACCGTTCTCCTGACAACCGCCAAACCTAGACTCGTCCATCGGATTGCCAGACAGAGAAACGTGATTCGTCACCCCCGTGAACACATTTCCGCTACACCACTATCCGACACTTTACATTGCACTTGCATTTCAAGGCTTGGATGCAGCTGCTCGACCATGGAAACTCATTCCATGAAGCTCTTTACTCAATGTTCTTGAGCTAAACTGAAGGCCAAACGAAGTTTGGAGGTCTGTAGCTATTGACTGCAGAAAGTTGCTGACTTCTTCTGTGCGCCTCAGTATGCGCTGACCCCACTCTGTGAATATGTGAAAAAAATAATAATAATAATGTTATATATATATATATATATATATATAACATTATTATTATTATTTTTTTCAACGTGGCTTTCCACTTCGTGAATGAGCTGCTTCTGTTCCCAATTGATTCCACTTTTGTTTTAATACCACTAACAGTCGACCGTGGAATATTTAGTAGTGAGGAAATTTCATGAATGGTCTTATTGCACAGGTGGCAACCTGTTATATGGTGTTATACTCTGAGTTATTTTGAAAATGTTATTCATTCATTAATTTCCCCAAATGGATGTCCCCAACATTTTCATTTGGTAGCATATATAAGCTATACTAACAAATTCTCTCCAACCAAGCATTTTTCATAATTTTAACTCACTCTTTCTTCTTTGATCCTCTGTCTGCGTTTCTCCTCGACCGCCATCCTCCTCTTTTCCTCTCTTTGTCGCTGCTCCTCCAACTTCTTCCGTCGCTCCTCCAGGTGTTTCTCATAGAACTGCTTGGCCCGCTCCTCCCTCGCCAGCCAGCCGTGCTCCCGCAGTGCTACAGTTCAGGTACACCAATAAAAACTTTTGTAATAAACCTTTCTGTTTGTACTTCAGTTGGTAATTGTTAAATGTTTAGAGTAAGGAAAATACCCAGCTGTTTTTGGTACGCCTCTCTCCGTTCCCGGGCCAGTCGCAGTCTTTCGTCCACTTTTAGCGCATTCGACTCTAAATTACAAAATAATTAATCAGAAATGTGTTTTTGCATGTAATATAATAAATTAAACTAGGTTGGTGTAAATGACAAAAATGAGCTGCTGGGAGGAGCTCCGCAAAGATTCAGCTTCAAAGACTTGAATCCAAAGTATTGCATCTTTATTGACTTTGTATCCATGGCAGCAGTATCAGAAAATGGAAGGGTTTGAAAAGGAAAATGCTAATTGAATTGATGGATAAATATTAGCCATTTCAGACCTGCATTATTTCCATTTCGTTTTTTGATATTAATCTGCGCCGTGGAGTGTGGTGGAGCACATGCTTTTCTTTTCTGTTCCAGGGCAGTGGGTTTCACGTCAGAGCTGGAATCTGGAAAAAAAAACTTGTTTAGGATTTTAAAAAAAGATATATTTATCTATTAAATATAAACACCAAACAAAAAAATCTTAGTTTTTATGGTCTCTAAAAATTCTGCTGATTCTCCAACCCAGTTTGAAAAGCATACTGGCAGGTTGGAATGTAAGGGGTGTGATGATTTACAACATTACAACAAAAATGAGGAATGCTTAGCTGAGTGCTTGGTTCCCAAATTTTTTAAAGTGGCGTACCCCCTGAGGCATTTAACATCCTTCTGAGTACCCCCTCTCTTCCACTTCTGCAGTCACTTTTCAGGTGCATTTTTTAACATTTATAAATACCATTTTAAAATAAATGTTTCATATTTTCATGTAAATGTTCAATAGAGAAATATGCAATGATGGTAGAAACAAAGTGATACTTTTAAATGTTGAACTAGAACTGCCAGTAGGTGACATTAAGTCACTGTCTTAATGAGTGAGCCATCTAGTCATTCATTCATTCAATGACGAAACAAGTGGCTGTATTTATTTATGAATGGGTCATTGAGTCATTGACTCTCCAGATTTGTTCAAAGCTGTAGATTAGTTCACCAACGTGACACAGCTGTGTATTGCTTGGAGACGCACAACAGTTCTGGTATGGCTTTCGTTGGAACTATTATTTCATTGCAAAATGGAGCAAACAATACTGGGTGAACTGTTGTATAAAATCAATGTCAGATTTGCAATTGTGTGGATATTTGGGGAAAATGGCATTCTTGCTCGTATAATAACAACATAAATATTAAAAACAAGAAAGCACACAGGGTATGTTTTTGTATCAAAGGGAGTTTGAGTCTTAATCGATCTCAATGCACAGTCTGTCTCTATATTAGTGCTTCATGTTAGTAAGTGCTAAAACCCCACTTTTACAAAGGTACATTGTCTAGAACGGCAGTAATGTAGTGTGATTTGATAAGGCAACATACTCTGCACGCAACCTATATGCACGCTGCTTGTGTGGATGCAGTCAGTTTTGACTGCAAAAGATGAGGTCATTTGATTTTGCCTGTTCGAAATACATGTTCGGTTTTAATATTATTTTAATAAAAACTCTCAGATCAGATATATCTCAGTTGTCTGGCTATCACCAGACCAAGCTCAATTTAAGATTGAACATTGGTCTGGGGAGTCTGCTATGTACTTTATACTGCACAAGAGGCGTGATAAACAAGCAAAAATTGTCTCTGTACACAATTGGAACCTGCTTACAGGGACCGTGCTGGGGACTATTTTCAGGCGCTGCGTAATATCATTGTGCCGCTGCACTCATGGTACGGCTCAAAGCTCTTGATTATTATTGCCGTTATTTTCTCACTTATTGAGCAGTAGGCTAGCTGGAGCCGTTTACCTCCAGTCTTTGTGCTAAGCTAGGCTAGCGGTGGGTGCGTCAGAAAGAGTTATGGCATGCACGGAGATGAGAATGGTATGTATGGACTTATCTAACTCTGGGGGATATGGTGAATAAGCTAACGTCCCCAAAAAGTCAACGTGTTCATTTAAAAACGCCTTCGTAAACTAAGGTGACCAGATTTCTGAAATGGAAACCGGGGACATTTCCTATTTGAGTGGTCAAAATATCACTAAAATCTAATTTGTTATTATCTTTTTAATTAAAAAACAGGGACAATAAATTTTTTTGAATGGTTTTGTTGTTATTGTTGTTGTGGGCTCCCTACACTCACCTAAAGGATTATTAGGAACACCATACAAATACTGTGTTTGACCCCCCTTTCGCCTTCAGAACTGCCTTAATTCTACGTGGCATTGATTCAACAAGGTGCTGAAAGCATTCTTTAGAAATGTTGGCCCATATTGATAGGATAGCATCTTGCAGTTGATGGAGATTTGTGGGATGCACATCCAGGGCACGAAGCTCCCGTTCCACCACATCCCAAAGATGCTCTATTGGGTTGAGATCTGGTGACTGTGGGGCCATTTTAGTACAGTGAACTCATTGTCATGTTCAAGAAACCAATTTGAAGTGATTCAAGCTTTGTGACATGGTGCATTATCCTGCTGGAAATAGCCATCAGAGGATGGGTACATGGTGGTCATAAAAGGATGGACATGGTCAGAAACAATGCTCAGGTAGGCCGTGGCATTTAAACGATGCCCAATTGGCACTAAGGGGCCTAAAGTGTGCCAAGAAAACATCCCCCACACCATTACACCACCACCACCACCAGCCTGCACAGTGGTGACAAGGCATGATGGATCCATGTTCTCATTCTGTTTACGCCAAATTCTGACTCTACCATCTGAATGTCTCAACAGAAATCGAGAATCATCAGACTAGGCAACATTTTTCCAGTCTTTAACTGTCCAATTTTGGTGAGCTTGTGCAAATTGTAGCCTCTTTTTCCTATTTGTAGTGGAGATGAGTGGTACCCGGTGGGGTCTTCTGCTGTTGTAGCCCATCCGCCTCAAGGTTTTGTGTGTTGTGGCTTCACAAATGCTTTGCTGCATACCTCGGTTGTAACGAGTGGTTATTTCAGTCAAAGTTGCTCTTCTATCAGCTTGAATCAGTCGGCCCATTCTCCTCTGACCTCTAGCATCAACAAGGCATTTTCACCCACAGGACTGCCGCATACTGTATGTTTTTCCCTTTTCACACCATTCTTTGTAAACCCTAGAAATGGTTGTGTGTGAAAATCCCAGTAACTGAGCAGATTGTGCAATACTCAGACTGGCCTGTCTGGCAACAAAAACCATGCCATGCTCCAAATTGCTTAAATCACCTTTCTTTCCCATTCCGACATTCAGTTTGGAGTTCAGGAGATTGTCTTGACCAGGACCACACCTCTAAATGCATTGAAGCAACTGCCATGTGATTGGTTGATTAGATAATTTCATTAATTGAGAAATTGAACAGTTGTTCCTAATAATCCTTTAGGTGAGTGTATATTATTTTTAACATGAATAATTATGATTTAGTCTGATTATTAGGATTTTTGGTCTGGATTTAATACAATTCAACGCACCCGCAAAAAAAAAAAAAAAAAAAAATGAAACCAGTTAATAGTAATCATTGTAAATAACAAGCAGTTCAAAACAATATTAGAACATGACTTCACAAAAACACATTACAAAAATAAAACAACATATGATAAATAATCATTTTATAATTGTATTTTTATTTTCACAAGTTTATACTATATAGATTACTTTTTTTTTACTGTTTTGTTACGTTTGTGTTTGAAAACAACTCTTACTATCCAATTGGTCTTATTATTTAGCATTTTAGGCTTATTTTAAGGAGAAAGTATGTGTATTCTGCACATGTATTTGGTACAGGTGTAATTATTTATGCTTTTTTATAGTTCAGATGTGTGGTAAGTTAATCACTGCTTTATGACTGCGGAACTCTCAGAGTCCCGCACCCTGTTGAGGCTCTGTTATAAAGCACATACAAACAGTATTACTTTAATTTAACATGAATAGTTAGTATGTTACTACCTTGAAAGTGATAATGATGTTTCTTTTGATATTTGGCGATAATGGCGCTCTGCTCTCGGTTACGTTCTTCATGAAGTAACGTTAGTAGTGGCGTGCACGCGCGTCCAAGTAGAGTCAGCGTAGCTCACAGCGCCATCTGCTGGTGAAAATAGTCACTACATGATTGCTCCTATAAACAGCAGCTGCTGTATGGTGATTGGGCGCTTTTTTGCAATATATCTGAGGGTTGTTTTGAACGAGCTGTAAAACGGGGACATTTCCGGGGACAGAACACTAAAAACCGGGACTGTCCCCGGAAAACGGGGACGTCTGGTCACCTTATTGTAAACAAAACTTGAGGGCCAAAAGGCAGATATAAAGATGAACATGAGACCTGTCTCGTGCCAGTTGTGACTTTGTCCAATGAATCAAGACAGCCCAAGGCCTGTACACTATTACAAAGGCAACATTTGTTTTACTGTTGCTGTGTAGAACAACAAATTCAGCGCCTGACTGAAGTGTTGAGTGTGAACTCCTTAATAGGTTAACTTGATACTCCATAGCACCACAACAGTGATATCGAGGGGTGACGTGTGCAGCACGATGCATTCAGAACTGCTGAATTTGCTTCTATGAATATTATAAGTCAGCTGCTCTTAGAAAATTAAAGCAGGTAGTTGTCATCAGGGCACATTGCATAACAAACATCTAACATGTGACGCAAGGCCCTTATAAACACCTTAAGCTCAGCTAGCCAACACACACACACACACCCACACATATATATTTTTAATACGTCACTATCTGAGCTAACCATGAAGAAATTCCTTGTAATTTAGTATACTCTCAGATGGGTAATGGTTTATGGCTCCTAAGAGGAATCAGTCCATGTTTGTACACAGAATTTTAGGATACATATGCCCAGTCAAAGTTGTACACTGTTTATTTTGGACCCTAAATTAGCAGATGCAATGAATGTCAACAGAATAGTGTTTTTTGATGGGAATGAAGGTCATATTTATCATCTGCTTCTCACCAACCTTTCCGCTTCCTCGCAGTGTCGTACATCTTCAGCGGTCCTTTCTCTGCGATCGCAGCGAGACCCAGCTCTGCCGTTCTGCCTGTCTTCCTCCACTCCCGTTTCTGCTCTGCCAGGCTCAGATGAGCTGGCATCTTGCTGTTTCAAAGCTCCTGTGAGTCTGTGTGTGTCCGTCTAATACATACAGCGCATCTGTGTTCCCAGTGCAGAAATCTTCCACTCCAGCTAACCACTTATCAGTGCATCCCTAACAGGGAATAGACTGGTAGAGAGAGAGAGAGAGAGAGACTGAGTATGAGACAGAAATTCTTCCTGAGGGAAACTGTGTGAGCAGCTGATTTGCTCCTGTCTGGGCTGCGTCCAGCACACATGCACGGCAAGCAAACTCAGCGTGCATACGTATGTGCAGAGTGCACACGTGCCATCCTCTCACAAAAGAAACCCACCCAGCTGGTAGCAGCTGTGATTATTGAAGGTGTGTTTCTCTTTAAAAATCCATAGAGCCCCTTGCCTTGCATTGCCAGGTCACATTGACAGCATACAAGCAGCTGCAGCGAGGATGCAATATTCACAAAAAAAATAAATAATTCTAAGTGGTTGCCTGGGGGATCGTGATATGCAAAATTGTGAGATTGAATGGAGGCATGACATTGCACGCCAGCATCCAGAAATAGCAGCAGACTGTGCACCCTGCAAAGAAAACACGCTTTCATTCTGCACAAGGATTACTGACTCATAACATCAAAAATACAACCAATCACAGATCAAGATTAAAGGGGAAAGTTCTAGTTCTGTATCTTGGATGCGTTTTTTACATTCCATATTGCTTTTCTTCAGATCTGCTCTCAGACAGAAAGATGACGTTATGCCTCCACTATCAGTAACAACTGTGGATCCATATTGGTGGTTTTATGTACAGTAATAGCTCTCTTGTATTACTTGAGTCTTTTTTTTGGCAAATATTTGCTATCCAATGCAACTTGCAGTACATGTTTAGGGACAAACGCCCTTGAGGAATGGGTTGGGCGAACTCATAAATCAACCTTTCAGCACTCAGTTTTGAGCCTTCAAGCTTAACTGGAAACCAATAAGCCACACACCACTCATGTGGTGGAGACAAGGGGCTATAGTTGGCCGTCATACTTTTCCACACAGTTAAACCTAAATAAATTCAATTTCGGTACAAAAATCATTGTTTGGCTACAAAAAATGCTATTGAAAATTATTGATCATAAATTGATCAGTTGGGGCGGGGCATGTTGTCACAATATAACCTTGCCTACTATAGGCTTTTCTGCAAAAATTAGACAGTAAAGCAATTCATGAGAAATTCTCAAGACGTACGGCAGTAATGTTTTTGCTGTGAAACCAAGTGTTTTAATATACACTTATAATATTTTTAATATTTCTGTAAAGCTTTGATTGATTCATTTTTATTTCAGTTTTAGTAATTTAAGTATTTCGACTTAAACCTATTTATTTCAGTTAGTTAAATATCTCTTATTTTCCTTTTAATTTTTGTCATCTAATATTCATATTTGATTTTTTATTTAAATATTTTTTTTAAACCTAAAACTATGAAATACTTTAATTTTACATGGGACATCACTATATCAAATCAAATTATTTATGCATGAAATATTATTATTTAATACATACATTTAAATGTTGTAATTTTATACATTTTATATTATACAGTTGTTGTTTTTTTGTTTTGTCATTTAACTCAAAACCTTATAGCCATTGTGACAGCTAGCCTCAGTCTCATCTATACATAACATAACATTACATATGTCAGTGTCAAAAGAATTCTTTTAATTTGTGTAAATGCAAATGTCCTGTTAGTTACCTTATACAGCATACCCACAGAGAGACTAGTTGATTATAATCAGGTTAGGTGAGACTTTCCAGGGTGATGGCAGCACTTCCAGGTTCGTCAGAAAGCTGCATGTCTGAAGGCTAGCTGGAATGGTAAGATTTCTGAGTTCATACAGATGTTTACAGTAATATTCTATACAGATCGTATTTCATTTGTGATTTTAATAAAAAAAAAAAAAAAATTTTTGAGAGCTTATAATATAATGACTTTGGTAGTGTGACATTGTGAAGTCTTTTTGGTTTGATTTGCTTCTGAAAGTAGATATCGGTAAGTACATCTAAAAATGGGTGTGAGCGAGAGGAATCTACATGAGGAGTCAATGGATGAGTGATTGGCATTTTGTCTGATGTCATGACGAGTGAAAGAATGAGGAAATGGAGCTTGTCAAAGCTCTTTTTCCCCTTCCTGTCAGAAAGGTAGAGTCAGTGTTATGCTGACAGGAGCTGGCTGACGGGCGTTTGTTGTCTGCACCGATATGTAGGTTTCAAGAGCAAAGGAGAGACTGCCCAGGGACTGTATCTGAACGCTTTATACAACAGTTCACTGACTGAAGGAGGTCACTGAATTATCATCTATACAGGTACTTTATTTTGCTCATATATTCCACCTGTCATGTTGAATGCAAGTGAGTCTAGACCTATTCATTGCCACTTAACTTTTGTTTCATATGGAGATTTCTTTAAAAAACAAAAACAATTATGTAAATAATTCTTTGGTCTCTTTAAGGAAGTTTCTTTTCTTCTGCTTTCTTATTGTTCAGTGAGCATAATAATTGAACAGTGTAACTGGGAGAGGTTCAGTTTTATCATTTTTAAATGACTAAGAGCGGGTGGATGTCTAAGTTTAGCTCTGTTAGTGAAACAAATGTTGGGCAATACTTCTTGTTTAGAATAATCAGTGTTGGGTAAGTTGCTCTAAAAAGTCATTTGTAGCTACTAATTACATATTCAACAGTGTAATTAGATTACTGTACTAATTTCTCTCTCTAAAAAGTATCGCATTACTAATTACTTTCTAAATCCCATATCAAGCTTGACACGAAAGTTCTTTTTAATTCTTTCAAATAAATAATACAAAATTGCATAAATTATTCTTGAACTGACCAAAGTATTTAAAGGGAGAAAGTTACATTAAAGGGGTCCTATTATACATGTAAAATAAGTCTCTGATGTCCCCAGAGTGTGTATGGGAAGTTTTAGCTCAAAATACACCACAGATCATTTTTTTTATAGCATGTTAAAATTGTCACTTTTTGAGGGTGAGCAAAAACACACTGTTTTTGTGTGTCCCTTTAAATGAGCAACTGAGCTGTTGTTCCCGGCCTGCTTTCCGGAAGAGGGCGGAGCTTCAAGAGCTTGTGTTAGCAGCTCCGATTACCTTACGCAGACACACACTGAAAATGTCCGAAACCTTTCAGCCTTTTTTTAGTCTAGACCTATTCATTACCACTTAAATTTTGTTTCATTGAGATTTATTTTTAAAAAAACAACAACAATGATATAATTCATTCTTTAGTTTCTGTCTCTTTAAGGGAGTTTCTTTTGTCTTGCAATAAGTGGTCTTATTGTTCAGCGAGCTTAATAATTGAACAGGTTAACTGGGAGAGGTGCAGTTTTATCATTTTTAAATGACTAAGAGCAGGTGGATGTCTAAGTTTAGCTCTGGAATCTGTTCCATGTGTCATTTTGGTTTTGGGTGAGGTTTACTTACCCTACCCGTAGTACTGTTGGAATTACAAATATGGTAAAAGATTCCGTCACTACAGTATACCTACCAAGAAATATGGTTACTTTCATTAAAAAGTGGTTAATCTGGTTTATGATTAGTTGTCCTGGTAAAATTACAACAACACTTTCAGCTATACGAATAAACAAGTAATATTAAAAACATAGAATGTGGCTGTGCCTTCTATATTCACCACAGTTCACACAAAAATGAAACCTCTGTCGTCCAAGTCATTCCAAAGCTATATTTTTTTTACTGTGGAACAAAGAAATTTGGTTTTGGTTATTCACAGAATAACACTGATTACAATGAAAAGGCATGGAAACTTTCAAGCTTCAAAAAGGAAACAAAAATAGGTTTGCATGAGAAACAGACTAAAATTTGCATGGCATTTCGATTAAAATATTCCTCCGCAATGAGCTGTTAACCACTGTGTCCGGGAAATTGAGTCAACTCTAGGACTGGCTCCGTCAGATCCAGTTTCAGGCAGTTTTTTTCTGAACTAGACCAACCAATGTATTAAAAAGGCCTGACTCAAACGAGTGATTCATTCACGAATAAAGCATCGCTTGACTGTTTCTTATGCAAAGCTATAGTATGGTCTCAGAAGATTAGAAATATAGTTATATAGACCACTTTTATGAGGCTCTTATGGTATTTTTGTATCATTTTTGAAGCTTGAAAACTTCAGTCCCTGTTCTTTTTATTCACATTGGAAAAACCAAGTCACAGGTTTGGAGGATGAGAATTTCCATTTTTGAATGAATGATCCCTGTGATGGTGTTTCATGTTTAAGGGCCCTTAGGAGAAGAACAAGAGGCCTCAACTGGTTTATCAAGAGTGAACTGTGGCTTTTACAATTTGGAGTGGGGTGTTTTGGTCCTTCTAAAGGGATTCGTTGCAGCATTTCTCAACATCAAAACCATCTTCTGGTGGTGATGCTAATGGAATCATTATGTAAAAACATATTTCTGTGGTAATCGATGTGCTTCATGACATAGGCAAAATGGTCAATATAAAATGCCTGATGATGCATAGCCATGTAACAATTGTTGTTCATCTCTGGGGTGTTTTTGAATTGAATAGTAAGTATGTGACCTGACCTGTCTTTGCAATAGGTTTCTGAACCTATTTTTAATGTGTGAAGCACTATCCAGGCTCAATTGAAAATGGTATGAGGTCCAGACTGACTGACAATCTATTCAACAATTGATCTGTCTTCCTGTAGGTACCATAATCATGGCACCAATCAGGCCAGATCTGTTGGGCTGGGTGATCTCAGAGCAACCAGAGGCTGCATTTCTCTCCATAATCGTCCTCTTCATTGTTGGCATCGCACTCTTGGTTCTCTGTGCAAGCTGTAAAAAGTAAGTAAGGTTCCTGTGTGACCTTTTAAGTGATTTTATCTTGCTTTTGGTTAAAAAAAAAAACATGCCTCAAAAGATGAAGTCACCTGGAAACAGGCAACAATACATGTCCTGTAGGTATGTAGCAGAAAGTCACCTGCCCTATTGCTGTAAGCAACATTCCTAGACATCACTGTCAAGTTTTTCTACTACGGAAATGTGTAAGGAATGAGGCAGGAATGTGGCCCTGTCACAAAACACAGAGAGCTGTGTCTTACACATACTTGCTCATTCATGCTTAACATAAGACGACATGAAAATGAGACCAAGTAAATAAGCAGTATATTGTGGGGTTGAAATCTCTGAAGTCTATATGCAGATTGTCTGCATAGTGATGATATATAAGCCAGTGGGTCAAATGCCAGTTAGCATGTCAGTCTCATTCACATTGTTTAAACTAATTTAGGTACATTCCTAATAAATATTACAATAAAAAGATTTATTCACATTTATTTGGAGCTGTAACAGTAGTTGCAGTTTTAATCTCAACCACTAGAGGCCAGCCTCCAGTGCATGATAAATGTGTTGGAAAACTTTTTTAAACTTTTGTTTTAATTTTATATTTGAGTTGCGTACTGTGTTGCAATAAAGGTGAAAAGACGGATGCGATTTCTATAAAATAAAATATCTCCCTTTACTTTGAACTTTGAGCATTGTAACTTTGCAGATGTTGTTTATGCTCAAACAGCAACGTTACACGCTTTTACACACAATAACTGCAAAAGTTCATAAGAGGCATGGCCATGCTTTAAATCACAAATAATTTTGATTCATTTTTTTACTCAACAGACATTCATTTGAGTTAGAGAGCAGCAGTGCACCAGAGCAGAAAGCATCAACACTTGTGAGCGTGGTGAGTGACAAATAACATCTTACTGCATGAAACGGCATAAACCCAAGACAATGGACTGTGTGTGTGTGTGTGTGTGTATATATGTGTGCATAGTATATTCAGTATTTAATGAAATGACATCAGAAGTAACTCTAAAATTACTTAGTAATGCATTACACCAAACGCATATAAAACGGTTTTATATTTTGTATGTAGGGATGGGACGGTATGAAACATTTCATATCACGATTATAGTGACCAAAATGATCACGATTGTATTATCACGGTTTTGTTAAAATTAGCAATAGTATCCTGCTGAAGCCCCGCAGCACCACAGTTTCAGAACCGCATTTTCAGAACCGTGTCCACAAATTCAGAACCGGAAGTTAACGGCGCTACCATATACGTTATTTTCACGCTGTTTTCACATGGATTTTAATTGGATCGATGACTACAATATTTAACAACAATACTTTTAAATAAAGTCACTTTTCTAGTCACATTTGAGCCAATGAGACATTTGACAACAGAAGCATGAAGGAGAATATGTTGAGTTGCGTGTGATAGGCCCATTTCTGTCATGATGTGAACAAATATTGAATCTGTTCACGTCTTTCACGTTTTATCAGTAACGTTTTTTTTGCATTTGTCAAAGGATATTATATTATTTGTCTTAATATTAAATAATTATGTATTAATAAAACATTCATTTTGTTTTCAGGGATGAAAAGACTTTAATCTTTTCAAATCTTTCTGCAGAAATGCCATGATATGGGCCTAAGAGTCACAATTTTTTGACTCTAAACAAAAAGATGTTTATTTGTTGTTTGCATGTTTTTTTTTTATTATGAGCCGTTTAAATACATTTGAAACCTATTATTTTAGAAATACTTTATAGATGTCCTCTTTGTTTTCATTCAGAGAAACACGTTTCACTTGTTCCTTGTATTAAATTATTTTTATTTTCAAATTTGAAATGTCACATTCTCAAATAAGTATTATTTGTAACAACATGAACATGAAGGAAATATGATTGAATATGCAGTCAAATGGGAAACACTTTACAACATGTTACACATTTTAATATATTTTTTAAATAATAAAAGTTGTAGTTGAAGTAACAGTAAACTATAGTGTCCATTAACATTAAATCTCCTCATAGGCAACATTACCGGTCAAAAGTTTCAGACCAATAAAATTGTAATGTTTTTAAAGAAATAGAGAAATTTTGTGAAATATTTTTACAATTTAAAATAACTTTTCTATTTGAATACATGCAATTTATTCCTGTGATCAGATAAAAACTGTTCTTTTGAAAAAAAAAATTTACACAACTGTTTTCATCATTGATTATAATAATAATAAATGTTTCTTGAGCAGCAAATTATCAGAATGATTTCTGAAGGATCATGTGACACTGAAGACTGGAGTAATGATGCTGAAAATGCAGGTTTGATCACAGGAATAAATTACATTTTATTTTTTTGGGTATTTTAATAACATAAATGCAGCCTTGGTGAGCAGAAGAGACTTCTTTAAAAACATTTAAAAATCTTACCGTTATAAAACTTTTGACCGGTATTTGTATATCTATACAGTCAAATGGGTATGTACAACATGTTACACATTTATTAATATTAAAAATAAAATAAAAACGGTGTATAGTTGTAGACTGTATCCATTAAGTAAACTACTGTGTTTGTATACATTCATTGACATTAAGCATGATCAAAGGCTATGTTTTAAAATTTTGATCAATGTACATCATGATATGCATATTATATGACAAAATCCATGTGAAAAGAGCTTATATTTAACAAAAGAAAATAACGTGTATGGTTAGCGCAACTATGACTGTTTAAGCCCCGCCCCTAAGTTCCGGTTCTGAAACTGCTGTTCTGAAACTGCTGTTCTGAAACTGCTGTTCTGAAACTGCTGTTCTGAAACTGTGGTGCTGCGGTGCTGCAGCTGGATATATCTCAACATTAGATGATGGCATTCAAAAACAACTGATGCACACACTGAAAACATTTCAGCAAACAACAAATAAAACAAGCAGCGCAATGCACTTTTTGAAGCAAGATTCTATTCTGTGGCATTTCCTTCCTTATAATAACCGTCGTCAATAGCCACGCATCATAACACAGCGCACATCCATGTATCAAAACTCTTGCTTCATTCAAATGCAACTTGCCGTCTTGCGTCTCCGTTTTTGATTGTATTGAAAATGAAATCAGATTAATACTATTATTGAGATCATCTTGTCTGGACGATTGTTTTGTATAAACATGTAAGATTTAAAACATTAATCTCAATTCAATATGTCCCCGTGGTAAAAAAAGAAAATCTTTGTAATAAGTGTACAATGAATATACATTAGCGTCCCTTAAATGTCACCCTTAATAGTCCGTTGTTCGTTCGTCCTTGGCTCAAAGCCACTTGCTGCAAACTTTTCTTTGTGGAAGTTTCATGTTAATTTCAAGTGAGTGAGATAAAATATTTCAACTCAAAACAACATTTTGTGTCTAATTATTTCCCAGACGTAGTTTTGGTATTGAGGTCAACAGTGTGTGATGGTCACACAAACAACTCATCAGATTTGAAGTGTTTGCTCCTATTGCAGCGACTTTCTTTTTGCATGTTCTGCAGACAGGGTGACCATCCTCAATTAAGGTTCCCTCAGGACTTTTGTAAAAGCCAAAATATGACCAGATTGGTTCTTTTAGAAGGCTGAAAAATCTCCAGAGCACTGTCACTGCCTTCCGCCATTTCTTCTCATTCAAAAAACATTGCGCATTGTGTCTGCGCCAGACTGATGCTGACTGGACACGATTTTTTTCAAAGTCGCGATAATCAAACACGTTTTCAGTGATAATTACATTTTAAACAATAATACTAACCGTCAGTACATTTTATCGTGAAGCAGGTAATCGTCCCGTCCCTTTTTGTATGTTGCAAGTGGGGTTCTGCATAAACCCCTTGGGTTCTTGGCTCTATTTTAAATAATGCTTTATGCCAAAATGTCTTAAATGATTGAGAAATGTCTTAAATGATAACATAATACTATCATGTGTTACTGTTTTTTTTTATTTATTATAAAGTATGTTTACAAGCTGCTTAAAGTGCCCCTATTAAGCTATTTTAAAGGTTCCTAATTCCAATTTTTTTTTTAAACCTACAATAGGTTTACATTTGTTTTACGTGTTAGTTCTTGCTTGCTTTGTCCCTGTTCATTAGCTGTCATAGATCATTGGTATGTTCCCATTAGTTTCCATGGTTACTCATTTGTTAATTGATTAACCCCACCTGTTCCTTGTTTTCTCCCTTCACTGAGGGTGTTTACACGGCAACAATGTACTTAAAACAGTTTTTTTCCCCCTCATACAGATAACAATGTTGTCAAAACGATCCCCGTTCACATAGATCTGCAAAAACACCCAAAAACGTTGTATTATTCATGTCAGGCCAGTAGTTGATGTCACTGTAAAGAATCACTAAGCGCCTATAGACTGAACACGTAATATGCATGCGCATGACGTCACTGTGTAAACTACAAAAAAGTGCATTTGTGAAAACGGAGACGATAACGGTATCGTTTTTAAAAACTTGAACATTGAATCGTGTTTTCAAAAGTTTTCATTTTCAGGCTCCCAAAACGCTGTTGTCGTGAAAATGAACAGCTAACAGCATAAATTTTTCCATTGTTAGTTGAAAATGGTGTTGCGTAAAATAGCCCTTTAGTCTGTATTTATAGCCCTCACTTTTGTTTGTCTTGGTCCGTTCACATCTTGTTAAGTTGGTTATGTGATGTATTTTGTTTGTATTGTTAAATAAAGCGACTGCTGCGATTTTAGATGCAGCCTCACAACTCTTATTGCTGCAACCAACCATGATGCATCGAAGCTCAAATACTTAAATTTTCTCATAAAGGCCTGTTCATACAAACAACGATAAATATGGATAACAAAGATAAAAAAC
The DNA here is from genome assembly GCF_949357685.1 of Gobio gobio. Lineage (NCBI taxonomy): Eukaryota > Metazoa > Chordata > Actinopteri > Cypriniformes > Gobionidae > Gobio > Gobio gobio. The sequence goes on along the minus strand of NC_137106.1, from coordinate 32,295,426 downwards.
AACACCACCAGTGGACGATAACATTGTTTATTCAACATGACATCATGACTTTGCGTACACATACACGCCACTTTCTAAAGCCAAATGGCGTGTTATCTGTACGCATTTTGAGCTATCCGCGTGTATGTCTACGCCGTGTGATTCCGCGTGTATGTGCATGCCGAAATGAACCATCATCTGCGGAGTGTATGTCTACGCCGTGTGATTCCGCGTGTATGTCTATGCCGAAACTAACCGTGTGTGTGTGTGTGTGTGTGTGTGTGTGTCCACAATGTAAATGGTGGATTTATAAACATACTAAATTATGTATTTTTGCAAATGTAAAAATGCAGAATGTTTCTTGTGATGGGTAGGTTTAGGGGCAGTGTGTGTGTGTGTGATGGGTAGGTTTAGGGGTAAGGGCAGTGTAGGGGGATAGAATGAAACGCCATTGATAAACACGCTAAAAAACGATTATGCGTCTTGATAGCACGCCAAAATGGCAAAAACCAGTCTGGTTTATTCTAAGATTGTGCTTTTATTGTTCATTAGCTGGATAAAATCATTCTGAAAGTGATTCCAGCAATATCGTTTCTCTGTGGCGTTATCATTATTAGCAAGGACTTTGCTATTCTTTAATATTGAGAACGATTTTTAGAACTATATTTTTATCTTTATCTTTATAGTTATCGTCCTTTGTGTGAACGGGCCTTATATACATTGCACATCACCTAATTTCTCAAAGAGTCAGTCAAGATTTTTCAGTCTCTCTAAACCCCTTCTTACTGCCAGCCTACTCTGCTCTGATTGGTCAGATGGCCCAATCTGTTGTGATTGGTCTATGGAAACGCCTATTACCATATCTTCATTTCAGCTCTGGGGGCTTACTCAGTGCTTGATACACAGTGATATGAATGATGGCGTCGGTTTTACCATATCAATTCCAGCATGAGTCAAACTCTTTCAGGTCTCAGCTACAACTATATCGTTCGAGGGCGGGTCAAAGTAGACAATGTTTATGGGCAGTTAAGACCATAGGCTGGCGTGATGCAAATTTGTTATGTAGGAATGTAACAGGAAGTGAGACTGGAATTTACCCTTCGCAGGGAGTTTGATTGACAGACGATCTGACCAATCATAATTCACCATCCGCCGAATCCGCCTTTTTGTCCGACAAAGCAGTCAAGAGAGTTTGTAGATAAACGTGGTGGACTTGAACTTGAAAAAACGGTGTGTACTGATGTCTTTCCGCTGTTGAAACAACATTCCTTATGAAGTTCATTCATGTTTATTTGATACTATAAATTAACTAGAAGGAAGAGATGATTGGTTCACGAGCAGCTTTAATGTGTGGTGACAGGTCGCTGTAGCACCTTAAAGAGCCACAAAACGGTATTTATTGTTTACATTTCTTTAAAAAAATGACCAAATTTTAGAGTTGAGACTTTTTCATATTAAAAATAGCCTGCTCTGTCCTGTCTGTCAGTGTCCTCTTTGCTCTGTGATGTGTTTTTCACTGCGTGAGAACGTGTGGTGTGAGAGCGCGGCTTGTCGGACATGGCAACAGTAACTAAAGGGGGCGTGTCTTTGTGAACGGTCAATTGCTGTTGACTTGCTTCAGCAGTTCAGAATCGATTCTTTCTTCTTGGAGACCACTTTATTTGTCATGCACTTTGATCTTTAAAACTTTGCAGACATTTCGCAAATTCACAAACAGCTATATTAGACACTGCATGAAAGGTAATATTCAATAAAAGCATAATAGGGGCACTTTAATAAAATGAATTGACACAATGATCCCATGATAGGAACACCTAAAAAGTTTTATACATGAAGCATCTGACAGAACCCTTTTCTTCTAAGAGTGTATAAATGGTCAAATGTGATGTAAATCGTGTGCTACTCTAATTCTCAATTGAACAGGCAAGAATGGGCGATTCATCAGGAGCCAGACACAACCCTGCTGCTAATGAAATCATGGGTGATGAAATCGGTAAACTGAGTTGTCAATGACAATGAATTTCTTTTAAAATCTGAATAGCTGTTTATCTCTTTGCAATGCTATCAAGCCCACTCAGCAGATGCTCTTTAATCTTGTCTTTTGAAGGTTTAGAGCCTGAGGATGTAGCTATCTCTCAAGGAGGAATCGCGTACAAACCCTGGAGAAGTCACACTCTCACTCACGGTATGTGACACAAACAGATAATTGCAAGGAATTTAAACCACTAAATTAAATGAATCCCTGTGAAATTGCTTTACTTCTCGGCACACATTTTGATCCCGGAAATGAGAAATGCACAGACTATTCCAACTGTTAGTTATCTGAGTTATTTCTGTTAGACTCTAACACACAACAATGTATGTGCTTTCTGCAGGTTCAAGCCTACCAGCTCAAATAAATGGTGGTGTTGGGGTTCAGTAACGCTACATGGAAAAATTGTAAGCACTTCAGATGATTCTGTTCGATTTTTAAAATGCCCTTAAAGGAATAGTTCACCCAAAAATGAAAAAGGATCCCATAATTTACTCGCACTCAAGCCAGGTCTACAGATATAGTATATGACATAATATATGAGTTTATATTAAATAATATCCTGGCTCTTCCCAGCTTTATAATGGCATTGAAGTTTTTGAATCTCCAAAAAGGGCAAGAAAAATACATATTTAAAATACATATTTATTTAAACCTTATAAACTGGGGTGCTCATAACTTTTTTTTGGTCTGGTTCTCAAGGGAGCACCTGGAGATACTCACACTTTATGCGGCACACTTATCCTACAAGCTGTCGTCATCACTTTCCTCCTGACTACTCTCCTTACCATCTTCTTTTCTCTCTAACATGGTGAAATGTGTCTTTCTCCCTGGTCACTTTTGACGTAACTGAGAGAATACTTGACGAGACGGATATTTTGACATAATTTTGTGTCTGTGTGTGTCCGTTCAAGCGCAAGTAAACTCGAAAGAGGAATCAATTTGTTGTTCGAGTGTTGTCTGAAATGTGCGCCTCTCTCTGCGTGCGCACCGATAACAGCATACGAGTCCCAATTTTCACCTCTTCTTTCGCATTTAAAATCGTTTGAATGTGTAAATTGGCAAGACAAAACACGTCTTAATGATAAACTTTCACTCTATGATGGTTAAACCTGGAAGTTAATCCGTGAATAACGTGTGCCGAACCGTGGGGCCTGGTCCGTACGGATCATGCGATCTGTTGCACCGCTATTAACAACTAATAATTAATAAACACACTTATCATCATGATTGCAAAACAAAAAAATCCTACTCCAGTTAGTAAACGTGTCCCTGTCCCTCAAAAAGTGCTTCTCTCAGTGTTTTCCGGTTATATGCACCCATTTATAAACTATAAACACTGACTTCCGGCAACGGCCGTACACGCGTTGATAATTTGTTGCTATTACAAAGCTGGGAAGAGCCAGGATATTATTTAGTCCGATTGTGTTCGGCTGAAGTCATCTACACCTAGAATGGCTTGAGGGTAAGTAAATTATGGGATCATTTTCATTTTGGTGTGAACTATTCCTTTAAGTTGCATTTGAGTGAAATTTCAAATGACAATCTCTGATTTTTTTTTTAATTCAGATAATAAAAATGGCATCGATGACGTAGGCGTAACACCACAGACTTTGCGGTGGAAACAACAAGGCTTTAGAGTTCTACCATCTTTATTATGCAACCTGAAATGCTCATACTAAACAAAACCCCTCACTATTTGGAGATATCTGCTTTCTGTATTCTTCTGGAGCCAGGCTGAAATCCTGCTTTGTGGTGTTGACTCCAATAAAGTACCCATCAAACTTTATAGGAAATATTGGAACCCCCTTTCCCTCAGCATTGACCAGACTGATTTAAAGCTGAATCCTTATGCAACAGTTCAGAGGGAAGGAGACTGATCTTCTGGCCACACCTGTTCTGACAAATAGAGGTCACACTTCGGGTGGTCACCAATTAAATGCGACCTAGACAAGAAAAACCAGTCACATTTCCATCTGAAGACGAGGTGGAAGTGTCGCCACCATCGCTACCAAAGAGACATGAAGAAATTAATTTTTTTCTGTTTCTTTTTCTGATGAATACCAGTATTGTGAAATTTATTCTGTATTCATATTCATTCGTATTAGGGGTGATGCATAGGTTTCGTCTGTCAGATCGACTGATCTGGATATGTTTAACTTTATGGATTTACACGGAAGCACTGGTGAATATTTTTAGGTTTTGAACAAATTTCAGTGGACATGAATACATCTGATAAACACTTTGAAAATGTAATTAAAGTAACAGGCTCTTTAGAATTACCCCTTCTGTTCTGGTGAGATTGACTTTATTTAGGGGAAATATTTGCTCTGTAGAATTGGGCCTCTTCTTTTTGTTTAGTTTTTTCTTTTATGAGGGCATTTATGGGTCAATGACAAGACATGCCTTCATCTTCGAAATAAGATTTAAAAATATTTTATTTCTTTAAAAAAATAAGCAGTGAAACAACTGTATTAATATTCAATGATTTAATTGTGTAAACATGCTAGAAGCCATTTTAAGATAATTTTTCATGAAAATGTGTTACTGAAAAATATGAATAGGAAAAATTGCAGTGAACCGACTGTTAGTAAGCTATTTAATGATTCAGTAGGCCTAATTGTGTGAACATTATAAGAAGCCATTTTAAGAACCTATTCATGAAAATGCATGATTTTTGTAAAATATTTGTTACTGAAAAATATGGATATAATTTTGGGGGGCTTTTTAGTCATTAATCATTCAGAATATGCTGAACTTTTTAAATCAAAACTGTATGAAACCAACATAATTACATTTCTGAGAACTTAAACCATGGTTTTAAACAATTTATTTAAAAAGGAGACTCCTTTTTGTAATTTCCTTTTAAGTCATTGACCCTTATATTAAATCTGCTACTTGAATCAATTAATTGAACGGACACTGCACTGACCCTGACTCAGCTAGATCTAAAGAAACATATTATGTAATCTATCAAATGTTAGATAATCTGGGGTCTTTGTCACCAAGCATGTAACTTTTTTTTTTAATAGAAGGCGTTTTTATTTATGTTCAAATGGACATTTTGTTTAAAACCAGTTATTTTAAGATCAGGAAAAGCATAGCATGTTTTTTGCGATATTGCAAGAGCTTGGAATAAAAAAAGACTAAGGGTTATTTTGCACTCCCTATCTAATAAATCCCTATCAATAATGTGTGTAATTAAATGCTTTTGTTTTTGCTTGCACATTATACATACTCAGAATCACAAATAATACATTGTGAAAATACGAAAGAAAAAAAGACTGCTGCAGAAAGGTGCATCAAGCGTTTATCATAATCATAAATACATCCGTCTATTTATTAGGTCCCACATACTGTTAAAACATATCACAACCTTGACAACAGCCTAAAAAAAATCTAAAATATATTTGAACGTATTTCTTTGACATGTGATCTTTGTTGTATTGTCTGTAACGCGTAATACTCACGTTCAATGGTAAGTAATTAAACAATAATTATAATAAAAAAGCACTGTTGTGTTTAAAACGTTCTTCACGTCACGCCTGTTCTTGCAGCGTTTGGGAAACGCACCCTGATCTGTGGCCGACGTGCTGGATGGGGGTTCTGTATGTTCTGAACTTCTGGCACGAGTATGTGCGCTCTCTCACGTACGCGTTTATTGGCCTCAGCTGGATCACGAGCGCAGCGCGTGGGGAGGTGAGTCACAGCGCTCGACCAATGGCGTGCGGCGGTGAAGCCAGCGGACTGGGAAAGCTCGTATTATGTAACCTTGTCATACCCTCCCCCTTAAGAAAACACTACTAAAAAAGAAAGAAAGAAAACACAGCTACCGAACTTAAGATGCTTTTTTTTGGTGCATTTAAAGATAACGCGCCTGCTGTTAGTTAAACAAATAGATTGACACCTTATTAACCCTCTCATTTTAAACAATTCTATCGACTCGTTTAAGGTACAAGACCAATCATACGATACATATGTTTCTGGTTCAACTGCGTATTGTGATAAAATAAAAACAATTATGGAAGACATTTGAAAATAAAACACAATGTGTGTGAGATGTTAAAGAACACTAAGACAGTTCCGATTAAATTTTTGCATTTGAACCAATTGTCATATTGCATATTTTATAAAGCATATATTTATAGCATATTCCTAACTGAAAACAAATCAAAGTTGACCCGAAGATCCCGGGTAAATCCTATAAGGAAAAAATGCAACATCAGCCAGTTTACAAGGTACACGATGTACATGCAAAGAAATTAACACTATACAAAATTATTCAGACAGATATTATAGTTAAATGAGCGGCATTTTAATGCACAATTCCAGTTATGCAATAAAAAGCAGAAACATATTTTAGAATGTGCTGGAATCTACGTTTTAAATCATTATTTGCACAGTGAGCAACAATGCATCCATTTGCACGTTGTTTCTCTGCATTTTTGTTCAAATGCATTTTTACTGTAGTAATGCAAAGCCACAGAGATTTAATAAAAGTGGTGTATGAAATACAGTGTCATATGTGTGTCCATTGTGTTTCTTGACCCTTCCTCAACTTCTGCGTAAACAAGTTGGAATTGTAGGGCGTGTGTCTTGGAAAGCGCTGCTTAGCCAATGAGCGTCGACATCCCTACCACGTGGTCAGGTTGTTTACTACAAGAGCAGAAGCCCGCTAGAAGGCGCTTGGGTGAAAACCCGGCACTGGATTAGTCTGGAACGTCTCACCCCGGTGAAGACGGAAGGAATACGGATTAAAACTAAATCAAACAGAAGCTTTGGCATGCAAAGCGAACACTATAGATTAGAATAGACTGATTTAGTAGTAGTGTCCTTGAGGCCTTGGTGCTTTATCAAACAAATACGGTTACGGTTTCTGTAAAATCCAGGCCGGGATTTGAAATACCTAAACACAAACCGTTCTGGGCTCTGAAAAGGGACATTTTCAAGTTACAGCCGGTCAGAGCGAGCCTTGTGGGAAGGGGGTGTGTTGAAATTTGGCGAAGGTACGTGCAACGTTCATTGAAAGTTTGTCTCTCGCTTTAAATGCATTTGTATCTTATCGTTGCGTTGTGTGTTTATCAGACAAGACTGCCTTGTTTGCCGCAGTTAAGGTTAGTGCATTATATCAGCGAATTCATGTGAAAAGCTTTTGGATTGTCATGTTTGATATACATACTTACGGCGTGTTTGTGCGACGATGTGCTTCCTTTTAGCAGAAATATTGTTTTAGTTGTTCTATACGGATTCAATTCTACACAACTGTGAACTTTTGCATTTGATATAAAATGCAAAAACAACAACAACACAATGAAAAAAGCCTGTTGGTTCATTAATTCGGGGTTATAATCTGCAACAATGAACTTTTTCGCATCGGAAGAGATTAACTGTCCAGCTGCTACATTCTGATCAGTTTTGCAAAAACGGCATTTAAAGCTTTGAGTGAATACTAGATGGATAATCTGCCCCTGCTGCGCGTTCTCGTCGCATCGCTTCTGCCTTCTGCGACGCGGCTGCGAGCGAGCATGTGGTGGTTGTGAGGAGCGACTCGCGAGTTCTTATCATCGTTCTGGATACGCGGTCCGATTCATGAATGAACGGCTCTTTTGAGTTGGATCTCTTCAATGAATTGGCTGTGCCTGAACGTAATGAATCAGTTTGAATGTGAATATCGTGTTCGATACGGTTTGTTTTTATAGCCTACATGACTACAGAGCTGGTTTAGTATTTTATTAAAACATGTAAAAATCAGCCATAGGTTGTTTCTAAGCAAAATAATCGGTCCTAATTTCTAAAGAACTTTGTTTTTTAGCTTAATCATGGCTGTATTACCAAAATAAACATTAAATCACAGTAAGCAAATAATAATATAAAACCGTAATAAACAGCACTACGTGCCTAAATGCCTGCTTTGGCTCTGCCACGCCGGTGTGTCAGGGAACACGCGATGACGTAATTACGATATGACGTAGAGGCATGTCATCGAATTGCCTATAATATTCAGTATTTCCTATAATGTACATGTGCTCTGTGACATTTTGTCTGATTGCTAATAAGTGCCTCTTGAGACACCTCTATTTTATATAATGTCATTTATATTACCCCTGGCGCTCTATCCGTTTTGTTTTGCATTGATCTTTTTATTTTGTTTTTTGTATGATTTATGTTGTTATCAAAAGGGTTGTTTTACATGTGTGATTATATCTGTGATAAATCCAATAAAAAAATCATCGAATTGCCATCAATAGTTCTAAATGTACTTTTATAGTCACCTAGTTATAATTAGACTGCAATTTTATAAGATTATAAGAAAATAAATAAGTTCTTATTAGATGCAAAAACAAAAAACAAACAAGCAGTGAGACATCAAAACAGCAATCATTCACGAATCACATCTGTTGTTGTATACTGTACATTCTTACCACTGTATATTGTGCACCATTGACATGTCAAGTAGAGGTCAAAGTAAGTATGTAGTAATAATATCATGTGATATTAATGGTTTGCATAGTATTTTCTGCTCCGTTGTTGTTTATTTGCTACTGCAGATTAATTAATGTGGTTAGGAAGTATAATGTAGTATCTAATATAGATAAGATGTATTCATTTATAGATATACCTAATACTAATAATTTGCTTTCAGAAATCCAAAGTTTATGTGCTGCTTAATATTTTTGTAGAAACGGACACTTTTCACTTTTCTCTGATATATAGAAAGTTCAAAAGAACAGCATTTATTTGAAATGGAAATCTTTTGAAACATTATAAATGTCTTTTACTGTCATTTTGATCAATTTAATATATCCTTGCTGATAAAAAAAATAAAAAATACAAGACAATATAGAATTAGACCCTAAACTAAAGTGTGACCATATATCATTTTTCCCAGTATATTTTAGCATTTAGCTAAAACATGTTGCACACTTATCCCCTGGTTTACAGGAGATTTACATTTTTGATGAAGTACATCTTCTTATTCACCTCTATTTAGTTTGAACATAATATAAATAATACAAGCAGTACACACTCTCCCATGCTGCCAAATATGTAGTATTTGGCAACCAAGGAACATTTTCTGTTCAATCAGTTGCAATTACTCGGAATCACGGAGGAAACTTAATACCTGACTGCAGCTGGTAATAATGCTTATGCAGTAATTACCAATTCCTCTGTGCCCCAAACTCTTAGGTGAACATTCTGAGGTTACAAAGGCTAGCATGACCATAACAGTCTAATGTCTTGCGTCAGTTAAAGTAGTTTTTGCATGGTTCATTGTGTGCTGACTATGACTCATAGTAATTCTGCACAGTTGCACGTAAACTTCGAATTTTGCATCATTCGTCCTGTGATTTCTTAATAGTTTGACACTTAGTTGCCGGATGTTTCACGTAAGCATGGTGGGTGACTCGCGCTGATTTCACGAATCAGATTCAACTGGTGACAGCATTGTGGAGATTAATATTCATATTTTGTACATATACCTTGTTTGTTTCTTGAATTTGTAAATGGCAAGGTTAATGTCTAGTTATAAATGTATAACTTTTGCACATTTAGATTAATCATGTTTATGATTTTGTGTCATAAATAAATAGTGGTCGACCGTTATGGGTTTGATACGGATATCTCTAGAGCAGGGTGTCTAAACTGAGAGAATTTTTGGGCCTGTGCCTGATATATACACAGTAAAATGAGATGTACATAAAATTGGCCCGAACTACATTAATCAATTGTTTTTTCTTCTTCTTATCAGTGTCCTGTTCGTTGTTTGAATAGCGCTGCTGAATCTCCATCAGGAGTTCTTCAAAGCAGTTAAGAAGAGACAAGGTGCGAGGAACGGAAAATGGTACCGAAGACGAGGCTTGGGAAGCGTTCCCCACTGGGCACCCTGGTGTGTGGTTCCTCAGCGGACGGCCTGACAGAAACGGGGTCCCATGGATGCCCTGAAAGTGGGCTTCACAGAAGCAAGCTTTACCCTGGACAGAAGGTAAGCACGAATGTCTTTGCTATTGTAGAGTAAATCAAAATATGACTGGCATTCTCAGTGGTATTTTCCTGATATGTTTCAGGTGTATGTGCACTGCGGAGGACAAGAATGTGGAGGTGTGGTCGAACAGCATAACCACGTGGACAATGAGGTGTCTATCTTCCTGCCCCAGCTCAACCAGCACGTTCATCGCAAGCTAGAAGACGTATGGACGAGCCCCACGTCCACTCCTACCTCCTCAGTCTCCTCGTCCATTGATGTGCCAAGAAGGTATGGCTTGTTATAGGTGTCAGAATGATGAATGCTGACTTTTTGAATGAGAGGCACTCCCTTATAACTCTACTTCAACACTGCAGGAGTCCAGAGACAGTAGACATGGATGAGATTATGGCTGCAATGGTGCTTACAAGTCTGTCGTGCAGTCCAGTCATCCAACACGCAGCTCCGGGGAGCGTAACTCCAGGTTAGTTGAACCTTACACATGCATAAATGCTTAACCAAAGCGATGGTACAGTGTACAAATCTGGCATAAACCAGCTGAGATTACTCAGAACACTTGCTGAGATGGGCGTTAGTCACCAAGAAGAAATCCCTATCAACTGCACGTACAGTTTTCACTAGTGAAACACACTCTTACAGGAAATAATACAGGATTGCATATCATCATAATTAAAGGATTAAATAAGACCCTACTGCCTAAACTGAGACCTCTGGGGGGAAAAAAAAGTATATATAATTTATAGATTTCTGAATGATCGTGTGACACTGAAGAATATATATATATATATATATATATATATCTATATCTATATCTCCATCCTCCTGGGACCCAGAAAAAAAAAGTGCTTTGAATTTAGTATTTTTTCATGTCATTACATTGTTTAGAGCATAAGAAACAAATGGAAAAAAAAAACTTTTTTGAAAAATATATTTTATTCATATGCTATATCCACTGTAGTTGACACCAGGACTCGGTTGTTAAAAAAAATAAATGACATGAAATTAAGAAAATAATAGGATTTATTTTTAATTCACCAATCAATTTTTAGGTTTCAGGATTTAAAAAAAAAAACTAACTTTCTTTAAAGATGATTCTGAACTATGTTATGAAAGATATAATGAAATGCATTGATATACCATTTTACTTTATGAAATATGTGGGTAAAAGGGCCATACTTGGATTTTCCCATTCAATACAATGTATCTATACACTGCATATAATTTGCATATTAATGTGTTCTTGGTGCAACATGAAATGAAAAAATAAGTGTAATAATGGGATTAATAATTGGCAACATTTTCAAAATAATATCTAATATTTCATAGGAATATTGATATGTAATTTATTTCCCTATTCACTTGTTATGTCTCCAAAATGCCTGATAAACATGATATAAGTCCTGGCGTCTCTACAGTAGACATTTATGAAATCCATGCCCTGTTTTGTAACAGAAAGTCATATTTTGATTAGAAACCCCATAACATTTTCCTGAGATGTTGATTTTTAACAAACGATTTGAAAATTAATCCGATTTAAATTATAATTAAAAAATATTATCATATTTCCATAAGAGTGCTAAAAATTAATGTCAGCCATTTTTAAAGACCAAGAAGAAGTTGTTGTCCTGGTGAAACCTCCAAACATTTGGTATCTCTGCAAAGCCCCGAATGTGCTCTTTACAGGACATCCAGACTGTGACATGTGACATGTATGATGTCAGAGAAATTCACTCAAATATAATGTCCACTACAGTGGACAAAGTCTATTCGTGGGTCCCAGGAGGATCAGCATGAAGAAGTATGTTATTTACCACAGTTGTAAGGTGTTGGAAAGGCTTGAAAAGTGCTTGAATTTGACTTTGGAAAAGGAGTAAGAACCCTGTAGAACTGACCATTTACATTTTATGATGAAGCATTTTTTCTCAGTCACCTCTATTTTGTTTGTATTAGCTTTGTGTGGAATGGAAAATGGTGGTGGCGAACTGTCTGATGGTGGATATTGGAGCTGCGACCATGGAAACGGAAGCCCTGCTCCATCCCCACCCATCACAGAGATGGACAAGAGCGCCCCTCTGGTTGATGAAGGCCTGGACATGGAATTGGACCAAATGTTGTTTAATGAGCCAACGCCAAGGAAACGCAAGGTACATTGTAAACTATATTTATAATATATGAGGTGTTAGTTGTATGGAGTATGTAGCTTAATTATCTTGTTTGTGTTGTTTTTCATCCTGTAGAACTCAGTAAAAGTAGCATATCGGTGCTTGTGGCCAAATTGTGGAAAAATCCTGACCACGGTAGTAGGCATCAAACGTCACATCCGAAATTCTCACCTTGGGTAAGCATCACAATCGTCATACATCTCCCAGAAGTGTTTAGCCAATGAAAGTAGCAATGTGGGATGTTTAGATGCTAAACGCACTCTATAATGTTTTCTGCAGACAAAGTGATGAGCACTCCCAAAGAGAAGAAGACTTCTACTACACTGAAGTCTATCAGGACTTGGAGCAGACAGCTTCCCCTGGTGGTCACCGACCCTCCTGTGCTTCCCCATCCAGTCCCAGCCGGGACATGCCTCCTTCTCCCTCCACCCCGGAGATGGTCCAGCCCAGCCTGCTCAGCCAGTCGGCCCCAGGCAGCTTCTGGCAGGTCCACTCTGAGCACTCTTACCAGGTGAGATGCTTTACATTGTTGTGACGTCATTTAAACACCATGTTTACCTTGAGGGCTTTTTTAGTGCCATCAAAGATCTGATGGGTGGCGTTACATGTCGCTGTTTGCATGTTGTCCTAAATTAACAAACATGGATGACTGTTTAATATGTTGATGTTGATTCTTTAGGCGCCTCCACCCGTTCAGGTTGTGACTCTGTGTAAACCAGTTTCTGTTCCGGTGTCCTGTCATTGGACGCCACCTCTCACAGTTCACCAGAGTAAACAGGTGAGCCTTTTGTTTATTAAATAGGCCATAATATGCCGTTTTACAAAGTCTTGATTTTGTTTTTTGGGGTCTACTAGAATAGTTTTTCATGCTTGAATGTTCAAAAATGCATTACATTGTTGCAGCACCTCTCCTCCCAGTCTGTCAGTAATGCTCTGGGGTGCGTTTCCCGTACAACGATGTAACTCGCTGATTAACTTCCATAGTACGAACTGGAGAAAATAACCAACTAGTCACAAGCCACAACTGCTTCCCGAAACCGTAGTAACATGGCCGAACTTCTGTTGTTTAAACAACATTGGTTCAACAATTCAGGACTGTCGTTTATGACGTCATGCACAGGTGGAGTAATAACTTCTGCTAATGAATCTATTCTAGATCTCCGAGATGCTGCTGTAACGTACATGGCACCTAATGACTACTTCCCTGTTTTTGTTCTATGTCATTTTGCTTTATTTGATGTTTGATTCATCGTGGGTTCCCTCATATGTAATCGGAGTTCTTCAAAAACGGGCTGATCGTTGACGCGCTATAAAATAAAAATGTATATGAATGTTTATATATATTTAAACAGAATGCTTGATATAGAACTGAATGTTAGGCTGCTTATTGTTCCCAAGAGCATGATCTATTTATGTCATTACATGTACTTTAACAAGAAACTATTCTTTTAACCACAGCTTCAGAGCTGTAGTTCCAATCACATAAGTTTGCGATGCTGTTTGCGAACGGCAAATCGCTGCTGGTAAACTATGCTGGTAACTTGTGACCATAGTTGGCTAACGATGCTTTCGGGAAACGTACCCCTGTTTAGTTCCGATCTCAATGAAGCCCTTCCTTCCTGTAAAGCGCAATGTGCTCTTATTGGTCGGCTGGACCAGTGTGTTGTGATTGGTCAAACACTTTCAGCGGGTTTTGGAAATGCCACGCCCCTTATCATAATCACGATTTTCAACCATAGACTGTAAAAAAATATGGACGTAGTGTCTGTGACGTCACCCATAGGATTCTGATGAGCCATTCTTGGCAGCGTGTCACTCCCAGATAACAGAAAAAGGGGCGGGACGTGGGCGGAGCAGAAGTGACGCGATGACTAACAGACAGCAGATAAATGGCTATCCACCTGTCACTCGAAGTGGCCACGCCCTTAATTATGCAGAATTTTAATGCTTTATATAATGTAAACAAATGAGTTATAAAAAAAATTCACCCCCCTCACAGTTGTCATGAAGGGCAAAATTAACCGTATAGACCAAAACCACAATTTGTACCAGGCTGTAAACATGTTTTAATCTGCTGTAAAGTTGGGCATTTTAACATGGGGCTCAATGAGATTCTGCTCCCTCCTGGAGCCAGTCAATGAATTGTAGTTTATGTCACTTCCGTATTGGCTTCAAGAGAAACTGCGGGAGGTTGCCGCTTGGTTTCAACACATTACTAACGCAACTAAACCCATGGCGCATTTCTTTTTTTCATGCCTTGACAGAAATGATTTAAATGAGGAATATTGGCCCTGTTTACACCTGGTATTAAGATGTGCTTTGGTCAATCGGATCATAAGTAGACGAGGGAGACACATTGCTGTTTACACCTGGTATTAAGATGTGCTTTGGTCAATCGGATCATAAGTAGACGAGGGAGACACATTGCTGTTTACACCTGGTGTTTTAATCCGTCTCTTTTGTCCACTTTCAACCACTTCTGTCCTGATTTCTTCGAGGGGAGGGTCTATGGATGGGTAATTTTTTTTTTTTTTTTTCTCAGATCTTTCATTCTGATGGATAAAATAAGCTCACGCAAATTACATATGAATGAGAAGGGAGACAACAGAAAACAAACGGAGAGCAGCAGCTTTTGGAAATCAGGAATGGTGACACAAAATTGTGTTTGGTACATTTTTCGTCTCCAAACCAAACTTGGGTCTCCAGCTGATAAAGTTTAAATCCTTTTCTGGTACGCACGCTTCCCATAATGTTTACGCATTAGGGCAGTAGGCAATCTTTTGTGGCTGTTCGAAAATATTTGACCACATGAACATCTACACTATGAGAGCAATCCGGTCAAATGCGTTTTTGACTACCTCTGGAAGTGGACAAGCTCAAAACGTTTTAGACCCCGTTTACACCTGTATTTAACCCTGTCCACTTGCGTTTTGGTCGAGCGGATCACATCTTAAAACCAGGTCTTTGTGATGTTTAGATTCCTAGTAGAAAACTCAAGACTACTTTCGAGGCGTTTCAGAAACCGTACGCACTTTGCAGTGACTTTGTGCTGTGCAACATTGCACACCTTTTTCAGGCTAAAAACAGCAACATTACACACTCTTTAACTGATTCCATTATCATCTACAAGGTCGAAGAAAGCACAGATGTCTTTAAGGCCTTTTCGCTGTGAATATTTATAGGTAATGGATTGATTATGCAATGTTTTCTCTGAGGCTTTCAGAATATACAAAGCACCACATGGTCTCAAAAACATTATGTGTTTTCTCACTTGAAATGGGAGTGACATGCTCATGTTGTTTTTGTGTCCTTTGTTCCGCCCACAAGAGGTGCTTGATGGTATTGCAGTGCCATCTAGTGGAGTTGAGGCCACTGTGTTCTCTTTGTCTAAAAGCATGCTTGACACTAGGTTGAAAAAGCATGTAAAAAATATTGTGATCTGCGTATTTTGATAAAAAATTTTAACAACAATATTTATTTTAAATGAATAATTTCTTATTATATATTTTTTCACAGTTTTACTGCACTGATCCAATGTTTGTACCGCAGTGTAGTCTTTGCAGCTATAATATAACCTGCAGTGCGTCATTCTGTGACTAATGGTGGTCTCTCTTTTTCTCTCTCTCTCTCTCTGCTCGTCCCCAGGGCTCACCATTCCGCCGTCGTTCAGTTAGTGTTGGTGAACAGTGGCTCCAGAATACCAACGCCACCTTCAGGCCACATCCTGCCAGTGTTTCACCTCCAAGAAACCATTGCACTTCCAGGTGAAATTAAATCGTTTTCAATAATTACTTGGTCTCTTTAAGTAGATCTTCATTTTTTTTAAAAGTTTGTTTTGATCGAAAATATGTTGAGATTGAAATCAGAAACTGAAGGGCTTTATTGGCCAATGACTGCAAATTAAACTAAAGAAAAAAAGGCGATAACACTTTAGTTTAGGATCCAATTCTCACTATTACCTAGTTGTTTATTAGCATGCATATTAATAGGATATTGGCTTTTACTAGTACTTATAAAGCACATATAAATGCCTTATTCTGCATGACCATATTCTACATCCGTTAATCCTATCAATACCTAAACTTAACATCTTCCTTACTAACTATTAATAGTTTGATGCAAAAGTCATAGTTAATTGTTAGATAACATTGAGGGTTGGACCCTAAACTAAAGTGTGACCAAAAAGGCTAATTTCATAATTTTCCCATGCAAATGTGCTACATTTCTCCACCTGTTACGACTTTTCTGTTGATGTAACCAAGGTTGGGTGGGCAGGGGAAAATAATAGTAACCAGTAATATCTTAGTATTTTAATATAAAACTTGTGTATTTAAATCCTGATGAATTAAATCTACCCACTCTGCATTATTTTTCAGATACATATTTAATAAACACACTATTTTAGTTTAGGGAGGGTAAGATTTTATGTTTTTGAAAGTCTCTTGTGCTCCATAAAGCTGCTTTTATTTGAGTAAAAGAATACTGTAACATCCGTGATATTGTGAAATATTATTATTTTTCTGTGTGAATATATTTTACAATGTAATTTATTTCTGATGGCAAAGCTGAAGTTTCAGCATCATTACTGCAGTGTTCAGTGTCACATGATCCTTCAGAAATCATTCTAATATGCTGATTTGGCTCAAGAAACATTTCTTATTATTGTCAATGTTGAAAACAGTTGCTCAATTTTTTTGGAAACCGTGATGCATTTTTTTCAGTATTCTTTGACCAGAAAGTTTGAAATAACGGCATCTATTTGACAAAAGACTCAAATAACATCAACGATTAAAATAAATTCCATTTAATGCATCCTTGCTGGAAAAAAACCCCTGTATTAATCATTTTTTTTACGGACCTCAATTTTAAACAGTATTATATATTACACAGTTCACCTCAAAATGTGTTGTGAATAACGTTTTGTTGCATTTAGAATAGATGTCAAATCTAACTCTGAATTTATTTTCTACTAACAGGAGGATTCGGGGCGAAGCCAAGAAATGCCGAAAGGTGTACGGTATTGAACACCGAGACCAGTGGTGCACCGCCTGCCGCTGGAAAAAGGCCTGTCAGCGCTTCCTCGACTGAATCCTTCTTGAGATTGATGGAAACAGAACACTAACCTTAGAGATCCACAAGAGGAGAACTTATCTGGAACTATGGTTGGAGGAAACCAAAAGAGCACCTTTGAGACTTAACTTTTTCTACTTTTTATCACGATTATGTCTTTTTGTGTTTTATTAAATGTACCATGGAACCATGTTGGTGCTGGAAAAATTCTAAAGCAAAAAGGACAGCCTCTGCCTCAACTGCTGCAGTCTTCCTGTGTCTCATAGAACTGAAGACGTGTTACCTTCCTTATAAATGCAGTAAGCAGCCATATACTTAAAGTATATGTATATTGTTTAACGGGGTTTAAACATTGTTGTCATCAGACTCGGATGGAAAGTTTATTTATCGTTCCAACTTAATTGCTGAAATGAGACTGGAGAGAGATGTCTTTACTGCGGCCCGTTGCTTTCAGGGGCCAAATTGGCAGCTTATGGTTAATTGTAGATTAACAAGAAAGCAGAGTAAATGTTTCAATATCATATAACGTTTATGTTCATGTATGCCGTGTTTACCTGCTGAGAAGCAGTTTTTTCAATTTCCTGTGCAAAATTTTGTAAAACAAAACTTTTGGAAAAAGGAAAAGAAAACAGGATTTTGTATTACGATTTTGAGATCTGCGCCGTGTTAAAACGTATGTCATTATCAGTGTATATGTCACAGGTTATACTTCTGTGGAATATGATAATTCACTTTTTCAGTCATGTCAATATTAAGGAAATATTTGTGTAAACATGCATGATCTGATACAATGTATTCATTTGCTTTTGTGCTTCTCGCCCCAGTCTGCTCACTTGCCGTTCGTTTGTTTGGTCCGTGTTCTTGCCAAAGAATATCTCAGCAAGATAATGCATCGTATACATCTCTGCAAAAATAATGTGAAATGTATCTGTTGACCGTTTATGAGGATATTGCAACCAACCATTGATTGGTTCATATTCTTAATACTGGGTCCAAATATTTTCGAATAACACATCAGTGTCATCCTTTTTGTTTTTATATGTAGCTCAAGGCTTGATGCTTTGACATCATTAAAACTGAATGTATCCTTTCTTGAAGATCTCCAGAAGTCTTTATGCATTTCCACCAGAGACATTCGATGAACCTCATGGAGAACAATATTTTTGTACATTTTTGTAAAGTACTTCGAAAGTATTTCCTTTTATGAAAAGTCTTGAACTGTCTGAGTAGTATAGTCAATACAAGTACAATTTCTTTTCATGAAACTTATGTTGCTTCATGCCTTTTTAAAATAAACTTTTATGCAAACAAGTATGACCAACCACAAGTTTAATATTTGTCCATTTGAGAATGAAAAGGTGGGGTGCTTTCAGTGTGAACAGGTAGGAAACATTACATTGTAACAGACTGAAATTAATGATGAACAAAATACTTCAGGACACAAACATTTGCTGCATGACAAGCCACAGAAAATAGTAAACTATTTTATTGACAGTTCAGTTTTACTATGTACAGTTCATTTAGTAACATGAGTTTTATCATTGGAATAAAGGGAAAAGCATGACTCAGCAATGTTTGCATAAATACATCATTTCATATGCACAAATTCAAATCAACTTTGACAGCTTCAAAAAAATAAAATGAGTTGATGAGGAAGCAAACTCTGTGCATGTGCATGACAGAATTTGCTATGTTTGTATTGGCATATTACAGTGATGAGTCTTTGCTGGAATGATTTATGTGAAATCTGGCTTTGTTTTTTTGGGGGGAGACGGTAAACACAGATTAGCTTCCCTTAATCCCCTTGGAAGGATAGTTTACCCAAAAATGAAAATTCTATCATTCATGCTCAAATCGTTCTGAACCGTTCTGAATTGTATTTCTTCCTTAAAACATTAAGGAGATTTTAAGCCTATTGTTCAAGCTGCTCTTTTCCCAATACAATCTCATGGCAATTCGTAACTATTTTACGTTTTGCCAAATGGGTGACTAGTTGACAAAAAGTAGTCCATATGACTTCTGAAATCATATAACATATTAATCACATCCCAAACATAATTGGTTTGTGCATGTCACATGACCAAATTGTAGCGTTGCAAATTTGATCTGAGATTTGAAAGCTAAAATTAGGTTTTATGGCACGTTATAATTAAAAACGTATTTTAAAAAAGTATGTTTCTCATAGGTTCATTAGACTTTAATTGTGATTTTGGAGCTCAAAACGACATAATGGTAAGTGAGTCATGACTTTTTATTTATTGATTGATTTTTCATTTTTGGTGAACTATTCCTTTGATCATTCTATTTCTGCCTAGTTATTACCCGTCTCAATTTGGAGTTATCATTATGGGAATCTTATTGACCAATAGGTGGCAGTGCTGCAGAGGAAATGGATTTGAATCTGAAGCTTTCAAATGGTCTTTGTACAATGTACTACAGGGGCCTTCATATATATCAATTATATGCAATCTATATATGTATAGCATTGAATCTGAAGAGTTTTCTTCCAACTTCAAGCTAATATCACTTATTGTTAGCTTTTTTTGACACAGATTAGATGCTTCAGTGAGTAAATGCACATTTGTGGCACTATGAGAGCTTTTTGTGTTTAAGGAGAACGGTGCATGATATCTTTCAAATGAGCATAACAAATGGTTTACTGGGTAGGTTTATTAGTTTCAAAGGTCAAAGCTTACTCATTCTGTTGGGTGACATCAGCAGACATACTATTGAACTCGCTAGCTCGAGTACTCATGCCCAAATACTGCTTGAGGAACTCGCTAAAACGCTTCTGGTTGTTCCATTTGCGAGCGGATTTGCGGACACCAATGAAACCCCCATATCTCTTTTGCAAAGACCTGCCAGGATCCATGAACTTCCTGTAGCCATACTTGTTTTTCAGGAAGCCTCCAAAGCGTTTGATTAGGTGGATGGCAGCTTCTTCCTTGTCGCCTTCCATCTCGTTGTCTCCATCTCGCTCTTCATCAGATTCCTGTGCCGACTGTACTTGCAGTAACTTGTATTTTTTACTGAGCTGTACATCTCGGTCCTGATCACCCATTTCCAGAGCACGTGTTATGTGGTCAAACCTCTGGAGGGTTTCAGAAAACTCCCCATCATCCTGGTCTAGAGGCAGAGAGGTGTCCGTCTCCTCATCTGCTCTTTTCAACATGGCACCTCCAACCGATAATGAGGCTTTTGGTTTCTGCTCCACAATGGTCCTGCGACACATCTCCCAGGTGTTGCCTGGAGAAAGTTTACCATGACACTCTACCAGACACACCTGAATGAAGAGACACAAACACACGTTTCAACATCAACATGCTCAGACACACTCAGAAGCATAAAGAGGTGAAGAATGTCTCGTGATGTTATCTTCAACACAATAATTGATCCATTGACAGGACTGATTTAAGATTAAGATTTAACCCACAATTTAACCCACCGCTAAAAGGGTGTTCAGAATCTGCCACCCTAGTTTAAAACCACATCTTAGGGGGGAAAAAAGATCAATTGGGGTCAATTTATGCCAAAAAGGTTCTATATGGAGAAAGAACCCTTTTTTGTTACAAAAGGGTTATTTGGGCTAAACAGTGCGTTATGTAGGCTATAGTCTATTTACATTGTTTAAAATTATTACACTATTGTACCTTATATCGGTGTTAACTTTAATTTTACTTTGGCACATTTTCCTTCTGAAGAAAATAAACAATGTCGGTCTACTTTTAGTTCTATAAGTTTAATACCTTTATTATAAAATAATGATTGCCACATGAGCCTGCACTGAAAAACAAAGGTAACATCTAAATTAACCGGATTATTTAAGTCTAAAATATTATTTTAATATCAGTGAATCAACCTAAATACATTGGGTTACCATCAAAACTGTTAAGAATTGTGTGCTAGCTAGCAGTACTGGCAATCTCTTTAAATCCATAGGTTTATCTATTTTAATAGAGTCTACTAGAGGTGTGCGATACCGCTAGATTTGGTCTCGATCCGATACCAAGTAAATACAGGGCCAGTATCGCCGATACCGATACCAATATCGATACTTTTTAATAATTAAGGTGGATGCGTCTTCAACCTAAATCTAAATGAATTTTCATGACTTTTAATTTGTTTTTGTGATTTGCATTTTGGGTTATTAATCAGTACTACAAAAGCTTTTGTTCAGAAACAACTTTTGGTTACTTCTGTTTTATTTAAATAAACAAAGTTACAAAATGATTACTTCACAAATATAAAAAATGTAAAAACAAATTTTCTTTTCAAATAGCATGTTAACAAAAAATGTTTCTCCTCTTTATTGCACTTCTTTTAATGATTTTTTTCTTAAATAAACAAAGTCACAAAGTTTTACATACAACGCTCCTCTTTCTCTCTGCTGCCATTCTCCGCCTCTGACTGACTGCTGTTAGAAATGCGCGGCTGAGCGGCGCGCGCGCCTGACTGCTGGTGGTAGCGCTAGTGGTGAGTCACGTGACGGTACAACACAGGAGAGGGGGAGGAGAGCAGCGTCGAGCACGAGCAGCACTCTTGAGAGCTTGCTCTGCTCTGTGACAGCAGCAGCATTTTGACAAACACGGCCAGGTCGCGAAACGAGAGAAACTGAAACTTAAGTATCGATATTTTCACGTTGGTATCAATCAATACCGATACCAACGTTGGTATCGATATTATCGATATTAGTATCGATCTGCCCACCTCTAGAGTCTACATGCTGATTGCAGTTGTCATGTCGAAACATGCCATGCTCAGTTTCATTTAGATTCTGGAACTCTATTCTTATAACTCAAGCATCCAAACAGATGAATAAAACGATCTATGACATAAACGGAAAACAACTTATAGGTGTATCTATTTGCTGTGAAGAGTTACTTTCGTCCCTTATGCAAAGTGACGATTTTTATGCCTCCCGCGCGAGTGATTACAAAGCGCGAGACAATGACCGCCGCATTTTAAACTCAGCCCAGCCGTTGAGAGAACGATGATTACATCGGTAACTGAAGTGAAAATTAATTAATCGTATCTTATTTTAATTACTTTTGCAAACTTTCTTTTAGCCTTTACGTTTCTTTCAAGAAAAAAAGAAGACGAAAGGTTTAAGTTAGGCTACTGTGTCCAGGCCTGCGCTATTCTCCGCCATGAGGTTTGTCATTTCTAACGTGAATCCCTAAAATCTAGTGATAACTGTTGTGGATTGATAATGCTGCCAAGAGTTCATGTTTCTGCTTAATATACCTTTCGTTGTACTGTAGATTGTATTGGACCTAGAAAATGTTTCAGGAGCAGTCACATCACAGCCAGACTGCACTAAACACGAATTCAAAGGAAACATGAAAGACGAGTTGATGGAGATGTTTCCATTTCTTCTGTGGACAGTGAGTAGGTCTATTTGGTGTTTGCAGTTATAGTAAACAAAAATATAATAATTTGTTTTGCTGAATGAATTGTGTGTCCTGTCCATACCTGCAGTGACCGTGCAAACAGAAATATGCGAACCGTGCTGGCAAAATGAGCGCATTGAGCAAAATTAAAAAAAAAATTAGTTATTGTTATTTCCACATTCTATATTAAAAACAGTCAAAATTATGTATGATTTGTTTGAATTGGACAAATTATTGAGCTACACCTGTTTGAAGTCAATATAGAGTCAGCAAAGTCCATGTTGAGAGAAAGTTTTCTGAAGGTTCCGAAACAAAATTACCGAGCCATACCTTAAAATCCCTGGTAATAACACCAACTTTGGCACACACCAAATCAAAAAATATATAGGAAAAATATATATTCAACGTTTTTTCCATGATACCACAAATTTTTTTATCAACATTAATGAAACAGACAGCCTATAAGACCTACTGTACCTCACAGACCTTACACATTGTATGTTTTTCCCAAGCGGCAACCTCCTTCTCTTGAAGCCAATACGGAAGTGACTTAAACTGCAGTTCATCGACTGACCGCTAGAGACAGGCTCCAGAAGGGAGCAGAATCTCTTTGAGCTTCATGTTAAAATGCCCAACTTTACAGCAGAAAAAAATATGTTTACAGTCTGGTACAAATTGTGGTTTTGGTCTATATGGCTAATTTTGCCCTTCATGACAACTGTGAGGGGGGTGATTTTTTTTATAACTCATTCGTTTACATTATATAAAGCCTTAAAGTTCCACATAATTAAGGGCGTGGCCACTTTGAGGGATAGCCATTTATCTGAAGTCTGTTAGTCATCGCGTCACCTCAGCTCCGCCCACGTCCCGCCTTTTTGCCCATTTTCTATTATCTGGGAGTGACGTGCCAAGATGCCCAGATGGTAACGGCCAGCTCGACCCTACTTTACGCTTCAAAACTGCTCATCAGAATCCTATGGGTGACGTCACAGACACTAAGTCCATATTTTTTTATAGTCTATGGTTTTTCACCAACAGTTAAACAAACGTAGCCTAGAAATCTAGACGCAACCTAGCGGCAGCAAATATCATTTGCAGCCAGGGTGTCTAGCAACTCTCCGTTGGCTTGCGAGCTGGAAAAAACAAACTCTGGTCAGGCCAATCACATTGTGTATAGAGTTGGTGGGCGGGCTTAAAGGGTTAGTTCACCCAAAAATGAAAATTCTGTCATTAATTACTCACCCTCATGTCGTTCGAGACCCGTAAGATCTCCGTTCATATTCGGAACACAAATTAAGATATTTTTGTTGAAAGCTGGTGGCTGAGAAAGGCTTCAGATAGGCCTCCATTGGCATTCTGTACACTTATACTCCCAAGACCGATAAAAGGCACTTAAAATGTTGTTACAAAGTCCATCTCACCACAGTGGCTCTACAATAATCTTACGATGCGACGACAATAGTTTTTGTGCGCAAAAAAAATCTTTTTCCAACTTGTTACTGCCTTCCGTGTGTGCCTCCACGACGCATGCGCGAGAATATGACGCAGATCCTGCATTCGGACAGATGACCCAGAAGCGATTTGTTGACAAGCAGAGGAAGACGCGCGTGTCTAAGCTGTTGGATTCTACATTGATCGTGCTTTAGGTCTCGGTGTAGTGCTCAAAATGGGGCTTAAGTGTGCATTTCATGGATTCCCGAACGCTGGCGCTACGTCATATTCTCGCGCATGCGTCGTGGAGGCACACACGGAAGGCAGTAACAAGTTGGAAAAAGGTGTTATTTTAATTTTTTTTGCGCACAAAAACTATTGTCGTCGCATCATAAGATTATTGTAGAGCCACTGTGGTGAGATGGACTTTGTAACAACATTTTAAGTGCCTTTTATCGGTCTTGGGAGTATAAGTGTACAGAATGCCAATGGAGGCCTATCTGAAGCCTTTCTCAGCCACCAGCTTTCAACAAAAATATCTTCATTTGTATTCCGAATATGAATAGGTCTTACGGGTCTCGAACGACATGAGGGTGAGTAATTAATGACAGAATTTTTATTTTTGGGTGAACAAACCCTTTAATATAATGACGGCGGCCGCGACTCTGGAAGACTTAAGCTTAGAGTTAAGCTTTTCTTTGAGAAAAGAACAAAGAACGGCACTGAAGTCATTCTTAAAAAAGAAAGATTTGTTCTGAGTTTTACAGACCGGATACGGCGAAAGTTTAATCTATCTACTAGCTCCGCTTCACCTTCTTCGTTGCTCTGGTTGGTTGTAGCGCTATCCTATTGCGTGCAGAGGGAATTTGAAAGACAACCGTTTATCCCGCCCCTCGGATTGAGCCCGGCCAATGGTGTGTTCCCAGACCCAACATCTTGATGTGGGTCTGGCTTGTCAGGCTAAACCAAACATTCACTTAAGACATAACAGATAATGTTTGCGTGAATACAGATATTTTGAAATACTGTAATTCTGTGTATGTGTGATCGGGACTGTGCGCTGCCTAGGTGTCTGTGTACACACACGTCAGTCAGTGCGAATAAGATAATTTTTCATGGACAAAGGAAAGGTACTCCTTCCAGAAAAAGTTAAAATAAAGATACTTTTAGATGTTTAATTGCTAATTGGAGCATTGGGATCGCTAGATGAGGGCTTAATGACCACATTTTTGAGAAATCAAAATCAACATTTACCACTTGTTTTTCCTGTAGCTTGAAATTATCCCGTGCGTAGTCCGACTCCTTTTGCCAGCACGGGTCACATATTTATTTATTTAGAATCTGCATGCGGAAAATAGAAAAACTTCAGACTAGATTCCCGACATTATAGTCCACTAATATAGTCCCATTGGAGGAGTGCATTAAAACAAGCGAGTGAATTCACTCATTATTCACTTATTATTCAGTTATCTTGTTGTATAGGCTAATTAATTGATGTCAAACCACCAATCGCGCAGCGCCTCTTCAAGTCAAACATGCATATGATTTGATCAAGAAGGAAACATGTAATGAGAAGCAAGGAACTAAAGTCACAAGTCATGACCCTCACACATTAAAGTGGGAAGAGAGCAAGCTCTTTTTCATGTAATTCGGTGCAATCAATTAACGTATTTGAATTAAAAGTCGGGTTTCGAGGGAGTTTGATAGTGACGAGAAAGGGGGGAGAAACAGAGGGAAGGATATATCTGGTCATTCATGCTGAAAATGGATAAAAACACCTCAGGGAGAGCCTTCGCAACGCTATGGAGGGCTACTCAGGCCAATCAGTTTCCGTAAGCAGCCTTGCCAAATTATGTTATTGTGTTTCTACTTAATTAGCCTACGCAACAAGATAACTGAATCACCCCAGCTGTTTTGAGTCAAAAGGCCATCTTTAACCAAATTAGCACTTCTGCCTCCGCAAATGCGTCTTATTGACATGAATCAGAGAGTATGTCCTCCTCTCCTCGGAGCTATAATCAGTTGCAGTGCACAACCACATTCCGCTGTTATGATCATTATAATTATGTCAACTAATGACGAGTCTCAGGGAAATTCAATACAGTTGAGGCCAGGTCTTGAACAGTACCCTACATACATTTAAATAAGATGAACAAAACTGTCGAAGATCTGGGCAGGGCAACAAATAAAACTAGTAGGGGTGTAATGATATTCAAAACGAACCGAAAAACTGCGATACACTAGCCTGGATGCCAGCCGAACTTAGCCCCGCCCACAACATTTTTACTCGGGCAGTTCGGTCTGGACTTGATCGGTAGAGAAGTAATTATGCCCGAACAGAAACTGTTCGAACCAATGAAATTGTCAGGGCGGGCTTTAGACGATGATGGACAGATGATCAACAGTAACGTAATCCTCCACGTCATCAAAGGCGCTTGGGTTGAGTTTGTTCTAATCCTAAACGGAGAACTTGTTCGTATATGCATTCACCTTTACTATTTCTCTCAGAAATGATGATCGTGTTGGTAAGTAAACTCTGTGTATCCTTTTTTTTTACAACACCAGTAAAGATCGTTTACCTGTGTCTGTATATCACATACTTGGGGTCGCTTCAACCCGCGGACATGGCAACACAGGTCAGTTGAGTTCTGTTGACATTTGACAACTAATGTTATGCGTCGCTCCGTTGCTCTGATTGGTTGTAGGTCTATCCAATTGAGGTCTTTCCTGATTCGGTTGAAACACGCCCCATAATCACAGCTAGGGATGCACGATATATCGGCAACATATCGTTATCGGCCGATAAATGATTATTTTTGATGTTATCGTTATCGGTCCAATAAGAAAATTTGACCGATATAGTCAAGCCGATAGATAATGTATTATTTCCTTCAGCTGAGACGGACG
Organism: Gobio gobio; assembly: GCF_949357685.1. NCBI lineage: Eukaryota > Metazoa > Chordata > Actinopteri > Cypriniformes > Gobionidae > Gobio > Gobio gobio. Next base: position 32,268,471 of record NC_137106.1, on the reverse strand, counting down.
CGCTGTCCACCATGATGGGTTTGAATTGCTCTAAATATGTTTGGAATCACTTCGAAAAGGAAAATACAGTTATGTGCAACATGTGCAGCGCAAGTCTTCTATAATCTACATAAAATGATAATGAGAATAGAGTAGGCTGTAAAAGAGCGTTGTGTTTCAGCGCGTTTGTTGAGGGAAGAGCGCGCCCACGGAGTTACACCTTCATGACGAGCACAGTCAAGTTTGCTTGTGCATTCACAGCCTTTTGTGCCATTGTAAGTTGTAATATTATATTTATTATTATTCTGTGTATGTAATATCATATAGGATGCGTTTGGTTGAGTTAATTAACGATGCAGTAAAGCACTTCATTGTACCGGCGCGCGCATTTCAAACAGAAATGCACAGCATTAATAACTACTGGGACTGTCCTATACATAACACTGCAATGAGAATATTTCTGTTATAAAACTTAGTGAATTCTCTGGGTTTAGTTGTTTTTCAGCGCGCTGTTGTGGGAAGCGTCAACAACGCATTCTGACCAGCACAGTCAAGTTCGCTTGTGCATTCGCGTCATTTTAAGCATATGTAAGTCGTAATATTACGTTTTTGTAGTATAAACATCTGATTAAAGTCATATAGGATGTGTTTCGTTAAGTCAATAACCCGCAGCGCTTCACTGTACCGGTGATCATCTTCAGCTTCAGCACGCTCTCAAACAGGGGAAGAGCATCCACAGGAGTTATAACCCTTCACCTATGCGTGATTTTGTGCTAATATAAGTTGTAATATTATATTTATTTTGTATAAATATCTGATTGTTCTCATATATGATGCGTTTAGTTGTTAATTAAACTTCTAAGCGCTTCAGTTTATGGTTGTTCGTTCATTCTCTCCAGCTTCAGCGCGCTCTCAAACAGCAACATTATTCCTAATAGACTAGACTAATATTACAGATGTTTACTATTACTGTAATATTAAACATATTTTTTTTTTCAAAAACACAGAGGCATTATTTTTTATAATTAGCACTTTTATTGTTCTCGTATCATTTCCATCAACAATATGGTTTGATTAAAACCATTTCTTTATCGTCTGTGCGGAGGTTATTTCATGCACTTGCATTCTGATTCTTTATTATGCTGTTCAATTACTTGTTTGCATTATTTAGGTATATTATTTTTATTTTTTAGACAATATAATTTTTGGTAACATTTTACAAATAAGGTCTCATTTTATTAATGCATTAACTATCATGAACAAACAGAGAGCAATAACCTTTGTTTCTTTTAGTAATAAAATGTTTGTGTTTTGTAACAGTCCATTCACAGTTCATACCTAATGTTAAAAGACACAACTTTGGGTCTGAATATGTTGAGATTAACATGAAATAAAATTAATAAATCCTGTTGAAGTATTGTTCATTCATTGTTGGTTAACTAATACTAACAAAAATTAAACCTTATTGTAAAGTGTTAAAAAAAAAAATTTGGCCATAGGAGTGTAAAATTAATTTGAAAAGGTAAGGAATCTCACACTGGTTCAAATAGGCTACTGTAGTGTATAGGTTTGATTTATGTTGAAGTGTTTTTGGACATGGCTTTTAATGGTGAGCCTTTTGTTTTTGTAATCAGGCTCTCAGAGTTTATTAAAATTTGTATTTAGATTTATCGGCCAATATATCGGTTATCGGCTTTCAAATATTAAGAATTATCGGTTATCGGTATCGGCCAAAATGTTCATATCGGTGCATCCCTAATCACAGCCCAACGGAGCAGTATCAGACTCATATTCTGACTAGAATTGAGTATGACGACGTCAGGCTAGCGATACACCATCCACGGTTCAAACCGCGATCCTCTCATGACGAACCGAACGTGCCCCACCCCCTGCTGCCCCAGCTCAGGTCTCACTTCACCTTATGCCACAACTTTATTTTTGTCTTCCTTGATATTTGATTAAATAGTCTTTAGTACACTTTTAACAACTAACAAGAGCTGTATTTTTTACTAAATATTATAATAATAATATAATTTACTAAATATACACTGAATATACACACTAGAGTGTAAAAATACATTGTGCCAATGGAGGCCTTTCTGAGCCATCGGATTTCAACTAAAATATCTTCATTTGTGTTCCAAAGATAAACAGATGTCTTACGGGTGTCGAACAACATGAGGGTAAGTAATTAATGACTTAATTAATGACCAGAATTTTCATTTTTGGGTGAACTAACCCTTTAAACTGCATGTGCAAACGCGGCAGCACGCGCTGTATATCACTTCATATATTAAGAGCAAGAGAAACTATGATCATGCAACGCAAGTCATAAAATAAAAGTAAAGTACCAATAAATCACGTAGCATGTACGCTGTGTGTTAGCTGGGAAGGATTTGCATGCATCTGTGCTAATCAGGAGCAGTCATATGATTCATAAACAGTTCATGTTGTGTATTTGCCATGGTAACTTGTTTCCATAACCTCAAAATGCCACTTTATTTTCACTTTATGTTATTTTGTAGATAAATTATAAATTATTTTGTATATTTAAATTAGTGTGGTGGCTACCTCTTTGTCACTTGATGTGAACCGAACCGTGGCATAGGTGTATCGTTACACCCCAAAAAACTAGACTGCGACCCTTTTTCCTGCCAGTACTACTAAATGTTGTTAGAGGTCGAACTGGTGCAACCACATTGCCCAACTGATAAGAGCTGCCATTTCTGTTGCATATGAGAAACATCAAATGTCAAGCGGAACGAAACCGCACAACTCATTTGAGCTGCTCACGTGGACCGTTTATCAGCTCGGACCAATAGAAGGCCCAAAACAAATCGCCAACATTCGTCATGGATTTAATGTAGTAACGCTAACTGTAACCATGGTCTTGTGGCAGAAATAGTTAAATGATTTTACATTATTCGTTTCATGGTTCGTACAACCTTTTGAGAGTGAAATTCAAGCATTATTTCATTCATTTTTCACACTTTTTACAGCCCTTCAAAGCTCTAAATATTATCTAGTTTAAATGTTATTTGTAATGTGCTGACCAAAAACATTATTTGTTTATCTATCAAAGATTGTGCCCATTTGTAAAACTGAAAGTTTCCAGATGTAGGAAAACGAACTAATTTTTAATTTAAAAATAAAAAAGATATTAAATTACCAGTATAACCAGTTGATGGTGTCAGAGGAGCACATATTAGCTTATTAGCCATTTCCACTCCCTAATAGTTTCCCCACACATTTTGCTTTTAAATTTATCTAATCCTATCCCTATTATAAAATATCAAATCATCAATAAATCAATTTTTGTCAAAGTTTGTGCGGTGCGGTGCTACTGCTCTCAAATGTTAGTTTGAAGCTCTGTAATGTAAGTGCATAGGATTTTTTTTCTTGTGTTATATTGTCTGTCAGACAAAAATGCATGAGAATAAATGGTTTCATTCATTTCATTTGAGTATAAACTTTGTACATTTCGCATTTGAAAGAAAACAGAAACGACAATTATTGTCGTATAGTAAGAGCATAACGCTATAAAAAATAATGTGGATGCTGGATGGTGTAACCAGTATATTTAGTTTTGGAATAATTTAATAAGAATACAATTTGAGCTCATATTAAATCTAGATGTTTGTATGTGAGTACAATCTGTGACATTGAGATCTCTTCTGAAACGCTAGGCAAGACACATGTAAGATCATTGAGGTATTTTTTCCCCCAGAATAAAAAAAAGTGGGAATCTCATTGCTGTCTAGAAGAGATTCATTTGTGACATTCTGTCCTATGTGAATTTGGGAAGTGATGGCCAACTGTAAGGAATTACCAAATTGTTGAAGGCATATTCATTAGGCAGTTTTTGGCTGCAGAAGAGGCAATCCTTCTGGCAGTCACACCATGCTGGGTTACACAGTCCAAGCAGCAGTAGCGTCCACAGTGGTGTCTTCATCATGGAGTGTGTTAACAGCTGAAGTGCAGTCTGTAGAGAGGATAAAGAAAAGACATGATGGTGAGAGAGAGAATATAGGTTACAGTTCTGTAAGTAAAACATGGCACAACAGTATGTGTTAGTTCAACTTATTAAAAGACTTTCCTGGTATACTTCAGATTGGTCAAGAACATCATCATTAGCACTATCTGACTCAAATCTAATAAACTCAATATCAAAAATCAGCTGTAATATGGCCGGAATGACTTAAGAATTGTAATAAATAACAATCACAAGTTTGGGTAGTGTTGGATAAGATTTGTTAATGTTTTTGAACGTTAAAATTAAGTAAAAACAGTAATATCGTGAAATATTATTACAATTTAAAATAACTGGTTACTATTTTAATATATTTTAAATAGTAATTTATTCCTGTGATATCAAAGCTGAATTTTCAGCATCACCAGTCTTCAGCGTCACATGATCTTTCAGAAATCATTCTAATATGCTGATTTTCTGCTCAAGAAACATTTATTATTATTAACAATGTTAAAAACAGTTGTACTTCCTAATATATTTGAGGAAACATTTTTTTCAGGATTCTTTGATGAATAGAATTCAAATTTCTTGAAAAAAATATGATGTATTCACTGTCGCTTGAATTTTGCATAATAGATTCTGTTACTTTCCTGTTTATTACTGAGAATCTATATTGTATAAAGAACTATATTAATGACTTGACATGACTGCATCCTTGCTAAATAAAAGTATTAATTTCTCAACAAAAAAATAAACAAAACAACTTACTGACTCTAAAATCTGAATATTATTGATGAACATAAACCCTTTAATATCTGGCTAGAAGCTCAAGAGTCCCCAGTTAGAAAATGAAATTGTTTTAGAAGGACTATAGACTCACTGAACTGAGAGAGAGAACTTAAAATAGAGACATTAGAGCTAAATATGTTACCTAGTCCATATAAAAATGAACTTGATTGCAGATTTAACATCATTTATTATTTATTAATGTTGTTATATTGTTGCAGTGTTTGGCTGGTTGCTGGGCGACTTGTTTAATAAGTTGTAATGGACTGTTGTTCTTTGTGAAAGCTTTAGATAAATGAATTTAATACAATAATTTCAACTCAGTTCAATATTTAATGATCAATTTATTTGTTTCTTTGGCAAGTAGCCATGTAATGAGCAGAATAATGTACAGTCAGGAGGTCATTCCAAAAATCCCCCTTGTGGTGAGATTATTTTTCTGAATGTACTTTATCCCTCACATAATCTAAACTAGATTTAGACATAAAAAAAAACTATATTTACAGGTACTTTTGATTGTATTTGAGCGACTTAGCATTTGCATGTACTTCATTAGCAAAACTCATCATCTGTTGTAATTGAAGCTAGAATTAGTGCTTGTGGCGTATTGGGAGCAGAATGGAGAGGAGGAGGAGGATTTGAGCCGCTGTGATGCATGCTGGTTAAGCAGTCTTAGTCACCACATTATTCCAAACAATAGAAAGGACTATAAAGCTTCAGCATTTAAGCGCTTTAAGAATAATAACCTTATTCTGCGGCTTCCTTGTCAAGCAAATAAAGCACAGATGAGAATGTACATTTCAGGCCTGACAAGCTGCCCGCCAAACCATCAGTTGTTTAGTTGCTTCAAAAGCAACTTCAAGATACATCAATTTCACCTGCATTACACTTGTACTGAAGGTGTCACCAGGAACAAAAGCAAAGGTGCAAGTCACAGAAAATCGATAGGCACCCCTCCAGTGAGTTTTATTGAATTCGGTCACTGTATGATCAACAGACTGGGAAAGACATAATTATAAGTGTGTGAGTGAATTACACACAACACTATGCAGTGGGAACGAACTGGATATTGATTTTCGCCACTCCCTTTAGTTAATTTACTTTTTTTTCTCTCTTCTTGGAAACTACAAGATGGCACACAAATGGATACTGGCTAGGGTGAAGCATTGTTTGGAGGTGATATTTCAAGTGAAGATTGTTTGTTACAACGACAGTTTTTCTCTTCAGCAGCTATTTTTTCTTGTTGAAGTTTCTCATTTGAATTTAGATTACCAGTACACGTTTTCTGTCCACCTCAGGTGCCCCAGAAGTTCTTAATCTCACTGCAGTTTGTACAGACCTATACATACATGTGGGATGCAGAGCTTGACAGGCCTTCAAAATGTAATTAACTAACTCAATTATGTAATAAAAAAGACTTAACCAAGATAGACACAGTGATTTAACTCCTGACCTTTGGAATTATCTCATATACCCAAAGGAAAGAACACTCTCTCATTGACTAAGTGGGAGGAAATTGGTGCAGTTTGAGAAACTGTGCTTTTTATATCATAAGAAAGCTTTTCTGTTTTGGAAAGGAAAGCATCAGTGCTCTATTTACAGAACGACAGCGTTTCATATCTTTTCTGCTGTTGCAGCGCATGTGGGGATTTGTGACATTGTCTAATGCCATCTTTACACTGCATCTGAAGTGGGACTTATACCACAATAAGATTCATTTACACAAACTGTTTATTGCTGCACATAAATGGCGGCATAAATTCATTTACTCAGAAATATGGGGTGGGAATCTTCAGGCACCTCACGATCCGATTCCAATTCTGGGAGTCACGAGACAATTCGAAAACGATTCATAATCTACTTTTTTTTATTATTAACCAGTTTACTGACTTAAATCTTACAATATTTTTTTATTTAACTACATATGTAATTATAAGCTCTTTTTAAAATAATTACAAATTTAAAAAACAATATTATGTATGTTAAGAATTTTAAATAAACTTATATAGCTTCAAAATATAAAAGCAAGTAGTAATAGGTGCAAATACAAACACAAATTACTTAAATGCTTTTAGTATTTAAGAGCATCTGAACATTTTCCATTCAAGAGCTGAATGGAAGCGGAGTGGTTTTCTCAGCTTATTCTAAAGCTATCTCAGCTTTACTGTTGTTTGATTATTAATGACATCATAGACAGTGGGAGATCTAACAACTTGCATTCAAACTCATGCACGGATCTCTTTTGAAATATAAGATGTGGTTTGTCCTGTGTGTCTTATCCTTTAAGACGTAACTGACTGTTTACATTAATTTCTCATCAAAAAAGATTTTTGAGAAAGATGCAAGTAGCCTACATGTAACCACTTACACAGAGTCGTGCACAGCCGCATGCGTGAGCGCTCTTCACAAAGTGCACGTCAGCATTCTGTCAGAGTGAGTTTCATATTTTGAATATATAAGCCCACTGTATTCCAAACAATATAAATTATGCCTTTGTAGAGCATTTGTAAGGAAAATACCGGGGGACGAGACCGCACACTGCAAACGTAACGTCAAGCAGAGCGGGCGTTTCTCACAGCACATAATATGCTTCAACCTTTCCAAACTTAAAGGTCCCATGGCATGGCATTTTTCTATTATTTTATAATGTTTCCTGAGATGTACTTATATTGTTAGTATGATTTTTACATCATAAAATGTGATATATTTTAGAAATAAAAGGCATTTTTTTCAATACTGATGTTTGCCCTGTGGCTGAATGCCCTGCTTCAAGAGGCGTGTCTGCTGTGAGACTTCAGTAAAAACGCCCACTGTTGTGATTGGCTGACATCTTTGCATTTGAAATGAGCGGAGGGGGCGTGGTTTAACGAGGCACGAGCAGGCACGAGCTGCTGCCAGAGAGACGGATGGACCGGAGTTCACTTCACAACAGTTCTGTCAGTCTAAGTTCAGTGAACGGTTGTAGTTATAGCATATACTTCAGGTTATTATTTTATTTCTAGTCGGAGGGACTGTCACTCATGTCAGAAAGTTAGTAACTTTAGTAAATTATGGGTCAGCGCTGACTGGAGACGCGAACCATTTAGAACGGTTCAGTCCGATTTGGTGAACTGATTCGGTTCACTAAAAAGAACCGGTTCAAAAGAAAGATCGTTCGCGAACCGGACATCACTAACGTACCAGAGACGGAGCTCAGCGATTGCTAACAAAGTTATTTATAGTAACTACTGAGTTATGAGAGCGCTGTCAGTCAGCGCGAGTTTATTGTGTTTGTATCTGAGAGTTCTGAATAAACACGAGTCCCAGTCACACCGAGTCCTTCTTCTTCATTACCAACTTTGTAACACATGCAAAGTACCATTACAGCTGTCGAGATGAACGAGTTACGAGTAAGTGTTGATAATAACATTATTTTTAGATATGTTCCTATCATATGAAAACCGTCAGTGACGCGCATTGAGTACACAGCGCAAACAAAGACACAACAGCAGTAATCGAATGTAATCCAGTTTATTGTGGAGCTAGGCTGGCTAGCCCGGATACCCTCACGCTTACCCCCCTTCTGCTTAATCTCGCGCCGCGTTTGGTGCCTCCGCTGTGGGCCAGATGCAGTACTGGGGGTCGGGGATGTTGAAGGCCGACCCGCCAGTGCAGCCCGAGCTTCGGCGTGTGTGAGGTTTATCTCTAAAGATGTGACTCAACTAATGTTGAGCAGAAACGACTGTATGCACATTTTAGAACAGATAGACGCAACGAGGACGAAGAAAAACACTGACTCACAAGATAGAAAACACGAAAACACCGTTCTGTGTTTCGAAGCCGCAGTGTGTGCTCGAATAATAAATAATTAGCTACACATAAGAAATCACTGATCACAGATCAGAAGGAACTGAAAAAAGACTTCTGTTTTCATTTGTACATCCAAACACTGGGCGTGCCAGATTCTCTGGGCGGAGGAAAGGGAGGGAACCGTTCCTGCTTGGACGTCAAACCAGGAGACTTCAGGATTGGCTAGTCTGGCCTGTCATTTTCTCAAAGGCAGAGAAAGACAGCCACAACTCGGTTTTACACAGATCAACATTTCTATCCACTTGGGGACAATATTCAGGCTAGGGGAACTCATATTAATGTTGAAAAACCTCATAAAATGAAAATTTCATGCCATGGGACCTTTAATGAAAGATTATTTTATGGATGGTTTGAGTGGTGTGTGTCTGTGAGGAATGGACCCTTTTCACAGACTGTGATGATGTGTTTTAACGTCATCAATATCCTGCAAAGTTTTTTGTATTTTCATTTTTTTTTTTTAATGCATGTACATTTATAACACTAATACCACAATAAGATTAATTTACACAAACTTGTATTATATTACTTTTGCATCAAATTATAAAAAACAAGTTACCGCTGATGTGACAGTGTTTCTAATACAGCGTCTATGGGAGTGACGTAATTAATATATTTTCTCTTTTCACAGCCGTTATGAATCTCACTCTATTTTTTTCCCCTCTTTTTGAAACTATGACGACTTCCACTCCCGGAAATGTGAAAAGGATTTCGCACATCTTCGGTTAAAAACTCAGAAAGCTCAGAATCTATACAGAATCGTTGGAGAGAGAATCACGATGAATCGATTTTTTTTTCTCCCACCTCTACTCGGAAATTACAATTGTATAAATAAACTTAGGAAATTAATATTTTCTTGAAACATTGAATGAACCACATGAGCTGTGGATACCTTTATTGATAATTATGTCCTGTTATTTTGTATCTTATATGTCGCCATTCCTTGAGAGTTTTTTGTTGTGTAAGCAATGACAATAAAGAATCTATTCTAATCTACGAATCTAATCTTAAATGTGAAACATACTAAAGCCTGTTTTAAAGTTAATTGCGACTATATTTCCATATATGTTTTTCACAGTCCAGACTTCATATCTCAGTCACAGTGTGCCTTTATTTCTTGTAATTGTGACTTGATTTGAACTTTATATGACGCAATTTCACTTTATAGCTCACGATTGCAACTTTATTTGTCACATTTGAGTCTTTATATCTTGCAGTATGACTTTTTAATCTCACAATTGCGACATTATTTCTCTTAATTGTGACTTAATTTTTAAAATTACAAGATTTAATCACACAATATGACTTTACAGCTCACAATTGAAACTTTATTTCTCACATTTTATATCTTGCTCAGAGCCTAAATTTCGTTTTGGAAAATTTCCCCTTTAGGTGATTCTCATGGGAAGGTTTTTTGAATTTGAGGAGGGAGTTGGGGCAGTGGGGTAGCCTGGCTCCGCCCTCCTACGTACTTCCGCTCAATTTTCATTTTCCTTCAGTACTCCGTCTGGGACTGCGGTATATTCTTAGGTTTTCTCCGAACAAATTTTTAACGGTCCAATCAGCGAACAGAGGGAGTGGCTGAGAACGATGACGTTGATGTCGTGCGCTAGTTTGGTTGTAGTTCAGCAATGGCGGTGGAGAAAGATGCGAGCGAAGCCATTCATTCAGTTGTGGCACCGCGGCCGAATATCCAGAAGTTAAAGCCTTTCCAGCTCGCTCCGTTAGTGGTGAAGGAGTGGGCTGAAGCCCTATTCGGATGGTAATTGTTTCTCGTGGGGTCGGAAGGTATTGTCATAATTTACAGGGGCTAGTCAGTGATTTTATTGCCGTCCGTCTCCCACCACCCGCGTAAAAATCCCCGGCCGAGTTACCTACTGTTTTACACAAACACCAAGGTCGTGTGGTAATTTAATTGCTGTCCGAATCCACAATCGCACCATGTGGTTGCTCTGTAATTTGGATGCATTTCTAATTGTATTTCTTTAAATGCTGGCAAGTATTTACAAGAGCAATATATTTAATCACCGCTCAAATAAAAGGAAGAAAAGCACGTAAACATTTGAATTGGGCCGCTTTTTACGGCAGTATTTATTCTTATCATACCAAGCATATGACATTTTATTTACAGCAATCATGTTACGGACCACGTGACCAGCGCGTTCCCGATCACAAAACTCTCCCCTCCACTGTGAATAAATCACAATGCACGAATGCACAAGTTTTAGGTTTTATCACTGAGGTGGTGTGCACAATCTGCACAGTTATTTTTACGGATTTCCATGTGAGAAACAGAGGCGAACGGCGCATGACATACGTTACGACCAAACGTTAGTGATTGATTATGGCAGATCCAGAGTGGCCCTGGGCAGATCCAATAGTTTTAAACTTCAACAGAGTACCCGCCTTAAAGGAAGTAAACGCTTGTCAATGAAGAGTGGCCAGACTCTCTGTACAAATGAAATGTACAAGAGTCTGGTAAAACCAGGCTAGCGGTGGGGGGCATTTTTAGACAATTTTTTTAAATTCGATTTATCTCACCTGAATGTTTGCTTACTCATTGTATTTGTGTTTTTCCAATGGGGTAATTTGTTGCTCGAGTTTACACAACACAAGAAAGCTTTCAACCTGATTGACACAACGTGAGATTGTATTTATTTTTTAACGTGCGGAAATTTCGGGCGAGAATTTCGGACTGTGTGCAAGTACCTTTTCTGTGCATCAAAAGTCGCTCTGGCTGCCCCACCAACAACGGTATAGACCGATTTGTGGAACGTAGATCGAATGCTTGGTCTTTTTTTTTACTTTATTTAAAGGGAACAAGCAAACAAGTATGTTGATCAGTATTTGTGCAGACTGACCACAACAGAGTATAAGTTAACTTCATGAAATCTTTTAAATGTGAAAGAAAGAAATTGATCGATGGAAAGAACTGTCCTGGTTGAAGTGTAGCCTTAATGCAATTGGTCAAATCGTTGTTTGTTTTGAGCAAATTAATTGTATTCCCGCTGAAAAACAAGCATTGGAGAGCGAAAATGTTGCCTATAAATAGTGTTGCACTTCTTATCAAATTCACATTATAGATCATCAAGTTGTTGCGTTTGGTGTGACAGTGCTCTACCTGCGGAGAAGACAGAACTAATGTTTGGTTGGAACCAAAGTTTACACGACAGCGTTCTCTGGAATTGTCTCAAGAGGAGGGCGTCATAGCTCATGACCTGGCCACTTTGATGCTCTCGTCGGTGGTGGTGTGAACGCGCACAGTAAGACCTGAATTTTGACACAATTTTGTGTGTTTTTGAGCATTAAAGCGTTACCCGCGAGCTGTTTGTGAGGCGGCTTTATGTATGTGCGCAGAGAAAACCATCTCCCAGAGAGCGCGTACTGAAGAGTTTAAAATCGCTTGAATGTTTAAATTGGTAGGATTTAAAAAGATGTGCAAATTATAAACTTTAGTGATGATGCAACACTGGCCTGATCATGCATGTGACAATTCCGTCAACTCGACTCCCGAAACGCGAGAGTCTGGTATCGCCACCTGCAGCGCACTTGGCGCTTGCCTTGTGAAATCCATTTTGAGATAGAGAGAGAAAGAGAGAGTCACTGAATCACTGAATCACTCATGCTGTGAAATTGCATCTCGCAGAAAGTTTTAAATAATTTATAATCTTTATAATATTTATAATCTGTGTAGATTAATTTAATTTATACAACCTACATGATAAAGTGAATGAATGTTTGCAGGAATTTCCCGCATTATAAGTGCGAGACCTGCAGGAATGATTATGTGCAAAACCGAAATTCCATGCTGAAATTCAAGCCCTGTTGCTATATGACTTTATATCTCAGTGTTGCTTCATTCCTTAATTTAAAATGAATCTCACAATAAACTGTCGTAATTTTCGCTCCAAAATGGGCTTCCTTATAATATTGAAATGTTGAAAGAAAATACAAAATTACAAATAAAAAAATGTAAGTATAATTAAATAGTATACTCTGGCATTACAACAGCAAAGTTTCAGTGTTCTGCTGCTGCATTTTATATAAATGTACAGAACAAAAGCAGCACCAGATCTGCCTCTGATCTGCACACAGCCTCCTCCAAGCAACTTTGTCTCAGCTGTGTAAACAACCCTATGTGTTCATTTAGCCCATAAGCTTTAATGTGTTCCGCGCCGTCCTTATACTTTAATACACCTTCTATTATGCCAGCTTCTTTTCCAAAGACACTATGAATTAATGGATTCTAATGAGTACACTGCAGCATCTCTCTCATTGATGCTCATAAATATGATGAGAAATATCAGACGTTGTCCAGTAAGCAAAGCAAGTGGAAAGAATTCCATGTTCTGCTTCATTTCCCATCTCCATCACCAGTGGCTACTCTCGTGGAGATATTGTCCATCATTTCAGACGTGTTGTCTCCTGAGATTTTGAATGTATTGGTTAAAGACACTCACTGGCTCAATTAAACTCCAGAAGAAAATGGGGGTAGTTTTGCACAGCCCATTTCTCAATCAAACGCGTCATAATCAAAGTTAAATACCAGAGGGGTTTCTTAGTGGCGGAGATGCGAGGTTCACTGCTGTGTCTAATTAGACCAGAATTGTGCAACTGCAGATGGAAAGCTGGAAAGAAATTGCTGCAAGGGGTCTGTGAGCTGACAAACACGTAATTACGATCAATCACATATAGAGTTTACATTATGTCTGTATGACACAGAATGAACACCATAACCTAAGGAAATAAATGTTGCTAAATGATCATATTGGGCTGGCCACTGGGGTGGAGACTATATGACGCTAACAGCCATACCATGGTTTGAATTAATGACGTCAATTTACTTCAAGCATGACGCATTAGATCAGTTACAAAAAGAAGAAATCAATGACCATTATTACTAATCCAGTATTAACCCAAGAGCCTTTAGTATCCAATAGTTGATTTGCACAAGTATCATTATTATTGGCTGTAAACATAATGAATGTCAATGAAATGACCAGCGATGCAGCAACACCCCTGAGGAACATTTTATTGCTAATATGTTGGTCTTAACATAGCTCAGGAGACTTAATGGTGAGTCTCAGTTTGGCTTCACTTAATGATTATTTATGTTTCTCCCTAAATTCCATAGGAGAGATAAAAAAGAGACAATTGTTGATGTACAGTGAGAGTGTAGAGCTATAAAATGAAGGTGAATGACAGTACAGACAGATATAATTTTGTTTTAGAAGAATCTGATGAGAGATGTTTGGGTTTATATTGCAATCTCTGATGTTTGATTACAGGTAAGATGAAAGGAAATGAGAGGGGAAAGAATAGTGTAGTGCAGTACTTTGGTCACCTGTATGTCTCAGCAGGCCGCTGCAGCCCAAGAAGGTCAAAGACAAACATTTGTGCGGACACACACACACACACACACCTACAAACTCACAAGCAGATCAACGCAGGCACAAATTGAATGCAAAATTGCCTCAATAACCACAGCTGAAACTTTTTTATAAGAAATAATCAGGGGCTGCAATGGAAGGATTCACCACACTTAAAACAGCAGACAGGATGGACTTTGCTTTGACACCCATGATATAAAGATAGATTATCTAATCAAAAAAGCTTAAGGTTGTTTTCATGCTTGTGATGCAAAAGTAATTGTTTCATCTGCGGTATTGAATGCAGTTTAACTCAAATTAAGGGCAGAGAAACTCCTTGATAAATTATCATGCTGCAGTGCACTCCCTCACTCTAGAGCATTTCATAGTCCAGCATCAAACAGACATGTTAGTCTAGATCAAGGGTCCTGGAATGTTGCTGTCCTGCTCCAACCCATAGGGGTCGTTCGCACAGAATGCGTTTTCCATTCCAGTCCGCTACTTTTTCAAACGTGCTAGACAGAATGTCTTACGCTTTGACACAACGTTCTAAAAACCCAGCGTTCAAGTTAAAATAAGTTCAACTTTTAAAAGATGTGTCTCGAGACCTTGTGGTTTTTCCCCATTTCACTGCACGCATCTCGTGTTTTTCAATGCAAAAACGCAGTCTGTGTAAACCAGCCCTAAGTGATCCTGAAAACTCTGCAGGACAGTGGCACTCCAGGACTGACGCTGCCTATCCCTGGTCTAAATGGTATATAAACTACTTGGAATTTGAAAAAAAAAATTAAAGCACCACCTGGACATCTATTCAGGAGTCAATTTCAAATATAAAGATAATAAATTGGCCTCAGGGAATTCTGAGGAATAATCTGACTATTCTTAGATTCTGCAAATCATCATAGCATCACTTCCCCTCAATGATTGTTCAACTGTCAAAAACGTACCAAAAAAAAAAAGAACCAAAGCTGACACTGGTTTGGTACCATTGTACTATTTAGGTACTAATATGAACATGTACTTAACTTTGATGTATTAATATGCATCCTTAAAGGTTAAATAACTGACTACTTTTGTACCTTTTTTTCTGAGAATGTATCATACTTGTGAAGATTTGTTCTTTTTTTAAAGAGGCACTGAGAGTATTGGCATTATTATTCTCTTAAAATACAACATTAAGAATTTGCATTAAGAATCAATAGCACGAGTTATAACTCGATTCTATTTGTTATATATAAACTGTATTACCACTTTTTAAAATTGTATTTATGATCAGCCACAGTTCTTGCAAACTCAGCTCTAATCTTTTAATGACACTCGAGTGTTTAGAACAAGTTAGTTATGAAATGATCTATTATAATAGTGCAACATCAGAAAGTTGCATTTTGAATCATCCAAGGTAGAATTACATGAAATCAACGTACAATTTGTCACTCTTCATTTTTGTAACCTGAGCACTAAATCCAAACTAACTGCAGCAGATAAGACATTTATAGGCACTGACCACAGATAGTAGAAAATTGCATGGTAATGGCCCATGAACGGAGCAGGTGCTGGGCATTTTGCTCCACCAAAAGTCAGCTCGTCTTCAAAAATATTTCACAGTACTGCCGATATTCCCTCTCAGCTGAATCAAACACCTCAGAGTACAGTCAATTTCTCCCTAAAGTTAAATGAGGTGTAAAGTAGCCTGGATTATGCCCTGTAAAGAGATGCATTGATTCCACTATGTATCAATCGATGACACAATTATGAGAGTAAAATGAAAAATATTTCCCTGTCATTCACAAGTCAGAATACAGAAGACATATAACAGCCGTAAACCATATCTTTTATATCAGTAAATTATGGGGGACATTTTTTTTAAATTTCCTGCGCATGGTTAACTATGATTTTATTTCAATTCTTTGAAAAGTATAGCATTTAAAAGTTGACAAAAGTGTTATTTAGAATAAGTTATTCTGTATACACTTGCAATAAACTACTGATCTGATGGGATGGTTCACCCAGAAAGGAAAATATTGTCTATTACACCCCCATGTTGTTCAAAACCTGTATGACTTTCTTTCAAAAGAAGATATTATACGTTGGGAAAGAAAGTAAAAGAGTTTTGGAATAACATGAGGTTGTGTAAATGAGTGAACTGTACCTTTAACATGCAAGTTTAACAAAAAAATGTTTTACTCTAATTGCACAGTCTCAAATTTCCAAATAATCAGCAATCAGTTCATGTAAAGTGGCCTAAGTAAATTGATGAGAATCTAAAGTGTTCTCCCCCACCCTCTGTCAGCCTACCTGAGCTGTGTGCGGTTCAGGCACCTGTCCTGAGCAGATCTGCTGGAACTGAAGGCGGTTATATTCTCCTATTGCCCGCTTCTGTTTATTTCCTAAGAGGATGCTGTTGCTCAGTCGTCTTATAGAGACACACCCCTCCCTGTGGTCCAACCCCTAACCCCCTTTTACAAGTGTGTGTGTGTGTTTGAGAGAGAGAGAGAGAGAGAGAGAGAGAGAGAGAGAGAGAGAGAGAGAGAGAACGAGAGGACACAGGAGAAGACTCGTATTGCGTATTGGGATGGGTGGACGTCAAGACTTGTCTTCTACGTCAAGGATTGCTGTCTCTCAGAAAAAGCTAGAGAACTAAAAATACAAGCAAAACATTTTCCCAGAATACTCGCACACTCATTCACAGTGTGTCCTCTGTCCATCCATCCTCTGTGCGGCTCTGATGAAGTGATGCTCCAAGACAATGATGTTTTGGGAGCTGTGCATAAAGCGTTACCATTGGCATTGAAATGGATTCAACTTTAATCCATGATTTTTTAAATATCTCATTGATAAAGCAATAAACACTTTAAACTATGAATTCGAGGGTAACCGACGGAAACTAGTAGGTTAAACCAAACAGACCCAAAGACTTGTTTTCATAGAATAGAGTGGTCTTAATAAAAATAGAAGTAAATTAGAAAATTATTTAGTGCAATGTATACAACAGTAGTGGATAAAGTATTTCATATTGTTTGGCCCTCAAAGAATATGATAAGAAATATTTGGTATTGTACTGAAATGTCTCTTGTCTAAACACAGTTTGAGACATGAAACTTCTATAGAAGATTGTACAGAAGACTGTTTTTAGGGGTTTTTTTGCAGGGGAAAAAGTAAAAGGCATACGCATTTGTTCTTCATTTAATCATATTTTTATATAGGGAAAACTGTTGAGATGATAAAGAAATCTCATTCATCATGAGTTTTCTTTGGGGAAGATTCTTTTTAAAGATGTTTTTGCTTGAGATTTCTGCAATCTGTTTTTATCTTATATAGACAAAAAAAAGGACCACTATCACATCACCCAGAATTGGTTGACAGAAAGTGAAATAAAATGTAATTTGCAGTTATAGAAAATCACATCCAAGCATTTTTATATTCTATATATTGTCCAATCTAATTTATTCTCATTTGAGAATTGATCTTCAAGAAAACTATATACTAAGCACAACGTCCCCTGAACATGTTTTTAAAAAATCAATCCTTTTTCAAGACATCTCCATTAAGGAGTACTGACAGTCACACCAGTGAGGTGAGAAATTCACAGCACTCTGAAGATGAGTGTGTGTTTTACATGAAATAGCCTGTAGATAAATGTGCCCGACAGATAGTGAAAGCTCCTTTGCATAGTCTCACAATGAATGGCAGTTTCAAAATAAAACTATTTCATGGTGAAACCACAAAATCCAAAATGCATTGTAAGGACTTGAAAGTGTTGAGATTGCTTTTCTAGCTGTGAGTCGCTTGTGAATTGAAACCCAGTCTTGTCTGGCAAGTCCAAAACAGCCAAATCAGAACAGGCCAGCACTCTGTCCACAGGTGAAGGGACCAGAAAATTGGCCCTCCCAGCTGTGGCCTCCACAGTTGCTTAAGCCAGATCTTATAAAGTGAGTTTAAACAGTCATGTGTTTGTCCTTGGGCGGGTATATAGAACCTCTGATTATGGTCATGGTAAAAACAGCCTCTCGCTGAGATGACCATCTCGTGATGCTAAGAAGGGCTTCTGGCCCAAATGATGTATCATTGTATCTCTCAGTTGGATAGCATGGAGGGGGAGATCTGATAAGCGTATTACAGGATGAGTTGTGTTCGCTGATCTGGCTTCAGCGTGTCACCATGCTGAGGAAATGGAGCCAGAGACGAAAGTCATGCTGAGAGAGCAGAAAGCATTTTGTGAGATATTCTGGGGATCAGCTCTAGGGTGAGTCTGCGATGGGCAGAACTGTTGGTTTGAATCCGCACTGGTTGCTGATTATTGTGTTCTGGACACAGGGCATGATACATGGAAGATAAAATGTGCATATTAGAGAAGTTCAAGTCCCACACAATGCAGTGAAAAACAAAGGAAAGGCTTCAAAAGAATCCCTCAGCAGAATATCCAACCTAATTTAAGTGTTATTTTCTGTGTCATCACTTGGCACCTTCTATGAATTAGTGCTTGAAAAGTAACATCAAACATACATTAAAAAAGTGCCAGAATGGGTAACAGAGTTGCAATTCTATATCAATTCATCACAGTGGCGCCAGCCAGTTTGCAACAAAAAGATGGGCTGCAGGTATTGATAAACTTTTGTCCCATAAATTAAAGAAAAATAGTGAATACAGCAATTTTCATGTAATAATTAACCTGGTTAAATTGAGTGTCACGTCACATTTTGAAATGTTACCGTTTTGTTTTGTAATAGGGAAAAATAATGTGGTAATACAGTTGCATGCTAAATGTGAGATGCAGCTAAATATGATTTTGGTATTTAAACAGTTAAATGAATATGAGTTTCTGTCAGGACCACTATCGTCAAAATGATAGACAGTTAGCATATAGTTTAGATTGGCGGTATGGTTCTGTTCTGGGCAAAAACTCCCTGCGGATCCATGCAGTGAGAGCAGTGATAAACCCCCTATAGGGTAAACAGAACAGAAACAACGATGTATGAAGATAGCATTAATGTCAATATTAAATTGTAGAACCTAATTCGGGAATTTAGTCTGATTCAGGGGGAATCAGATGCCAAATCCTGACTGACGAGTGGAGGAGCTGGGGATGGATGAGGGTAATTAGCTCCGGAGAAACGCGATAGCAGCTGATGATACTGAAGGAGCTTATATGCTGTGATAGACGTCGTATTCCTATAGGTAGACGTGATCAGCTGAAAGTCAGCTGATGCGAGTTTGTCTAACGTGAACTGCCAGAACTAACGCTATATGCTGGATTTAGTAGATTGTCTTGACACCCTTATTTTATTTGTTTAATACAGGCATAGGCCCAAATTAGTTTTAATGTGTTTAAAACTAGTTACTTTTTAGCTAGATTAATTTTACTTTTGTAGATAGTAGTTTATCAAAAATATGTAATGGGTCTCATGTAAAAAATAAAATAAAAAAAAGATTGGATTTGTGCGCTTTAAAAAAAGACACCAGAAAGAGTCACCAAAGTGCAACATATTCATGGAATGTGCCCCAACGTAACAGATTCCCTTGTTGATGATGGCAGTGTGCTTTCTTAGATCTTTAAATTTCATAATGATATCACAAACTTGTGTCTGAAGACCTTTTTGTTGATTCAACACTGGTAATGTCAGAACTGTGCAATTTCAGAAACCCTCCCAAAGGTCTTTGTACAGCTGTATTTCCTTCCTGGCATCATCATCTTGATTGTTCAGTAAACATTCCCAAGTTGTTTCGACCAAAATCAGAGTCATTGATAAAAATGAATGCAATCAATCAAGGGCCTAAGAAATCCCCAGTGTCATTAAAACATGAGAGAGAACAGAGATGCATCATATGCAATCAGTTTGATTAATAGAGCTGCACTGCACTGCTAGAATCCCACGGGATTATTCCTATGACGTAAACAGATTACTTTATATTTTTCTTCTTCTGAGAAGAGATACAGATGCACTAAACTTTTTAGAGCAAATAGAGCAAAGGTAAACCAGAACAGAACAAGGCTGTAAATTCACACAATAACAAAACAAAATTACTTTGTTTTCAGAATCATGAAAACTGTTATCACATAAGCTCTTTAAAATGCCTGAGGTAGTGAATGGGATTTAAATTATGTATTTTCTTAACAAGTACTCTGATATCAAACAATGAACATTCAGTGTTTACCAGATTTATACGCCTTTGCAGTAATTTATTCCTTTGTTCAGTTCTTTTGTTTATTCATAGAAAATCATTATAACTGCAGATACAAATGAATCATTTTACTCATCTTACATATTTATCATCTTAATTATAAAAAATGTTCTGGCCATTCATTTTTACCAAATGATTCCTAAATACCTTTGAAGAACATTATCAACTTCAGTGTTCTTCAAAGGTTAAACTGTTCCTGTAACTGGTACAGAACAGTGCTAGCAACGCCAATGTCATGGGTTTGATTCCCAGACACACATACTGTAAAAATGTGCAGCTTGAAAACATGTTGCTTTGTATGAAAGCATCGTACAAGTGTATAAAAATAAATGGCTGAAACATTTAGTTTTCTTAAAGGGATAGTTCGCCCTAAAATTAAAATTAAGTCGTAATTTACTCACCCTGGGGTTGTTCTAATACCCTTCTTTCTTTTAAGGACCACAAAAGGAGAATTTGTACAAAATGTCCCGCTCGTGTTCACCCATAAAATGACAGTGAATAGCGACCAGCATCAAGCTTTTTAAAAAAAGACACAAAAGTATCACAGAATGATCCCATTTCATATATTCCAAGTGTTCTGGGGATATACAATATGACATTTTATATATTATTCAAAAATCCTGACCTTGGCCATTGGTCCGCGAGTGTTTGTGTAGCTGTTAACGCTGCAGTTCACTCCATCTCGCCCAGAAAATACACAAATTGTGAGAAATTAACAAAAACACGACACAAAATATAATCCATGTACCTTCTTCTTCTACCTTCTACCAGAACACTTAGAATACGACACATGTCGCATGAGATAATTTTTTGCATATTTTTTAAAAAGAGTGATGCTGGTCACTATTCACTTTCCCATTTAATAGATGTACGCAAGCGGGGCGTTTAAAAAAATAAATATCCTTTTGTGGTCCATAAAAGAAAGAAGGGCATACAGCATTAGAACAACACCAGGGGGAGTCATTTGTGACTTAATTTTCATTTTAGGGTGAACTATCCCTTTAAATTCCATGTATATTATCCATGAATGTGATTGTTTCACATTTAAATGATGTTATTTGTGGAATCAGACCAGTTTGTCTTTGAGTGTCTAGACCAGCTATTTTTAGGATCCATGAATGCAGTGGAACTATTAGAAAATTCAAGACAGCTCCAATTTGCCCTTGTCAGTTAGCATAGCCGAAGTATAACAACGTCATATCAATTTCTATCGCCAAGGGCGAACTGCAAAAGAGTAAAATGGTTTTGGAGTGGTTGTCAATCAAAGTATATGAGCTTCATGTTGAAACTTAATTGAAAAATTCAGCTCATGATATTTATATAGGGTGTCATTGCCAAAGGGTATTTGCAGTATCTTAAAGAAGCCAACAAATTAAAAACATTGTTTAGGTATTCATTGTTGCATAGTTCCTCAATTAAGAAAAATAGTATCCATAATGCTTTCCACAGCTCAAGTGTATTTGCTATTTAACAGGATGTCAAAAACATGTTTTCCAACCTGAGAGTAAATAGCTGGACTATACTCTGGTCAAACATTATATCCTCTTTCTCATGGTCATATGATGTCCATACATATGGGTTTCTGGACACTCTGACCAAATCAACCATTGTACATTTACACAGGAAAGTGGCCATGTTGATGTTTAATGACCATGCTTAGTGCTTTAGAAACTGAGAGACAGTGAGAGCTTGAGATCGGGGCAACAGCATGTGCACTAAAGCCGGCTCCAGATGGAAGGCTAACATTGGTTGACTTGTGCTTTGCACTAAACAGGCAGTCACCAGCAGGCATTAGACGGCTACTCACAGTGATTCACCACAGCACACTTCATCTGAATATATTATCAGCTGATTATTTCATCACTGCTCAATAAACAGATTGGGTTACAGTATATTTGGCCTAAAGATGATTAATCACACTGACTAATAAGTCCCTATTGTTCAGGAGTTACATTGCATACACAGAGGAATTGTTAAAATTTTACAATTTAAAAACCCTTCATAAAATTGTACAGTATATTATCAGTCCCTCCAGAAAAACGCGATTATGCGATCGCGTGATTTAACGCATAATCAGCCAAAGTCCGCATATTCATGCGGGGGCCGCATTTTTTCAAATACGCCACACTTTCGCCGCATAAATTGCCTATTTCCGCGTGCAAAATATGCGGGTCTATCATGATTTCATAATCTCCGCATTTTCGTTGCAAAAAAAGTCATATATATTAGGAGAAAGTTGAAAAATTTTCGTTTACTTCACACAAGAGCCGCCATTTCCGCCTATTGCCATGGGAACGTTTTGAAGTGACGTGATTACCCGACGTGAACGTCATCGAAAAGCTTCAAACCCCGTGGAGAAACCATAGATACCGGTGAAACCATGATGAAGCACAAACTCCCATTGGCCAACAAAAATAACAGCAAAAGAGCAAAGCAGTTTCCCTGTGTGCTGACTGATTTCAAAACACAGCATCATGAAGCTTTGAAGCGTTATGAATCAATGAGTCGATTCAGCGGGTTGGCCAAAGTCACGTATTTCAGCAGTTTGACACGCGATCCGAATCATGAATCGACTCGATGATTCATAGCATCATGATGCTGTGTTTTGAAATCAGTCATCACTATATAAGTCGTTATTTAGTTTTTTTTGCACACAATAACTATTATCGTCGCTTCATAAAGTTATTGTAGAACCACTGTAGTGAGATGGACTTTGTAACGACGTCTTTAGTAGGCTACCTTTTATGGGTCTTGAGAGTGTACATTGTGCCAATGGAGGCCTTTCTGAGCCATCGGAATTCAACTAAAATATCTTAATTTGTGTCCAACAACATAAAGGGAAGTCATTAATGACAGAATTTTCATTTTTAGGTGAACTAACCCTTTAAGAGATTGCACTTTGTGCATTGGAAGCACTCAAAATGTCTGTTTTGTATAGCGACATCTGTAAAACAGGAAGTTATTTATTAATTTTTTCAGAAGTTGTAGCATATTCCTTTTGTAAAGCTACAGAACTTGACTAAATGTTTTGTAAATTTGAGCTATTATTAAGGTCTTCAATAAAACAAGATGAGAACTTAAATATTCCAGCACTTTCTGTGATGTAGTGCTTTTTTTCTCTTTCTCATCAAACCGCAGTTTTTGCAAGTTCCCGCAATTTTATCGCATAAAATTGCATAAATATCCCGCATTTTTCATCGCATTTTTTAAGAAAACGTGCCGCATAATCAAGGATTTTTGCCCGCAACAATCACAAAAAAAAGCCGCATTTTTCTGGAAGGACTGGTATATGAAACTTGTCGGTTTGCATCTGCTTTGAATGCCGAACCATTCCAGTTATTTTCCACTTGAGCTTGGTTGAGCACGGCGCAATTACAAACCGTTCTCGGTCCAGAATACTGAACCGTGAACCGTGCTGGTAGAATGTGCATAGTGACGTTGCCACTCAGGATTGGCTGCCAGTTTCTCTGTAGCTAGCTATCCATTGACTGACTGAATTTTCCGCCTTTCCGTGTTTTCACTGTTATATGATAGGGAGTGGTGTTACACATCTTTTGAAAGAATACAGAATCTCTGCATCAAAAGATGTGAAAAATAATCAGAAACTGATAACTTACTGTATGTAAGCAGATGCATATGTAAAATAACGCAATCATCAACATTAAACAGCATATAAATCAAAACTGCCTAACATTAGGCTTCTGAATGAAATGTTGACCCGCTATGGCTCGCTAGGACGAGCTATAGGACTGTGTAAGCTTTGGGGGTGTTGATGGATTCGATCTACTCCATATACTGTATGTTGCTTTTTATATAAGCATATATATACACTCACCTAAAGGATTATTAGGAACACCATACTGTGTTTGACCCCCTTTCGCCTTCAGAACTGCCTTAATTCTACGTGGCATTGATTCAACAAGGGGCTGAAAGCATTCTTTAGAAATGTTGGCCCATATTGATAGGATAGCATCTTGCAGTTGATGGAGATTTGTGGGATGCACATCCAAGGCACGAAGCTCCCGTTCCACCACATCCCAAAGATGCTCTATTGGGTTGAGATCTGCTGACTGTGGGGGCCATTTTAGTACAGTGAACTCATTGTCATGTTCAAGAAACCAATTTGAAATTATTCGAGCTTTGTGACATGGTGCATTATCAAATTGGAAGTAGCCGTCAGTGGATGGGTACATGGTGGTCATAAAGGGATGGACATGGTCAGAAACAATGCTCAGGTAGGCCGTGGCATTTAAACGATGCCCAATTGGCACTAAGGGGCCTAAAGTGTGCCAAGAAAACATCCCCCACACCATTAGACCACCACCACCAGCCTGCACAGTGGTGACAAGGCATGATGGATCCATGTTCTCATTCTGTTTACACCAAATTCTGACTCTACCATCTGAATGTCTCAACAGAAATCGAGACTCATCAGACCAGGCAACATTTTTCCAGTCTTCAACTGTCCAATTTTGGTGAGCTTGTGCAAATTGTAGCCTCTTTTTCCTATTTGTAGTGGAGATGAGTGGTACCCGGTGGGGTCTTCTGCTGTTGTAGCCCATCCGGCTCAAGGTTGTGCGTATTATGGCTTCACAAATGCTTTGCTGCATACCTCGTTTGCACAAGTGGTTATTTCAGTCAAAGTTGCTCTTCTATCAGCTTGAATCAGTCGGCCCATTCTCCTCTGACCTCTAGCATCAACAAGGCATTTTCGCCCACAGGACTGCCGCATACTGGATGTTTTTCCCTTTTCACACCATTGTTTGTAAATCCTAGAAATGGTTGAAATAACGGCCCGTCTGGCACCAACAACCATGCCACGGTCAAAATTGCTTAAATCACCTTTCTTTCCCATTCTGACATTCAGTTTGTAGTTCAGGAGATTGTCTTGACCAGGACCACACCCCTAAATGCATTGAAGCAACTGCCATGTGATTGGTTGATTAGATAATTGCATTAATGAGAAATTGAACAGGTGTTCCTAATAATCTTTTAGGTGAGTATATATATGAATACCTGAACATATATGAATATATCAAAAGAAAGAACAGACTCTCATAAAAAAGTAACATATATATATATATATATATATATATATACATATATATATATATATATATATATATATATATATTGTGACGGGGTGAAGAAGCACACGACACAAGGTTGCAGGTGAGTTCCCCGAAGGGTGGGTTTTATAAAGTGTCAGAGTGAAAGTGGGCCGTTTGGCGTGTAGTCTGTGGGTGCTCGGCGTCTCGTCCTTCGTTCTCCCAGTGCGGTGCAGTGCAGTGTGGATCCGTGCTCTTCTCCCGTGAGTGGGCTGGCGGTCACACGCTGCTGTCTGTGGGGAATAGCAGAAGTAAGGTTAGCCGAGTCTTCTGGAGACATCTCTCCCCTCTCTGCTTGTCTCTGAGTCTCATATAGCGGGTGGTTGATGACCAGCAGCTGTGACCGCTCAGCCCGTGATGAGCGGGTGCAGGTGTGTCTGGTCCGTTTCCAGGGCGACGCTGATAGAGGCTCGGGACGTTTGTCACCCCCCCCCCCAAGCGTTGACCTGTTCCGGCGGAGACGTGGGGAAGCTGGGGGTGGGTGGGGAGTGGACCCTGACAGACCCGCGAAAGCTGCCCACATCCTGGAGAGGCAGTCGGCGTTGGCCGTCCCTGCTCGGTGTTGGACGGTGAAGCTGAAGTCCTGGAGAGCGAGGAACCATCGAGTCACCCTGGCATTCGTATCCTTCGCTCGGGCCATCCACTGTAAAGGCTCGTTGTGGGTTACCAGGGTGAAGTGACATCCGAGGAGGTAGTAGCGCAGCTCCAGGACTGCCCACTTGACGGCTAACGCCTCCTTCTCAACGGTCGCGTACCGTTGTTCGGCGGGGGTCAGCTTTCGACTGATGTAGATCACCAGGTGTTCCTCACCGTTCAGGACCTGGGACAGAACGGCTCCCAACCCGGTGTCGGATGCGTCCGTCTGTAGCAGGAAGGGGCGGTTGAAGTCGGGAGCCCGGAGCATGGGCTCTGCCGTGAGGGCCGTCTTTATCCGCTGGAACTCTGTTTCTGTCTCCGTCGACCACGGAACCTTCTCCGGTTGCCCCTTCCTGGTCAGGTCTGTCAGGGGAGAGGCTAAGGAGGAGAAGTTAGGGATAAGACACCGGTAGTACCCCGCCAACCCCAAGAATGCTCGTACCTGAGTTTTGGAGGTGGGACGCGGCACGGAGCGGATCGCGGTCACTTTCTTCTCCTATGGCCGGATCAGGCATCGTCCCACCTGGTAGCCCAGGTATTTTACTTCGGCTAGGGCTAGATGACAATTGCGGGGGTTGGCGGTCAATCCAGCCTGGCGGAGCTCCGACAGCACCTTCCGCAGCCGGTCCAGATGGTCCTCCCAGGTCTCCAAGTGGATGACGATGTCGTCCAGATACGCGGCTGCGTAGGTTTGGTGCGGCTGCAGGAGGATGTCCATCATCCGCTGGAACGTGGCTGGGGCCCCGTGCAGGCCAGTGGCCACCTGGGGTGGAGAAGGCGGTCTTGGACTTGGCATTTTCCGTCAGGGGCACCTGCCAGTAACCTTTCGTCAGGTCCAGGGTCGAGATGTACCGGGCCCTTCCCAAGCGATCCAGGAGTTCGTCGACTCGGGGCATGGGGTAACATCAAACTCGGAGACCTCGTTCAACCGGCGGAAGTCGTTGCAGAAGCAGAAGGTGCCGTCGGGCTTGGGGACCATGACGATGGGGCTGGACCATGGGCTGCGAGATAGTTCGATGACCCCCAACTTCAACATCTCCTCCACCTCTTCCTCGATGGCGTGTCGCCGAGCCTCCGGAACCCGGTAGGGCCGCTGCCGTACGACGACCCCCATGGGTGTGCGGACGTCGTGCTCCAGAACGTGAGTCCGCCCGGGTCGAGGAGAGAACACCGCAGAAAACTGACTGACCAGGTGCTGTAGCTCGGACTTTTGGGTGGCGGAGAGCTGAGGGTCCATGTCGACCACCACAGGAGCCCCGGCAGCGAGGGCGGAGAGCTGGGGTCCTGTCCTGACCCACCCCTTTAGGAGGTTCACATGGTATAACTGGTCTTCCTTTCTCTTCCCCGGCTGGCGCACGCGGTAGGTAACAGGGCCGACCTTCTCTGTGACGGTGAACGGCCCCTGCCAGGTGGCCGTGGGCACCAGGACCAGGACGTGGTCACCCCGCCGGAACTCTCGGGCTGGGCCGCCCTGGGGAACCTCCCGGAAGAGCACGTAAGGCAGCATCTGGTCCCAGTCGCGCGTGCCCTCAGCCTCCACCCGGCGCAGCATCCGTTTCAGCGTCTGGTTGAACCGCTCCACGAGGCCGTCGGTATGCCAACCCGACTACTGAGCAGGAACAGCTCTTGAGCGATGACCTTGCGGAGAGGGACGGCTTCTGGGTAGCGGGTGGCATAGTCGACAATGACCAGAATGTGCTCATGGCCCCGGGCGGACTTTGGAAGCGGCCCTACCAGATCCATTCCTATCCGCTCGAAGGGTACCTCCATGATGGGCAGCGGAATCAGCGGACTGGGGGGAGAACGATGGGGCGATGTCCGCTGGCAGGTGGGGCAGGCCTGGCAGAACCTCTTGACCTCGGCCTCCAGGCCGGGCCAGTGAAACCAGTCCCGAAGACGCTGTACCGTATTCTGGGGACCCAGGTGGCCTGCCATCGGATGGGCATGGGCTATCTCCAGCAGGCCTTGGTCTTGGAGCGGGGGACGACCAGCAAAAGTGGGTATCATAAACATCAACCATGCCTGTTGACAGTTCTGTTCTGTGGGAAGGGTATGAAAAGTGCTCACATCCCCTGCACAGCCTGGAACATAACGTTTATATCCATGATCTGCCATTTTCACTATTGTCCTTTCTTGCTTCTTCACAATACCATAGGCCGTAAAAAAATATGGACGCCGTGACTTCATTTGCTTCCACTGAAGTAACTGAAGCCACTGGAGGTCCGAATATGGCGCTGACATCTTATGCAGATTTGGGACCAAGTCTGCGCAGCAGAAATCCCGGGACTGGAATCTGCGCGGTAGAGAGCAGGAAGTCGAGGTGCGACATCAAAAGCCTGCCCACACTCTCACAGATGCAGAACAATTCATTATGTTGGTGTGAAATAAACAGTATGTAGAAATTAAAGCTAAAGCTCCAATCTCCTCCCAAAAATCCAGAAAAAAGTCAGTTAGTGCCTCAGTGACAACTTCACTCAGAGAAGCCGTCAATCTCAGCTCTCATTCATGACGTCACACCCCTGTTTTTATAACATCAAATAACTAACTAAAACTAAACTTAAAAAAAAAACAACACTTGAAATGAAATCATCGTGATAAAAACTGCCTACAATGACAGAAACCAACTTTTGATTTTTAGTTGAAGTGTAATTTGATTGTTTAGTTTGTCTCGCGTCCATTAGAAAACACGGAGGGGCGGGGGTTAGGACCTATACTAGGACCAACCACCTGGGGGCGATCGAGGCGCGGAGGCTTCAGTTTGTGAGAGGAGTGCTACAGACTTGCACAATACCCAATACAATGCACAATCTGATGATTCGGCTGTGTAAGTCCACATTCTGCCTGGCCTTGAACATGGGCTGGTATATGCAAATTTTGGGGGCGTAAATATTAATGATCCCGACTGTTACGTCACAATCAGCGTTGTGTTGGGATTTGTGGTCTTTTGATTTACATATGAAGGAGGAAACAATAGTGTTTGAGGCTCATGGTATGTCAGTTTCATGTACAGAACTCTTATTATGTAATTATGCCCAGGTAAATACAGTTTTCCATTATATGGCACCTTTAAGGCTAATAATTAATTGGTTAATTGATAAATTTAAATGACGATCGATCATTTGTGTAAATTGACATCCCTAGTACTAATGTTGTCAAACTAAACATTTATAATATTACTGCCGTACTCACAGTAAGGTACTCAAGTAATTAATCACACGTCACAGCAGACAGTTGTCACCAATGATACATCATGGAAAGCAGCCATTCGCTGAACAAAATCTCCTTGAAAATGAATCACCATTGTGCAACAAAACCACACATTTATTTTGTCAGAGAGCTTTTCTGCCAAATGAATGTGACGCAGCTATGATGTTCAATATTCTGCCTGTAGGAGCCAAAACAGATGCTGCAAGACATGTGAGGTGAACTTGACGTTTGGTTAGACCACGTTTTTTGAGACAATTCGATCTTTAAATATGTTTGCAATTTTCTTTACATTCCTTAGATAAAGTTGTAATTGCATTTGATTATATTTAGTATTTATTTAGTATTCAATTTTTTATTTATAAATGTAAAACATTTTCATGATAACTTTATTTTGTTTAAATGTTTGCATACCCTTAGTTCTTAATACTGTGTGTTGTTTTCATGTTTGCAGCCATTCATGAAAGTTGTTCTTGATAAAAATCTTCCAGGTCCTTTAAGTTCTTTGGTTTCCCAGCATTCTCTGCACATTGAGTTCTGCTTCACAGTGGCTATATGCAACCGGAAAATTTGGGTAAATTCAGTTATTATTTTGTTATGTAGGACATGTATAATACATACTGCCAAAAGTTTTGGGACGCCTGCCTTTACATGCACATGAACTTTAATGACATCCCATTCTTAATCTGTAGGGTTTCTGTAGGGAATCTGACGTCTTTCCGCGGCTGAAACAACATTCCTTATGAAGTTCATTCATGTTTATTTGATACTATAAATAAACTAGAAGGAAGAGATGATCGGTTCACAAGCAGCTTTAACTGAGGTGCTACAGCGATCTGTCACCACACATTAAAGAGCCATAAAACAGTATTTATTGTTTACATATCTTTTTTTTTTTTTAAATGACCAAATTTTAGAGTTGAGACTTTTTTTTCATATTAAAAGTAACCTGCTCTGTCCTGTCTGTCAGTGCGTTGTCAGTGTCCTCTTTGCTCTGTGATGTGTTTTTCACTGTGTGAGAACATGATGTGTGGTGTGTGAGCCCGGCTTGTCGGACATAGCAACAGTAACTAAAGGGTCTTTGCGAACGGTCAATTGCTTCCACTTTGTTATAATACCACTAACAGTCGACCTTGGAATATTTAATAGTGAGGAAATTTCACGAATGGACTTAATGCACAGGTGGCAGCCTCTCACGGTACCACGCTTGAATTCACTGAGCTCCTTAGAGCGACCCATTCCTTCACAAATGTTTGTAGAATCATTCTTGCAAAGGTGCTTGATTTTAGACATCTGTGGCCATGGAAGTGATTGGAACACCTGAATTCAATGATTTGGAGGGGTGTCCCAATACTTTTGGCAATATAGTGTATGTGTTATGCAGTTGACAATTTTTTTAAAAATGCATCTTATAGATTCTGCAAGCATTATGTAAACTTATATTGTAGAATGGTGTAAGTTAATGCATTTGACGGTCAAGCCATGAAAAATCCCTTTCATTATTTCAGTCATTTTAGCCCCTAATTAAATAGTCATTAGGAGTTACAGCTCATTTATGATTACCCTGAGGAGGAATAACAGAGAGTTTTCGAAGGGGCACACTTTGCTGCGTCCAGGCTATATTTAAAGAAAACAGCAATAACTAAGCCAATGATTTCCTTTTTTCCAGTTTAGTGCACACTGAAACAAACTAAAATATATCAACACGAATCTCATCTTTGCTTTAGTTCATCTGACAATTTTGATTTGCATTTAATAATGCTGTGACTGTAAGAAAACACTTTGCCAAGCTGTGCGATGCTGTAATTATGACAGTAAATGAGCAATTATATTTTTTTATGTTTCCCCATAATCCAGTGTGAAAGGATGCGGAAAACACTGGGGTTTGGAACATTGCGAAGATAAGTAGCTTATCTCTCTTTCTGCAGGTGTTTGAGACTGCGATCCAATCAGGGAATTTCAGAAAGAATTAATTGACTCTTGAACTTGTGTAGATCCAGTATGTTTGTGAAAAAATAAAAGGCATTTATTCTTTTTTGGATTCACTATGCCAAACTTTTGGCAGGTGTGTAGCATGTAGAATGTAACTCTGCTCTTCTGAGAGAGGTATTTGCAAAAAGAATTGACCTATATACATTTGCTTATTTTTTGACATGATTATCTAAATAATTCAATCATTGTATAGTTGGTATGTGACTATATTCTGAATTAAATGGTATTTACTAATGAATACAGTTCAGTATACACTTGCCAGGGTTATTTTTGATCTGTTTAAAGGGTTACTTCAGCGATTTAGCATTAAGCTTTGTATCATTAGAGACCCGGTAGTATATTCAAATTATTGTACTTTCCCCCCTCATGTCCCCCTGAGATGAGAGAATTAAGCATTTTATTTCTGGAAAAAATCCTCAGATGACGCAAATATCGTCATTTTGCATCATCGGAGGATTTTTTGGACAGAGGCTAGAGACTACAGCCTGTAGAAGGAGCTGTTCCGCATGTTTTCAACCCGCCCACAGGGGAGGGATCTCACTCACAGAATGTAAATGTGCACGGCCGCTCGGCTTGGGCATTAATAACGGAATGGTGCGGAGCAAAGTGATTGTTTCAACTTTTCAATGAATTCCTATGAAAGTTAAGCTTCCATAGGCATGATCTGAAAACGTACCAGACTGGACATGCGCCGTGAATGACTGCCGCGCTTACCTCAGCTCTGCTCAGTTCTTCGCTCTCGTGATGAATGAAATCTGACTCCTGCTGCGTTTGTTCGGCTCATTCACACTTTATTGAAAAGACACGTTCAGTTTTTAATTTTAGCGTCTGTTCTCTGACTGAACGAAATTATTGTATTACTATGAAAATCAAAATGACGGTGGGGGCGGTGTCATGGTGGGCAAGTGATAACCAGTAGCCGTGGCTTGGGAGTGGCCTCGTTGGGCAGCGAAGCAAGTGCATTCTGGGAGTTGTTGTCTTTCATCCACATGAGACAAAAATAAATGTTCTGTCTTTTCTCAGTCTAGAAGGCACCAAATTCAAAAATAATTTCACATTTCTACTACATAAATGACCCAGTTTAAATACACATTCATCTTCCCAGCACTGAAGTACCCCTTTAATGTCGAGTTGGTTTAGCAGTTTTCTCTCCCTGTTTCCTTTGTTCCCGCTTCTAGTCTTCGAGGTTACTCATTGTGTAATTAGCCATGTCAACTGTGTCTTGTTTCGTTGATCAGTTCACTGTGTATTCAAGCCCTGTGTTTGGTTCAGTTGTCCATTATATTGCGCTAAGCTTGGTTGTTCTGTTCCTGCCTGAGAGTTTGTTCCTGGGTGTTTCTGTTTTTGTTTCCTTTTGAGTTCTTGTTAATACATTTAAACTGCATTTAGATCCTCTTTTTTCTTATATATATATATGTATATGTATATATATATGTATGTGTGTGTATATGTATATGTGTGTGAGTGTAGAGGTATATTTTTTATACATAAAACATAAAATATATCATTTATTAAAATAAAAAAAAAAAAAACATTTTAATGATCACAAATATATCATAAAGGCTTTTCACACTTTAAATAATTAACCCTGGGTCATTCTAAACCCATGGGTTAACAGTTAATCCTGAGTATTCATAAACTGCCATTTCACACTGCACATTCCTAAAGTCCTTATTTGCATATTTGCTGTGTCAGTGGACAAACGCTAGACTGGGTAAACCCAGCCTGATCTGCCGGCGATTTGATTTTGCCCTGCAACTCAGTCTGGAAACCTGTACATTCATTTCTACTGCTTCTGTTACACTTTTGCGGGAACCAATCACAGACTGGCTTGGGTTTAACACGATGATGGATAGAGAAGCGATGGGTCGTTGCC
The DNA here is from genome assembly GCF_949357685.1 of Gobio gobio. Taxonomy (NCBI): domain Eukaryota; kingdom Metazoa; phylum Chordata; class Actinopteri; order Cypriniformes; family Gobionidae; genus Gobio; species Gobio gobio. The sequence continues at coordinate 32,235,525 of NC_137106.1, read as the reverse complement.
CGTTGATCACACCTCTTGTGGTCTGATTGGTTGAAGGACTATCCAATTGCATACAGAATCATTTGAATTATGTCCGTTGATCACGCCTCTTGTGGTCTGATTGGTTGAAGGACTATCCAATTGCATACAGAGCAGTGGCGGCTGGTGATAATTATTTCTGGGTGTGTGTGTGTGTGGGGGGGGGGGGCAGTATCAAGATGCATGTTGACTAAATTCAACGAATTAAAGAGAAAACAGTGTCTTCACTTTTATCTTTTTACACATTCATTTCCCACATATAATTGAATGAGGAAAGGAAAAACAAAAGAATAAAAAAGCATGTTGACTACTTGAACATACATTTTGCTCTCCTTTCTTTATGGCCAGCAAATTTCTCAATGACTCTCTGATTAAAGTCAGTCATCTCAGTAGTGTCATGACGTTTGCATAGTTCAGTCAGATATTTGAGGCCTCTTACCCCCGTTGTTGTCCACAAAACTTCAGTACCGACACTTTGAGATAAAAGACAGGGAAAGCAATAAAGGGCATTGCTAACAACACATCCAGCCAGCCACCTACGTTTCTCATAACAAGCGTGGGAAGCTCCGAGTGCAGCTGCGTCCTGTCACTGGCCTGCTGCTGGATTTGTAAATCGCGTTGGTCTGGTTCAGGATCCTTTATCATTTTTTTTCTTCCAACGAACGCCTTGTGAAAGAATTTGGTTTAACTGCTGCCATCTCTACGAAAATGATCATCCTAATAAGGTTTTGGCAGAGTCGGAGTGACTGTCGCCCGCGCACTTTCGCTTTAGTGGCCAAGAGTGTAAAGTTGAATGACAGGTGACAAGAACCAATCAGATTGGATAAAATAACACGCATCCAATTCTGATTCGCCAGGGACGCAACGACCTGCGTCCGGTGGAGGATCTTTAAGAACCAATTAGAGACCAGCTTCAGGTCACATGCTGCCCATATATTTTTAGACTCAGATAGACGTCCATTTGTCCGGCGTCCCTCACGCATGAAACCGCATGAAACATATTGAAGAACATATAAAATTGTTAACCCATCAAAGCCAGTTTTTATTCAATGCTGAGGCTCTTAATAACAGCCAGCACATTGTATGAGTAAACTATTTTATTTTTATTTCACTTTTATATCAGTTTTGTGTACATGTATATTTCTGGAATTTTGATGGGGGCGGCGCCCCAGCGCCCTCTATTGACCAGCCGCCACTGATACAGAGTCATTTGAATTATGCCCATTGATCACGACTCTTGTGGTCTGATTGGTTGAAAGACTATCCAATTGCGTACAATTGCGTGAGTCATTTAATTTATGCTCTGTCACCTCTCAGAGACCAAACACAAACTTTTGAAAATATAAAGGAAGAAACAATCATTGGTCCGATTGATTGAGCAAAAGCATAACTGGAAAGAATCATTAAAAATCATTAAATTTATTATAAATTATAAGATTATAAATTTAATTAGGATATATACAATTATATTGAAGCGGCAGTAGATTTCAGAATCACCTTTCAATGCTATTCCATAAGATTTTTCTTAGATGCATTTTCATAATGTTCTTGGCTGTTTAAATGGGTGGTAAACCACGATTTCACTATTCTAACTTTAGCTAGCGTGTAATGTTGCTGTTTGAGCATAAACAACATCTGCAAAGTTACAACGTTCAAAGTTTAAAGCAAAGGGAGATATTTGCTTTTAAAGAAATCAGTTTCTAAGAACTACAGCAAACGGCCAGTAGGCGACTACACACATTCCTCCAGGGTTGGTGACATCAACAGGCTCAATATTTACATAAACCCCTCCTCCGAGAATATTAAATAAGGGGGGGTGAGGCCATTTTGTATCGCGGCGCTGTTGTGGTATAAGTTAGTTAGGCTGGAGTGTTGTTGCCGCGATGCCGAGGAAACGCTGTTATTTCCATCCGGATTGCAGGTCTGGGGTACTTGCTCTGCTAAGCCTTCCTTTAACATACAGCATGTTATATGCACGTGTGTTTGAGTCAGCGGGGAATCAGGCGCGCAGGGCTCTCTGCAGCACATCTAACAGAGGAAAACATCCACCGTCTTCGCGCGTTCAATGCTGGATTTGCACAACGTCAGCTGCGTGAAAAAAACACTGCCGGTGCGTGGATGCACGACGCGCGCGCTGCACATTTCACGGAGGACAACACAAACTTCGCGAGTTCAATGCCAGATTTGCACAACGTCAGCTGCGTGAAAAAAACACTGCCGGTGCGTGGATGCACGACGCGCGCACTGCACATTTCACGGAGGACAACACAAACTTCCACAAACTTCGCGAGTTCAATACAGGATATGCACAACGGCTTGTCCTGAAAGCTGGATTTACAAACAGAAGCTGTTCACGGGCCACAACCTGTAAGTCTGATTTATATTTCATCTATGTGTTTTCCTGTAATAGGTTGTAGCAAGGAAGTAAACAGATGACAGCGCTGTTCTGCAAACCAGTCTGTTAAATGCTCATTCATACTTAACGTTATCCGACGAACACCTATCGTTACAAACACTAACGTTAAAATCTCAACAGCGAACTTGGCATTAGTGTAAATTATTCTTTGATTAGAGCTTTTATGTATTGTTTATCTTCAGGCATGCTAAACATGGTTCTGTGTGTGATTTGGCTAACTTACTAGTAAAGCCAGTGCTTAGTGTTCGTTTTGGGTTAATAGTTCTTGCGACAGATATTTGGCTATAATCGTTCTAAAAATACAAAAGTTAAAGTGCCATTCAGTAGCGATCATTATAGATCCGCAGTCTTTACTCTTGAGGACTGAACAGGTTCTGCTTGATCATCTTCACTCAAATGTTCTGGGTCTGATTCGGGCTCAGATGGTTTTATTGACGCCGTTGTTAAAGCACAGCCTCCAGGTAAGGGGCGTGACGTTTCCGACAACCGTACACTGCGGTTAGCGAATCACAACACACTGGGCCAGCTAACCAATCAGAGCCCACTGCGTATTTTTGAGGGACTGGCTTCAGACAACCCGGAAAGCATCAGACCGTTTTACAAGGAGGGACAGAGCAGTGTAGAATAAAGGTCAAATATATGAAAAATAAGGCAATTTTTTTTAAAACGAAGCATGAACACATGTTACAGTGCACCCCACAAACACAGTCAAGCCTTCAAAAGAATGTGTTTTACCACCCCTTTAACAATACTCAAAAGCTTCAGTGTTTCACAAACCTGTCATGTATACCATAATCATTAGAGGACAAAAGAGCAGGATAAATTGTGATAGGTAAACGGTGCGTATTATTTTTTACTATAATAAATCGTAATCATTATACGTAGGGAAGAAATATAATCAGCTTTCTTTTAGAACCTTTTTAGACATTTACAGAGCAATATATAATATGAAAATCCCAAAAGAGTTATTTATTTATTTTTAACTGTGAAGGACCAGGAACTGTGTGCGTGTTTTATGCTGCTAGGCCAACTGTGAAATTTTCTCTGTACATTCTTGATAAGTCCACTTTAAGAGGCCTGTCTTTCTCATTTAAGGTGATACAAGGAAATCCTCCACGTCGGATATGAGGTCCTTGGGTGTTATCAAGCAAGAAAGCAGAGAGCAATTTGGGTGTAATTCCTAAAACAGCAATCTCTGTAAGTGCAACAGAGCGAGGAATTATGGAAGCATGGCTCGTCTGTATGCTTGGTGCGTGGACATTAAAAATGATTAAATAATTAACTGCTCAGAGACGACTCTTCAAAAAGAACCAATGAACATTAGAATCCTCAAATGGGACAATGATAAGAATGTTGGTAATTGCTTTTAAAGAATTTTCTATACGAGGCTTGTCGTAATGAAATTGCGTCATTTGGACAATGTCGCTATTCAAAAAAGCTATTTAGTCTTTCTGTGAAACTGAAGCTAACCTTTTGAACAGGAAGTTTCACCAGTGTCGGACTTCAGATTAAACCCAACATTACAGTTCGATTAAAAAAAAGCGCATTGATGCCACATCCGGCAAGGGCACAGTGAGGCTAGAAAGGATGACTCTGAGGAGCTGAAAGAGGCAGTGTTTCATTTTCAGTTGGACCATGCTGTAAGGAAAAGGGCAACCCTCTCAGCAGAATCCGCACTACAGATGCCATTCATTTAAGAGCTGCTCGAGTGTGTCATCTCATTCCAATAAAAAGCCCAAAGGTTACTGTCCCAGCCCCCTCCTGTCTCTCTAACACACTCCCCATCAATTTTTTCTTTTCACAACCACCCTCTGTCCATTAAGTTAATGGACCCATCGTGATGTAGCACACATTTCCAGTTCTCCGGTGTTGACAGATATTCTGTGTGACGACGGAAGTGTTTGATTGTGCATTTAAAGTGTACAACTCAGTACTTTCGCACTCACATACCCCTTTCAGTGCTCCACTTCTCCTAAAGTAAAGTTCTTAACAAGATAAGCCAGTAAAGAATAATGGAGGAAATCACAACAGGCTTAGATGGGGATTCCCTCCTTAACTAGAAAAAAGCCTTTTTGAACACGACTTCTTAATCAATTCGTTCCGCCGCTGATTCAGAATCTTAAAAGGAAAAGGCTTTTAAGGATCGTGACATAATTACTTTTTTTTTTTTTACTCACTTAAAATGCAGATGTTGGCCGCTAACAACGCTGTAGCATCGGAGGTGGAAGAAATCTGTGGTTCATGTAGGAATGAATTTAGATGAGAGGAAAGGTCCATTAGACTTGGGCTTAATTGATAATTACTCTGTGTATACGTAAATACATCTCACGGGCCAGCGTGGCTATAATTTATCTGCCTTTCCATAATGCCTCCCAGAGGAACTATTCCAGGCAAGTTTTTGAAGAAAAAAAAGAGATAATGCAACCCTGGACATGGTTACTGGCAAAGTGCGTCTTGGCAAAATCAACATATGGATCAACATATTTAGTTGATTCTGGAACAGCATTCCTGTCAGAGAATTCAGCCCTAAACCTAACCCTATAAGTTATCCCTAAAATAAGAGGGAAATGATAGGTGAATAACACTTATGTAGAAGAACCTAACCCCGGTTGTAAGCCTATAAACTGTACTTGGTAAAATCACGTTCACCCTATGGACACACTGAAGCTCGAGATGCCATTGGCTAAAGTTCTTAAAAGAACAACGCAAATACAAAAAAATCTATATAAATATAATATAAATAAACAACAGAAAAATTAAATAAACAGTGCTTTTCAGGTAGATCTAATAGTAGTTAGATACAGATTCGATTAGGCACAGAAAATTTAAAAAGTTTTAGTCTTCACAAATTAAATACAGATTAATTTTTTCAGTCAAGAGCAGTGAGTAATTTTTTTTTTGTCTTTTGTTACCAAAACACATGAAGACATAATGCACAGATACCTTATACTGATGCTGTTACACATGCCACATTCGTTATCTTTCTTGACTGTTTACGTTCACTTAAAGGTGCACTATGTAACATTTGTTCAGTAAAATATCCAAAAACCACTAGGCCAGTGTTATATGTTGTTCAGTTTAGTACTTACAATATCCCAAATGTTTCCAACTATTTGTAAATCGTGAGAAATTGCTATTTTAACCAAGGAACCGGGACGTGTGAGGAATTCGCCTGTCGATTGCGTCATATCTGCGTTATCCTCTGTTTTGCAGAAACGCTTTACTATTACTAGGCTACATTGTGCAACAAGTGTCATAGCAGCCTCCGAGCGAACGCACAGAGTAACGTCACAACTTCATTTTCAACACACTCAGATGTATCTAATATGATAAACAGAGCTGCGTTATCTCATACTCATGGCCGGAAAAGCGCAAATGGCGCCGGCGACTGTGGCATAATAAAAGTCCCACCAGCGACTATGCCATAATAAAGGTCCCGCTGCTCGCGAGGCTTGTGTTGCGCTCTTCTTATTAACAATCGGTCCTGCTCTGCTTCATACTACAGTAACGATAATAATTACATCCATGAACATGATTTCTGCCTGAGTCCTATCCCAACTCTTTTCCACCTGCTGTGAGGTGAAGACCACGTCCCAAGATTCTGCGCTCAAAAGTGGCATCATCAAACTATGCCTTTGTTTTGAATGGGCGACCTCTAGTGGACGGAAAAGTTACATAATAACGATAAAGCCTAGTGATCCTTAAAGCACACTATTTCAATTCATCTCAATGAATTCACAGTGTATTTGATGCTCAGCTTTGCTGAGAGCGCTCAGTTTTTCTTGCACACTCAGGGAGCGAGTGAGAGAGTCTTATACAACACAGAATTGACGTGCTACATGTAAACAATATTCTTTGTTGTATTTTCCTGTAAAATAATGGCGTTCATTTCAAAATTAGTGTATTAAATGTAATTTCAGGAGGAGTACGCCCATCTAATCTTTCAATTAATACCAAGGTATAAAACCAGCAGCTTACCTCTTCCTGTTGTTAGTACTTGCAGCATCCCTCCTCCTCCCCAGCTCCTCCTTTTGTACAATTTTGCCTGTTATAGGGGGGCAATCGGAGCTCAGTTTTTGCAACTGTTTGCACCATGAGAATATGAATAAATACTGAATCTGTTTACATTACAAACTTGTCATTGATTTGAATTATTATTGTTTGTTTTGTGTGATGTTTTTCAGCACAGTTGCACTATATAAACATTACTTGCACTCTTACAGAAGAAAAGTATATCTGCAACTTTTCCATTTCTGAAAAGGCTGGTGTTTGGATTTTTACAGTTTTTTTTTATTTTATTCTTTTATGTAATTTGTTTATTATAGGAGCCTATTTGATGACAGGTACGTTTTACTTTAGACCATTGTTTGTTTTTCTGAGGCTCTCAAGAATGCATGCATCTCTCACTTGTAGCCAAAAAACACTGGGAATGGTTCTAAATTTATATCGTCATTGATATCGTTATAGCAATATATGCAATGATATATTTTTAAGTCCATATCGTCCATCCCTAGTACATACTACAAGATAATCAGGGAGATTTTGGGCCGATTTTTCCCCTTCCGACAATCCTAGGTTTAGTCCTGATTATTCTGATAGTTCTATTTTATCCTATTTTCCTGTTGTGTGAGGTGGGTTAAGAGTGACTGAATCTGCTCGGAAGAACGTAAGAACAGAAATTCTGTTGTGTGGGGAGAAGATTATCATGTGAAATGAAACAATACCCAATCAGAAAGCAAGCTGACTGAAGACTCACATCTAGCTGAGTCCATGTTCACACCATCTCCACTACTTCATCTAATTATTTTTCTTCCCCCCAGCCCCCAAAAGCAGTCCATACACTAGAAGCGGCATTTCTTTTTTTGCAGTTTGTTTTCTTTAAAGTAATGTTTGATACAATCGATTTTGCAATATTTCCTGTGTTCACAGAGGGATCATGTTGTTTGTGAATGGAATCTGTTAGTGATTGGTGTGCTCTCCTGATAAATTCAGTATTCGCGTGCTGTCAGGCTTGGCTTTCTGGACACACAAAAACTTCTCACACAGCGTGCAAGTACAGAATTTAGTTCTCTTTTGAGTCGTCTTGTGCTTGAACGTTTAAATTGGCAAGGCTTAAAAACATATGCAAATAATAACTTTCAAGATGATGCAGTGTTGTCGAGCCCTGCCTTTAGATTTAGTGTGTCAATTCTCTTTTTGTGGCATGTGAGCATCTCTGTTTCTCTCACGTTGAGTGTGCATGTGTGAGAAAGTAATAGAGGGTGCTCTCAGCCAAGCGACGGTGCAATGATGCAATGAAATCATATTTGTGCTAAACTTATATTTTGCCTCTAACTCAAGAGTGAAATCGTACAATTTACTAGCCATTGGCTAATTAAAGACATCTTTTAGTTGTGAAATCTGGTCACATATGCAAGTGATTTACTCACATTAGAGAGGGTTGTTATGAAACCAAAATAGCCATATTTACTTAATATTGAATACATAACGGGGGAAAATTGACCCAATTTTTTTTCATTTGACCCAATTAACCCCCCCCCCCCTTGTACTTTAAAAATTCATACAATTTGTTAGCCTCAGCGATGTAATTTACATATTTTAATCAAAGGTTCAGAGAAAATACTTTTGTATACCTACCCCAAGTCTTTGTAAAAATATGGATTTTTTAGATGGAATTTTGAAAAAAAATTTGCTCAAAGTTTTGTCAATTTATTAAGTACATTTTTTTTTTGCATTTTTTTTAATGTATGTATTTATTGTTTTTACAAATATTTTACATTTCCATATAAAAGTGTCAGTGAGTTTACTTACATTTTTTTTTCATATTTTTTATCTTTAATAATTTCTGTTGAACACAAAAGATGTACATATATATATATATATATATATATACATTGAGGAAAATAAGTATTTGAACACCCTGCTATGTTGCAAGTTCTCCCACTTAGAAATCATGGAGGGGTCTGAAATTGTCATCGTAGGTGCATGTCCACTGTGAGAGACATAATCTAAAAAAAAAAAAAATCCAGAAATCACAATGTATGATTTTTTTACAATTTATTTGTATGATACAGCTGCAAATAAGTATTTGAACACCTGATAAAATCAATGTTAATATTTGGTACAGTAGCCTTTGTTTGCAATTACAGAGGTCAAACGTTTCCTGTAGTTTTTCACCAGGTTTGCACACGATTTTGGCCCACTCCTCCACACAGATCTTCTCTAGATCAGTCAGGTTTCTGGCCTGTCGCTGAGAAACACAGAGTTTGAGCTCCCTCCAAAGATTCTCTATTGGGTTTAGATCTGGAGACTGGCTAGGCCACGCCAGAACCTTGATATGCTTCTTACAGAGCCACTCCTTGGTTATCCTGGCTGTGTGCTTCGGGTCATTGTCATGTTGGAAGACCCAGCCTTGACCCATCTTCAATGCTCTAACTGAGGGAAGGAGGTTGTTCCCCAAAATCTCGCAATACATGGCCCCGGTCATCCTCTCCATAATACAGTGCAGTCGCCCTGTCCCATGTGCAGAAACACCCCCAGAGCATGATGCTACCACCCCCATGCTTCACAGTAGGGATGGTGTTCTTCTTATGGTACTCATCATTCTTCTTCCTCCAAACACGTTTAGTGGAATTATGACCAAAAAGTTCTATTTTGGTCTCATCTGACCACATGACTTTCTCCCATGACTCCTCTGGATCATCCATATGGTCATTGGCAAACTTAAGACGGGCCTGGACATGTGCTGGTTTAAGCAGGGGAACCTTCCATGCCATGCATGATTTCAAACCATGACGTCTTAGTGTATTACCAACAGTAACCTTGGAAACGGTGGTCCCAGCTCTTTTCAGGTCATTGACCTGCTCCTCCCGTGTAGTTCTGGGCTGATTTCTCACCTTTCTTAGGATCATTGAGACCCCACGAGGTGAGATCTTGCATGGAGCCCCAGTCCGAGGGAGATTTTGTCAATTTTGTCTCTAGTGTCTTTGGACAGCTCTTCGGTCTTGGCCATGTTAGTAGTTGGATTCTTACTGATTGTATGGGTTGGACAGGTGTCTTTATGCAGCTAACGACCTCAAACAGGTGCATCTAATTTAGGATAATAAATGGAGTGGAGGTGGACATTTTAAAGGCAAACTAACAGGTCTTTGAAGGTCAGAATTCTAGCTGATAGACAGGTGTTCAAATACTTATTTGCAGCTGTATCATACAAATAAATAGTTAAAAAATCATACATTGTGATTTCTGGATTTTGTTTTTAGATTATGTCTCTCACAGTGGACATGCACCTATTAGGGATGGGCGATATCTTATCGTTTGCGATATACCGGTAAAAATTCTCCCCACGATAAGAATTTGTCTTCCCGCGATAATAACGATAAAGCCTAGTTGATAGCGCGACCCATCCGCACCGTGCCACCGCTGGCCGTCTCTTGATGCCCTAAGCGTTATTACTTTTTGATGGCCGCGGTGGCTGCGTTCGTCAATTTGTATAGCTGAACGGGGGTTGGAGAGAGAATTTACTTGTGGTGCCCCCCGCAGCACTCGGTGCCCTAAGCGCCGCGCAATGGGAGCGGCGGCACTGAATCCGCATCTCACGTGCAGAGCGAAAACAACTAGAAGCTGCGGAAGAGTTCATAGCTAAACGAGGGGCACCTGAGGGTAATCTGAACCTGTACATACAGATGTATTTTCACTCGCTGAGCACTTGGACTGAGCGCTTAAGAGATTCGCTCTGTCTCAATCGATCGGTAAAGCATACTATTTCAGTTCATCTCAATGAATGCGCAGTGTATTTGACGCACAATCACATTAAACAGTGTGAGGCGCGCGACTGAGAGCGCTCAGTGTTTCACACACACTCAAAGAGAGAGCGAGAGAGTCTCATATACCACACAGAATTGACGTGCTACATGTAAACAATATCCTTTGTTGTAGTTTCCTGTAAAATAATGGCGTTTATTTGGAATTATTCAGCCTTTCATGAACAGGAAGAAACGAATGCACAGACGGGAATCTCATTGGCTGGCGTGCACCTATTACGGTGCCTGTTTTGATTTCAGTAAATCAGTTAGAATGAGCGCTGACAACGTGATTAATATTCATGAACCCAGAAGCTCATTATTCCTTAGTGCAGTTTATTTTTATTAGTAGAAGAATTCGTGGTATTATCTTATCAACTCAAATTACTGAAGTTCTATCATTAAATCATTATTAAATCATAACTTTTTTGTACCTGAAGACATTTTTGGGATTATTACTTTTGCTGTTTCTGCTATTTTTACCACTGCACCATGAGTGTATGAATAAATACAGAATCAGTTTACATGTAAAACTTGTCATTGATTTGAATTATTATTGTTTGTATTGTGTGATGTTTTTCAGCACAGTTGCACTATTTAAACATTACCTGCACTTTTACAGAAGACAATTATATCTGCAACTTGTCCATTTCTGAAAAGGCTGGTGTGGAATTTTACATAAAAAAATTTGTTTTATTAATTAATTAAATATATATATATATATATATATTATATATATATATATATATATATATATATATATATATATATATATATATATATATATATATATATATATATATATATATATATATATATTTATTTTTTATTTTTTATTTTTTATTATTATTATTTTTAATGTATTATAGGAGCCTATTTGATGACATGTACGTTTTACTTTAGATCATTGTTTGTTTTTCTGAAACTCGCAAGAATGCATGCAGCTTTCACTTGTATCCAAAAACATGGGGAATGATACTACATTTATCGTCATTGATATCGTTATCGCAATAAATACAAGAAAATATCGGGATAAATTTTTAAGTCCATATCGCCCATCCCTAGCACCTATGATGACAATTTCAGACCCCTCCTTGATTTCTAAGTGGGAGAACTTGCAAAATAGCAGGGTTTTCAAATACTTATTTTCCTCACTGTATATATAATTTTTATTTTATTGTATTTTTTTTGCAGTGGCTACGGACTCCATTGAAGAAACATGAGGGTGAGTAAATGATGACAGAATTTTTTTCTGGGTTTACTGTCCCTTTAAGACATTCCATTTTAGAATGGCTCTGAACATCATTGGCTTGGGAATTTGTATTAGCAATAACCTCTGTGACCCTGAGAGATGAATATGAACATGTATTGATCCTTCATCACCATTATCTTCTCAAAGAGTGCTGCAGACATATTGAATAGATAAGAAGACTATCTTGGTTTTATTGCAAATCATATTTCAGATGGCTAATCGTTTATGGCTTTTATCTTCAAGAGCTGTATGTCATATTGTTTGCGACATGTGGTGCCACAAAAGCAGTAATGGAAGCATAATTGGTTATTGAAAACAAAGAAAATACGAGATGAGAAATAACAATGGGAAATGAATCACTGCATGTATCTTGCCCATAAACAGCTCGAGAGAAATGGCCTTTGGATACTGGAAGGGTTTGGGTAGGCAAACTGTTTTTGAAGTGATTACATAGAATAAGAAGGCGAGTGTTTCTGTGACTTTACAGTTGAAACATTCTATTCGGGTATGTGTAACTGCATTGATCAGATGATATCTGTGTTGCGATGAAATTGAACAAAAAGCTTTGTTTTAACTTGTTCCCCTTGACTGAATCTTCCATTTGAGATGTAATGTGGGCCATTCTCTCACTGAGGCAATCATCAGCTCACTGAACCAAGCGGACGCACCAGTTCTCTTTCCCTCCTGGCCGGGAGACATGGACGTCTTCCGATGACAGAGCTCTGTGGACACTTGTCCTGAACACTCTGACGTGTTGATAGGCTTTCTAAAGATAGAAAGCACCCCCATGATAAATACTCCCAATCGACTGAACTCAGCAGCTGACGGACCTGAAAATGCATTTTACTGTTCTGTTGCTGCACTGCATAGGCTACAAGACGAGGGCTGTGAGGTGAATAAGCCCAAAGATGAAATAAATGCTCTGTGATGTGTGAGAGAGCGAATGGGTTTAAGATAATCAGCAGAAGCTGAATTCAACATCAATTCCTAAAAGAAACCAGCAGCTTGACTTAAAGGAGTGGTGGTGATGACTATTGAATAATTAGGCAACAAAGTGCATTAATTACCTTTTTTCTTTTTGTTTAGATATTCCACATATCAGGAAATACCTGAATAGTTCAATCATGACAATTCTCAAAATAGTTTTAGATTGAATATTAAAATCATAGCCTTTACTCTTTCATAATCGCACAAAAGCCAAATCACGATCGCGGTTTGATTTCGATTAATCGTGCAGCCCTAATGTTGAGCAAGCAAAACTTATTGGCTGCTGGATCAGCAGAGGCCAATCAGCTTGTGCCATGCGGAAATGATGTGATTTCTTGCAGATTACATGTAAAGGACATTTCAGTCTGTGCCCTCTAGTTTCATGGCTGAGCTAGATATTTCACCTAAAAATGAAAAATATTGACTTGTGTTGATAAATTTATATTAATGCTGTAATTTATTTCAGTAAAACAGAAATGCATAGAGAAAAAAAGGAAACGTTGTCAAGCTCACCAAAACATACATAAAGAAATAAAAAAAAATCATAAAAGCAGTCAATATGCCAAAAAAGGGTTAACTTTAAGGGATGCAAATAATTATATTTACGTTTATTTCAACTGGGTTTAACAAGTGATTCAGTCATGCATTTCTGTTTCTGCTTACTAAGTCTGCGTAAGGAATTCAAATACAAAAAAGTAATAACGAGACTGTTCAGAGTTCAGATAACATTCATGCGAGTGGCTGACCTGTGATCCGAGCGGCAGTCTATTAACTGGCTTACTAAACACGGTAATGATGGACAGCTGGTGAGGGTCAGGGTGCTGCCTTCAATTTTAGAGAGAGCTAGATAGAAAGCAATACAAAAATAACATGCCTATTAGTGTAAAAACAAGTGAAAGTGTAGTTACTGCATTTTTTATCATATTTGCACAGATGTCACTCAAGCAGCATATGGATTTGCAATTGGTAAACAAAACTATCAGACAAGATTTCTGGTCCTAAATTTGGACAATTGAAAAATATAATTTTTTATTGAATATTGATTAATGAATGATAAAAAAGCTTGTTCTGATTAAAAGTCATGTAAATATAAAAGCAGCTAAAGGGACAAAATCCATATATATATATATATATATATATATATATATATATATATATGCACACACACACAAAAATTACATTAAAAATACACATTTTAAAAAATATATTAAATTGCCTCAAATTTGATGTTTTGTCATTTCAGCCGATGGCCTCATTAATCTGGATTGCCCAGACTGCATAGTCTCAAACAGCGTTTAGATAAGTGCTGTGATAATGTTAATTGCTATTTAGCGTTTTGGTATAAAAAATAAAATAAAATCAAAGGGCATATTTAACCTCAAGGTTGTTTTTCCTAGGAAGTAAACATTTGATCAGACAGTTCAGTGTTCAAAGCTACACACTTTCAAAGCCTCAGATATCAGTTTTTCTTTTTTTGGTTAGAGGAGAGTAATATATTTACCTGTTTGTTAACCATAGTGACTTCACAGGAGTTGTAAAAGCAAGGACCTGTCTGTGTGTGGTGGAGAAGACTGTCATTGAGGTGCTAGGGAGAGACAGGGGAGCTAATTGGGGTCAAAAACATGTCTGCTGGCGACACAGATGGCAGCCGTCTTGGGCCTGCGAGACTCATAGTGGTTCTGGCCTTGAATTATACTTCTCTAAATAGATTCTACCTCAAGGACTAGCTAATAGTAGCATTTTGCAAATGTTTTTACTTTTTTAATGTTATTTTAATTAGATTTATTGTTAATTACTTTATAGAGTAGTTTTTCTACTTTCTATTCCCTAACTTTGAACCTATTCAAAGTTTTCCGATTTTTTTATTGAGACATTATTTAGAATGCTTATTGAGCTGTTTTCCTCATGGTGACTGGTTTTCACAATGTAGGTGATTTCAAGTTTAACTGTCTTAATGGGGACATTAGGTCTCAACAATGTAGGTAAATTTTGTTCAATTTAAATAATGTAACGAATATCCACTGAAGGCAAGTTTGAAGAACCCATTTGCAGATTTATTCAAATAAGCATGAGCAAAATAAACAAGGACTTGGCTTGACAACTTGACTTAAACATGAACATAAAACATAACTCGCCAACCGTGGTTACAGGGAACAAAGCTAGACTAGAGACAATGGTAACATGAGGGTTATATATACACAGATACTAATGACGTGAAGAGGCTCTAGCGTGGCGGCCATGACGTAAAGAGGCTCTGGCGTTGTGGCCATGATGTGACGAGGCTCTGGCTTGTCATGCATGACGTAATGAGGCTCTTGGTTTGCAACCATGATGTGACGAGGCTCTGGTTTGGCGGCCATGATGTGACGAGGCTCTGGCTTTGTGGCCATGACATGACAAAGCTCTGGCATGGTGGGTACTGCGGGATTGCGGAGTCCCTCATCCACAATTCCCACAGTAAACGAGGAACTGCTCAACAATAAAGCATTGTCAATATTCAAGAAAGTCCAAAGTCAATAAACAAAGAAATGGCATTTTAAAATGTCCTGCAAAGGAATGCTAATGCTTTGTTTAATAAACATAATAATAATGAAAATTGTATGAATAATTAAATGTTGCATTTCTCTGGTAGTTTAAGACTGGCCTTAGATTTTTACAAATGTACTGCAAGGGAATACTACATTTTTTCTTGTTTTAAAAACTATTACAATAATGAACATATGACATGTTTTTGGTGAGTTTATAATGTAATAATTTTACAAATAAATGCGAGGGCGGGATATTTGGGGTTGGTGATTGGCACAAATATCGATTTCGATCTTGATTCAGTATCAATTCATATGTATATGAATAAAACCTAAAAATAAGTAAGCAGTTATGATCTGCAATACTTTTTTGAGCAAATAGATACATGCATATTTATTGAAGAGCCACACTCTAAAAAATGCTGGGTTAAAAATAACCCAAGTTGGGTTGAAAATGGACTAACCCAGCAATTGGGTTGCTTTAACCCAGCGATTCAGTTGTTTTAACCCAGCAATTGGGTTGTTTTAAGCAAACATTTAACCCAACCGCTGGGTTAAAACAACCCAAATGCTGGGTTAAAACAACCCAATAGCTGGGTTAGTCCATTTTCAACCCAACTTGGGTTATTTTTAACCCAGCATTTTTTAGAGTGCATACAGGCACCTATAGTGGGTAAACCATGGCATTACAAATGAAATGTATTATTTTTCCAGCCACAAAATGACTCTAATTTGCCTCTTTGCATTGGAATTCTCTATTTTATCCTTAATTACTACACTAATTGTAATATAAATAAGAAAAATATCAGAAGAAATATATTTTAATTCATTAAATGGTCGTTAATGGACCATAATTATTGCACAAATAGTAGGCCTATTTAATACGGTATTAAAACTTAAAAGCTTAGACCTCATATCAAAAGCAGGTTTGGCAATTTGAGAGCGAGAGATGCGCGTGAGTGACAGAGAGACGGAGGGAGAGCAGGGAAACGAAATGCAGCTGAACGAATACGCTGCGTGTTTTAAATAGCGTTAAAAAAATTGTTGATTCTGTGGCGCACCGCCACAAAGTCTATGTGTGGGAAACACTGCTGTGATAATTAAATTATGTGCAGTTTTTACATGATGAGTTACTACACACGACTAAGGCAAAATTACAAATTACACATGGCAAAATTACAAATTAGAAGACATGAAAGCATAAACTTGAACCAAAATCGAAACCAACATGACAATTAAGTTCTGGGGACTGCTTTGTCCTCAAACTATAGCTAACTAAACACACACAGCTGCACATCTCTCTGTTTGGAAAATAAATACCTTTGATAGAGATATGCACTAATAATATGATTTTTAGAGTTATGCTAATGTAGTTTAACCTTCAGATGTGCATACATTGTAATCCTGAAAATAAATGTGTGACTTTTCGAAGTGGTCTCTGCGTGACAGTGAAATTGCAGTCACATGCTCATCGACGTCACTGAACAGATTAGATCACAGCGTTTTCTCTGCTGTTGCGCTGCCACTACTGAGCTCTAGCAATGTGAGTTTGTCTTCTCTTTAATTTATTTACTTTTTTACAGAATTCATTTTGAAAACTCAAATAAACCTTTGCAATATTAGAGTAGAGCAAAGTTATTGATTTTTATAGATAATGCACTCAATATCAATAACCCCAAAAAGAGAAAAAATGGGCATTCATAAATAATCATGTAATCAATTTTACACAAGATTTATATGCTGTATTAAATGGCAAATGTCTCTATAACGATCTTTGGAAATAGTTTTATTAATTTTGTATATATTTAATTATTTTGTAACCCCCATTGCTCTCCAGTGGGCTAGCAGGAGCAGAAAGACACAGACAGATCCAAAGGTTCCTGTCCCTCTGTGACGCACATGACAGGAGCCAAATCAATGAGATGAAGCTGAATCAATGAGATGTCAATGCCGTCTTATCATTGCCTGTTGCAGCTTGGCGATGGTCTCACAGCTGCAGGCAGAGGACGTCCTGGGTGTCTGGCTATTTTATATCACTCTTTACTCAGATATTTGAAAGAATATTTCAATATATTTGATAGTTCATTTAGAAAGAAAAAAATTCAAAGCAAAGAGTGTCTGGTGTTCCTTTCAGACTTTTTATGGGTGAAAGCAATGGGCTTTAAACAAGTCCCTGCATGTGTCCAACGATCATTCACTTGCCTCTCACACACTTTGACTTCCTCATTGCTACAAGTGAGATTGATGTGGTGTCCTAACTGGCAAAATCTTAATGGGATTTCTTTATCACTGCAGTGATTCACAAGAAAGGCAGTTTGAGGTTTGTAGCAACTCGTAATGTAATAACTGCACATAATGTACAAACTGTACATAATGTAATAAGTATTACATTATTGTTATAATAAAATGTTCAGAATGTAATAATTTTCTCTGAATTATAAACACCAAAAAAACGTGTCATATTTTCATTATTGTAATAGTGTCATGAATAGCGCTTCCCCGGTTCATCCTCCGGACCACCGGAAGGAGCCATCACCGGAATATTGATTCACGATCAGTCAGGCTCCATAGGCCCATAGGCCCTCATTCCTGGGACTGATCACACACACACACACACACACACAGCACATATTCGTGATGTCTTGATTTGCTACGGTAGTCATTTCTGAGCGTTTGCTGTGGACTGATATCTTGTTGTTACCTGGACTGTTTGTTGCTGTGATCTGCCGCCTGCCCTGAACCTTGCCTGTATACTGGACTGTGATTGTTTGCCGCCTGTCTTGATCCTTGCCTGTGACCCGACTCTGATTCCTGCTACCAGCCTCGACCCCAGTGCCGGCCCGTGGCATAGGTGGAATAGGCAAATGCTAGGGGCGCCACTCATCCATAGGGGCGCCAAAATTTATTACTGATACTATTTTATTAATATTAGTTATTTTGAAATATTACCAAATAAAGCGCAAAAAAACCCGTAACTAAGTCCCCCGCCTCTTCCCGGTCCGCCTCATCAATCTCCCCCCGCCGATCTTGAAGTGCGTCAGAAATACAACGCGCGATCAGTTTATCGTTAGGGGAATTTGTTGTGTTTCGTCGCCTCTCGCCGCATCCAACGTAGACAGGATTGCTTTAATTTTTTAGGGTGCTTGGCCGTTCGCGCCAGGTGTTGACACGGTGTAAGTTGCCTGATTAGGCCTATTTATGACGGATGTGCCGAATTGAAGTGTCAAAAAAGACAAAAGCCCTCTGATGCAGGGAAGATAAGGGATACACTGCTCTTCTTACGTAGTATTTGTGTCTTGTTTCTAGTCTAAATATCTAAAAAAAAAATCTTAAAACAAGGTGCATTTACTAGATAAGTAATACATTTTTCTTGATTTCTTGAAAATAAAATCAAAATGAAGTGAGTTTTTGCTTAAAACAAGCAAAATTATCTGCCAATGGAGTGAGAAAAATAATCTTGTTTCTGATTGAAATCTTGTTTGTGTCCCAAACAGAAATAAGATTATTTTTCTCACCCCATTGGCAGATAATTTTGCTTGTTTTAAGCAAAAACTCACTTAATTTTGATTTTATTTTCAAGTAAACAAGAAAAATTTATTACTTATCTAGTAAATGCAACTTGTTTTAAGAATTTTTAGTTATTTGGACTGGAAACAAGAAAAAGATTCTAAATAAGAAGAGCATTTTTTGCAGTGTAAAGACAGAAGTAAAGTGATGTAGGCAAATTAATGAGCAGTTTATTTAATTGCATAGTAGTAAAATACTAATGTTTGCTAATTCATTCCAGTTATTTTTACCTTAAACTTTATGCAAGCCGCTGTTCTGGGTTCTCCAGAGGCCACAGCCAGTGTGATTTTGTAAAAAATAAATACTATACAAATATTAAACGCATTTAATATCACTTTTTTTAATAGCCTAATGTTTTTAATCTTCAGTTGTGCAGTTTTAAGGGGGTGTATAGCAATTTTAAAATGTATTTGCTGAAATTAGTAATGATATTTATATACAGGTTTATTTAAAATAGCAACATTTTATGGAAAATTCACATTAAATATCAAAATTTCTCAGTTGAATTCCTGGTGAAAACATGAATGCTCATAGTTTAGTGGAAGATTGCTGCCATCTACTGGAAAACAAACACTTTTGCTAGTTCTCAACGAATAGTTTGTGCATGAATGTTAGATGCACTCTTGCTCTTTGTGTTTAGGCTGTAATGTGGCATAGGAGCAATCGAGCAACCCTGCTCGACCCTTGCCTGTCCCTGTTTACGGTATTGCTCTATCCCTGTCTGTACTTCTGCTGTCTCTAATAAAGCTGCAAATGGATCCACTCCCTGTTGACCCTTCATTACAAATAGCTTTTAAAATATAACAAATATTAGTATTCCCTTGCAGTACATTTTTTAAAAATCTAAATAATAGTAGTAGTATCAATAATCTGGTGTATTTTGTAGGCAGGTTAAGACTGGATTTAGATTTTTAAAAATGTACTACTGTAATTCATTTGTAATAAAAATATGTAAAAAATAAAGCTAATACAATTGTAAAAACTGATGGAGAGAGCTGCCCTATTGCCCCATGCACCTGGTCAAGGGGTGATATTCTAGACAAACTGCTGAAGGAAAGGTGGCACGTTTGTTCCATTTCCAGGACAAAAGTGAATTTCCAGAGCTACTTTCAATTGACACGAGGCTCTTATGGGCTTTGATACTGCATCTGCTCTTTGGTCATTCACGGGAAATGTTGCCATTTGTGCTCTGTTTGTGTCCCCATGACTTATACTGATGAAACGAAGAGGACACTGAACTTGTAAAAAGTAAAGTTATTTAACAAATGTATTTGTTTATGTCTGTGTGTGTGTGTGTGTGTGTGTGTGTGTGTGTGTATATGTATATATATATATATATATATATATATATATATATATATATATATATATATATATATATATATATATATATATATATATATATATATATATATATATATATATATATATATATATATATTCAACATTTAGAATGTTTGGTAAAAAACTTGTTTTGAAAAAGAAATGTCAAACAGAATAGTGCTAATAAAATTCACTGTTGTACTTATTATTTTCAAATATGATTTTTAAATTTACTGTAGCACGTTTGTTTAAAAAAAAATCTGGTAAATATTATGTATATTTGGCATTGGAATGGGAACTTGCTGTTGACTGTACATTTGATAGTCCAACTCTTATATGCCAAATATCAAATCACACAAATCACACTCTCCATCACCTCATTCAATATCACCAGAATAAGAAAAGTACCCAGAGGGCTACTCACTGAATTTAGTAGAGCTTACATCACCCACAATCTAATTTGAGTCATTTTGCGTATGGTAAAGGCCCAGATGAGGTTCTTTGTCATAGGCAATGACTCCTCCCCATAAACGTGCTCAATTCATTTGACTCCCGCATAATGTGAAACAATATTCTGCCACAGGACTCATTAGAAAGGGACCATAAAAACACAGCGATACACCTGCACCACTGAGAGCTCTGTGTGTATGGCATCCCTTTTGAAATTCACTAATGCAGCGGATGTTTTAATGCATCGAACACAAACCTCAGAATTGAATTTCCAATGGAAAACTGGAAATGTCTAGGCCATATTGCACCACAAAAAATAAAATAAAATACATAAATATATATACAGTTGCAAGAAAAAGTATGTGAACTACTTGCAGAATCTGTGAAAATGTGAATAATTTTAACAAAATAAAAGACATACAAAATGCTTTTTTTTTTGAGCTGTCCTGAATAAGAAATTTTACATAAAAAAATGTTTACATCTAGTCCACAAGAAATACCTGTAAAAATAGCTGAATTGATTAAAATATACTCCATTCAAAAGTTTATGAACCATTGATTCTCAATACTGAGTGTCATTCCCTGAATGATCCACGGCTGTTTTTTTGTTTTGTGATGGTTGTTCGAGTCCCTTGTTTGTCCTGTGCAGTTAAACTGCCCAATGTTTTTCAGACAAATCCTCCAGGTCCCTCAAACTCAGTTCAGTTTTCCAGCATCCTTTCCATATTTGAACCTTTTCAGTGACTGTATGATTTTGAGATCCATCTTTTCACACTGAGGATAATTGAGGGACTCAAACACAGCTATTAAAAAAAGGTTGAAACATTCACTGATGCTCCAGAAGGAAACACGATGCATTAAGAGCCGGTGGTGAAAACTTTTGAGCAGGATGAAGATGTCCAAATTTTTCTTATGTTGTTGAAATATAATTGTTTTTTTAATTTAGTACTGCCCTTCAGAAGCAACAGAAGATTATTGCATGTTTCCCAGAAGACAAATTGAGTAGGCCTACAATTTACCTTGATCTTCAAACTCAGGGGTCTCCAAACTCGGTCCTGGAGGGCCGCTGTCCTGCAGAGTTTAGCTCCAACCAACAGGTTTAATTGGGCTGGTTTTGTCCCTGGCCATAATCTATTACATTGTTTTTATATACCCCAATATGCAAAAATACATTTCTATAATGAAGCGCGGATGCGGCTTTAAAACAACGCTCTAATGCACTGCGAACACGCTTCGCTCGTCACTTCAAGCGAAGATCACGCTGTTCTTGTGAGTTTTCGAAAGTTGGGACCTAATATGGTCATAAGAACAAATTTCTATGAGACTCCGCACCTCCTCACTACTCCAACTTTGTCCGCGAGCTGCCATGCTAAAGTCCAAACTGTCAACAAACACTTCCTCATCACATAATGCATTGACTACGGCAGCTGGTAGTCCAAAAATGATCAGTACTTTTTGCAGTTGGGTCGGATCACGTTCTCACCACAAACGAACCGCTCCAGAGTTCGTTTGAAAGCATACCGAGACCACCTCTTCATGGAGGTCTCGGTACGCTTGTTTGGTCCGCTTTTGGTGCGCACCCGAGTGCAACTGCTGCTTTCACACCTGACCAAACGAACCACACCAAAGGGGAAAACAAACTCTAGTACGATTCAACCGAACTAAATGAGGCAGGTGTGAAAGCACCCTAAATTTAGCTGGATAATGACACTATTTCTATAGAGCTGCTTTACAGCTAAAATACTGTTAAAGGGGGCATAACACACAGTTTCTGCCAATCTCATGTTAATCTTGAGTACCCATACTCAAGTAGTAGTATTGCATCCTTCATATCCATGAAGAGTCTATAGTTTTATTATATTTATAAAAGACTGTACCGATGCTTGCCGAAAACAGCCGAACTCATGAAGGCGGAGCAAAAGAATCTCGAGCACACATACACTCCCTGGATAACTTTCGATTAACTATACGTTTGTGTTGTTTACATTATTTGCACTTGCGTGCCGATTTCCAACAAAACACAAACATTTGATGCAGTTTCACTCGCCACTTGCGGTTTCGACTCATGATCGGAACAAACAAACACACTTGCAGAACTCTGTTGATGTTCTGGAAAAACAAACTGCATATACTGTTTCCGTAACTCAGGGTTATTTGGGAAGCTGAACAAGGTTATCTTGTCTTCTTTAGTGACATTGTTGATTTCGTGGTCAAAAAAACAAAATGACAGCACTGCCGACGACTCTGGTAAGCGAACAATGCTCGTTGATGTAATGGACATGCTCTTGCTCTGGTTGATGTGTGCACGCGCTCATCCGAAAGAAGTCCCCATACAAGCAATTCCGCCCTTGACTTCATACAGGGCCATACTCAAAAAAAATTCCTGAAACTTGTTCGAATCCTGAAGGAGTGTATTTGGCACAAATTTTTTTGTTGTTGCAATTTCGACCATGTTTAGCATGAGAATCCAACTCTTTAACAGTGTAAGTCAGAATGCATGAAATAGCATTAGACCCCCCTTTAAAATACTGTTAAAAATTAATTTGTTTTATACTGTTAAGACTGTTATTTTACTATTTTTATTAATGTGAAGCTGCATTGACACTATATGTGTTGTATAAAGCACTATATAAATACATTAATTAAATAAAAAATGTCTGTAAAATAAGTTTTTTTTTATTTATTTTTTTAGATTTGGCAGTGAAATATGTTCCAGGCATCTCTTGATGTTTTTTGTGAGATTGTTCTCCCAAATGCTGGAGGCTATTCATTGTTCATCCATCCATCCATCCATCCATCCATCCATCCATCCTTTTTCTCCCATATCGATCTATCACCTCCCTAACATTGATGTCTCTTTTGTGTTCAGGCTATAATTTGTGTAAAACAACTTTAGAGAAGACAAAGCTGAGAAATGAAACATCGTGCTGAGTGAGAGAAGATGGTTGCTCACCTCTGATTTTCCGGAAACCCATTTCCCATCAACTAATCCTGCTTTTGCATAGCATGAGTCATCTAACACATGGAGCAGCGCAGCTTCGTCTGCGTTCTCTACGGGACAAGAAGGGCAGGAGACTGCATTTAATTTGGAGTTTATTCTTGAAAAACTGCTGATGTATATTTCCATCTTTTTACCGCTGGTTTAACCTACTCAGGTTTATGATTCATGCTTACTGTGATTTCAGGTCTATTTTGGGCACAGCAAAATATTTGATGAAGTGTTACATTTATGTCGATAGTGCAAACAATCACACTTATGAAAGCGTGAAAAGTAATTATACCCAAATTTGAGAACATTTGCACTCATCATCAGATGTTCGGCTTTAGATCTTGTCCTCTCTGTAAGGTTGTCGACAGGACCATTCATAAGACTGCACTTCTCTAAGCCTGGGGAACAGTTAATTGATTACCCATGCCACCTACCCCCTTTGAACCCTCTCTGTAAAGATAAGTGTCGTCCCTGAAATCGAACCCTCTGCCTGCCACGCTTCCGTCTGATTAGCTGCCGGAACAATTATCTTAATCGTGTCATCTTAACGAACCCCCACGATAAGCCGCCTTTGGGGCCAGTAATCCAGAAGACCTTCGCCTACACAGAATACTGTCCCTTATCGCCCTTCATAAAAAGATGAATTAAGTCGAGGAGAAGACAACATAAAGTTCCCATTGCGGGTGTTTACAGTTGTTTGTTATTGACAGTTGATGGTTTATCTAATTCAGAATCAAGCTATTAAGTTAAATCATCATGACCGAGCAACGTTTAATGTGTGGAAAAACAATGTTAGCAAAAAAAAAATGAGTTAATAACTAGCTTGTAGTATGCAAAAAAAAAAACAATATTTTTTAAATTTTTCCTATGGGCTAATTAAATGTTAATAGTCCATGCAAATTTAGCCACCATGTTTGGCATTCTGTTGCTACTGTATGTGGTTGCCAAGCTGTTCTGAATGGTTGTTAGGACATTGCTATGCTGTTACTAGAGTGTTGTAGGTGGTTGCTATGTGGCCCATGTCAAAATAGCCCACCCTCAATTCTCTATTCTATATAGTTTGGAACTTTTGAATTATAAGTGGGCTACCATTCAAAAGTTTGGGGTTGGTAAGATTTTTAATTTTTTTTTAAAGAATTCTCTTCTGCTCAACAAGGCTGTATTTATATGATGAAATATTAATTCAATAAAAAATATCTGTTTTCCATTTAAATTTAACAATGTATTCCTGTGTTGGCAAAGCTGAATTTTCAGCATCATTACCAGAGGTGGGACCAAGTCATTGTTTTGCAAGTCACAAGTAAGTCTCGAGTCTTTACATTCAAGCCAAGAGTCAAGTACCGAGTCAAGATAGACAAGTCCAAGTCAAGTTGCAAATCCTCAACTTTACAGTTTTTCTCAGTCGCTTTGGTACATTTTCGAATCATCCTCGACATTTGCAAAACAGTAAGTGCATTTCTCAAAACAATTCGTACAAATAGCAAAACACGATGGATTACCTGTAAAAGCCAGTCTCTTGCTCAAAATCCTTAGTTCATCTCTCAAAAGTAAATATCTGTGTCAATGAACATGTCCGTGCCATCAGAATGACAAGTCATTGTGTACGGTCAAATTGCTTAGTCATGTTGTCAATATAATAGTGTACTCTGGAGAGATGTTCTGATGTTAACTATGGCTAAAGTTTATTAAGACAATTATTGTAAAGTGTAGGTTACACCGTAGTGCATGTAAGAGTTTGATTGCAAGAGATTGGACAAGATTCACATTTACGCTTTTACTGTTTGTACTGTAATTTGTTGCCAGACCATGTCATTGCGATACAGAAAGGAAAAGACAGCACTGCATAGCACAAAGAAAAACAAAAGTAGAAATTTGAACGTCTAATGGAAATGTATAGAAATATGCTTGACATATTATGACAACTTGTTCAACCATTTTGTGAACTAATGCCTAAATGTTGTGTGGGGTGAGACTATTCAACAGAGACCCAGTATAATACATTTTGATCAACATGACATAAGCAATTGATAATGTAGGAAACAGCAGATAATGTACATAATCATTTGCATGGATGTACCAAAGCACTTGCAAATTATTAAAAGAAATGAGAAACTGCTTTTTTGATGTGCACAAGTGACGCAATGATGTGAAGATTGAACAGGTAGTTTTGAGAATTTCAATTCTGATCTGAGAAATGTACCAAAGCGACTGAAAAAAACTGTAAGCTTCAAGTCTTAAACAAGTAATCAGTGATTTTTATCACAAATTAGTGTCGCAGTAGAAACGTATATTTAAATCAGGAAGGCATTTAAAATATGTTTATGATTTAACAGCTCAATTTCTTGTGAGATGAGGTATAAACAATTTTCACCAAGGGCACCCATCGGTTCAATTTAGGGATTGTGCTTATGTGTGACAAAATAAGGAAAAGCAGTGAGAAAAAACTAATATATTGCTAACTGAGAGTAACAAAAACTAAATTTCATAGAAATAACTGCTATTCACTTTGTATGTGTACATGAGAGAGAATTTGTCTGCCCATTATTTGGAACCTCAAATAAACAGATTAAGAAAAACGTGAGAAACACAGATGCATAAAAAATAACTGCTACTTTACTTTTTACTGAGAGAGGAAACATGCAGACATCCATGTTTTTTTTTTTTTTTTTCAAATGGTAAATGGTTTGCTAGTACTTGTGTATTTAAATACCTGAAGAAAAAAAATATGGTTGAAAACACTGTACAGTTGTGATAAATGGCAACTGACGAGTGCCTGGCTCAGTGCCAAAAGTGTGAAAGCAGCGCTAATCTTAGCGGTGTGATCATGTTCTGCGGAGACAATCCTACAGTGATGATTACAATTCTTTGACCATTTAGAAGTTAGGTCAAGTCTTTCCAAGTCAGAGGGCTCAAGTCCCAGTAAAGTCGTGAGTCATTGTCGAGTCGCAAGTCATCCAATTTGGGACTCGAGTCCATGTCTAAGTCATGTGACTCGAGTCCACATCCCTGATCATTACTCTGGTCTTCAGTGTCACATGATCCTTCAGAAATCATTCTAATATGCTGATTTATGGGCTCAAGAAGGATTTCTTATTATTATCAATGTAGAAAACAGTTTGTGGAAACAGTGACATTTTTTTTTCAGTGAAACAAACAGTTTCAGACAGCTGGGAAGAAGAGGAGTAAGGATGTGGTGGAAGGGTAGAGAGGCAAAACAGTGGAAGAGGAAGATAAGGCACGTTTCTGATGAAATAAGGACTATATTGTGGACGAAGAGTGCAGAACAGAACAGGTTTGCGTTTCATCAATGTGCACTGGATTCTAATACTTAGTTTTTCTCAGTCGCTTTGGTACATTGTTGAATCATCCATATTTGCAAACCAATAAGTGCATTTCTCAAAACACTTCATACAAACAGCACCTCACAATGATTACCTGCAAAAGTCTGTAACTTTCCCAAAATCCTTAGTTCATCTCTAAAAAGTAAGTATTTATGTCAATGAACATATTAGTGTCATCATAAACAAGATAGCCAAAATGCTTAGTCATGTTGTCAATATCAATATGTCAATATAACAGCTACGATTTTGATGACAATGAATGAAAATGCACAAGACTGCACTTTAACTGCATAGCACATATACATTTTAACAGTACATAGAGTAATTGTACACATTACTCTATGTGGGATATTGATTGCAAGAGACTGGACAGGATTCACAGTTACTTACTGTTGGTCTGTCAACAAAGTACAGTACAATGTCATTGCGATTTCATTGCGGGGGGGGGGGGGGGGGGGCTACGCCATAAAGTGCGTATCATACGCACGCAAAAAAACTGTGTACCATATGCATGCCAAAACTCATTTTGGCGTATACATTCCACATTTCATGCGATCGGGCTCCCTGTTCTGTCAACAAACGTTTGAATAATTGAGGACAAAGTTGTTCTCCCAATATTCAGATGCACCTTTAGACCCACCTCGAACATTGAGAACATGGGCCACAATAGTCAAATAAAATATGTCTACAATCTTGGCCTCTTCTACCTCTTCCACTGTTTTTCCTCCAGACTCTTCCACCAGGCATCCTTACTCCTCTTCTTCTTCCCGGCTGTTGACACTGCATGTTTGTTTCCTTGTTGTTCTTCCATTGTCAGAATGTGTAACACTGTGTTGTGCTCTGTCTATGCTTTCCAAACTGAGCTTCATGAGATGCACCTCTGAGCTATTTTACAGAACTTGTTGATCATTTGTTGATCTAATGATGTTTCCCTTCATTAGTGAAATTCAAAACTCTCCTCCAGAATTTATCAATTTAGCCCTGGCACATATACAAAAAAAAAAGAAAAAAAGGATCTAATAGAAATGTATAGAAAATATGGTTGACAGTTCATGACAACTAGTTCAACCATTTTGTATTTAATGACTAATGCAATGATCTAATGCTTTTGTTTTGAGGTGTAAGACTATTCAACAGAGAACCAGTATAATATATTTTGATCAACATGACATAAGCCATTGATAATGTAGGAAACAACAGACAATTGTACATAATCAGCGGCATGAATGTACCAAAGCATTTGCAATTTGTTAAGAATGATGAGAAATTGCTTTATGATGTGCACAAGTGACTAGGTGATGTGGAGGTTGAACAAGTAGTTTTGAGAAATGTACCAAAGCAACTGAGAAAAACTGTAATTCATATTACAGTAGCATTATTACAGTAAATACACTTTACTGTAGATACAAGTCACACAAACACACGTATACATACACTCTAAAAAATGCTGTATATATAAATAGTCTTGTCTTGTTCTTGTATATATCGCAATGACATTGTACTGTAATTTTTTTTGACAGACCAACAGTAAAAGTGTAACCGTGAATCCTGTCCACTCTCTGGAAATCAATATACCATATACTGATACCAGAGAGGACCCCATCTCCAGTCTCCAGTCCCGGCATCCTGCCCTGGCCGCCTGCCTGACTCCGTCTCCAGTCCCGAGTCTAGAGAGGACTACGTCTTCTGTCCCGAGTACAGAGAGGACTACGTCTCCAGTCCCGAGTCCAGAGAAGACTCCGTCTCCGAGTCCAGAAAGTGCTCTGGCCGGGCCACCTGCTCCGCCGTGGGGTCTTCTAGCCCAGTGGTTCCCAAACCTGTCCTGGAGGACCACCAGCCCTGCACATTTTGTATGTCTCCCTATATCTGACACACCCATTTCATGTTTTGTAGTCTCTACTAATGAGCTCATGAGTTGAATCAGGTGTGTTTGATGAGGGAGACATACAAAATGTGCAGTGCTGGTGGTCCTCCAGGACAGGTTTGGGAACCACTGTTCTAGCCCATCTAGTCAGCTGCGGTGGTCGTCTGCTCCGACATGGGATTCTTAAAGACCATCTGCACTGCTGTGGTGGTCATCTCCACCGTGGGGGTCTTCAAGCCCATCGGTACTGCTGTGGTGGTCGTCTGCTCCGCCATGGTGGTCATCTGACTAAGCACTCATTGTTTACGCCTGTGTCTGATTTACCACTTTACCTCTGCCTATATCTAGCCTGTTCACCCTGTCATTCACTGCAAAGTCTTGTTTGTTGTATTACTGCATTTCTGAGCGTTTTCCCTGGTTTCTTGTCTCTTGGTTTTGGATTACTTGCCCATTCTGTGGATTACCCTTTTGCCTGTCTCTCCTGTCTTGTTTGCCTGTTTGGACTGCTTGTCTGTGTATGACTTTTTGCCTGTTTTTTGTCTACGATTGTGGATTACCCCTTAATAAAGCTGTGCTTGGATCCTCAGCCTTCGCGTCTCAACAGTAATGTGTCAATTTGTAGTTAAAATTGATATATGCCATACAGGAAATATTGCAGTCTTGTGCATTTCCAACCATTGTCATCATTTAAATTGGTTCGAGAAATGCATTTACTGGTTTTCAAATTTTAAGGATGGTTCGAGAAATGAACCAAACTGTAATAGTGTGTGACTATTATGTTATTTAACACAGGTTTGCCTAACCTTATACAATAAACAAATATTTGTTCATAGTAATGCAATGGAACTGAGCTCATTAATATTGGTCTGAAGTGGATGTGGTTTGCTGATCTTATGTATCTTCAGGTCTGATAGGAGGAGAAAGCATAACAGTGGGGTGTAGGCTGCCCGCAGGGTGGGATTCAAAGCAGATGCCCTTTCCCCTGGAAGGCCCCTCCTCTTGTAGCCACACAGATCACAGGAGTTCCCTCTCAGGCCCCGTCAGACCCCTCACGCTCTAACATTTACACTAAATTACCAAGCTTCAAAGTGCACTGTATGTACCCAGACTGCAATGATGCTGAAAAAAACCCCACGAGGATTCAATTTCTCTGTGGAATTTTGCGTACCTTGTGATTAATGTATGTGATTTGTTCCGTAAGCTGATCTAAATCTAATTTAGACTTTAATAGGGTCTTTGCCAATAATTGCACAATTGCGGCAACTCTAAATAAATGATACAATCAGCAAACGTCAAATTGTATTTGCATTTCAGCTGTATTAATTGTGTTGGGTTTTCTCCATGTTCTTGAGCAGACATGTTTTCACTTCAACACTGATGAATAGGCCTAAACATGTGCACACAACTTTTTTCTTTTACTTAAAGGACAGTCAAATTAAACCTTTGTGTATAGGGTGGACCATGACCTTTCAGTTACAGACATGTAAGTGCAGTGGGTGTGATTGTAGTGACTCGGCTTCGAGCAAACTTAGTGACAAATCTTGACCAAACTTTTTTGACAATATATTCCTGCTCACTTTTCAAAACAATAGTTTTTATATAAGTGAATAATAATTTAATAATATAAATTTAGAACTTGTGGAAAATGTACTACATTAATATCCTTTGGTATCACAAAAGTGAATTTGGCTGGTTTTATTTGAGAATGCAGCATCCTCTAGTGGGGTATAAATGTATTACATAACCAATAAACTGTTGGACAAGACAACAAATAATTATCTCAAATAAATATAACTTTAAATCTACACTATAGAAAAGCCTCTTCTGGTCGCATCTGACATATAAATCCCCCTATTTTAATATTACAAACTGTTAACCTTATAACAGTTATAACAACCTTATAACTGTTAACCCCACTGTATATATATATACAGTGGGGCAAACAAGTATTTAGTCAGCCACCAATTGTGCAAGTTCTCCCACTTAAAAAGATGAGAGAGGCCTGTAATTTTCATCATAGGTACACTTCAACTATGAGAGACAGAATGAGAAAAAAAATCCTGAAAATCACAGTCTGATTTTTAAAGAATTTATTTGCAAATTATGGTGGAAAATAAGTATTTGGTCAATAACAAAAGTTAAACTCAATACTTTGTTATATACCCTTTGTTGGCAATGAAAGAGGTCAAACGTTTTCTGTAAGTCTCCACAAGGTTTTTACACACTGTTGCTGGTAGTTTGGCCCATTCCTCCATGCAGATCTCTAGAGCAGTGATGTTTTGGGGCTGTCGCTGGGCAACACGGATTATCAACTCCCTCCAAAGATTTTCTATGGGGTTGAGATCTGGAGACTGGCTAGGCCACTCCAGGACCTTGAAATGCTTCTTACGAAGCCACTCCTTCGTTGCCCGGGTGGTGTGTTTGGGATCATTGTCATGCTGAAAGACCCAGCCACGTTTTATCTTCAATGCCCTTACTGATGGAAGGAGGTTTTTACTTAAAATCTCACGATACATTGCCCCATTCATTCTTTCCTTTACACGGATCAGTCGTCCTGGTCCCTTTGGAGAAAAACAGCCCCAAAGCATGATGTTTCCACCCCCATGCTTCACAGTAGGTATGGTGATCTTTGGATGCAACTCAGCATTCTTTCTCCTCCAAACACGACAAGCTGAGTATTTACCAAAAAGTTATATTTTGGTTTCATCTGACCATATGACATTCTCCCAATCCTCTTCT
This sequence comes from Gobio gobio, assembly GCF_949357685.1. Classification (NCBI taxonomy): domain Eukaryota; kingdom Metazoa; phylum Chordata; class Actinopteri; order Cypriniformes; family Gobionidae; genus Gobio; species Gobio gobio. Next base: position 32,204,252 of record NC_137106.1, on the reverse strand, counting down.
GGATCATCCAAATGCTCTCTAGCAAACTTCAGATGGGCCCGGACATGTACTGGCTTAAGCAGGGGGACATGCCTGGCACTGCAGGATTTGAGTCCCTGGCGGCGTAGTGTGTTACTGATGGTAGCTTTTGTTACTTTGGTCCCAGCTCTCTGCAGGTCATTCACTAGGTCCCCCCGTGTGGTTCTGGGATTTTTGCTCACCGTTCTTGTGATCATTTTGACCCCACGGCGTGAGATCTTGCGTGGAGCCCCAGATAGAGGGAGATTATCAGTGGTCTTGTATGTCTTCCATTTTCTAATAATTGCTCCCACTGTTGATTTCTTCACACCAAGCTGCTTGCCTATTGCAGATTCAGTCTTCCCAGCCTGGTGCAGGTCTACAATTTTGTTTCTGGTGTCCTTTGACAGCTCTTTGGTCTTGGCCATAGTGGAGTTTGGAGTCTGACTGTTGAGGTTGTGGACAGGTGTCTTTTATACTGATAATGAGTTCAAACAGGTGCCATTAATACAGGTAAGGAGTGGAGGACAGAGGAGCCTCTTAAAGAAGAAGTTACAGGTATGTGAGAGCCAGAAATCTTGCTTTTTTGTAGGTGACCAAATACTTATTTTCCACCATAATTTGCAAATAAATTCTTGTGATAAATTAATGTGATTTTCTGGATTTCTTTTTCTCATTCTGTCTCTCATAGTTGAAGTGTAACCTATGAAAATTACAGGCCTCTCTCATCTTTTTAAGTGGGAGAACATGCACAATTGGTGGCTGACTAAATACTTTTTTGCCCCACTGTATATACACTCACCTAAAAGGATTATTAGGAACACCTGTTCAATTTCTCATTAATGCAATTATCTAATCAACCAATCACATGGCAGTTGCTTCAATGCATTTAGGGGTGTGGTCCTGGTCAAGACAATCTCCTGAACTCCAAACTGAATGTCAGAATGGGAAAGAAAGGTGATTTAAGCCATTTTGAGCGTGGCATGGTTGTTGGTGCCAGAAGGGCCGGTCTGAGTATTTCACAATCTGCTCAGTTATTGGGATTTTCACGCACAACCATTTCTAGGGTTTACAAAGAATTGTGTGAAAAGGGAAAAACATACAGTATGCGGCAGTCCTGAGGGCGAAAATGCCTTGTTGATGCTAGAGGTCAGAGGAGAATGGGCCGACTGATTCAAGCTGATAGAAGAGCAACTTTGACTGAAATAACCAATCGTTACAACCGAGGTATGCAGCAAAGCATTTGTGAAGCCACAACACGCACAACCTTGAGGCGGATGGGCTACAACAGCAGAAGACCCCACCGGGTATCACTCATCTCCACTACAAATAGGAAAAAGAGGCTACAATTTGCACAAGCTCACCAAAATTGGACAGTTGAAGACTGGAAAAATGTTGGTCTGATGAGTCTCGATTTCTGTTGAGACATTCAGATGGTAGAGTCAGAATTTGGCGTAAACAGAATGAGAACATGGATCCATCATGCCTTGTTACCACTGTGCAGGCTGGTGGTGGTGTAATGGTGTGGGGGATGTTTTCTTGGCACACTTTAGGCTCCTTAGTGCCAATTGGGCATCGTTTAAATGCCACGGCCTACCTGAGCATTGTTTCTGACCATGTCCATCCCTTTATGACCACCATGTACCCATCCTCTGATGGCGACTTCCAGCAGGATAATGCACCATGTCACAAAGCTCGAATAATTTCAAATTGGTTTCTTGAACATGACAATGAGTTCACTGTACTAAAATGGCCCCCACAGTCACCAGATCTCAACCCAATAGAGCATCTTTGGGATGTGGTGGAACGGGAACTTCGTGCCCTGGATGTGCATCCCACAAATCTCCATCAACTGCAAGATGCTATCCTATCAATATGGGCCAACATTTCTAAAGAATGCTTTCAGCACCTTGTTGAATCAATGCCACGTAGAATTAAGGCAGTTCTGAAGGCGAAAAGGGGTCAAACACAGTATTAGTATGGTGTTCCTAATAATCCTTTAGGTGAATATATATATATATATATATATATATATATATATATATATATATATATATATATATATATATATATATATATATATATATATATATATATATATATATATATATATATATATATATATATATATATATATATATATATATATATATACATACATACATACATACATACATATATTTAAAATATTCTATATGCTCTTTCTATTTGTAATGAAAGCGTGGTTCAACGTGCCACTGCTTAATATGACCAGCAGGTGTCGTACAACATGAACAAATAAGAACTAGACCCAGGAACCGTTAAATTAAATTAATTAAAGTGAGTTGCTATAAAATAAGTATTGAACCCATTTCCAAAGCTATTTTGAGCTGAGTTTATGTGAGCGTTCGGGATATCCATCTTTATATGGATAAGAATATAAAAGCGAATGTCTGTATACGACGAAGAAGATGGACTTAAATGGGAAACTCCCGAAATATATCTGACCTCATCAAGAAGGCAGGAACATAATCAGCTCTTCCTCATCGGAGGCTGTTCTTGGAGATCAGCTGATTGCAAATGGATGTAATGACAGAGATGGTCTTATTGGTAATGGATTCAGTTCTGACTGCAGAATTTTAGGTGCCTCAAAAAATCTACATGCAATGAAAAAAGCTTATAGTACGACTACTGCTACTACTACTACTTCTAATGATAATATTAATGATGATAATAATAGTAATATTATTATAGGACTGTTGATTTGTTGCTTAATGTTATAATTATTATCATGATTATTGGTGGATGTATGGATTTACTGTATTAATATAGGTTTTATTTTGTTGCTATTTTAGGGACTTTTACTTTGAAATACGAACTTCCGCAGGGCGTCATAGATAACCGTTAACATCACTGGCTTCACGCTCCTCAGTCATGAAATAAAGCGGCTCCTTATTACGACCGTAACATCCACGCTGGAGTCGTTAAATCATTTCAGTCTTCATTTTTTTAGGTTCGCTAATTCTATGAAATACGCGTGTCTTGTCTCCGTGATATTGGATATTAACCCTGAAGATTTACCGAGCTGGATGGGAATGTAGAGCAGAACCATTGTTTTAATCAGCTCGTGAAGTTGGATCCAGCCTTAAAAGAAACCAAAATTCAACAAATCAGCATCAGATACTTGTGGATATTCTACCATTTAATTTAGGTTTTCGGAACTGTCGGATTAGGATTTTTACGTTTTTTACTGTCGTTGACATTTACATTCATTTTTTTTTTACTGTCTTAAACTGGTCTGTTTGCCATTATGTAAAAGTGCAACATTGACAAATCAGCGTTTGACAGTCTAACCTTCGTCTAATATTCCTGTGTACTGCAAACATGATCTAATATTTTTGGATAAACACTATACAGGTCTGCATGTAGTGCAGTTTACCCAATTAAATACATTTACATAGTTCAGGGATATATTATTTATTTGTTTTTTGTTTGTTTTTTAAATGCAACGGTTTTTCAAACGTCCATATTCAAGCGAAATGTGGTAGTTAGACTGTCATAGCCAGGCATGAATTATTTAAACCCTGCTTACTTATTAGTTGCTTGGTTTCCTGCTGGACAAAAGTCTTGACATTTGCAGTTTGACCCAGTGTGAATGTGACAGGAATCCAGGAGGGAGTTGGCTTTGCTCTCGACTCTGTTTTTGATCCAACTAAAGCTCCAGCTGTCAAGACATTCCACTAAACTTTTCTTTTACATTAGTAAAACGACAATGGTGTTACTGTGCCGTTCAAAACGCAGAAAAGCAACCCATTAAGAACGATGCTGACCATTTTTGGACACGACACGCTTCAGATATCTCGAATTATCCGGGACTCCGGTGACAGGCATATCTAGATGAGTTTTATTTTGTGAACTCGATACTGTCTGGAAGCTTTTCGGTCGTTTTATAACACGTCTTCTCGTGGATATATCGACATACAACATGGGCGACTCTAATTTGATCGGCTCCAATGTGAAGGTGGCGCTTCGAGTCCGGCCCATGAACCGGAGAGGTGAGTTGAGTTTCAGTTCTGTCACTTAATATCACAGTACACACGATACATACAAGTTGACTTTCAAAACCTGGTGTAGAGCTTTCCTAGACGCTGGAATCCTTCCTGTGGTGCCTCAGAAATGCTGTCAGTTAGCCAGGTTAATGGGTTTTGTGACACATCCTTTTATTCTTGTGGTCAGTAATGGGTTTTGACAGTTCTAAGAAAGTCTAGCTGCTATCTATCTATCTATCTATCTATCTATCTATCTATCTATCTATCTATCTATCTATCTATCTATCTATCTATCTGTCTGTCTGTCTGTCTGTCTGTCTGTCTGTCTGTCTGTCTGTCTGTCTGTCAGTCAATATTTATATATGTGTATCTACACACATTATTTGCCATGATTTTTCATGATATGACCCCTTAATGAAAAAAACTAAACAAAACAAACAAACTGTGACATGACATTAAAGTGACAATGACATGACATGACACTTTTTTTACTCACCCTCATGTTGTTCCAAACACTGTCTGTCTGTCATCTCACATTTTCTAAACTTCTTTGATTGGTTCAGATGACATGTAATGTAAATGTAACTTTTTTTTATTCAACATTAGCATATTAGTTTTTTTTTTGCCATTTTAATCAATTTCTTCCTTTACTAGTTCACTTTAAATGGGCTACAATGTGACAAGTGCAAAATATTTATACATGTAATTACATAGATGATTATAGAAGAGTTGTTTGAGTTGAATGATAACATGTCACACTGCTTGAAGTTTAATGTCGACTACCCGTTTCCAGGTTTTCTATGACAGTGGGAAGTCTGTGTAATCTTTGTCTCACTCCATCCATTTATTTATCTCCCATTATTTTTATACATGCTTACTGTTGTAAAAAAAATATATATATATTCTTTACACTTTTTCTTCTTCTCCAAGATTATTTGCATGATCACTTGCATGCATGCCTCTCACATGAACGCCTGACATTAAAGCAGGTCTTGCCGTGGGAGAACATGTGTCTTGGTAAATCCAGTGAAGCATGAAATATTTGCTACATTGTAGTGACGTGGTCACGTGTCCCACTGGAGCGTAACATTCAGTCACAAGACTCAAGCACTGAACGTGTGCTGACAGCCTGTGTGAGCTTTCAGACTCATAAATATCCTTTTGGACAATTCCCAGTTGTAATGTTGGAATTGTTATAGGACCTTCATTACTGTAATATTCCAAATTTGACGTTTCTTTCAGACTTTTGTTTCTGTCCTGTCGTATGAAATAGAAAACTTGTATTTGAAAGACTAAATGACACTTAACTTTCTGTTTTACTTGCGCTCTCTCTCTCTCTCTCTCTCTCTCTCTCTCTCTCTCTCTCTCTCTCTCTCTCTCTCTCTCTCTCTCTCTCTCTCTCTCTCTCTCTCTCTCTCTCTCTCTCTCTCTCTCTCTCTCTCTCTCTCTCTCTCTCTCTCTCTCTCTCTCTCTCTCTCTCTCTATTTTGGACAAAGGCAGGAAGGGAGTCTGAATGGACTATTGCCAACGTTGCATAACCGAGCAGGTTCCCATGGCCAAATGAGTTTGGGTCCTTCTTCGAAAATGTTCATATTCAGTCCTAAGACTATGTAAAAAGAACTTCCCAAAACCTTTTAGGTGGATAAAGGGATATGGAGGTTTAACTAGTTAATGTTTTACTAGTTCCCTGCATTAGTTGGGTAGCCAATTACCTCATCCTTCACGCATGACATGAAGAATATAGTTATAGTTTCATGTAACTTCCTGAACCATGCATTGTAAATAATTTTACTTCCATAAACTGAGGCAAATAATTATGGAAATGTGCTTTGGGGCATTGCCGATGCCTTTTGTTTGCTGTAGTCGCTTGGAATTTGTGTTATTGTGTTCAGGATTCTGTCAGTCTTTCCAGTGTGTTGCTGTTGCCAACATTACATGTGCTTATCTCTGTCACTGAGTGACATCATGCAGGAAATTCTGATTTTTGGAATGGCTAGATGTGGTAAATCCAGATGGGTCTCCTTATTGGACTTTGGCCACCAATGCTGGGAGGAAACCAGTTGTTTCCTGCTCTAACAGGAAGTTGTTACAGCTAGTGTGGCTTTGGAGTGCATCCTTTCCAAGGATTTCTGAGTCAGCTTCTGATGCTTTCCACTTCCCCGTTGTTGTCAGCAGGAGAGTTTTGGTGGGTTCAGAGTCAGACATGCTTTGGCCTGCTGTCGTATTGGGTGTGTTGCTATAGGCCATGCCTTGTGTTTGTCATTAGTCAGTGCATCATAAACTTTCAGCTGACTGATCTACAAAACTTTATTCAGTATCTATTTATTGGACAGAAAGCCGCTTCAGCAACAGTCTGCTGCTGACGTAGTGTTTGAGGGAATGCTGCTGCTGGTTCTTCCTTCTGTTGCTGTCGGAGTGACGGCTCTAGCCAAGCTGAGAGTGAGACCTGAGCCAGTCCCAGGACTCAACATTAAGGATGACCTGATGGCACATGGCCACTGTGAGAGAGTTTCTTGCCAGCTCATGGAAGTGTCTTTATTAGTGCCGTGTTGTCACTAGTACATCTTCATCTTGTGTTCATTGATCACAGGCCTGGTTCAAGAATCAAATCACTGAGGTTCCTTCTGAAATTTCTGAGGGTGCTCTAGTAAAGTGCAAATGTAGGCTAAGCAACGGCTCCACCATAGCAGTGTACAGTGAGACATTTAGGATTATTTACAAGTCCTCACTTTTACCAATAATTTTAATAGTATTTCAAAAAGATTTTGCTATGAATATTTTTCTACTAATCTATTAGTCTGCCTTTACATTGCTTAAAAGGTGCAGTGTGTAGTATTTATGAGGATCTATTGACAGAAATGCAATATAATATACATAACTATGTTTTCAGTGGAGTATAAAGACATTACTTAATGAACTATTATGTTTTTACCTTTTTGAATGAGCAATTTCTATCTACATAAGCGGGTCCCCTTACAGTGAAGTCGCCATTTTTGCGCCGTCGTGTTTCTACAGTAGCCCTAAATGGACAAACTTCTCTACAGAGCGCAAGTCACTCTCTGCACTCTCCGACGACAATTTTTGTCCTGTGTCGGCACCCATAGCTTCTCTATGTGCTTCAAAAGGGAGGGGTGAGCGGAGTTTGATTGCAATTCATAACCTCACTGCTAGATGCCGCTAAAATTCACACACTACACCTTTAATGTGTTACTATTTTAACTAGAGCCTGACCGATTTATTGGTCTGCCGATTTTATCGGCCGATATGAGCCTATCGCAGATATATCGGCAATGCCGTAAATGCCACCGATATGAACAAATGGGATTCAGAACAATGATCAAAACACAGATGGAGTCCATCAACACCAGTGTTGGGAATAACGGCGTTATAGATAAACGGCGTTACTAACGGAATTACTTTTTTCAGTAACGAGTAATCAAACTAATTACTGTTTCTTCCGTTACAACGGCGTTAGCGTTACTGAGAAAAAAAATGCGGCGTTACTATAATTGAGCTCACTGAAGCGGTTTTCATCCCAACAGGCTCTCTGTCAGTCGGACCTGCAACGTGCGTGTGTGTGTGTGTGTGTGTGTGTGTGTGTGTGTGTGTGCGCGCGCCATGCGTGTTGGGGGGTGGGTTGGGTTGCTACACATAACTGATGATGATTGGTGGGTGGGAGACAAGGTTGAGGTTGATAGGTTGAGTTCACACACACACACACACACACACACACACACACACACACACACACACACACACACACCTATGACGCACACGCATATGCACAGTCAGCGATGGCAGTCCAACGACTTCAAAGGTAGTTTTCGCAAACTGGAAGTATAAGCGCTACTTTTCCCTCGTTGAGTTGAAAGGTAATGTTTATGTAACGTGCAGCTTATGCCCAGGAAGAAAGAGTCTCTCCACGTCGGTGGCCAGTATTTCTAATCTAATGAAGCCTCACATCATCACAGCCACAACATTAGTGGCTAAAAACCCAGGTGATAACGTGAGCTCCACTACCAGAAGAGTAGTAAAGAAGTACTGATACTATTTACACAATATTTACACTATAGTAGTGATACTACTGATAATATTTACAATAATATATTGCATTTGATAGGTGTCTCTCACATTGTCCCACAGCAACATTACAATAGTGTACATTTAATGTACAATGTTTTATAATAGCAATTTATTCTATTTAGTGTCCAATTCATTCATTTAACATATTTAAAATTGGGGGCATCCAAGTTATTTGACATATTTGAACATTTGAAAAAAAAAAAAAAAGTAACACAGTAGTTACTTTCACTGGTAATTAGTTACTTTTATAATGACGTAACTCAGTTACTAACTCAGTTACTATTTGTAAGATGTAACTAGTAACTATAACTAATTACTTTTTAAAGTAACGTGCCCAGCACTGATCAACACCCCCAAAGCTTCACAGTCCAATAACTCGTCCTTTGACATTTCATTCAATAACTTTAGGCAGTTTTGATTTATATGCTGTTTAATGATTACGTTATTTTTCATATGCATCTGCTTTTAAGATATCGCTCTTTCCTGCCTCTTCTTCGCCTGCGTTTTGATCAGGAGATTCTGTACTCATTCAGGAGATGCATAGTAGCACCTCCTATCGTATAACAGTGAAAACATTAAAAAATCTGGTCAATGACCAAAGACGAAGATAACAAAAGACAAAAAAAACACACTCATGGCTCTTGACTGAATCACTTTAATAAGGGTTAATCTATATTTCGAAGAAGAATATGAAGTGATATTTGATATTCGCCTATGCAGAAATTGAACAGATTTACTGCAAATACAAAAATATGTCAGCAAATTAAGTAGTGGTGCTGTGAGATCCAAATTTAATATCTTGTATGACTTCCATGAGCTTGAAGGACTGCATCCATGCTGTTTGGCAAGGATTCATACAATTTATTGATGAAGTCATCAGGAATAGCAAAGAAAGCAGTCTTGCATGCCTCTCAGAGTTCATCAATATTCTTTGGTTTCGTCTTCCATGCTTCCTCTTTCATCCTACCCCACATATGCTCAATGATGTTCATGTCTGGTGACTGGGCTGGCCAATCCTGGAGCATCTTGATCTTCTTTGCCTTGAGGAACTTTGATGTGGAGATGGAAGTATGCGATGGAGCACCATCCTGCTGCAGAATTTGGCCTCTTTTATGGTTGGGAATATAAGAGGTAGCTAAGGTTTCTTGATATTTTAGACTATTGATGTTGCCTTCCAAACTTCACTGTTTTCTGGGTGAATCTCGGATCCATGCGGGCTCCTGAAGGTCTCCTGCAATATTTGCGGCGACTGTGGTGTAATTTAACAGAAGATTCATCTGAAAAATCTACCTTCTGCCACTTTTCCAGCGTCCATCCTTTTAGTAGGCTGTGGGCCTTGGCAAATGCCACACGGTTTTTCAATTGTCTTTTGTTTAGTTCTGGCTTCTGGGCACTGATTCGACCATGGAGGCCATTTCGAGACAGAATCCGACAAACTGTTCTGGTTGACACAGGGACTTCAGGTGACCAGGTCTCGTGGAGCTCTGCTGCAGTGGAAAATGGGCTGGCCTTGGATTTTCGAGCCAAGAAACGGTCCTCTCGAGCAGTTGTCTTGCCTGACCTGGGCTTGTCAAAAACGTCTCCAGTCTCTTCAAATCTTTTTTTAATCCTCTGTACTTGACGCTGAGACACATTGAAGGTGTCTGCCACATCAGCAGTGGATCTGGTCTTCAGCCTCTTGATAATCAAAACTTTAGTCTCAGGGTGAATCTTAGGCATGTTTGCAGAGGTCTAGTTGCAGTTGATGTGAAGGTCTAGTGTACTGGGGTTCTTTTTATACACACCTGAGACCTAATTGATCCATTATTAGTCACAGGTGAAGCTCATATGACAAGGCGACAACACTTATGTCTTTGCAAAAATTGACCCAATGGGCTTTACCAAGCTGTGAATATTAGAATACTTTTTGACAGTTTCGTTTTGCACTGAAACATGATTACAAAAGCTGTTGGGATTAAAATGAGCCATTTCTTGTAAAAAATCTTTATTAGAAATATATTTCAGCTGCACTTCAGGTCAATTTGTACACAAGCGACAAGACTTGTCAGGGACTGTTCTATAATATACACATAAAGAATATCGGCCGATGTATTAGGTAGGTCTGAAACTGCCATCGTACTGTATCTGATTTAATGCTAGTATACAGTTTCCCTCCTGGGATCATAGTCAATAAGACTATCTTATGGGTTACTCTAAATTAAAGTTTGATTTTGTGTATATATATTGCTGATGAAAATGGGTCATTGGTGATGAGTTTATTGGACTTTCACAGTGAAGTCATTTCGGTTTTGGATAAATTATATTAAATTTGGATATAAATTTGGACATTTGTTTAGCTGACTCAAACATTGATATAATGCTATTTATAAGATTCCCATATGGCATCTAGCATGTTCAGAAGGATAGCTTCAATTTCACAGATTCTTGCTAATGTAGTTAACAGCCTGTCAAGGGAGATTATAATTTGATTGTCCTGAAATGGCCTTTAATATCTGAAGGCATGAGTCTGTAAAACTGGTATGCCCTGAACATACCTGAACGGTATGACCAAAATGTATATCACGGTATTTTTCTAAATTATATCGGTTTCACGGTATATGACGGTATTTTTTCCCCTATGCATGACGGGTGTTAATCAAATTTTCTACTGATTGAGAGAGGAAATACTGCAGTAGATTGACTAGAATGCCCTGTTTTACTGTCATGATGAGTGAATATTGAAGAAAAATTCCACACTAGAGTTAATAGGCCTGGTTTACAAAGCCTCACAAAATGATGCTGTGGAGAGACAACAACTAATAAAACAAAGACCTGCAACACACTCAGAGTCATACTTACAGACACCTGAATATTAAAAGCTGAGTTGAGTGCACCTTAAGCATTTTAAAAATCTAATCCTATATAACAACAAACTGCCAAAACGAGGAGAAACGCGGATATTTGCAATACATTTAAGAGAGCACTTTCTGAACGAATGACACACATCAGTTTAACATAGAAAGAATAAAGGAGATACTTTTTGGCCCATTCTTCTTTGAATTGTCAGTTTATTTATTCATTTACATCATTGTCTTTTGTGTAGCAGAATAATCCATTGTGTCAGCGCGTTCGTGATTAGACATACGGTTGTATCAGTGTAATCAGTGCATACATTTCATTTGAATAAGACGTGATGAAATATGCGCGCATACACGCTTCTGGTTCATGTCTAGCCTAGAGCAGTAGAGTATATGAAATGTGTCCATTAAAAACTTAATCGCGCTGGCTCCGGTCTATATAATCCATGTGGAGAACGCTGTTAATCTCATCACGGCGCTCTGCGCAGAAACCGCTCTCTCTCGCGCGCCGCGTGTAGTTTGAATTCCCCGCTGTAATCAAGGGCTGAATCCGAAATCGCCCCCATAACCTCAAATAGGGCATTATTTAGAGGGGACAGCGCTTTGTAGTGGTGTCCGAAACCCTAGTGGACGTTATTGAGTGCACTCATTCAATCCCACATTGCACCGCAATAACGAGTGTACAGCCGATGTACACACAACGCTGTCCAACTTCACGGACGTTTTCATTCACTCCTTCAAATGTGATAACGTAGGGAATAGTGAATGAGGGTAACGTTATAGGATTCAGCCATAGGCTGTGCTGTAATGCGATCTCAACTGTGCTCTGACTGCTCTTTCTACAGCGCATCAATGAAATGGGTCCCCTCCAGTGATGCGCGGGTTGATCCAAAATGAGCGGGTGCCCGCGGCCACCCGCGGTTACCCGCGGTTACGAGTCATCCAAAAATATTTTTAATGATATTCGGGTCACGGTCGGTCGGATCGTCAATAAATCCTTATTTACCTTTTGAATGTTGAGCGTTATTAACTTTTGAATAAATGCTGACGCGGGACAAAATGCCAGATTTCCCAAAACGTTGAACTGAGCAATGCCATTGTACCATTTTAATAGGCTACTTTTAAACGCATTTAAAGTCAGTTTTATGTATTTTCTGAGAGGGGGCGGGATTTTTGTTGGGAAAGTCGGGGGAGAGACGCACACTTCGATTAGACTGGATAAACACATGCAGCATCTTAATTGTTAAGAAAATTAAACGAAATAAATGAATAAATCAAGCCTGTATTACATAACACTAGGCTATATCATACAGCATTCAGAAAAATAACAGTTTGCGCTCCTAAGGGCTTTCACACTTTTCCAAATGTGGGCTGATGAATTCTTCAAGCCGGGTCGAAACATAAACATCGCGTTCATCAATAATATGCATCTGGAGCTGAAATGGAAAATGATGGGCCGCCTCAAGAACTTCCTGCTCTCGCTGCTGCACCTCTGAGCACACCACGTCAGGGCCTGAAACATTTTCTCAATGGCCCAATTAGGGCCCTATGAAATCCGTTTTATTTTTTCCCAAATTCCGTTTTATTTTTTCCCAAATTCCGTTTTTTCCGTTTAAATTTTTGCTAATTCCTTTTTTTTCCGTTTTAATTTTTGCAAATTCAGTTTTTTTTACCCTTAACTGTTATTTTAGTCGTAAAAAGAGTGTTTTTAATGTTAATATAATAGAACATAAAACATAAAATAGGAATGACAAACATCAAACAGGTAACAAACATCACATTTACTTTTCAGGACAAATACTGCAACATAATACTGCACTCTAAGCACTTCAAGTCACAACTAGATATTAGTGCTGTGAATTGATAATAAAAAAAACCCAGAATTAATTGAATTTTTTCTGTAATTAATCATGATTAATTGCAATTAAAAACATTGGAGTTTTTAATATTTTGATATTGTAATAATTTGAATGAATGAAGGCCAGTATCACTGATATTAATGTCTATATGAAACATTGATGACGTTACATTACAGTATAACTGAAAGCTACCAATTTCACCATTTATTAGGCTTTAAAAAATAACTTTTAATTTAATTGAACTTAAAACAATCTTTACATAAACCCATTATAATAAATGTTATATTTACCTGTGGCCTTCCCTGTCAGGCATAGTCTACACAGAAATTGAATAAAGTTATCAACACCTTTCTTAACTGCATAAATAATAAGTGAAATATAGATTAATCATCATTAAAGCTACAATCTTCTGTTCCCGTTGTTCTTTGAACATTAATGACAGACATTATCAGTGCTCCTGTCACTTTAAGAACAGCCGCTTCTGAACATGATGTGGATAATGCTGCCTTCACGTGCTATCGGAAATTTGATGATTCCGACTTCTGAAGTCGTGATTACGAGCGCATTGCATTCAAGTTTCAAAATATGAGGGCGTTCAGGTGCAATGTTTACCTAGGAAACTCGTATATTACGATAATTCCGAGAGCACGTGAAGGCAGCATAAGACGCGCTGACCCGCGCATCTCATTTTCTCTCAAGTTCATTTAAGGCATTATTTTCCATACAGTACATTGAAGTGCATTAAAAACAAGGCAAAATACAGCAAGCACTACCTGAGGGAACTGCTCGGCTCTGTACTGAGGGCGGTGTGAACGGGGCTTTAGCGTTGAGTTTCTTAACTTTTCCGCTGATGAAAGCAGAGCCGTGGTGAGCCGCTTCGCCATACTTTCATTGTTTTGAAGGCGGAGCTGAAATGACGGGAGGGGTTGAGTCGCCCAGATTTGCTTCCCCCGGTCTGCATTTTCCCCAGACATACGTTCTTCTCCCACACAAAACCGCATTTCATTCCAAATATGTCAAATTCCGGGAAATTCCGCGTTAACAATAGATTCCGCGTTAATATGCCAATTCCGCGATTTCGTCCGCGATTCGGTGATCGCGGAAATCATAGGGCCCTACCCAATGAGCTACGATGAGCATTTACTACTTTTAAAAAATGCGGGTCAGGAAGCGGGTCGGGTACAATATTTTCTTCTTTTTTTTTTGCGGTCCGAGTTGCGGGCGGGTTAGTTGAAAACGTCGGTCGGGTGCGGGTTGTTTATACATTGACCCGCGCATCACTGGTCCCCTCTCAAACAATGACGCGCTGCGCCACGTTCCGAACATTGTTAAAGCGACATATACCGGTATTGCGGTATCATCAAAATTCATATCATAAAATAAATAAAAACCGGTATTCGGTATGAACCGGTATACCGCCCAGCACTACCCTGAACTCTTTCCATAGCTGTGAGAATAGTGATGGGTAATATCAAGAATGCTTGTCTGAATTCAGTCCTCAAGCATATTCTCCTGCTGTGAACCCCTTGCTATTGATTTCTGCCCTTTGTTCTGCATAATCAGGATGGCTGGGAAACCAGTAGGTCATACGATTGTCTTAGAGTTATCTAAGAGCAGAGATGGGACAAAAATATTTAGAGCGACGCTTGCATACAATCTAATTTAGTGGCTTTGGATCCTTTTTAATATTCCAGCAACCTGTTTTTTTTTTATATGATAAAGCACATAATACACTTAAATATTTGATTGTTTCATATTTGTGTTCCTTAAGCTGCCTCTGTGCTTTTTGCCCAACAGAAAAGGATCTGAACACAAAATGTGTTGTGGAAATGGAGGGGAATCAAACACATCTGTACCCGGCAAACTTAGGAAAAGATTCCAGGTAAGTTGAATTTGAAAGTCTGACATAAATTACAGCTCAAACATTTAGGGTCTATTAAAAAAAAGCTGTTTGATTTAACTTTCTGTTCATCAAAAATGTATCACGGTTTTTCACCCAAAAATGAAAATTCTGTCATTAATTACTCACCCATCCGAGAGCTCTCTGACCCTGCCATAGACAGCAATGTAATTAACCCTTTCAAGGTCCAGAAAGGTAGTAAAAACATTGTTAAAATAGTCAGTCTTACGTGGGCCAGCTCCTGCGTCAGCATCACACGGATGAGTTGCTCACTTGAATAGCATCGGCCAATGGAAAGCCGGCGTTCAGGCGTAGCTCTGACGTAACTCTGAAGCGCTGCACTGTATTTACTACGTCAACAGCGTTGGAGACTTAACAGACGTGAAGATATCGTTGAATAAAGTCGCTATTTTGTTTGTTTTTTTGCGCACAAAAAGTATTCTCATCGCTTCATAAAATTAAGGTTGAACCACTGGAGTCACATGAACTATTTTAACGATGTCTTTCCTACCTTTCTGGACCTTGAAAGTGTTCATTAAAGGGTTAGTTCACCCAAAATGAAAATTGTCATTAATTACTCACCCTCATGTCGTTCGACACCTGTAAGACCTCCGTTCATATTCGGAACACAAATGAAGATATTTTTGTTGAAAGCTGATGGCTGAGAAAGGCTTCAGATAGGCCTCCATTGGCATTCAGACGTCGTTACAAAGTCCATCTCACCACAGTGGCGCTACAATAATTTTACGATGCAACGACAATAGTTTTTGTGCGCAAAAAAAAATAAAAAAAACACCTTTATCCAACTTGTTATTGTCTTCCGTGTATGCCTCCACGACGCATGCGCGAGAATATGACGTAGCGCCAGCGTTCGGGAATCCATGAAATGCACACTTAAGCCCCATTTTGAGCACTACGCGGAGACCTAAAGCACGATCAATGTAGAATCCAACAGCTTAGACACGCGCGTCTTCCTCTGCTTGTAAACAAATCGCTTCTGGGTCATCTGTCCGAACGCCGGATCTGCGTCATATTCTCGCGCATGCGTCGTGGAGGCACACACGGAAGACAATAACAAGTTGGTGTTATTTTGATATTGTGTTATTTTTTTTTTGCGCACAAAAACTATTGTCGTTGCATCGTAAAATTATTGTAGAGTCACTGTGGTGAGATGGACTTTGTAACGACGTTTTAAGTGCCTTTTATGCGTCTTGGGAGTGTAAATGTACTGAATGCCTATGGAGGCCTATCTGAAGCCTTTCTCAGCCATCAGCTTTCAACAAAAATATCTTCATTTGTGTTCCGAATATGAATGGAGGTCTTACGGGTGTCGAACGACATGAGGGTGAGTAATTAATGACAGAATTTTCATTTTTGGGTGAACTAACCCTTTAAATAGCTGTCTATGGAGGGGTCAGAAAGCTCTCGGATTTAATCAAAAATATCTTCATTTGTGTTCCGAAGATGGTCTTATGGGTTGGGAACACAATTTTGGGTGTACTAACACTTTAAGCCATTAGTAAACTATACAAGGGGCACTTTAAATATTTACATTACAGTAATACATTAGGCTTTTATGGTATTTTTGATCAAAGAAATGCAGCCTTGGTGAGCATAAGAGACCTCTTTCAAACACGTTTAGAAATCTTGCTTACTGCAAACTAGTATATTTCCTGACATTGAGTGCGTTTACATGCACACTCTTAACACGAGTATGCTTAATACATCACCACGTGATCATGTAAACGCGTTAACCCGTTTTCCTTTATCAGAGTAAGGTCATAAATGGCTTAAGCATAAAACTGATCGTCACAGGCAGATTTTTTTCCCCTTGCACCGATTTCGCCCAGCATGTAAACGCATTAACCTGATTTCTGTCTGCTTATTGAAGTGTGCGTTTGTGATAGCCTATGTGACAGGAATGCATCCTTACTCTGGATTTAAGCACATCCAGACAGAGCGAGTGTTTTGAGGGAGGAGAAAATGTATTGCAAAACATTATAAAAGTGCTCATAGTCTCAATACTCTTCTTCGGTTTTTAATGCTTTATTTAACACCACAACCGACTTAACAAATGAAATACTCTGAGTCAGATACGCATATTATTACGTTTTGATGTCACTACCGGGAAATAGCCTGATTTATTAATAAGGTAAATGTGGTTTACTTGCATTGTCGGGCTATTGGTTTGCATGTAAACCTGGACAACAGGTTTTTTCAATAAGCTGATTTTTGTGAGTTCTCAGCGTGCTGGTGTGCATGTAAACGTGCTCATTGTAGCTTTGTTCGGAATAGCATACTAACATACTACTTACTGTTTATTAAGTATGCTGATTTTCTTTATGGATACTATACCCAATGACCTACTATATTTTCGCTTGACTTGGCCTTCCATTTCCAGAGTAATGAGTGAACCAGAAATTAATATCTGCCACTGTTTATAACAATCTTTTTCTTGACTCATTTGATCGGATTGAGTTTAACACATTAAACTGAATTGGGATACTCAATTTTGGATTAACAATTTTTTTTTGTCTCCAAGATTATGTAGAATTTAAGCATTTGAGGAATTAAACATCCATGTTTTCTTTCTCATATGATAAACATATAGCATATACTGTTTAAAAGGTTATGAATACATAATGGCTATTGCTTCACATACATAAAAAAAAGTATAAACTCTTAGCAGTAATACACTACTATTCCATTTCAAACCAGGGCAGCATTTCATTTTCTTGTCTTTTATTCGTTTAGCTTCTTGTTTCAATCAGATATTACATATTTTGGACCCTTCATTAAATAGAGAGCAGGGTCTTTGAGAACTCATGTGTTCTTGTTGGTTTCGGTTGGTCGGCTCATACGATGGGGGCTGAGGGAGAACAGGAATGTGGACGTGCGGTTCTCTTTAACGCAGCCTGCTGTTCGTCCGTCCTGCCGTGTGTCGGGGCATAACTCTCCTCCGTCTGACTTCCTCTCTTTTTCTCTGCCCTCCGTTGTCACGGAAACGCAGAAGGAGGGTTAACCCTAGGTCATCCATAGCTGAGGAGCTCTTGTGTCTGGAAAAAGGGGAAAATACAAGCTAGCTTTAGCATCTGTCGGCTATAAACATTTCCTCTGACTTTTATGGCGGGTACACAAGAGAGCACAATTATTTTTTTTGCTGCTTTTCTCTTGTCGTGAAGTGCAAACAAAGACAGAGGTTGAACAGGTTTTAAACTTGGAAGTGAATGGTCGAGCCGCCTGCTGCCTTCGAACAACAGACAGTTTAATTGCAGCGCTGAGTTCATGTCGTGCCGCGCTGAATCGCCGGCCCTGTTAATGGCCCCTGCGAAGCAGATGCCTCAAATGGCAAGGTTCGCATGACCAAAATATCTTTACTTATGCAGATTATTGCTGGCATTTCATATTAATTATGATCTGTCAGGCTCTACAACACATTCCAACACATTCTTTTTATGATGGCTACACATGGCGTGTTTATATGTCAGTGTATACTCGTCTTTTAATCCTTTGTGTGGTTGTACCGCTCTCAGCATGTCCGATGGCATCACATACTCAGGATGAATGAATCTTAGTGCCTGTCCATTTGCTTTAATGAAATGACATTTGAAAGGTTTTATGTTTGCGAGCAGCTCCTAGGGGTGTTTTGGATGGAATGAACATGAGTAATAAGCTTTAGAAAAGCATGTTTACCAGAAGCTTGTGTATATACCTGAAAAATATATGTATTTATGACTATCTTTATGAATTATGATAGAAAAAAACCTTTTTAGGGACTGTACTATTTATAGAGACCTATAATTGCTTGTCACTCCCTACAATTTCAGTATTATTAAGAGTATTTTACAGCAGTGCTCTTTTATGAAAGGAGTATGGAGTTTTTTTTTTAATCTCTACTGTATTATCACCGATTATGTTCTTTTGGCACATCAAGACTACGACCATCCCACCTGAACTGGAGACGGGGCGTGTTTTGGGTTTGCAGGAAAGCAGTGAGACATGCACTAGTCAGAATGAGTTCAGGTGTGTTGAGGATAGGGTTGGGCTGTAATATGGCAAGAAATATGAACACAATAGTGTTTTTTCCATGATATCAATATTTATCAAGATGTATAATTTGATAATACTGCCAGTATCCCAACAATGACTGATGCCTGGACAAATCAGTGGGTTCATTAATTGCATTTTAGAATGTAGTTTAATAACAAATAAAGAATAACATAATGTAAAAGTTTAACTGTACAAATGTTGCTTTTTCTGAACAGTAAAACAGTAGAAGTTAGGTTAAAATCTCAAATATTTGAAGTACAACTTATAGAAAAATGTTTAACCATGCATTAAATGATAGAGGAATACATTTGATTGCAAAATGTAAAGATTGTAAACCAGTCATTGTGCTACACAGATTGACACACAAGGCCGCATTTTCGTACTCGCCGTGTTGTCACTGGGATGGTACCTTTTCAGGTGATGGAAGAGGTTTGTTGCGTTTCCCACCCGGGTTGGAACTGAACCAATTTTCCATTGTTTTCCTTTGTAGACGCACACACTAGATGGACGCACCGTTTGACTGTTGCGCCTGTGTCTTTCGTTGCATCTTGTGCATGGCACAGCGTTAAAAAAAATGCTGCGCTCAAGTAAAAAGAAGTTTGCGTCAAGAGCTTGGCTTTTTTTGTTCCAATGACCTTCATCTTGCATTTTTTTAACCTCAAAACCGCCGTATACGAAAACGCCTCAAATACCTTGATTTCCGTTTTATTTTCTAGAAACCATGGAAACACGCTTTAATATATTGTGTTTTATTAGACAGGTGAGCAACTGTTTGGATACATTCATCGACAGAAAACAAATCATTGTTATATAGCTCAACACAGTCTTATTGTTTAAATCTCATTTTCTCTTTTTACAGCGAGTACCATGATCTAGCTTACCACAGTGTGAAACAAGTGTCTCATAGCCGCTGAGCGAACGCAAAGAGTAGCATTATAACTTTCAACACTCAAATGTATCTAATATGATAAAACAGCTCTGTGTTCCCACACATAAGCATGACCGGTAAAAGCAGAAGCGGTCGTCTGCAGCAGAGTTAAAGCTCCGCAAAATCAAGGCGTCATCAAGTTGCGCCATTGTTTTGAATAAGCGACCTTTAGTGGCTAAAAATTACATATCGTGGCTTTAATTACCAGGACATTAATTCACAGTTGTGCAGAAAATCATCTCCGTGTCATGTGTAAAACATGGCCTAAGGTGCATTGTGTTGCCCTTGGCCTGCTCGAGTGCATTAAGTTCATCCATGAGGTCATATCTGTCGGTGCCCATACATTTATTAACACCAAATCTAGCGGATCATAATTTAGGTCAAAAGTACATAACTTTCTCAGTCACGGGCTACGCATTTGCAAGCAACTGAAGCGGAATCACATTTTTTTAAAGGACTTGATCGCAGACCTCGAGAGCTGAAGGGTAGTTCATATGTATCTGGGTGCACGTTCAGGTCATCTTTCTGACTAGCATGTCATGCAAACGGCAGCCTTGAGGTGTTAGACTCTGTTTGACTCAACCCTTGGTCTCTGGCATACTCGCACTGACAGCTGTCACCGTAGCGTACGTCACCAACCCATGAGAAGGCTGCAGTGGACCATAATCGAGGTTCATTCCTTCCTCCCCCTTGTTCTTGTTCTTGAGCCCCTGCAAGAATGCAGACAAAGACATAGGGATTTACAGTCCTGGCCTTGCGTTGACGCTTTACTTCGGAGTGGTCGATACACTCTTGAAGGAGAGATTTAAACGGTTCTCTGTAGGAAATGCTTTCCTGAAGCATTCAGGCCTATTAGGAATATTAAGATCTGATGAGGCAATGAGTGAATCCATTAACTTGCATGAAATGGAATCGCAAGCATGTTTCTGGAATGCTCCCTGAGTTTGCATGGAAGCCTGATTGAATGCGGCAGAATTAGATGTGTGGTTGATGCCATTCGAAGACAGATCGAGGCCAGTGGCTTGTTTTTTATGTCTGCAGACTCCAATCAACCACCACTTCTTAGCCTGTATGTGGAGGGTTTTCCCTCCAGTGGTTTCAATGCGGTTTTTATTTTCTGCTTGTGGTGCTTTGGTCTTGGTTTCATTTGTATACTACTATAGCACCAAGGCAGAGTGGTGATTTCCTCATTGTTTGCAACGGCCAATGGCGTGATACAGGGAGTGGGGGAAGGGACGACACTGTTGACACAGTCTTTCATAGCAGCCTCCTCCCCTATAGACAGTCCTTGGATAATAAAAGTGCAACTATTAAAAGTAGCAACCATTTGTGGTGAATTTGCTGTTATTATGTGGTAAATGTGTTGCAAACAGTCTTTATTTTTCAGCCGCTGTATATTTTTGTAAGTGTGGTAAACATTAAATTATTCATTTTGTCATTTGACATATCATCACTCCATGCTTTCAAGGTGAAAAGATTTACTAAATCACTGAACTGACATCAGCTGAACAACAGCCGAAATGCCTCATTTTCCTTTTATCACTGTAAAGCTGCTTTGAAACAATCTGTATTGTATAAAGCACTATATAAATAAAGATTACTTGACTTGACTAAACTGAAATGCTGGTTTTGGTTATAGATTTATAGTGTTAACCAAGATCATGATTATTGCATTGATTTTAAAGTGCTTTTTATTTGGCAATTATATTCCCAGAAGACCGCACCGCTAGTTTAGTTTCGTGAACATGACAGGGGTATAAATCAGTTCTTTGCACAGATTCAGTGTTTCTTAGGGCTGTGCTCAAAATATCGATATAACGATACATCATCATGAACTCCTGGCGATGCGTGTATCGATACAGCAGCTGCCGTATCGATATTGTGTGCTTTTGAATGTAACCAATTATCACGTGAGTCAAGTGGTGACAATTTTAACAACGCGAACAGTGCAAGGCATTCAAAATGGATAAGAGGATTTTAAGTTGTTACAGTTTTTGCAGCGCACCTCCCATCCATTAAATCTTTGTGCTTTGTTACTATTGATATGAAACAAAGTCTCAGATTTCAAATTACGTCAATTTTATTCTGAAATCTATAGTTTAGGCGCTAGGCGCGAGATCGGTCTTGCTCAGCTCAGCGCATGAGAAGCGGGAGCGCACTGCGTACGTGAACTGATCTTCGCCTCCACCTAATACCAGTCACAGCCCGAAATAAACATGAATGTGCATCTGAAAGTCCGTTAAGAGAGAGAGTACAATTTACCAAAATCCATATCATGTCTCATGTGATCGCTCAATCAGTGTTTCAAAGCGGAAAGACATCAGTAAATTAGCTTGTAAACAATGTCACATAACATCACATTTACCTCAGAAAATCCATATCCAGTGTCCATAAATTAATTAGTGAGCTAGAAAAAATTGCCTATAGAGACAAGCATTTTGCTAAATATATGAACCTTATTACATATTCATTATATTTTTTGATGTTTTTAATATATAATTTGATGCATGTTTGAATTCATCTGGCAAATTTTTATGACCGCCACCATTTAAATTTAAATTTCAAAAACGAAATGGAGTAGAAATATGATTGTAACTTCTAAAGCTAATATTATAACTTTTATTATTTAAAAAAAACATAATTGAGTGTAATTTAAGTAAATCAGTTCATTTTTTGACCTTCAGTAGGCTATTCTAGTAGGCCATTCCAAGCTTTTTTTGTGACAATTTATTTAATTCATTTAACTCTTTGTTTTTTAATTAAAAAAAATATATTTTTCACTTATCACAACTGTTATAACACTCTACACAAAAGAAATTCCAAATTGATCCATATCGTGATACGTATCGTATCGTGATGCGTATCGTGACATTATTGGTGATACACAGCCCTAGAGTATCTGAAATTATTCGTCCGAAAATGGCAAAAATTGATGTTCGGCCGAATAAGTGAAAAGACCGAATAAATTTTACCGAACAATGAGGTTTTTGATGACACAATCAAATATAGCAACCAGCGCGTGTGTGAGAGAGAGGCGCGCACACTTATAAATGCAGAAATGCAGCACATGTCGGAAGTGTGGAAGCATTAAGCCTTGTTTATACTTTCGTCTGGCTCCTCAGTTGATACTGTAATAATATATTGGCAAATGCTCTAGTGCATATTTGTGTCTGTAGAATGTCAAATGTATCCATTTACAACGTGACATAGTTGTTGATCTCTTGTACGCAATGGCCAATATGTTTTAAGTTAGTCAGACTCAACTCACTGCTCAAACCGCCAGTTTTTATTCAGTGCTAAGTTATACAAGCTTGCAAAACCTCTCATGAACAAACAAACAAAATTTGATTATGATTTGATTATGATACCTGTAGGCATAATAGGCCTAAGATAATATATACAAATTATATTTAAAAAAATATATTTTTATTTTACTTTTTCTTTCTTTATTTTTTTTAAGTTATATTGTGCTTTGTTTTATATAATGCCTGCTGGAATGCTAAAAATGTTCATTGTTAAATAAATCTTTTTAAATTTTAGTTTTGTAAAAAGAAAAAAAAAATCATTTATTTTAAAAGCAAGACAAAATAGTAAAAAAAACCTAATTAATGCAATGGAGAAAAAATTGGCAAAATAAATGAAAAAATAAATATATAGAAAAACCATGTTTGGTATTCGGCTTCGGCCTTCGGTCAAGTGTTTTATTATTTTTCGGCTTTGGCCATGAATTTTCATTTCGGTTGCATCCCTATTTCTGTGATCTGGTTGAAAGTGATTCAGTGATTGGTTCACTTAGGGCGTTTTCACACCTGAAAGTCTGCACCAAGGTCCGAACCGAATTGTTATTAATTTGGTTAATTTTGGTTTGTTTTCACATTGCAATTATGCGAGCGCACTAAATAACTTTACATGACATACTTGTGTCCTCTCGTCATCATCTATGTGGGCTGCATCTTAACATTGATTGGTTTGTAAACGGACGGGCGTCTGACGTCAGCGTCTTTGACAAGAATGAATGAACAGACGCATATCGTTGCCACTAGTGAACAGTGCACATTTCAAGCTTTCTATACACACATTTCTCATGTCTGTGAGGCAAGTAGCCTGCTGAGTTTCGGTTTATTTGAGAAAAGCTCCAGCATGTGCAAAGCATGTGATCGCTCCTGCGCCTCCATGTCACGATTATTGTCTGCTATAGACTATTTGCTTCTTATTTATTAAATCCAGGCAATTATCTGATTAAACGTTGATTAAAATTAAGATACAATTTATACAAAACGAAATTCACTTTAAAGAAAGTCTTTCTACAAAACAACTTAATGAAGTGGTCAAAATAATTTCTGACCTTCTGACATATTGCGCATCTTTTCACTTTTCATAATCAATATAGCCTAGATGAAATTTAAAAATAACATTATAATATTTAAACATAGACAGGAACTTCCTGTAAATGGTCTGAACCATACAGAAAATGCTTTCACACTAGAAACGAACCGAACCTTTGTTCAATTTGATCCGGACCAAGACTACCTCTTTTCGTCAGACCAAATTTCGTCTGTTTGGTACGGGCCGTGGTCCAGGGGAGGTTTCACACCTGTAATTTTGATTCGGACCAAACTGAAAAGTCAGAAAATCCGGACCGAACAAGGTAGGTGTGAATCATGGGAAGTCTGTGCGTGGCATTTTACATGCTTTAAAATGTCATGATCCTTCAAAAATCATTCTAATATGCTGATTTGCTGCTCAAGTAAAAAATGTTCTTATTATTATTATCAATGAATATGTTTACATGTGCAGTTGTGCACCAATAATGCGATTATTTCTAATAATCAGAGTAAGGTCTTAATCGCAGTAAGATGTTTACATGACACAAGCAGAACTCTTCCCTCCGGTTCACATTATTCGCTAATAAGTATGGTTATACCACACTCAAATACATACAGTATGCATGTTACCGGTCATTGTTTTAATCTACTCATCAAATTCAAAATACATTTTTATGGATGTACTGGATATTATTTGGTGTTGAACATCGCAATGCCGGGTTTGTCTACGCTGTTTGGATGGAGATACGGTGCAGAGACTGCGCAGTGAGTTGTGTTGACAGAGTTTAGTGATTTGGAGAAGAGAAAACTTCAGTATAATGTCACCGAGTTCATTCATGAAGTTGTGTGAGCAACACACGGCAGCCATGTAGAACCGAGCATGTGCACTTTGGTCAGAGCGGTAATTAAGGTTTACATGTTTTCATGCCTGTTTATTGCGATTTTAAAATCAGCGTACGCCATATAGTTTAATGCAAATATGATTACTAAGAATATGAGCTAAATAGCATTAGTTTGATTGAAGTATTGCGTTTTCATGAGGTAAAGAGGTTTTTTCTCTGGGGTTTCCAGTCGATCCTGCCCGGTATCGCATATATGCTTGTCGTTAAGATAAAATCGAATGGCAATCACATCTAAGGAAGGCACGCAAATAACAGAGATAGTGACAAAATATAATGCATCATCCAGGGCACAAATCAAAGCACAGACGCCCCTGGAGGAAAAAGCCTCCATAAAAACGGACAGAGTCTGAATGACGGTCGGCTAAATCGCAAGAAATGCTTGTCTTTTACTGAAAATTGCTGAAAATCATCCAATATCCTTTTTATGTTTTAGAATAAGTGTATCAAAATATCCATAAAAACAAAATTGTATTGTATTTAACATAATTGTATGCATTTGAAATATAGAGATGGGTTCTTGGGTTCTGTTTTAATGTAGGCCTACCCAAGTGTACCTAAAATAAAAAAGAGTTTAATATACAGGTTTGTGGCTCTTAATTTCTTTTTAATTACCCACTTGTAAACTCATATTCACTGTTCTTTTTTATAAATATAGTTGGCTATTTGAATTAAATCTATATTCATTGAGTTGAATCGAAATTGAATCGAAAATCGAATTGAGAATCGAAATCGAATCGATTTGAGAGCTTGCGAATCGAAATCGAATCAAATCGGAACATCTGAATCGATACCCAGCCCTAGTAAACACACTCAATGTTAAAAACCAATGTATCGCTTAATATTTTTGTGGAAACACTTTTTTCCCCCCGGAATTCTTTGAATAGAAAGTTCAAAAGAACAGCATTTGTTTTAAATATTTTTTGTAATAATTAGGAAAGTTTTTAACTTTTATTTAATGCATCCTTGCTTAAGAAAACATATCTATTTCTGTTAAAAAATCTTACTGACTTTGTACGGTAGTGTATGTAGGCTATTGTTCTTTTTAGTATTCCGTTTTGTGAAAAACTTTTTTCTGTACTTTTTCGTTGCTTTAAACATTGTTACTTTAAGCATTCTGTATTTATATTCGGATATAATATAATTTCATTAATGCCTGTCCAGCCCTAACTGCAAGACTTGTTGTGGGTTTGGGGGAAGGGTCTAATGCAAGCGCAGAGTCTGTGCTGCACGCTACCAAACCGTCACTCTCGAAATAAATGCTTGTGTGTGTGTGTGTGTGTGTGTGTGTGTGCGATTTGCTAAAGAAAGTGAGAGTTTGTGTCTTCCCCAGCAGCTGAGGTCTCAGTGCTGCCTCATATCAGGAAGCCTCTGACTCACTCCGACAAAAACAATGTCATAAAGCAACGTACAGGATTACTCGCGAGGCTACTCGATGACATCATGAGAGAACTTGTGTGATTAACAGCACGACAGCGTTGATCCCAGTTCTAGCTTGGGTATCTCTCAGCGATTGGTCTCACCTGTCACTAAGGCATTTTTGGGTAACAACAACCACATGCCTCTGTTCCCTGCAGGGAAAGCAGGCACAGGCGTAGAGACAGAGCATACGCATTTATCATTTGTACAGTTGGCTCAGGGACAATTCCAATCGGTGCAAATGTACAGGACAGCCGTGTTAGGAAAACACAGAGTGATGCATAGTGGGTTTAGTCGAGCACTGTTTGGAAACCAGACTGGGAACTTGGGGGCAGCTGCCAGCTTTCCTGACGTTGTCATTGGGTTGGCATGGCCGCCGTCATTGTACGATCAAAAACGTGAATCTAACTTTGCTCTTTTACCAAAGCACCCATTTTAATTTCTCCAGTTTATACCTAACACCTAATCTGTGTTTTTTTTTTTTCAGTTGATTTTTTACATTTTATTTGATTTGATTTAATAATCTGATTTTTATTTATTTTTTGGTTTTATTTCTGTTATATCAAATTATATTCTGCAATCATAGCAGAATATAACAAGGTTTAATACCAATTTATACCTATACACCTAATTTTTTTTATGTTTAAAAATATATATTTTTTATTTAAATTCTTGTTTAATTTATTTGATTTAGTTTTAATTTAATTGTAATTAATTCAATTGTTTTTTGTTTGTTTTTTTATTATGTCAGAATATATCAAATATCAAATGTCATAAAATTGAACACACAAATTTACACTAAATGAAAATAGAAAACACCCTAATTGATATAAATGAGTTGAAAACAAAGTGAAGGACAGCAGCATTTAGCTCAATATTTTGCTCCAAATAAGACAATGCAGGTACTCCAATTAAATCACTGTATCATTTATTTGAACTTATTAATTCACACAAACCAACCAAAACAAACGATTCACTAAAAAGATTGACTTCCTAACCCTTCATACATAAGATTAGTTTCGCAGAGCGTATTTAATCAACATTGTATCCGCAAATCTACATGATTCTGCTCAGAATGAATAAGATGAATAGTATGGACAGATAGTATAATTTAATACGATTCATTTCAGTACTTTGTCCATTCCATCAGCACCTGTATGTCATTGTATTTGTAATGTTGGTGAATCAGATACGATAAGATGTGACCAGAGGTTTTGTGGTAAAGGCTATGCTAGATAGTACAAGGTCAAAGTCACTAGGGCTTGTAACGACTGTTTGGGAAAGGAGGTGCCACCGGCAAGAGCTGCAAGCATGAGCAGTCTGGGTGTAACACACAACCCAGTGAACACATTCACGATTACACACATACCTACTACAAGCTGCACCCTTGGCTGTAGAGGTTTGGTGGAGACCTCTTTCTTAAGATTTAGTAATCTGTCCTTTAGGTGTCTTGGAAAATATGCATTATGTTCCTACGATGCTTGAAATTTGATTAGCTATACTCCTTAAGAAATTTGTTAGCCATAAAGCACAGTTTAAGCCCTGCAGTGATAGATGAAAGGATAGGGAGGGAAGATTTTGGGAAGCCGATAGCATGGAGAGAGGATAATTTTCTAAGAATATCCACATTTATATCAACGATTGAGGGTAGAGCCCGACCGATATATCGGTGGGCCGATATTATCGGCCGATATTAGGCTTTTTCCAAACTATCGGTATCGGCATTTATGATGGCCGATAAATGAATATTTTTTTTAAAATAAAAAAACCGGACGAAACACCTCTCAAACACATTGAGTGTTGGCGTTTCATAGTTTGTCCACCAGAGGGCGCTCTACAACGTGCCGGCTGGCAACACCAGCAGCTGATCCAGCAGAGTCATGCTGAGCTTCAGCGCTCTGAGCGCTGCATTCACAACACAGATCATCCGCGAAATGCATGTAAGTTGGCAACGAGACATACATTGCTTGAATTGAATAACAGTTAAAAGAACATCCCCATCAGTTCTCTTAACTCAAATAACATGACACAATTTGTAACTGCCAAGTCCAGTTTTGCTGTTACATGTAAGCCAAGAGAGCTGGTAATTACGCTAGGTCACAGTTGACTGACTTATTTTACCTCGGACAATGTGACTGAATAAGATGCATTTCTTTAATAGTCTGACAGTTTGACATCATGAGACGTATCATCTCTCCCCTGCCCGTTATTTTGAAAAAGTATACATATTTCTAAATTATAACTTATCATAGACGCTAACCACAAAGCTAGCTAATGCCATGGCTATCAGTGGGAGACCGCTAACATTAATGCGCCTTGAAAAACACAACAAACTTATTCTGCCTAAATAAAGTAATGATTACTGTATTTATAACTAGCATATTTGTAGTTCCAGTCTCTGCATTGTAAATCGTAAGTTAGGCTCGTGAAGAGTGAACGAAAGTGCGTGACTTCGTTCAGACGCCGCATTAACGAGTCAAATAATGGATTACACGAGTCATCATCAGTAACGTTAGTAGATTTTAGAAGGCAGGCAGCAAATGATGATTGAAAATGGTTTGTGGTAGCTTGATGGATAGAATTAAAAGAGTGCATGTAAAGGGATAAGCAAGTTGACATTGTAATTATAAGGTGGCTCATATTTATACTGTATATAGTTTATGTTTTGCTGTTGTTGTTATTTATCAGAACTTCTAGAACTTAACTGAATATTTTTTTTTCCAGTCTTGCTAAAAGTTATATTTATAAAGCTTACCACATCTATTAATACTGGTAACTTTGATTTTTGGTTTTTGTTAGCCTATTGTGTTTTCGTCCAAACGACTTTAAGTTTCATATCTTAAGTTTGTATTTTTATACATTTTATTTATCAGAACTTTAATATATTTTATGTTCCTCTGTTCTGTAGTGACAATAAAACAAACAAGTTTATTTTTAAACTGCATTATCATATTATTTTAGAGAGGCTGAGGGATCATGAATAACTACAAATAACTAATGTATAAGGGAAATCTGTTTGTGTTTTTTTACGCGTTTCTGTTATTTTATTTTTTTATTTTTTATATATATCGGCTGATATATCGGAATATCGGATTTTTAAGTGACCAAATATTTGTATCGGTATCGGCCTTAAAAATCCTTTATCGGTCGGGCTCTAATTGAGGGACTGTCACTCAGAAACGTTATTTCAGTGTTACAGATGTACAGCTGCCATGTGTGTTTGTTCACCCCGTTTGCTCAAACCTCCTCCAGGAACTCGAGATGAAGCTCAGCCTGACACATCCTTCAAGGGCCAACATCTCCCCCAGTTCTCAGCGTGGTGTGACGGGGGGACGTCATTGTGCAACTTATTATACCACAAGTGTGGCATGGCCTTATTTTAAACGACAAGCTGAGCCTGGGGTCGTTGGAACTGAATCTAGGCATATTTTGCCCTAGCTTTCCATCCCTCGCTTTTTTTTTTCGTTTGCGAACTGTGTACTGCTTGGCTGTACACGCTTCAGTGATTTCCATGAACTCTCGTGGATGTAGATTTTCTAGATTGGGATTATAAAAAGGGTTGCCATTGCTGAAAAATGGGTTATATGTGCAGAGGGCATAAATAAATAGGGAATAATTGCACATCATAGAATATATCTTTAGTTATGAGATTCTAAAAAGTCAGCTTGAAATTTAAATTGACCCCATTTACTTTTTATACACATTTTTTTGGCTTATTGATTCATCAGTGCACGATATTCCAAAGTAGCCCTCTTATTTTTCAGCCTTGTGCCTTCAGCAACTTGCCATATACATACCACTTTTCACTCTTTTTGATAATAGTTTATTTATAATAATACATTACTTTATTCATATAATTTATTGAATTAATTTCATTATGTTTATATTAAATAATTTATTAATAGCTATTAAAAGCTCATGGTACAAAGAAGTGCTGGGTTTCCTTTTTACGAAAATGTATTTTTAGATTATGTTTAAAACTGAAGTTTTTCTCAATTTTGTTCATTGTTTAGGCAGCCCATTATGGTTCTGAAAAGAGCTTTGCATTTTGCCTGAGTGGTTTTTAATTACCCATAGAACAACATCAGAATTGAATTGAATTAATTGGACCTGGAAAGGCACAGTCTTCTGTGAGTGATTAGGATCCTTCAATATGCTCCCATAGTCTGTCAGTAATGCTTATATAGGTCATTGTGTTCACAGAGTGCTATGCAAAGCCATTGAGGTGCCCTCTACAGATAACACAACATTTGAGTCAGGGCTGCAAATGTGTATTTACCCTGTAAACGGCAAGGCTTTCTCAGTGAGAGACGGACTGTTTGTGTTCAGGTCCACTGAGCAAAGTACAACTGATGACATGGATTCAGTCAGGATGTGTGATTGTGTGCAGAGCCGGCAGTTCCTAGTTCTAGTCTGAGTGCATTTAGGGTGATGACATCCTATTTTTGTCAGCTGTGACTGTGAGTTTGTGGGTGCGTAGAATTTGGACAATTATGGTTTTTTTTTTTATCTGAACGTTCTGTTATAATTAA
This sequence comes from Gobio gobio, assembly GCF_949357685.1. Classification (NCBI taxonomy): domain Eukaryota; kingdom Metazoa; phylum Chordata; class Actinopteri; order Cypriniformes; family Gobionidae; genus Gobio; species Gobio gobio. The sequence continues at coordinate 32,173,395 of NC_137106.1, read as the reverse complement.
AGGATGGATGGATAGATAGATAGATGGATGGATGGATAGATAGATAGATAGATAGATAGATAGATAGATGGATAGATGGATGGATGGATGGATGGATGGATGGATGGATGGATGGATGGATGGATGGATGGATGGATGGATGGATGGATGGATGGATGGATGGATGGATGGATGGATGGATGGATGGATGGATGGATGGATGGATAGATAGATAGATAGATAGATAGATAGATAGATAGATAGATAGATAGATAGATAGATAGATAGATAGATAGATAGATAGATAGATAGATAGATAGATAGATAGATAGATAGATAGATAGATAGATAGATAGATAGATAGATAGATAGATAGATAGATAGATAGATAGATAGATAGATAGATAGATAGTTTTTACAGTTAATCTCCAAATTAAAATTTAAATATTTGTTGTAATGGCATCTTTTTATGAATGAAGGCTAGTATCACTGATAATAATACAGCTACTGATGTCTCAATGAAATTGACCCCCCCCCCCCCCCCAATTTTAAACATTAATTATAGCCATTCAACATTACAGTGTAATTGAAAGCAATCAATTTTGTAACATTTATTAGGCTTCAATAAACATTAAACATTCAGATTAATCATTATTAAAGCTAAAAAAGTTATTTAGTCATTTAGGCCCAATTCTATTTTATACCCCTTTGCCTACCCCTTACCCATGCCCCTTGAAACAGAGTCAAAAATATTCCCCTAAGAAATGGGACACCACTACTACACCATTGCACATCATCAGTATTCAGTGTTATTTTACATTTGATTACTTTCATTTCTGTAGAATTTCTTATCCGAATAATAACCTACTGTTAGTCCCACATAAAAAAAAGTAAAGCTGTTTATTTCATATCTCTCTTTATTCTATTGCGTTTATTTGTGCTGTTGTTTTCATTTTTTTATTTGTGTTTTTTTTTATGAAAATATAATATTGCGTTGAAGAAAAGTTGCTTTTTGTTTGTATATGCTGTCAATTATAGTTATTAGAAAGAAAATCTGAATTGGCAGGTCACACACACACACACACACACACACACACACACACACAAAAACGGTAATCAGAATCGTCCAAGAAAATGGCAATCGGTGCGTCTCTACCAGTTATAAACTTATTTTAATACTTTATATATTTATTCTGAAATGATTTTGTTTTTTTAACAAGCTCTATTTTTCCATATTTTTCCCATATGCACCCTCTCATTGGATCATCTTGCAGCAGGGGTCAGCCAAAGGTACAGCACTCAATTCTCTTTGAAACGAACATCATTCAAATATGGGTTGCACTTTATTTTACAGTATGTGCACTTTCAATGTACTTACAGTGTACTTACCCACAAAAGTAAGGTAACAACAACATGGGTTAAGGTTAGGTTTAGGGGTAGGTTCAGGGACTGCAAAACAAGACTGTAAAATAAAGTGCTACCAGAGAGTTTTTGTTTAATAGGAGCATAACAAATTGAAACTCAAAGTAACCATATTTCTCTATCTCTTTTAAGACCTTTGCCTATGACTACTGTTTTTGGTCGATGGATGAGTCTGAGACAGAGAAGTTTGCTGGTAAGTTTCTGCAAACATTTCTTGAAGAAGCCACTTTGTTTATTTCTTGGTTCAGTGCCAACTATCTGTATCTTCTTGTTATGATGGTTCTTGTGCTGGTGATGCTGGTGCTAGTGAAGATAAGGTTTTGTTTACACATCAAGCTCATCTTTACTAACAAGGTTTTTCCAGAAAATCTGTAATGTCACCTTGAAGTTTATAATACACTTACAAAGTTTTGGCACTTTTTCTTTGAGACAAATTAATTACGAAAAAATATTTCTTAAAATGATTTTGCTTTGAGACAAAGGACCGGTCCAATTTTTTAATGCATCTGCGTAAAATACAAGCAAAGTTTTGTTGACGGTTAGCTGTATTTTGTTGCTATTCTCTCTTTTAGAAAAATGATTATCCTATTTTTAGTGACATTTTTTTACCTCCAAATTCTCATCACATTAATCTGTAGAACATTCTTTTTTTCTTTTCTTTTTTTACAGTATTTATTTAGATGCCTTATGTTCTCCTGTTTTCCCTGTTTGCCCTGTTTCTACATACGCATCCTCTCCTTCACATGATGAATCATCTCAGAATTCAGTGAAGCCTATTTTATGACCTTAATTTAGCTTAATTGTCATTTTAGGGTGAAATATCACTTTGATATGTTTTGCCAGGTTTTGTGAGGTTCACCCCTAAATACTTCATCTTAATTGTCATTCAATCATATTTTTACAGGTCAAGATGTAGTGTTTCAGTGCCTTGGGGAGAGTCTTTTGCACAATGCTTTTCAGGGTTACAATGCCTGTATTTTTGCTTATGGGCAGACTGGTGAGTAATATTTTGTACACAGTGACCTTTGCTCATGTTTTAAACACACTAGGGCTGTGCGATTAATCATATTTGATTTTCCAAAGATTATGAAAAAAAGATAATTGAGGTAAAAAGATGATTGTGCCGCTGTCATACTCCGCTGTCCCCTTTTGTTCCTCCCTAAGTCAAACTTAACATTCAAGTCAGCTGAATTAAGTGAGTGTTGTAAAATGATTGTTGCTAAACTGTGGGACGTGCCTGATATTAAACGGTGTATTTAAAAGCAAATTGAGCCGCGAAAGAGACACTGTTCCCTTGGTAGCTTTCTGTGTGCGTGCTCCGAGACAGGGCGGAACGCACCTAAGCAAAGTATGTTGTGGGCTATAAATGGTCAAATAGCCGATAAACAAAAAAAAGGCATTTTTTTTAAGTGAATGTAAACAATTGATAAAGAAAATGCATGTGCATACGGTTTTAAAGTGACAGCAGCCCAATATTACTGCTTCAGTCTGTGTCATTAATGTTAAGAGAAAGATAAAATCACTCACTCCTATAGGCTACCCTAAAATGAATAAAAAAAATGTGTAGCTTTAATAGGGATTAATCTATATGAAATGTATACTATGAACACTATGCAGTGTTATTTTACAGTTGATTACTTTATTCAGTTTCTGTTGTAGGCTATTACTTATACCACTGTTAGTACATCTTCCTGAAAAACCTAAAGCACTGTTTATTTAATTAGTATTTTTGTTCTGTTTTATTTATTTTTGTCAATTTTGTTTGTAATTAGTTTCTTAGTTCTTATCATATCGATGACTGTTTACTTGTCTTCTGTAACTGTTTAAGGACCTTTTACTTGGCTACATTATTCATCCTTGTATTAATTTTAGCTGAAATCTAATCATTGGTAACTGATATCTAAAATTACTCATATAATGAAATAAGACTTTGATCATATCGCCCACCAATAATCGTGTTATGTTTATTATTATTTTTTGCCATAATCGAGCAGCCTTACTCTAAACTAAATATAACCATTCTTTTTTGTAATCTATTTATGTTAAGTAATTATTATTTATGTTAAGTAGCATGAGATAATTTCTTGTCTGCTGTGGTGTGATTTCCCTCAGGCTCTGGAAAGTCTTACACCATGATGGGTTCGGTGGACCAGCCCGGTTTGATCCCCAGACTCTGTAGTTCTCTGTTTGAGCGGACCATACAACACCAGCGAGAGGAAGAGAGCTTCACCGTGGAAGTCTCTTTTATGGAAATCTACAACGAGAAAGTCCGGGACCTGTTGGACCCCAAAGGGTGAAGCCTTTTGTGCCTTATGTTCAATCTCTGAGCTGTACTCTGCTGTAGATGTTGATCTTACACAATATCTGTTTGCTTTGTTCACAGGAGTCGACAGGCCTTGAGAGTGAGAGAACATAAAGTTTTGGGGCCTTATGTCGATGGTCTGTCCAGACTTGCGGTTGAAAGTTACAAGGTAACAAAATCTTTGATCGCTTTAAATGGGAGAATGACATGCACACTTCAAACAATCATTTATCTTTTTTTTTTTTTTTTTTTTTTTTTTTTTTTTTTACAATACATTCTGTCATTCAGTTGGTCATATGGTTAATTTATCCCCTCTTTGGGTCTGTAGTTGATGCTGAGCAAATCCTGCTTTAGGAATGTTTGTAGTCAGCTCACAAGATGGCATGTGTCACTGCTGAAGTTTTTGGTGTTGTGGAAATCATAGTCATTCAAAAGCCTGCACAGAATTTTCAGAAAGCAGATTTTTGCAGAATTTTATTAATGGATTTTTTTGTTTTAAATGGTTCTTTCCATATCCCTTTCTTGTTCATTTATTAGTTATACTGAAGTATGTTGGATTTAATTGGATTAAATGTGTTGACTATGTTCTTCCAATTCTAAATCCGTTCTGTAGAATTCCACAGATTCCAGTGTGGAAGTAATTTCAAAACCTAAAAACAGGTTACTTTGCAGTAACCATATTTAATCAGCATTGTGCCTACCTTATTTTAGAAGCTATATCCAGGACATATTTACTGCTTTTCTTTTCTCTTTTCGTCTTTTCTTTGAACAAAAATAATCGTGTAATTAAGTGTGCAGTTGTTCTGACCTTTAAAGTACATCCGGGATTCTAATCATGTCCCTTTTCCAACCCAAAGGACATAGAGTCCTTGATGTCTGAGGGGAATAAATCCCGCACTGTGGCGGCTACTAATATGAATGAGGAGAGCAGTCGCTCCCATGCGGTTTTCAATATCATCCTCACGCACACGCTGAAGGACCTGCAGTCAGGGGTAAGAACACACTTAAAACACACTGTTCTGATGCTCAGAACTGATTTACATAGATTAAGATATAGATACAAGATAAGACAAGTAGAAAATCACTTAAATGGGTCAAACTCTACACGTTTCATGCTTTTTTAAAACATTTTTAAAGTCCACTTATAATGTTAGTCGAAATTTCTTGCACTATAAAACTCATAATCATGATAATTTCCCCCCCATCAGTTTTTGCTATTGTACCTTTTTTGACTTTTGTATCCCATTGTGATTGGCTTTGCATACCAGCATAGTTTGTTTTTCAGGCTGGGTCAGGTTTCTTAATAATGAATAAACATTGAGATGCAAATGTGGGTGGTCATATGTTAATATATTCATAACTTTACATTCATAATCTCTGATTTACTTGTTTTTGCAGCTCCTTAATGTAAATATTGGCCTGGGTTGGGAGCATTGTGCTGTAAGCGTCAAGAGTCTGACCAGAAAATCTCTTATTTTAAGAGCAAGGAAAACCATGTTTTCGCTTATACATTCCTCTTTAAATGTCTTGTTTAATTTGGGAATAGTCCTGTTTCTGCTGCTGATAAAACCCAAATCTTGAATGTTCTTGCAAGGTCCTCCTAATGAAATAAAGCCAAGTACTGTAGGAAGGGGAAGGTTGAGAGATGAGTCATTGTGTCCAGCCCTGATGATCTCATAGATGGATGCGTCTGAATACCTTTTATCAGCTGATGTGGACCTGTGCTGGCACAGTCCAGTGTTCAGTCTAAAGTATTCCTCTTAGATTCATATAACACTGCCTTTGCTTTTGTTCCATTCACTTTAGATCATTACTGGTTGTTTCCTATTTATAATATTGCACAAGTCGTTTCATTCATTCAGCTCCAAAGATCTCTGTGACTATAGCTATCAATCAAAGCATATAGGTTTGGAACTACTAAATAAGAAGAAAATTGTGTGAACTTTACCATTAATGGTTCTCTAGCCCAGGGTAACCTTCTCTTATCGGCTTTACTGCGAGCATGGGGAGAGCTCATGCAAATGGCAGGAAAATTGATGAATAAATTATAGTTTGTCCGAGTTTAGACGTCAACTGATCTCCTCTGGCACTGTCCTGGTGTCACTGCGCTTTTCTTTTGTGGCGTATGTCATGATCACCTGACTCGAGTCGTGTCCTGTCCCTAATCTATAATTAATCAGAGCCTGGACTGCGCTGGTCACTCAACAGGTGTAAGACTACAGCAGAGATCCAAACTTAGCATGTTGTCACTAAAACAGAGCAATGCAAAATTTTTAGCCTGCATGTACACACACACACACACCAGTCCCAGCCCTTATGTATGTGGTGTTTGTCAGCTCAGCCATCGATAAGTAATGATGTGTGTATTTTTCCGGCGAAGTCATCAGTGCTGCCTTTTGCATGCTGTGGTTTCCCATGCAAACAGCTCTGTGGGGATATGTGACTGCTGTAGAAGAAGAAAAGGCAATGGATTACCTCTGATTTCCATATTCTTTTGTTTTAAATATGTTTTTAAAGGCCAGGGCACACAGTCGAAAGTCCGCCATCGGGCAACATCGGGCTGTTTTTGAGTTTGGCTGGCTTCGTTTATTTGGTGTGTTCCGTGCCATTGGCTCTAGTCGGATGTAGTCTGGGTGTTTTTGGGACGATTCAGCATGTTGAATCAGTGTCTGGCCGTCAGTGAGAGAGATCACTCTGATTGGCTGTTCAGATAAGCGAACAAGTCAGTGCACTAGATTCTAGAATAAAAGCACAAGTGATGAAAGCGAGCAAATAAGCCGAGACCGTACAGAAGGCTGTTATAATTTAAGGTCATCTTGCCTGTACATTCGAATGCACAAATATTTTCATAATAACATACGCTGACTGGAATTGAATGAAGAAAGTAATCTGCCTGATTGCTAATAAAAATGGGAAGCAAGCGCTGCTTTGTTTACTGTTTGTACATCTGGAGTCCTAGTTTTGGTTTCCATTTTTGAATGACAAATAGACCATTGATACCGGTTGATATGGACCGACATTTGCTTACACAGGCTCCGAACGCACATGCTAGTTGACAGTCTTATTTAGTCCTTTTGGTGTGTTCAAAGCGCAGCTTTGTGGCCGAGATGCAGCCGTCAAGAGGTGACAACACAGTCAGCTTTCATCACCACTAGTTCTTTGACGTTGGCTTGGTGTGTCCCAGGCTCCCAGGCTCAATATATCACGGAAAACGGCTCTTAAAAATAGATTTTTAAATTATCTTTGCTTGGCCATGCAAATGTGCCCCTATCTAACGCTAGCAGTTCTGCCAGGGTGTTGCTAAGGTGTCCTGAGGGGTTAGTGCATAGTTATCAGTGATGCGCGGGTTGATCCAAAATGAGCGGGTGCCCGCGGCCACCCGCGGTTACCCGCGGTTACGAGTCATCCAAAAATATTTTTAATGATATTCGGGTCACGGTCGGTCGGATCGTCAATAAATCCTTATTTACCTTTTGAATGTTGAGCGTTATTAACTTTTGAATAAATGCTGACGCGGGACAAAATGATTTCCCAAAACGTTGAACTGAGCAATGCCATTGTACCATTTTAATAGGCTACTTTTAAACGCATTTAAAGTCAGTTTTATGTATTTTCTGAGAGGGGGCGGGATTTTTGTTGGGAAAGTCGGGGGAGAGACGCACACTTCGATTAGACTGGATAAACACATGCAGCATCTTAATGGTTAAGAAAATTAAACGAAATAAATGAATAAATCAAGCCTGTATTACATAACACTAGGCTATATCATACAGCATTCAGAAAAATAACAGTTTGCGCTCCTAAGGGCTTTCACACTTTTCCAAATGTTTTCCAAATGTGGGCTGATGAATTCTTCAAGCCGGGTCGAAACATAAACATCGCGTTCATCAATAATATGCATCTGGAGCTGAAATGGAAAATGATGGGCCGCCTCAAGAACTGCCTGCTCTCGCCGCTGCACCTCTGAGCGCACCACGTCAGGGCCTGAAAATTTTTCTCAATGGCCCAATGAGCTACGATGAGCATTTACTACTTTTAAAAAAATGCGGGTCAGGAAGCGGGTCGGGTACAATATTTTCTTCTTTTTTTTTTGCGGTCCGAGTTGCGGGCGGGTTAGTTGAAAACGTCGGTCGGGTGCGGGTTGTTTATACATTGACCCGCGCATCACTGATAGTTATGCATTTGCTGGGTTTTTCTGGTTGGTTGCCAGGGCATTGCAAGGCAGTTGCTAATAAGTTCTGAGGGGTTAATGTGTAGCAATGTAGATGCTAGGGTGTTCTGGGTGGTTGTCTGGGTGTTGCTATCCATTTGCTGAGGTGTTCTGAGGGGCTACTCTGTAGCTATGCTATTGCCAGAGTGTTCTGAATGGTTGCCGTGGCATGCTATGTGGTTTCTAAGATGTTAAAGCATAACTATACATGGCAACACCCTAACAACCACCCAGGACACTCTAACAACTGTAGTTTCTAAGGTGTTCTGAAGGTCTGTGCATGGCAATGTGTCAGGGCATTGCTTTGCTGTTGCTATGGTGTTTTGAGAGCTTAATTCTTAGCTACACAATTGCTAAGGTGTTCTGTGTGGTTGTCACGGTGTTGCTATGCAACTGCTAAGGTGTTCTGAGGGTTTAATTCATAGCTACACAGTTGTTAAGGTGTTTTGGGTGGTTGTTAGTGTTGTTTTCGTCAACGAAAAGTATGACTAAATATATTCGTCAACGAACCTTTATAACGTGACGAAAACGAGACGAGACGCAACGTAAATGCTGGTCATGTGACGATGACGAATAAAAACGAGACTAAATGTGGTTCACAAAATAAAAACTATGCTAAAATGTCTCTTCATTTTCGTTGACGAAAATGAGACGAGACGAAAAGTCGTGTTTTTATTTTGCAGTATTTCTATGCGTCTCATTCAGGGGCTGCATCAGGTCTCACTGCGCAGACGCAGGCCACATCACTCTCTTCAAATCCCACTCGCGCGGCGTCTCCGGTGAGTGAACGGGTCCGATGGCCGGCCAGTTGGGGTTCGTAAGCCTTTACTCGGACGGTAATTGTTTGTACCGCGGTCGTAAGGTGTCTTCATTATTTACAGGAGCTAGTCAGTGATTTTATTGTCGTCTTAATGCAGAATATCAGTGTTTTTCTCCCACCACCCGTGTAAAAATCTCCGGACGAATTACCAAACTGAATTACTGTTTGACAAACCCCAAGGTCGTGTGGTGCCGTCTGAATCCACATCTCTGAGTTTTCAATCACTTCAGAATTCACGGTTTATATCCTTTTTGGCCACTGCAGAGCACCGTGCGGTTGTGCTTCGCTGTTATTTTGATGCATTTTAAAGATCTAGACTTGTATTACTGAAATATTGGCAAGTATTTACAAGAGCAAGATATTTCATCACCGCTCAAACAAAGAAAGAAAGAAAAGCACGTAAACATTTGAAATGTGCCGTTATAACGGCAGCAATTATATATGTTAAAATAACCACAGCATTATGATTACCTCATAAGCAAATCACTTATTTCCACTCATTTCCATGTGGAATAAAATTACATCCTTTATTTTGAGATAAAATACAAGACAGAAAAACATTTTAACTATAATGTGGGTCTAATTTTAAACATAAATAATTAAATAATAATTTGGATATTATTTTCCTATTAAATTAAATATGCATTTATTCTTATTAAGACATTTGGAAAAACTTTTATTACATTGAAGTGGAAAATAAAACGGGTGTTGTGGAAATAGATGGGGAAAAATGTGGCCACAAAAATCACAGGAAAAAACACCACAAACCTTAAGAGACATCTCAATGTTTTTATTTATTTTATTTAAATGTATGTGTGTGTACTTGTTTAGTTGGTAAAATAAATATGTTGTAACTTCAAATCAGAGCGTCTTCCGTGTCTGGAATGGATGTATTCTTGTGTCTATAAGGTAACAATAATATAATATAATAAGATAACATTGTTTGAAATGGGTTTGGCTAAAAGAAGATTTTGGTTTTGTCTATAATACGTACTTATACTATATTGACTGGGTTAAATAGAATTGCATTACTAAAAAGAGACTAAAATACAATTTTCATTGACTAAAACTTGACTAAAATAGTCATAGATAATTCTGACTAAAATAAGACTAAAATGCTCAGACTTTTAGTCGACTAAAACTTGACTAGACTAAAAAGAGTATGACTATGACTAAAACTAATAAAAACTAAAATGACTGCTTGACACAAAGACTAGACTAAAACTAAAATGAAAACAGGCCGCCAAAAACAACACTAGTGGTTGTCAAGGTGTTGCTATGCAGTTTCTAAGTTATTCTGAGTAGTTAACTTGCAGAGGTCATTCACATATATAAAACTTTTAAAGTTAGAGTAACAAGAACAACCTGTTAATTCTAAAGGTCAGCAAGAAGGTGGAAATGGGTCATTAAAAAGTAACTTGAGGCAATGCAAGTGGATTTAAGGGGGGCGGATTAAATGCTACAAAAGTAACGAATATGCCTGTTAGTTGATTTAAAGATTAACGAATAAACTCCAGCTCTATATGATTCTGTATTCTCAGCCCATGTGCATGTGGAGCCTGAAGCTTTTGCAGCACAAGGACTCTCTTTGTTGTTGTAATGCACTGTAATCTCGGTCCAGCTCCCAGCCCCCCTCACGACTTCCCATATCCTCTCGCCTCCCGCTCGCATCTATCTGCCTCTCCTCTCAATTAAACCTCATCTCTGATGCTCAAACAGGGGGATTGTGTACAGTAAGGTCTGATGCTGGGTCATATAAAGGAACTCCACCCCACATACTGGTCCAATTCTGTGCAATAGAGAGGAGAACAATGGATGCTTGTCCATGGCCCGCCATAGCCTCTCTTGCCATTGTTCCTTCGTAATATAGGACAGTTCACCAGAATTTGTCCAGCATGGTCATTCATACACAAATTTAACGTTTGAAGCCGTTTCCCTGGATTTCTAGGGAGGACAAGCACAGACAGGCTTGACAACCATGGAAATGTTCAGTAGTGAGGCATTATTATGTTGCTTTTTCCTTTAATTATTAGTTCCCGCCACCTTTAGTTTGCTATTTATTTCCAGAATAACTAGGCGCCATTCATGGAAAGATACATAATAAGGTCTTGTGACATACAGTTAAAAAAAAAAACAGTAGGCGGTATATACTGTGCAGTAAGAACTTTTTGCTAGTATTCCATTTTGAACATAGCATTTCTCATTTCTTTTTTGTACTCCTCTCTTTCTACAGACAAGTGGGGAAAAGGTGAGTAAGCTGAGTTTGGTGGACCTGGCAGGAAGTGAGAGAGCTGCAAAGACAGGCGCTGCAGGCGAACGGCTCAAGGAAGGCAGTAACATCAACAAGTGTGTGCACTCTTTTCTCATTCTGCATGATTAATTATGTCTTTTTTTTTTTTTTTTGGTTTCACTTAATACAAAAACCTACAGAAGGTTTGTATGAATCTTAAAAAAACCTGCCAATAACAAGGTCATATTGCATCCTAAAAAAAAAACGAAGAAACTGAAACCTAAAAAGGTTTTAATTTAATTTAATTTTTTCTGCATTTGGACATATTTTTATATTATATTTTATTTTATGATATTATATTGTATAACATAAGAATAATATATTATAATATGATAATCACTAATAATAATCAGTACAAATTAATAAATTCCATTCAATTCAGTATAATATATTAATTAGTAGATAAAAAAATATATATATATATATATATATATATATATATATATATATATATATATATATATATATATATATATATATATATATATATATATAATATATATTAGGGGTGTCGCAATATACCGGTATTGACGATAACCGTGATATTCAAAGCACGAAATATCGACATCGTGTTAATTTAGGGTTTGGCAATAACCACAATATTTAAAATGAACAGGACTGGTATGATAACATGACGCGTAAATACACCGGTGTCCGGAGTCTGACTAGCCGTGTTTTTTCCTCCCTCTCTATTACGCACTGTTGCAGCATACAAATAGTTCATCTTTGTTTGTAATGTCAAATTTGTTATATTTCGTTTAGTTTCTTTATTAAGTAAATTTAGAAAAAATGTTTGGGGCAATTTTCGTTAGTTAAATTAAAGTTTTTGTTTTTTTCCTAATGACCAAGCGGCCAGCAGCCAGCAGTGAGTTAACCGCATGTTTGATCAATTTATCCTCTTAAATCAACACTTGACTTGTCTTGCCTATAATAAAATCAATATATAAAAAACACTTCAAGCCTCACAATGTAAGTGTATATGTTTACTATCACCACCACAGTAAAAACGCATTTTTGACAAGCTGAGGCAGGCGCACGCAACGGCGCCTGCAAACGAAACGGGCTACACAATCTAAACTATAAAAATAAAAACATGCATTGTCTTACCTTATACCTCTCCGCAAAATGAATATAAATCCAATCTTCAATTTCCACTCTATAGGCTATGCAAATTCAGTTCACGACAACAAAAGCAACAGATATGAGTTGTATTTATTTATCGGGTCATTTCAAGATCTATTGGCCGTAATAGGAGAACGAGCGACGCACTGGTAAGAGCATTTAGTCTCATTCGTTTTAATGGAGATTATTGTGTTTTTGAGCATCTGATTCTGAGCCTTGGGCTACTTTCAGTTTCACTGGCGGCCGTTTGCGTCTTTTCTTGCATCTTCTTGTAATGCCCTCAGCACTCGCGCGCAGCGCGTGGTGGGAGCGGTGGATCATCTGAGTGATCGGATTTAAATCCGCCTCGAATCCCTAAGATTTTCGGAAGACATTTACTCCTGATCTCTTCACAATATGATAGATATATGATCAGAGAAAACGAATGAAGTGAGCAGGTGTAAAAAGGCCATAACTCTTGCAGCTGCGCTGAAGGAACGCGGCGATCAGAGTCACCAGTCAGAGCCAGTCGACGGTCGCGGTCTCATAGTTTCTTTTAATGAATGAATAATGTCTATTCTTGTATTTGTATTTGCAATCTAGTCATGGCCAATAACATTGATGTTAATATTTATTCATCATCATACTGTTGAACTTGACAGTATTTCCTCTCTTGTTATTTCATAGGGAGCTTCAAAAAGACAATTTATCAGTAACAGAGTATTATCCTGTTTATCATTATCCAATTATGTTTGTTGGGTAAAAAATAAAACTAAATAAAAAAAGTAAAAATTAATTGGTAACACTTTACAATAAGGTTCCTTAATTAACATTAGTTACATTAGTTAACATGAACTATAATGAAGTGCACTTATTAATCTTTGTTAATGTTAATTTCAACATTTACTAATGCATTATTAAAATATTGCTAAAATGCACTGTGAACTAACATGAACAAACCATGAACAGCTCTATATTAACTAACATTAACAAAGAAGATTAACTAATGCTGAACAGCTGCTGTTCATGGTTAGTTTGTTAACTAATGCATTAACTAATGTCAACTAATGCAACCTTATTGTAAAGTGTTACCAATTCATTTGATAACTTTCTCCCCCAAGGTTTCTATAGATATCGCGATATATCAATATCGTGATTTTTTTTTGGCCACAATAACCGTGGTGTGAAAAATCTGATATCGTGACAGCCCTAATATATATATATATATATATATATATATATATACATACATACATACATACATACATACATACATACATACATACATACATACATACATACATACATATTATATATATATATAATAGAAGAAGAAGATCCAAACATCATCTTCATTTTCGTCAAGCATAATTTTTGTGTAAAATATGGCCCAGATATGTTTTTATGAGAGACTTTTTTTTTTAAGTCTCCGAATATCTGAGTCACCTCTGAATGTTTTCCTATGGCACTGAATTGAGGCGTTTCCTTTTCTGTTGAATGGGTGCTTTGCCTTTTAAAGGGCACATATCATGGAAAATATCTGTTTTGAAATTGTCTGATCTTTTATGTAGACATACTCTTCATTTACAGTGTGAAGCTTCTCTCTAATACTGTGTCTGGACATTTTAGTCACCCAAGCATGTATTTTGTAACATTGATTTGTTGTGTTGTTTTTCTGTGGCTGAAAGAGGAGTTTCATACTGTGGAGAATCAGTCTTGTTAAAATGGCTACATCTAAGGGCAACATTTGTTCTGAGGAAGGTTTATAAATCTGGTGAAGGATTTTTGGCCTGCCGGTGCATATTCCTGTGTGATGTGGGTCTCGGTCTGTTTCTCTCTCACCAATTTGTTTTTTTCCATTTCTATCTTTCCTCTCCACACCGGACAGGTCTTTAACCACTCTGGGTTTGGTGATCTCAGCTCTGGCAGACCAGGGCGCTGGAAAGAACAAGAACAAGTTTGTGCCCTACAGAGATTCAGTGCTGACATGGCTGCTCAAGGTATGAACACTCATTCTGTCCGGTAAACACTGGGAGGGAGGATTTCCACAGAATTTTTTTTTTTTTTTCCAATCCACTGCTACACACACTTTAAAAATGTATAATGTCTGTCCTTCTGGTGTAACCACAGGACAGTCTGGGTGGAAACAGTCGGACTGCCATGGTTGCCACTGTGAGCCCTGCGGCAGATAATTATGATGAGACGCTGTCAACGTTACGCTATGCAGACCGAGCAAAGAGCATCGTCAACCACGCCGTGGTAAACGAAGACCCCAATGCCAGGATCATCCGGGAACTCCGGGAGGAGGTGGAGAAACTGCGAGATCAGCTGACGCAGGCTGAGGTACACACTTTTTATCATTTTCTTAGTGTGTTGTTAGAAAACTGTGTGTTGAACCTGTCATGTTCCTCCTCAGTCTATGAAGGCACCAGATTTGAAGGAGAGACTGGAGGAGTCTGAAAAATTGATACAGGAGATGACGGTCACCTGGGAACAGAAGCTCAGGAAAACTGAGGAAATTGCACAAGTAACAGCCACAATAATTTGCACTGCTTTGTATGGATTGTCATTTTGTTTGTCTGGTGACTCTGTAGTTCATGTGCCATGACACCATCAATCAGACACAGAAGTGGACACTCATGTTCTTCTTGCATTGGGTTTTGTTCTGCATAGGAGAGACAAAAACAACTGGAGAGCCTTGGCATCTCTCTGCAGTCTTCTGGTATCAAGGTTGGAGAAGATAAGTGCTTCCTGGTCAATCTCAATGCTGACCCTGCCCTTAATGAACTACTGGTTTATTATCTAAAGGTAATGCACAACCAGGACTACTTAATCATCATTAAAGCTAAAATTTTCTCTGTTCCTGTTGTTCTTTGATGAACATTAATGACAGACATCAGTGCTGCTGTCACTTTAAGATCCTGCTAATTATGACACGGTCACGCAGATCTCACGCGCTGTTCTGCGCATCTCATTTTCTCGTTATTGAACTAATTTAAGACTCCTATTATAAGAAAACTCGACAAAACTGGCATTTTGGCAATGTTCTCTGTTGTTGTTATTGTTTGTTCAAGAGCTAATTTTTCATGCGATTTTTTTTTAATGCGTTAAACTTAAAAAAAAAACGACCGCGTTAACCCATTAATTTGCCCAGCACTATTTAAAATATATGAAAATAGTTTTTTATAATAATAACAATATTTCACAATATTACTGTTATAACACAAAAAGCTTACTGCCCCCAAACTTATGTATGATGGTATAATAATAATAATAATAATAATAATAATAATAATTATTATTATTATTATTATTATTATTATTATTATTATTATTATTATTATTATTATTATTATTATTATTATTATCATAACAGAAAAAACAACAATAATAATTGTATACCATCTTTTTGCTGCCTAATGTCATGAACCTTACGGTATAATAATATAATGTACCTGGAACCTGTCTTGGTACATTTGGTGCTAGAAATATGGCATCCGTTAAGTTTTTGTAGTGTCTTTATGGATGTGGTTTGTGGTAGGAACAGCAGTTAATGCTGGGATGCATTGCAGGAACATACTAAGGTTGGATCAGCAGATTCCCAGGACATCCAGCTGTGTGGAATGGGCATCCAAGCAGAGCATTGTGTCATTAACATCACACCTGAGGGAGCTGTCTTTATCAACCCTTACAGAAACTCAAGGTAATGCTTGAGATGGGTAAACCAAAAGGTCATAGGTTCAAAGCCCAGAGGGGCCAGTCCATGAACTGGAGAGTGCTTAACCACAGGCTTTCTTTGCACTATGCATGCATACTGTGTTTACATTTATGCATTTGACACAATCCACAAGTTAATACTATAAGTTAAATGATGAAATAAATGTGCTGAAATGCAAGCAAATCATCTCTTTTTAGGTAAATGTTAAATCTTAAGTTATATAAAATATTGATGTTGCCTCTGTTGCAGAACATGTGTGAACGGATCTCCAGTCACTAGCCGGCAACAGCTACACCATGGTGACCGTATTCTTTGGGGAAACAATCACTTTTTCAGGTCAGTGATATTACCCCAGACTGAAGAATGTCACACTCTGGCTTACTGTATTTGTTCATGAAAGGGCATTGTGATTATCTTCTTTTATGAAGACACTTTATATTTATGTCTTGTTCAGAATAAACCTACCGAAGCGACGCTTACGGGGTGAGGAAGAGGAGGGTGAGGGAGGGAGCATGAAAAACAGTAACAGCAGTGAGCAGCTGGACGGAGAGGGAGACACTGCCAGCGAGGTGTCCAGTGAGGTCAGCTTCAGCTACGAGTTTGCTCAGACTGAAGTCATGATGAAGGCTTTGGGCAGCAACGGTGAGTTTTAGCCATTAAAGGTCCCATGGCATGGCATTTTTCTATTATTTTATAATGTTTCCTGAGGTGTACTTATATTGTTAGTATGATTTTTACATCATAAAATGTCATAATTTAGAAATAAAAGGCATTTTTTCTATACTGCTGTTTGCCCTGTGGCTGAATGCCCTGTTTCAAGAGGCGTGTCTGCTGTGAGACTTCAGTAAAAACGCCCACTGTTGTGATTGGCTGACATCTTTGCATTTGAAATGAGCGGAGGGGGTGTGGTTTAACGAGGTCTACGACGCACGAGCTGCTGCCAGAGAGACAGATGGACCTGAGTTCACTTCACATCAGTTCTCAGCATGTCTCAGTTCAGTGAACTGTTGTAGTTACTAGAATATACTTCAGGTTATTAGTTTATTTCTAGTCGGAGGGGCTCATGTCAGAAAGTTAGTAACTTTATTAAATTATGGATCAGCGCTGACTCGAGACGCGAACCGTTTAGAACGGTTCAGTCCGATTTGGTGAACTGGTTCGGTTCACTAAAAAGAACCGATTCAAAAGAATGATTTGTTCGCGAACCGGACATCACGGAGACGGAGCGATTGCTAACAAAGTTATTTATAGTAACTACTGAGTTGTGAGAGCGCAGTCTGTCAGCGCGAGTTTATTGTGTTTGTATTTGAGAGTTCTGAATAAACACGAGTCCCAGTCACGCCGAGTCCGTCTTCATCATTATTCTACCAACTTTGTAACACATGCAATGTACCATTACAGCGAGATGAACGAGTTAGTAAGTGTTGATTATAGCATTATTTTTAGATATGTTCCAATCATATGAAAAGCGTCAGTGACGCGCATTGAGTACACAGCGCAAACAAAGACACAACAGCAGTAACCGAATGTAATCCAGTTTATTGTGGAGCTAGGCTGGCTAGCCCGGATACCCTCACGCTTACCCCCCTTCTGCTTAATCTCGCGCCGCGTTTGGTGCCTCCGCTGTGGGTCAGATTCAGTACTGGGGGTCGGGGATGTTGAAGGCCGACCGGTCAGTGCAGCCCGAGCCTCGGCATGCGTGAGGTTTATCTCTAAAGAGATGTGAGTCTGCCGATGTTGAACAGAAACTCATGACTATGCACATTGTAGAAAAGATAGACGCGACGAGGACGAACAAAAACACTGACTCACAAGATAGAAAACACGAAAACACAGAGAGAGAGAGAAGCCGCATTGTGTGCACGAATAATAAATAATTAGCTACACATAAGAAATCACTGATCACAGATCAGAAGGAACTGAAAAAAGACTTCTGTTTTCATTTGTACATCCAAACACTGAGAAACTGCCAGCATTCACTCGTTCACAAGCCATGATCTCTCAAGCGTTTGCATGGGCGTGCCAGATTCTCTGGGCGGAGGAAAGGGAGGTAACCGTTCCTGTGTGGACGTCAAAACATGAGACTTCAGGATTGGCTAGTCTGGCCTGTCATTTTCTCAAAGGCAGAGAGAGACAGCCAGAACTCGGTTTTACACCGATCAACATTTCTATCCACTTGGGGACAATATTCAGGCTAGGGGAACTCATATTAATGTTGAAATACCTCATAAAATGAAAATGTCATGCCATGGGACCTTTTAGCTATATATAAAAACAAAATGTGTATGAAATATGACTATTTGAATCTACACAACCATTCAAATCATTTGATTTGAAATCTTGATTTTTTTGAAGTCTCTTATGCTCACCAAGGCTGCATTTATTTGATCAAAAATGCAGTAAAATCAGTAATATTGTGGAATTACGATTTAAACTAACCTTTTTTCTATTTCAAAATATTTTAAAAGCTAAATTTTCAGCAGCCAACATTTGTAATATTACAAAATATTTCTGTCCATTTTTATTTAATGCATCCTTGCTGAATAAAAACATTAATTTCTTAAAAAGATATATATTACTGACTAGTGTAGAAGTAAAACATTGCTGCTATTGAAAATATGGACACTTATTTTGCATTTTAAGGTAGGCATGCCACACATTTTACATGTGAAAAGGTTAGCCAATCAAAACTGAGGTAATTTAAATAAAGTCTTAAATGTACAGTAGCAAAAACATGGTGTAAAACATTACTGTTTTTGTTATCTAACAGACCCCATGCAGGCTGTTTTACAGTCTCTGGAGCGCCAACATGAGGAAGAGAAGCAGACTGCTCTGGAGCGTCAGCGGCTGATGTACGAGCAGGAGCTGCAGCAGCTGCGCAGACAGCTGACTCCAGACAGGCAGAGCATGCAGATACCGCAGTCGCAGCCCTTGCAGCCGCACTACCGCAGTTTGGAGAGACTGAGCCAGGGAGGAATGTCATCATCACCCAACGCCCAGCACCGTCTGCGCCAGTGGAGTGAGGAGAGGTGAGCTTTATCTTTTCAGTGGAAACAAATGTGTTTTGCCCTCCCAAGGGGAAATTTGGTACATGGTGAGTTTGTTGTAACGCTCTTGTTGTGATGATGCTAGGGAGGTGGTGCTGACACGGAGCTTGCGGAAACTGAGGGAGCAGATCGTACGGGCTAATCTGTTAGTGCAGGAGGCAAGCTTCATCGCTGAAGAGCTGGACAAAAGAACCGAGTACAGAGTTACTCTACAGATCCCTGCTGCAAACCTTAATGCCAACAGGAAGGTCAGACACCTTTTGCAGCAGCACACAGGATAAACATAGCATGCATGGTGCAGTCAGTTCAATTTTTGTTTGTTTGTGTATGCAGCGAGATGCTGTCCTGAGTGAACCTGCCATTCAAGTGAGGAGGAAAGGCAAAGGGAAGCAAATCTGGGCCCTTGAGAAGATGGAAAACCGGCTGGTGGACATGAGAGAGCTTTACCAGGAGTGGAAGGACTATGATGAGGACAACCCTGTACGCTCTTTTTCATCACAGAAGTTTTACTGTCCCATCAAAATGAAACGGTGACACTATAGATGTGGTCTTACTCCCCATCTCATAGGTGATGCGCTCATACTTCAAGAGAGCCGACCCTTTCTTCGATGAGCAGGTGAACCACAGTTTAATCGGGGTGGCCAACGTTTTCCTCTCCTGCCTGTTCTATGATGTAAAGCTACAATATGCTGTTCCCATCATCAATCAGAAAGGAGAGGTGAGGATTATGTATTTAGATTTGCCAGCAAATATGATCAGTGGTTTGACTCTATGAATAGTTCTTTATAACTGACTCGTTTCATTTCTGAAGAAAATTTCTTCTGGAAGATGAAGTGGGATGTAAATTAAATCAAGTGCAAATTGATCTGTGAAATTGAATCTAATCAAGTCATCAAATCAAGCATGAGACACACACAGTTAATCTCCAGCGGACTTGTTGCTGGTGTCAGGTTGCCGGGCGACTGCATGTGGAAGTAATGAGGATGGGTGGAGGGTTTGATGACAGCGTAGCTGGGGGAGATGACAGTGACGGAAGCCCGGATGGAGATGTACAGGAACGGAAGCTGGTCTGTATGGTGAGTACAGAAACACAGAAGGTTTTGTGTGTTTAATGTTTGAGAAATGTAATGTTTAAAATGTTATATTAATTGTATTATAAATGTATACACTACCGTGCAAAAGTTTGGGGTACGAAGGCTGTATTTATTTGATCAAAATACAGTAAAAACAGTAATATTGTGAAATAATATTAGAGTAAAAAATAACATTTTTTTTTATTTATTTGAATGTATTTTAAAATGTAATTTATTGCGGTGATAGCTGAATTTTCAGCATCATTACTCAAGTATTCACTGTCACATGATCCTTCAGAAATCATTCTTATGTGCTGATTTGCTGTTCAAGAAACATTGCTTATGATTATCAAAGTTGAAAACGGTTGTGCTGCTGAATATTTTTGTAGAAACTGATACATTTTTTTCAGGATTTTTAGATGAATAGAAAGTTCAAAAGAACAACATTTGTTTGAAATACATCGTAAAAGGCATTTATAATGTAGCAATTTATAGTCACCTTTGATCACTTTGTGAAAAAAAAAAATCATACTGACCATGTACTTGTTTTATTCCCGTCTCTCAAACAGATTAAGATCCTGCAGGCCACAGGTCTCCCACAGTACCTGTCCAATTTTGTCTTCTGTCAGTACTCTTTCTGGGACCAAGCAGAGCCTGTTATTGTTGCCCCAGAAGTAGATCCATCTGCCTCCTTCTCCAGCAGCAAAGACCCCCACTGCATGGTGGTGTTTGACAGCGTTAAGGTACGAGTCAAGAAGTGTCCCTTTACAAGTAGATAGTGAATTAAGCGCAATGTGTTGGACCCTAGAAATCCTGACAGCCAATCATAGCTCTAATGGTGATCCTGAAACACGGATGCTTGGTTAAATCATATAAAGTTGTGAATTATTACTAATAATGAACTTCCGCTTTTAAAACGGTGGTCAATTGTGCATCTCTTTCTTGATTCATTAACAAAGGAGTTAAAGGCACAATATAAAAGATTTCTGGATTAAAATATCCAAAAACCACTATTTCAGTGTTATATATTTTGTGGACTTGTGTACTTGCATTATCCCAGAGAAATAAACAATTTTAACCAGGACACGGACCGTGTCCGTGTGTCGCATATCAATGACATCATACCCGTGTTTCCCTTGATTTCAGGTTTTATTTAGTATAAACCATAGAAACACCGAAGCTGCTTTAATATATTAAGACGAGTGAGCAACTGTTTGGATGCATTCATCGACAGAAAACTAGTTTTCTTGATTTATCGCGAGTACCATGTTTTACCATGCATGCATAATATCGATCTAGCTGACTGCAGTGTGCAACAAGTGTCTCATAGTAGCCGCCAAGCGAATGCACAGAGTAGCATTAGAACATAACTTTCAACACACGCAAATGTATCAAATATGATAAAACAGTGCTGCGTTACCCCACATACACATGAGCGGAAGAAGCGGAAGCGGTCATCTGGGGCATAATAAAAGCTCTGCTAAATCAAGGAGTCCTCAAGCTGTGCCTTTTGTTTTGAATAAGCAACCTCTAGCGACAGTAAATGACATATTGTGGCTTTAAGAATCTATTAACATGCATTTACTTGTTATACTCTCTGTACTGTAGGAGCATGCTGTGACTGTAACAGAGGAATTTATCGAGTATCTAACAGAGGGTGCCGTAGCCATCGAGGTATTTGGACACAGACAGGCTGATCCAGGCAGGAACCCTGCACTGTGGGATCTAAGCATCATCCAGGCCAAAACACGCACATTACGAGACAGGTGAACACAAAATTGAGCTTCAGCCCCCTGCAATTGTCTGATTATGCTTATTAAACTTCAGAAATGTAGAGAACATTGTGTGCATTAGGCGTCTAGGATCTGCTTCCTGCTTTTTGGACTGGTTTGACTCTTATGTGTCCTCAGGTGGAGTGAGGTAACGCGCAAGTTGGAGATGTGGGTGCAGATTCTGGAGCTAAATGAGAACGGAGAGTACATGCCCGTGGAGGTGGTGTCAGCACGAGATGTTCGCACGGGTGGCATCTTCCAGCTCAAACAGGTCAGGACACCTCATGTTCCTGCGGGGTTATAAATTACACTACTGTAAGCATGTAGCACACTGCTGCCATCTATAGTTATATTATGATCAGATTATGATCAGAATATAGCATAGCATGACCTACCTTATGACTCAGATTTGGGGCTTTTTTATAGTCACATGCTACAGATGGTAACAAGGTGTTTTTGAAAGCTTGCTCTGTATTGCTTTTTTATAGATTTATTCATGAGGCATGTTCTTTGTATTTTGCTTGTGCTCTGTTATTCTATCAACACTGTGTTTAAAATTTTGCTTTAGGGTTTTTGTCATGGGGTATTAACTATTTTTGTGCATCTTTCTCAGGGCCAGTCTCGGCGGGTTCAGGTGGAAGTACGTTCAGTGCAGGACTCCGGCACAATGCCTTTGATATCAGAGATTGTTCTGGGCGTGTCAGTCGGCTGTGTGGAGATCAGGCAGGTGCGGATGACCAAAAACAATGAGCCACAAGAGGTAAATGTACTTTTTCACTTGAGCTTTTAGCATTTAGCAGGATCATGTCTGGATATTGTCAGAGAGACTGTAATGTTTATGTTTTTCTTTGTAGGCTGAGGGTGATGAAATGGACAGTTATCAGGTATGTTTGGTTGTGTTGCACTACATCTATGACATTGATTTTCAGTTGCTAATAAATATCAGAAGTGATTGTGATTTATATATTAGATTACATTAATTATATGATATGCATTTTTTTGTGAACTGCCTGTTCATTAAAGAATCCTTTAATGAATTAAAGTATCATAATTTCCACGAAAATATTAAGCAATACAACTGATTTCATCATTGATAAAAAAATATATATATTTTTACTAAATCAGTGTATTAGAATTATTTCTGAAGTGTGACACTGAATACTGGAGCAATGGCTGCTGAAAATTTAGCTTTGCCATCACACAAATACATAACATTTTAAAATTTACTCCAATAGAAAATGAGTTTTCGTGGTGCTCCTGCTGAGGTGCTGTTTTGAATCTGGTCTGCATCATTTCCTGATCCCATTCTTGTCTCTCCCTCCCACTTGTTTCCTGTCTTTCTCTACGGTCCTGCCTATTAAAGGCATAAAAAGTCTGTTAATTATCAAAAAAAAGTGCTTTTGTGGTTATGCATTTGTCCATCATCCTGTAGGAACGTGATTTAGAGCGTCTGCGGCGTCAGTGGCTCACCGCTCTCACTAAGAGACAAGAATATCTCGACCAACATCTTCAGACCTTGGTCAGCAAAACAGGTAAAACCCAGCAGCGACATTTACTGTTTTGTAGTGTCAGCTTAGTAATGGACTACAAAAGAGTGCTTTCCTCTCTTTAATTGGTTGCTAATTAGCTTTGTTCTGCCCTTGTTTGGGGAGATTTTATGTTTGTTGTTACTATTTGTGTCACATCATGCATTGGTCCAAAATCCCACTCCACATTGTTCCTTTGCCGATCCAAATGTTGTATAATTCAGACTAAAAAGCGGGTGGGGAAAAACTTTGAGATTTGACTGAATCAGAGCTGCATTGCATACACTACATGTCATTTTCTTTGTTGCATTGAACTAAAGCTGTGAGAAGCTTTCAGAGGCCCAGCCAATGATCTATTATTTTTCTCTCTTGGTTTCTTGACAGCTTTGCTTATATTTATCATGATCCAACAAATGTTACTCAAAAAAACAAGGCATCTTCAACTTAATGATTCTAAAGTTTTCTAAAGTAAATTATAGTGTACAATGTTATTATAATATTAAATAATTATTTTATTTAGAGATGGATATAGATATTTAATAGGGCTGGGCATTGGCACAAATGTTAAGATTTTCAAAAAATTGCGATTCACAAGCTTGTGATTTCAATTTGATTCAGTTGGATTCGATAATTAGGGCTGATAGGTAGTACAGTAAATGGCGAATTTCCTCAAGGAAAAATAAATCTCTCAACTAATGCTGTAATCTATATAAGGAACTACAAAATCTGATTTGTAGGCTACTTAAATAGTTTTTATTATATTATAATACATTTTGAATGACAATTATGATTCTACAATTTAAAAATATATATATATATATATAAACACTTAAATTTTCTGGCTGTCATAAAAATATGATGGACTTATTCAAACATTGAATATTGAAGAATATCAAGTTTAAAATATAAAGAAAAAATACAATGGATATGCAATATTATGCTTATATTTAGCAAAATGCTCCTCTCTAGAGTTAATTTTTCAAATCAATGTGATAAACGAATTAGGTCAAAAGTAAACTAAAAGTAGTCAGATTATATTACCTTAAATGTTTAAAGTAATGGATTACGTTACTAACTACAATTTTTGTCATGTAATTTAGAATCAGTAACCGACTACAATTAGTAAGTACTAATATACTTATATCTACCCAACACTGTACATACATACACACACACAAATATATTTATTGTATGTATATATGAAGGGACTTCTCTGCAGAAATGGCTTTTGTAAGCATGAAATAGAAATTAGAGGAAACATTAAGTTTGCCCTCTCTTTGACAGATAAGTCAGAGGATGACGTGGAGAGGGAGGCGCAACTGCTTGAGTGGCGTCTGACGCTCACAGAGGAGAGAAATGCAGTGATGGTGCCCTCTGCTGGCAGTGGAATACCAGGAGCTCCTGCTGAGTGGTACGACACTGCTGCAACCATACTGAGCAATGCATTTAAAACGAAGAGTTAAATTAAGTGTTATAGATAGCTGCTATTACATATTGTCTGTTAGAGGAGGTTTGAATAACATTCAATGTAAAATGAGCTTCGTTTTATGTAGTTTGCTTTTTAGGGAGGCTGTTGAAACCCTTAAACGATGTGTTTTGACAGATTGATATTTGGATTTGAGGTTTTGTTTGTTAAATGAATGTCAGTATCACTTAAACAGTTTTTACAAATGTTTAGTCATGAGTATTTGGGCCATGTGTTGATTTTATGTCTGTCTTGGCAGGGTACCAGTACCTGGGATGGAAACTCACATTCCAGTGCTCTTCCTCGACTTGAGCGGTATGTTTTTCCTGCAATGTCTTCTGTGACCTTTCTTCCATTGCTCCCATTTGCAAGCACTATTTATCTTAACACTCATTTTCACACTTGTTCCTCCTTTGTTTCTGTTCTTCCTCCTTCCAGCTGATGACTTCAGCTCTCAGGAGAACCTAGACGTCCCCGAGGCGGGTGGCTGGGACGCTATGCTCAGCTCAGAAGATGAGGATGAATTTTTTGACCTTCAGATCGTCAAACACTATGATGGAGAGGTGAGAATGTGACCCATGGACACTCATGGCTCTTGCAGGCTCCCTAGTTGTTTTTGAAGGAATTTATAAAAAAAAACTATTTTACTTTCAGGTGAAAGCCGAAGCCTCTTGGGACTCCACGGTTCATGAATGTCCGCAGCTAAGTCGAGGGGCCGCCCCAGATCAGAGAGTATACTTGATCGTCCGCACTGTGGTACAGCTCAGCCACCCTGCAGAGATGCAGCTAGTCCTGCGCAAACGCATTTGTGTGAACCTCACTGGACGACAGGTGCGACACGGTGTACTTTAAATTACCTACACTATTATCAGAACTGGAGAAAAGTCTTCTCACACGTTCTGCCCTTAATTAAGCTTAATATACAGCTGTGCCATATGTGTTTGGTGCTTAGAAACCCTATACTTTTCATATCTATCTCTGTGTATTTTTTTTTTGTTTAAACAGGGTTTTGCCCAAAATTTATTGAGAAGAATGTCCACCAGGAGCACTATTCCTGGCTGTGGTGTGACCTTTGAGGTTGTTTCCAACATCCCAGGGGTAGGCAAATTAAATCTGCTGTTTTTGTGTATGTGTATAATGAAATAGTAGCTGAATTAAATGGGTTTTCAGTGACCAATGACGCTATAATACTTTCGCTTCAAATTTAGAACAGTGTTGTTATTGATAACAAAAATAAAGCTGAATTAAAATAAAATATAAACGATGCCAAATAACTGGAATAACATGTGAAATAAATATAAATAAAGCTAAATACAAATATTAAAAAGAAAAAACTAATAAAAATGACAAACGCACAAAACAAAATTACTGAAACTACAATTTTAAAAAAGCTGAAAATATAAAAATAAAAGCTAAAATATGAATAAATACTATAATAGAATATGAATGGTTTTCAGTAGATTTCAGAATTAAAGCAAGGAGATTTTGTCCATTTTCTTAAGTTATCCATTTTCTTAAAACCGGCAATTATTAGCTCATGCATCACTGCAAAACTCAGCAACAATTAAAGGCCATGTTTGTCAGCCATTACCCAGAAGAAATGAACTTGTATCGGTCTCCTAAAGATGCACTCCTAGTTTCTTGAGCTAGTTTGTTTAAGAGCACTTGTCTTTCTCGGCTGTGTACGTCAGCAGGACAGTCAGAGCTCAGAGGACAGGGAGATGCTGGCCCGTGTGGCCACCAGCGCTGAGGACCCCAAATCCTTAGACAACCAAGCTGCCACAGAGAAGTACCTACGGAGCGTCTTGGCTGTGGAGAACATCCTCACACTGGATCGTCTAAGACAGGTCACCCAGCTACCTCCACTCATTTTTTTTGAGTCTGATCTCTTTCTAGTGTTCTAATCATTTGAACATGTTTTCTGTTTTTAAATCTGAATTTAACTTGGTTCAGTAAAGGCAGAAAACCACCCTTAGGCCATGTGTCTACCAAAGCGTCCACCAAAGCGTCCACCAGCAGAAAATATCAGGCACTTTTTTCAGTTTTTCTTGATGCTAGATGCTTTGCTTGCTATATTACGGAATATCTGCGGAAGTGGTACTAGTATCTCATTTCACTGATAGTTTGTTTCTGTATTTTTTCTATATAAAGATGTTGATCCAATGTAAAGGATTTGCTCTTGTTTTAATTTTTGTTTGGTGATCGGTGTGGTGTTTGTCCTACCCCACCTCCACTGTGATTGGACGAATGGGTAAAAAGTGACAGTGACGAGCTCTGTGTTTTTACCCAAACTTGAACATTCTTCAACTCTTGGCGACTGGTAAAAAATGGCAAGCATTCAGCGGGAAATACTCAGTACCTCATCACGCTGATGGCTTTAAAATTTGAAAATTGAAAACGATTGGAAAAATTCGTTAGCCTCTGAAAAAAAAAAAAAACGTTTTGGTGGACACACTGCCTTAGTAATAATTTTTAGATCTGATGTCAAACTGATTTGCAATATGTTTGTCAATCACTGTACTTTGGGAGTAAAACCAAGGAGAGTAACACAACTTTTAACTCATTCTATTTAACTTTATCATAGTGATAAATAGCAGTATTTTAATTGAACATTTTATTTTTTACCCACTGACTTTTTTGAACAAATAGTTTAACCATTAAAAAAACGAACACTCCTATGAATGTTTACTTGAATGGTGACTTCCCAGTGCTGTCTAGTTTTCTCTAGTTCAGCTCAGCATGTTGTTTTCATCATGTAAGTCAGATTTTCCATCATGTACTACAGGAGGTGGCAGTGAAAGAGCATTTGGCAGGTAAAGGCAAGGGCAGCAGACGCAGTCTCAGCTCTCCCAGTGTGCACCGGGTAAGCGCATCTGCAGCCTTAAATTCATCTTAACAGAGAGAAATGTTAAGGAAGTCTGGCACATTCTGAATTCACACATCACCTCTTCTTCCTCTAGTTATCTGGAAGCAGACAGGATCTGTCACTAAACTCAGTGCTGGATGACAACAAGGTAAGAATCTAGGATGAAAAGAACATATGGTCAACCACAGGAAACAGGTTGTTTTATGTAACCTCTGATATCCATTTTGCTTGTGTAAGAATCGATGGGAGAGTCAGCAGGATATCTTCGGTACATCCTCCCAGTTTAGCAAAACACTGCCACGACCATCCAGACCTCCTACACCTCCTTCGCAGAATCAGGACCCTGAGCAAGGTACAGCATAACGGCCACTCTTGAAGTGAGCAGTTCAGGACGTGAACAGTTTTTGGTAACACTTTATTTTAAGGTGACGTACATAGTTACATGTTACTAGATGTACTTATAGTGATAACAGTGAATGATACAAGTAACCATAAACCAAACCCTAACGCTTGATTAAGTACAATGTAACTACGTCGCCTTTAAAATAAAGTGTAACCTAGTTTTTTTCTGAAATAAAATAATAATCCTTTTCCATTTCCAGCATGACCCATCTTTATTTGTCTTTCATTTCAACTCTGTGTTCTCTACTGTAAGTGTTTCAGACTCCTTTCTGCCTGAACTTGTGCTGTCCTTTCTTACCTGGTTTATGAACTAGTAATTTAACTTTTATCTAAATCAACTTCAGGTATGCTTATTGGAGGGAAAATATATCTGTAACTTGATCAAGGGCACAATAGTGGAAGTTTTTGCTACCTTTTGGTTACCACTGAACATCTGTCTTGTTACAGCTTCTTTTCACCTCACTTTCACCTCAATATGACATTTTTGTATCAATGTGACATTATTTTCCAACTTCATGCACTCCTTTTATATATTTTCTACATCTGTCTTTGTTTCACCATCGTTGTCGTCTCTCTCCACACCTCTACCTTGCTGTTTGCCTCCTTCCCAACCTGCCCACAGGTTTTTCAGGGCTTGCTGCTTCTTATATCTCCCCAGTCAAGGCCCTGGTCCCTCAGATGCCCAAGCTGCTCAAGTCCCTTTTCCCTGTGCGTGACGAAAAGAAAGATTTGAGACCCTCTCCACAGTCACAACAGGTCTGGATTAATTTTTTATTTGACATTTCAGCCATTTTAATGAGTAAACCATGCCCTAACCTCGCTTTGTCTGTCTGAGTCTCATGTTACCTGTCAAGAAATTTCCAGTTCATATCTCAATTATTAAAATAAGAAAATTTTTAAGACAAAGTGATATTACATTTTGAAATCAAATTATGTGTAGATCATGTGGCATTTGTTGTAGTGCATTTCATTTATGCTGATATTACAGTATAGTTCTACAGAAATTAGAATTTGGGGGTAAAATGTGCCTAAAGGGTTAGTTCACCCAACAATTAAATTATCAAATATGTCATTAATTACTCACCCACATCTCGTTCCAAACCTGTAAGACCGTTCATCTTCGGAACACAAATGAAGATATTTTTGATGAAATCCGGAAGCTTTCTGATCCCACATAGACAGCTATTTAATTACCATTTTCAAGGTTCAGAAAGATAGGAAAGACATATTTAAAATAGTCCATGTGACTCCAGTGGTTTAACCTTAATGTTATGAAGCGACGAGAATACTGTACTTTTTGTGCGCAAAAAACAAACAAAAATAATGACTTTATTCAACAATCTCTTCTCTTCCGTGTCACTTTCCTACGCTATTCACGTAAGCACCGCAACACATGCATGTGGTGATCAGCCAATAGTGAGTTGCCGTTCTGCTGTAGAACCCGGAGGCGCTGCACTGTGTGAATAACCCAACAACGTGAATAGCGTAGTAGAGAGTGAGAGTGACAGAGAAGAGAAGACATTGTTGAATAAAGTTGTATTTTTGTTTGTTTTATGTGCACAAAGTATTCTCATGGCTTCATAACATTACGGTTCAACCACTGTAGTCACATGGACTATTTTAATGTCTTTACTACCTATCTGGGTAGTGGTGTAATGGATCACAAAACTCACAGTTCGGATCACACTACGGATCATGAGTCACGGATCGGATCATTTTTCGGATCAGAATAAAAGGGGGAGGAGACCATTTTTATTTGCTTTCCATTTATTACATGAAAACTTTTGGTGTTAACATAACCTATATGGTTTATAAGTTAACAAGGAACTTTTGGTGTCAACAAAATAACCTATATGGTTTGAACAAAAATAAAATAAATAAATAACCATCTGAATAAATCAAATTTTACTCAGTTGTTAAAGTGTAACATGTAAAAAACAACCTGAGACGTGAAAATGGGCCTGAGCTTATTTCAAATTTTTTATTTATTTATTTTTTTTAAGATTAGGATGTCAACATTCTCAGGGGAGAGAGTAGACCTCTCACACTTGTCAGCATTGCAATTCTGTTTGTAGGCCTATGCACTATTTTATAGATATCATGTTTAAACACACTACACTTAAACAATGTTTTATTGAATTAATTACTTTATATTTATATAGCCTAGTACCTACTTTAGATGTATATATTACGTTGCATAAAGAACTTTGCTGTTCCACCTCCAAGAAAGGACAGGTGCTCTCCATTTCTCCTTGTTTACTTAAAGGCCATTTTTCTTGCTTTACTCGAGGCAAAAAGTAAAGCATCAATACATGTTTGTTTTAATGCGGATGCGCTGTCACTTTAATTCAGCGCCAGCACATTAAAAAATAGACTCTGTGCGGAAACGATCGCAGCACAGCTGTATGGCTACGCGCTCCTGGAACACACTGACGGACCGAAGCCGCATGCGCATACGCACTGCAAACGGAGTATGTGTGAAACGGGCGTCAGCAGGTGCCATGCTCGATGTATGCACCACTTTCATATGGCTTTCTCGTGCCACAGTGCCTACATACCGTTACAGTTTTGTCCACCACCCTTCTTCCATCATCATTATATTTTACGAGGAAGCCAAAATGCTCCCATACATGCGATTTGAATGATGCGGGAGGCTTTTCAAGTTCTTCTACTTCTCCGCTAGCCACTGTTGACTGATTAACATGCCCTGTTCATGTGAACACATGTGTTTCTCTGAAACTCAGCATCGAGTTTAGGGCTGCAGCTATCGATTCATTTTGTAATCGATTAATCCAGCACTTGATCGATTAATCGGATAAAAATTGTGTGTGTTTTTAAACAACCAAAACAAATAATGCGTAACGTAAATGAAGAGGAAAAGCAATTTAATTTATTAATATGCACAGCAGGTTTCATGCTGTAATCTAGCCCTGACATCAAAGTAAATATCTGTTTTATGTAGATTTCTACACCTGCAGCATTTACCATTAGGCTACTAACAAATAATATATCATTTCTGGGGTGAGTCTATTTGCTATGGTAACCTAGCAACCTGTGTGTGTGTGTGTGTGTGTGTGTGTGCACGCGTGCCGTGCGTGAGGAAGAGTCAGACCAGTTGCTTCATTGCAGTTTGGTACGGCAGAAATACATACATTAATTTTCAATAGAACACTGCATTTGGTTTGCATCACTTGCATTGCGGTGCATTTTAGGTGAAGCATCCGTTCTAAAAATTGCGTCACAACATCACATCCCGGTGTATACTGTGAATGCATGCTGAAATTATTGTTGCGTGGCTACATAAAAGTTTAAGCATATGTGATGCATTGCCGCGATTGGTCTGACTGGCGCGTGAGAGAGACGAGTGTGTGTGTGTGTGAAGGGGTTCTTTTTTTTAGGCTATACTCTCTTGCAGTTGAACGTGAATACATTTACTACTTAAAAACATCAAAGCTAAACATCATATCTAGTCAAAGTCAAACCGCATCACGACATCGCTACAAATACAGTATGGGATTAAAATCAGCGAACATCAATGGTAACGTAGCCTATACATTGAAGTCGTACCGCTGTGAAATGCCAGGTCTACTTTGCAGTAGACACATTGCACCTTGTTCTCTTCTTTTTTAAGAATGTAATGATCCCAAACTTTAGACATTCTCTGCCGTTTATGGACATCTTTACTCTCCGCCATAGCGCCAACTAAATTCAAAATGTATCACGCGCTATGGTGTGCTTCCTGAACATTGAACAGCGGTCCGTGTGAATCAGACCCCTGCGCGTATAGTGCGCGTCATAGGAATTTAACGAGGCTTCGAGGCAGAGTTTTTGTAATCGAGTTAATCGATGAATCGTTTCAGCCCTAATCGAGTCTAAAGGAACGAAATCACTTAAAAAGCAATATCGGCAGAAAAATTTTCTTTTTGTCTGCGATCACTAAACAAATCAGATTAATCCACTAGTTTAAAAAAATGCGCAATAAATCCGCAGGTCACGTGCGTGCCGAACCGCGGGTTGTGATCCGTACGGTTCACGGATCAACTGCGATCCGTTACATCCCTACTTCTGGGCCTTGAAAGCGGCCATTGTGTTGCTGTCTATGTGGGGTCAAAAAGCTCTGGGATTTCATAAGAAATGTCTTAATTGAAATTGATGAATGAAGGCGTTACGGGTTAGGAAGTAAGTAATTAATGACAGAAATTTCCAATCCGAATAATTGTCATAAATATGAAAATGCAAAAAAAAATGATATGGTCCTAAAACTAGGTGTTATTTATTCAAGTATGTTCCCGTTACAAAGCTCAAATTACTGAATTTATTCAAATGATGAGCAGTGTTTATGCTTATGAACATTTCTGCATGCAAATTGCAGTCAACAGTGCCTCTATGGGGTGATTCATGCATAAATGAAAAAAACTGATGTGAAGCATCAGTCATAAAAATAGCCGAATTAGCGCTTGCAAAGCCCTCCAGAAATATGCTGCATTTAGATGAGTAAATCATATGTGGTAATCAAAGAGGGATGCGAATGAGTCCATTTTAGATTCTAGTATGTCGTTCTGTCTTCATGCCTCCTCATTTCCATATAGACAGAAATTCCATACGCTACTACATTGCCAATATATCCGTGATATATTATCTGTCTTGTACGAGGCAAATTAAGTCTTTAAATTAAGCCTTATTGCTTGGTGGTGGATTTTTTGTGAGGAAAACAGGCTTTTTTGGTTTTCCTTGATTAAAACTCTGTCCTCATTTTGTCAAAGTAAATCATGTCAGAGAAACCTGATTATATGTTAGGCAGGAGTCCATAGATGAACTGCAGTATTTAATTTCCCCAAGATTAATTGTCAAGCCATACCCTTTCATCATATCTCCTAGCATGAGGCGTAGAGGGAAAAAAAATATGACAGTAATATTTCATTGTGTACATCACTCCTCCCCTGCTCCCAGACTTTTGATCTGTCAGTACTTTAGATCAAACATGGTCCAAGAGCTCCCAACATAAAAACAGAACACGTGACACTTAAATCAAGCTTTGTGCCGCCTCTTTGAAAACCATTACTGAAATCGTAAAAACAAATTTAATATGTTCCATTCATCTCTCCAGCATATGCCACGAATAATGATGCAAACAGCCAACAACCCTGATGAAGGAAGAGTAAGAATAGAACCAGTAAGTAGATCTCCGCTCTGATCTCATGCTCTGTCTTTGGCAAAATTAAATAAATATGAATGATGAATTGGGTTACAGACTTGTATTTTGCGAAAATATAGCCTTGGAAGATATTTTCAGAGCCCAGTCTTTCTCTCCTGCATGTCATGTAAATTGCATGCTATTAAATCTGTGGTTTTCCTAGCATGTGCACTCTGTGTGAGAGTCAGATGATAGGTTGAGGTGTAGTTAAATATCCTTGTGGTTTTGGACGTGCTTCCCAATAGGTTGCAGTAATGGGGAAGAGTCCTGCTTCAGACAGACACTCAGATGCTCCTGATGCCCCGTCCTTTCTGCATGATCCGCATGAACTGCCCCTGAGCCCCATCAGCGAGGCCTCCAGTGGCTATTTCTCAACTAGTGTCTCCACTGCCACCCTTTCCGATGTCTCCATAGCTTGCGGGGACCTTACCCCTACTCCCAATACCCAAGCTGGCCCCGTAGCATCCAGGCAAAGAGCAGACGACATTGAAGACTGTCTACCCACTCCTGTTAATGCCTCTGCTCCTGTAGAAGCTGGGCTAAGATCTGACAAGCATAGAAAAGAGGAAGATACCCAGACGGCCCACAGGAATGGCGTCACCACCTCTCAGCAGGGAGTACAGCTAAACGCAAACCCTCCCCTGGTGTTGAGTACCTCCACAGACAACCCTTTCTCTCTCCAGAAGGTCAAAGCCAATGAACTCAGGTCTTTCAGTAACATTCTTGGAGACGGTGGCGGAAAAGCAACCACAATGCAAACGCAGCAAACTAACAGCATGGAGATAACTTTTGAGGATGTAGAACCCAAGGAACTTGCTTGGCTCAAGGTGGGAGGGAGAGTCACTGTCGGAAACAGTAAGTCCGGCACCGTCCGCTACATTGGCCCGACGCACTTCTCTGAGGGCGCCTGGGTCGGCGTTGAGCTGGACACTCCCTCAGGTTAGTCAAGTTTTCCATTATCTAACAAGTTTTCTGAGATGTTCACTCCTTTGTGAGACTGATTTACGGACCTCGTTCCTCTTGTATTCCTGGTCCACCTTTTTTGTCAATTTGTTTACCAAATCTGATGCTCAAAAGTAAATAAAATAAAAAATAGGTCCGAGAAGAGATCAATTTCTCCAGTTTCAAGTTGCCTTTAAAGGCCTGCTTGGTGACCCTAGCAACTAGTCATTCAATAAGTATTAATTAACTAGGGGTCGACCGATATGTGTTTTTCAGGACTGATACCGATTATTACAGATCAAGTAGACCGATAACCGATATTTTGAATTAATTAAATGAACCCTCTGGTCCTCTTCATTTAAGGGTCACACATGGCTTCTTCTCGGAAAACTGACCGAAGCCTTAAAATGTAATGTCGTTCAAAATACATTTTTTGAAGGTAGATTAGTTACATCTGGTGGGAGTAAAAAAAGAAAAACGGATGTAATACCCTGTTTTGACCACTAGATTCCTATATAACTCTATATTAAGTGGCTTATAAATTCTCTAGTGTTTTTAGATATAAATACTTATTTTTATTAAGTTGTGGATTTGGATTTTTACTCAGACATTCTCAAACACTACTTTTTGTCAAGGTTTCCATTTTTTTATGTTGATTTTAAGTGTCAGTTTTTGCATTTATTTTATTACATTCAAACCTGAGCAGAGAGAACATTTTGAACATAAAACATACCTGTTACATTTTTATAGAATTTTGATGTTATATCACAGCATAATAGATCTTATTTTAACCTCTTATTTGAGAATTTTGGTGCAATTTTACCACATTTGGTTGGTTGTGTCTATTTTGCACTTTTTATATTTTAGAGAGTCACCCCTACATTGTTGTGCACTTTTTTTTCTGGATCATGGCTGATTTGTGGTTTGTATCACCAAAAGATTCCCTGAGTTTTTGTATTTTTGCGTATTTCCCATTCATTTCCTTTGTCGGTCATTTTTGACCGTTTGAGACCATTTTTTTCCGACCCTTTAACATAAGCGAATCTTATCCATGATTTTTTTGTGTTCACATAGTTAATGCGACAAAAGTCACCAAGTGTCATCCCATTCCGATGAAGCAAAAACAATAATAATTATAAAAAACGTAAAATGTTTCGGTCATTTCTGACCGAAGAGGACCAGAGGGTTAAAAACCGATTGATGTTCATTTGGTTTAAACCTAATACGTGTTACTTGTCAATAGAAAGCAGAAATCAAGTCAAGTTTTCTGTTATTTGTCAAGTTTTATGAGGTGCTGACACCTTCTTGGTGAAGCCCATTCACAGACCTTGTTCCTCTTGTATCCTTTGTCCACCAGGTAAGAATGATGGCTCCATTGAGGGCCACCAGTACTTCCGATGCAACCCTGGTTACGGGGTGCTAGTCCGTCCAGATCGGCTGACTCGAAGGGAAACTTCCAAAAGGCACACTGAAAATCGCCGCAGCGGGGAGTTCAGTCAGCAACTGAGGGGAGGAGCCGGCACTGCCATTCAGAAAGGAGAGAATCGCAAATCCTGGACCAGCTAATTGACAATGAGCTGAGCAGGACCAAACCTCCACAGCTGAGCTACACCTCCAACATCGCTATCTAACGGGGGAGGTCACCTCCATCTATCACTGTTCTTGAGCTTTGCATGGAGGTGGTACAACATTCCCTTAAAAACTCCTCTATCAGTTTCGGTGCTATGCTAATGTATAGCATGTGGGAGTGCTATGAATTTTAACATGCTGCTTCAGCTATGTTTCTTGTGATTCTATGGTTTGGTAACTCAAGCAAGCCTCCTTGAGTTGACCGTAAATGAATCTTCCAGGTCTTTGGGATCAACCCTTCATTCTGGTTTGTGCCCTGGTTTTATCAAAGAGTCCATTTTTGGACTTGATACTACAAATTATGCTTGATTTATCTTCTCTGAGCAGCCAGTAATCGATTTGTAGTTTCCTGAATGTGCCTTTTTAAGTCAACCCATTTTTTCGTTTGTCATCCCTCATTGCAACTTGGTAACACTAGTTAAAACGTGGTAAACGGTGTGGTAGACATGTAAGAGTTTATCTCAGGGATTCGATCAGAGTTATTGGATGGGTGTTCATCTCTAAGCCACTATCAAGGAGCGGTGTTGCATGTATTTCAAGATAGGTGTTGCCCTGAGCAGGGCTGTGTTTCCTAAAAGCATTGGAAGCCTGAGTTGGTCGTAAAACAATTGCCACCAATGGTCTCTACGCTCAACTTAATCTTACAGCGCTTTTGGGAAACGCAGCCCAGGTCAATTTAGGTATTTGATGTCAGTTTTTGAAGTCATTTTGTGAAGTACTACTATTACTTGGCTGACTAAATTCACAAGATTCTCAAGATTTAATATTTTATTTGGTCTGGTGCCATTTTGAATGCTTGCCTATCAGTATTTGAGGAAACTGCCTGCTTGATGTGCATCCTTGATTGCACATGGAGAGTTTTTAGACTTGACTGAATTGGCACATTCAGGCTTAATTGACTGGCTTAATTCGTCTCTCTCTTAATGGTTCTGATGATTGGACTGAAAAAAAGTATTTTAGAGGGCTTATTTACAATCTGATGGGTTGGGGCGCATTTTAGTAAGCAGCCTTTTAATTGGAACTGGGTTATTGAAACTACTTCAACGTAAAATGACTGTGCTGCAATTTAGTGACAATTTAACATAGCTCAGTTTGATTGGTTTCTAAAGGACTGTCTTCCACAAGAAGGTCACGGTAAAAGCACATTCCAGTTTTGTGTATTGGACCAAACACTGGCAATACCTACATCTTATTTATTCAAATGAAAAGATCTAAAAGTGATTTCATTAAATATTTTTAGCATACTGTATAAGCAAAGTGGGCACATTTATATAGTTTTTAATAAGGAGAGTGACTCCATACAGATATGATGCTCATTCACATCTTGATGGAGAGAAGACGTGTTATTTCGTTCCTTTTATATTCTATTTTCGTGGAAATCCTCTTGTGATTTCTGAAGTCTAATGCAATATCAAATTATTCAAATATATTTTAATGGTTGTAGGTATGTATATTGAATTTATAAAATGTAAAAATCCCATGAATGGAAAATTAATTTGCACATTTGATTTATAGTAGATAGCGTATGTGCCCAAAGGGTACTTAGTTTTGTTGTAAATTAACTTAAACTAACCAATGATCCACTGTAAATCTGCTTTTCACTGGATTTGGTGCTCAAAAGTCAAAAGCATTTCAAAGCGATTTCTCCACAGTTTCAAGTTGCCTTTAATTTGTTTTCCTGTAGAGTGATGTCTTGATGTTTGTGTTCGGTCATAAAAAATGGGTTTGCGATCTTCACATTTAAAAAAAAAAAAAGTATGTATCTTGATCTGTGCCTCATTCATCATGAGAAAAAACAAACGCACACATGGAGCATAACTTTGTTGCTGTGATTATCAACCCAGTGATTTTAAGGTCTGTCGGGTCACATTAGCAACTAGTCGTTCTGGAGTATTAAAGGTAATACAAGAACAGATCAATTGCCTTTGGAATGACAGTCTCAACTAAGTTTTATTTTAATACATTTTCTGATTTAGACTCAAAATGCTTGTAGGAATTTGATGGTTCTTTGGTTTGAACCTAGTATGTGCTACTTGTCATTAGAAAGGGGAAATGAACTTTATTGAATAATCTCAATGAGCTGATCTCCTTCCATGGCCCCACATTTCAATCATAGAAACTTGGTGTATGCTGGTGTACTAGGTGTTTATTTTGTTTTCAAGTGCAATTTACAAGTTTTTTTTTTTATCATTAAAAAAGTTAAATGCATTCTACATCCATTCTGGTCAAAGTCAGCAAGTCTTCAGTAGCAATGACACTTTGGTCTGTCATAAAGTGGCATAGATCCAGAGCCATATCCGAGCAAACACACAGCGGCCTTTTGAAGTCAAATACTAAATACAGGTGAGGATACTCGCGCTCTCCTCCTGTTTGAAATCCTTCCCATTAAGGACACAGGAGAAAAAGGGTTTTGAAGGAAGCTTTGGGCCCTGCTGTTTACACAGATGTCAGACGAAGCTCTTGGCAGGAAGTTGCTGCTCTACTTTTGTCTTTTTTCTCTCTCTCTCACCCTCAGCAGTGAGTGGATGGCTCCATCTTTCACCACTAGTCTGTGCCTCAATCTGAGGTTTGATGATTTCGTCATGAAAGTTGTCCTGCACATAGAGCGTTTGTCCCAGAGTATACACGGCGTGTATGTGTTTTGTACATAGTTGCATCTTGAAAGTTCAATCTGAGCACAAGGCTGGGTTTGATTAATTTAATTGTCTGCAATTCTATGCTGATATCCAAAGAATAATCATGTATAATAATTCATTTATAATTTCTTTTATATTGACTGTACAATAATCTGGCTGTAAAAATAAAAAGTGAATTGATTTACACAATTGTCATATCACTTTTTTTTTTAAATGCATTTTATTTTTAAGGTGCCCCAAGTTGCAGTTTTAGCTCACTTGGCCTTGACTTGAAGGATACAAATAACACCGTTCTTTATTACATACCTGCAATCCAGGGGCGAGACATTGCAAACATTTAGGGTTTAGCCCATTTTTAGTTGGTCTGGGGACATTTTTCCCACATTTATGGCAGCTATATAAACTTTTAAATGTAAATGTTCTCTGCCTATATCATTTTTAAACCATTACAACAAATTTTGAGGATGTCACTCCTGGCAACTAAAAGAGGCAAATATTGTCTGATGTGACTATTTTAAAGTTGCATAAAAAAGGTTGGGTAAAATTTTGTACATTTTAAATCTGAGGCACTTCAGAGTTCAAAATTAAGAGGTCCAACCTTTAATCAGTGCAAATTGAACAAAGAAAAAAGTCTGGGCATTGACTTGTACGTGAACTTTAAAGTGGACTCTTTTATATTGTACTATTTATATTGTTAAACAAATGCACTCTAAAATAGAATAAAATGACTATTTTTAAGTATATAATGTTTCTTTTTTATGACAAAGGCAAATTACAATACTTTTGTCTTAATTTCTTCATTTACAAGAGATGAACCAGAGCTTTTGTTTAGATGAAAAACTGCAGTTGAGCTTTTAAAAATCTCAAAATAATAATCGGAAATAGGCTCTTTTTGGCGTTATTTAATGTGGCATGGCTGACAGATCGCTGTAGCGAACCAAAGGCAATGCGGAGAGCACATGAACCGATCATCTCTTCTGCTTCACAGCATGACCACTTTGTAAGCCAAGACACTGTAACGAGTAATGCTGCGTTCCAGTCAGGTTTTTGAGCCTGTAAGTTACAATTTCAAACCACGACTCACGACTCTGTAGCATTCCAGGCAAAGTCACGCCAAACTGCCTGAGCGCGAGGAATTGTGGTAACTTAGCTAGAAGTAAACAATGCATGGCAGACCATAGGCGCTTATGCTCATTTACAATGATTTCTATCGCCAAAAGTGCTTATTTGAGGGAAACAGAGGAGAAAAACGGCACATACGGCAAGAGAAGCTGTTATACCTTTTATTTTACGTTATTTGTAAACACTGCATCTGTAGAGGATGCCATTGTTGTTTCGCGGTCATGTGACAGCACAGAGCTCATCGATCTAGTACCAGTTCACGGGTGGGAAGTCACAGGTTTGACTGCCGTTCCAGTGCACTTTCATGGGTAGAAGGTTGGAAAAACACGGGTTACGGCATTAGCATTTTAGCACTTCAGGTTCCAAATATCCCAAAGTCCATGTTTTTTTTTTTTTTTTTTTATGGGATTGTGGTTAAACGGCTGAAAAAAGGTCTGTGGTGAACACAAGCTCAAGACACTTTCACGATTTATTCTATGGCATAAAATACATCAGTAATACCCCACTCATGTTTTTATTTTATTTCATTTTTTTAGACAATCGGGGAGATCACGAAGAACAGGTAAACTCAGTCCTCTTTTACAGTCTCGTTGTACTTATAATTGTGCTCTTATAAACTATTCTAACTCAAAATTGTTTGAAACTCAAAACGTTGAAGTCGAGTGACTGTGGCCTAAGTAGAGCTTTTTACTTCTGTTCTGGTGACTGCATTTAGGCTTCAAAATTCATAAAGTTGTGTTCCTCTGTGAAAATGATCTTGATGGGGAAAAAAACGTGATAAGTTTAAGTAGTACTTTTTTTTATCATAGAGGTGCTGGATAACCGGGTGCTGGATAACCCCCTTGGTGATAACCAGTAGCCGTGGCTTTGGGAGTAGCCTCGTTGGGCAGCGAACCAAGTGCATTCTGGGAGTTGTTGTCTTTCATCCACATGAGACAAAAATACATTTTCTGTCTTTTCTCAGTCTAGAAGGCACCAAATTCAAAAATAATTTCACATTTCTACTACATAAATGACCCCATTTAAATACACATTCATCTTCCCAGCACTGAAGTGCCCCTTTAACCTGTTCTTTTAATACTTCAGTGCACCGGAATGTTTAATTTACATGTTAAAATCACACACATTTTCTTCTGAAGGATGTCCCCAGACACTTTATTTCATAAACTTTTGAGTTTGCAGGTCTGTTATTAAGGAACCATGTTAAAAATCTTTTTTTATCAAGCAACATTGCAATTGAACTCGACAGCCTGTGATTACATTGCACATTACGTTATCTTCTTCAAATGACAATCCAGATTCAACTTCAGACTTATGAATATAATTGATACTGTGCACAATTTAAAATAGTATAAAAAGTACAATTAGCCAGTGTATTTCAGCTCGTTGTCTTTATTCTCTAGAAGGTACAGTTCTAAAATAAAAACAACTTAAAAACAAAGTTTGAAAACGAACCAAAAAAAGTGTCAAAACAAAACTTAAAAAAGTAACAAAGCATATGCGTTTTATACTACATATTAATTACAGAACAGTCTACTGTCCAAAAAAGGCACTAAATTCTGTAATAAGAGATACATGATTAGACTATTTCAAGTTAATACAACAGTGATATATTTTAATTTTTTTTATACTCATAGAATATATTTATATATTTTTAATATATTCACATATTGAACATGGACAGATTAAAAACACAGTCAAAGTGTTCCCTCGTTCTTTCACAACAGACTTCTGTTCCAAACACATTCCAACACTAGCTTAATAAAGACCTCACTGGGCACAAGTCCATCACATTGTGCCTCAATACTGTTTCTAAGAAAGTCTTTAATGAGGGACTCTGTTAGGAAGATTGGACTGACGGTATCCCATAATAAA
Source organism: Gobio gobio (assembly GCF_949357685.1). Taxonomy (NCBI): domain Eukaryota; kingdom Metazoa; phylum Chordata; class Actinopteri; order Cypriniformes; family Gobionidae; genus Gobio; species Gobio gobio. Next base: position 32,132,004 of record NC_137106.1, on the reverse strand, counting down.
ATATACAATACTACATGATTGCTGTGTGAGCTCATGATACTTCACACTCAAAACTGGGTTGGCAACGACTTAAAACGCAGTTCTGGGACAATTCAAAACTTTTTTTAATTTTATTTTTTATCTGAATGTATGATTGGCAGTTTGCAATACTGTTCATTGTCTCACTATAATAGCATCTAATATTTTGATGGAGGTTCAGTGAACTGAAGTTAAAAGAACTTTGAAATATGAAACAGAGACCAGGGCTAGTTGTCACAGGGAAGTTATCACAACAGCTGTATTTCAGTAACTATAACATTTTGAGTCAAAATTGCACAATTGCTACAGTGATGTCCCATGCTGGAACACAATCACATTTTTTATAGCATCCCCCTTACACAATAAAAACATCTTTCCACACGTTCAGACAAGAGTCAGATATAATGAAAGTTAATTTAAAGGTACACTAACATTTTTCAATAGTCAATACATTAATCCTTCTTCCCAAAACGTGTTTTTGACTTCCCCTGATTCACTATGATAAGCCTATTATGTTTATATTTTAGACGTGATCTATAATCGCTTTGATGTCATAAACTGATCGGTCTGCGCAGGACCGCTTCAAGTCGAATACACCTTGCTCCGCTTGTATGGTTTGGGAGTGGCAAAGGGTGACAACGAGCGAGAAGGTTGGCATGGAGCAAGCTTAATCTTGAATCAGCAGGTAAAAAATGCTGAACAGAGGAGAGTCTGCTGACAGAGCTCGCGATAGGCCTATAGCTACAGTAGGCCTAATGTTTTCAGCTTTTAAGCTGCTAAAAGGTCAAAAATTACACGGTGTACCTTCAAAATTTAGATTGGGGCAAGTTGTCACAAGTTTTATTTTGTCAAATTCATTAGGATTTCTGTTAGCCAAAGCGTTTGACATTTTTGCTTGACTGATTAATTTTTTGGCCCTGAAAAGCCATTTAACAGTTTATAATAATATATACATATAGTATAAACACGAATATGCTGTGGATTTTTCTCAAAGTCTTAAAGGCACAATATGTAATGTTCGCCGCTAGAGGTCGCTTATTCAAAACAAAGGCGTAGCTTGATGACGCTGCAAATGACCGTGGAATCATGGGAGTTGTAGTCTTGACTCTTCACCTCCACAGCCGATGGAAAGGAATACAACGGACTCGGGCAGAAATCATGTTCATGAATGAACGAAAGTAGGGTTGGGCAATAAATCGATTTTAACTCGAATGTGTAGTTTACGTCGATTTGTTTGAATGAAAATCAGTTTTCTCTTTAACATCCGCCGACGCTCCCCTCTGGCCTCCCGTAGTTCCGAATGGGCTCAGCACTCCCCCCCCCCCCCGCGCGTTTGCCATCTTACATCATACAGTGTCATTCGTAATTGGTTCGGGTTTTCGGCGTCAGTCGCAGAACAAACAATACCCCGCTGGAAAGTGTGTTTGAAGTCTGAATGCAATTCTCAGCTCGGAGCAGTAATAGACAGCGCAGCGGGAGCTCACACACGGGCCGATCTCGATCACGTGACTCTGTTACTACACGGCGCTGGAAGAAAAAGCGTTTAAATTCATCACTGAATTAACAACATCACTACTGCGAGATCTAGTGGAAGCGTTCGGCGCAGAATTCACAGATATCAGATCAAACAGAGCTGATGTGGAAACCAGGAGAAACAATGAGACAACATGAGCGAAGATCAGAGGTTTCAGTCACAAATTACCAACATTCACCATGATTTACTGTAGTAACACCACATGGATTTAATGTTGTTGTCATTATTCATCTCAGGGTTCATAGCAATTCAAGCACTTTAAGGGTTTTCAGGAGCTTCACACTTTTTCCAGAACTTCAAAGCTCTAAACATTATCAAATTTTAATGTATTTTTTAATACGACTTTTTTTTAAACTAAAACTTTAAAGGGGTATTGTGGAAGAAATAGTTATAACAAATAATTCCCTTAATAATCACTGATGCTGATTTTTTTTTTTAGGCCACATCGCCCAGCCCCAAGCGAAAGTATCAAAGTGTTATTAACGTTATGGTGGTATGAAGCAGGACGCCCCGAGAGCCCTTGGGAGCGAATGCTAATGAGAGACCTGCGCGAAACACCGGTCTCTGAGCTTTTATTATGATTATGCTGCAGTCAGCCGATTCCGATATTTTCGTTGCATATGTGAGGTAATAGTGCCGTTTTACATGGTTAAATACTAAATAAATTTGAGTGTGTTGAATGTTATGTTATAACATTACTAGAATATCATATCTGGAAATCGAGGGTAGCGTGGACATGATGTCAATGACAGGCGACGCAAGGACACGGTCCGTAACACTGGTTAATAGCTGATTTCTCTGGATTTAAATAAGAAATACACAGGTCAACTAAATATATAACACTGTGTGGCGAGCAGCGAGGCCGAGGGACCGTGAGGGCGGGACGAGGCGGCGCTCATCAGAGAGGATGAGCGCCAGCTGCGAGCCGCAGCGATCTCGGCCCTTGCGGAGGAGTGAGGGAGTATAAAGGAGGAGTGACGACAGTGAGGGACGAGAGAGGACCAGGCCTGGATTTTATGTTATGTTTTATTTTGTGTTCGCTGCAGTCGTCCGTGAGGGGCTGCAGCTTTTTATTTTCACTTTGTGTTTATTTGTGTTTGTGTGTAGGCGGCAGTCGGCCGTGAGGGGCTGCCGCCGCCATATTTATTTTGTCTTTATTTTGATTAAATATTTTGAATGTCCGCCGGTTCCCGCCTCCTTCTTCCCGTACGAACAACGTTTACTACACACTGTTCTAGTGGTTTTTGGAAATTTCACTCTAAAAATCTTACATATTGTGCCTTTAATACACAGCAGGTAGCCACTTTGACAACTTACCCCACATAGTGTTACAACAAGCACTAGTCTGCAAGGTTTGTGCCTATGCAGAAATTAACTTTCAACAATAATCTCACGCTGACAAATAGCCACTGGAGTAAAAAGTGTGTCAACTAGCCCCGGTCACCTCTATAAAGGAAAACATATTTGTTTTTCTAGTTATGCCTTGTAATTTGGTTGAAAGGTTCAGTCTCATTTGATGATTTTTTTCTGCTTGGCAGAATTATCTAAAGTGAGAAATTTAATTTCCAATTAATATTCTCTATCCTAACATACAATGTTCTTTTGATACATATTTTAGCAAATAGAGTTGGTACATTTATGTAGATTTATGGAATAAATGTATCTTGGAAACATTGCCGTTAAATTAAACCGCGTCACCCACAGTTAATTTTCACAGAAATTACGTCTTGGCAGATTTGACACATTCTGTAATTTAAGTGCTTAGAAATACTTGCATTAAGGCTGAAGCCCAATATCAATGTTCAATATTCACTTTCGGCTGCGTGTAGTCTGTAGTCTAAATCTGAAGTCCTTACGCTCAATAGAAACAAAGGTGTGTTTATGAGTTGAAATGGTATTTCAGACATTCTGAGAGAACTTTTGAAGCAGCTGATACTTTTCACAGGTTTGTCATCTGATAGCTATTTTGATAAGTCTAAAAAAAGCTTATTTGTGACTGCAATGATGTGCATTACACACAGAAAGCAGCTTCCTAAAAGGCAAAGAGGAAAGACAGTAAAAGGTGGGAGAGGGCACATGGTTAGTATCTCCTTTCCTTTTTTAAAACAAGCACCATAATTCTGAAGCACAAATGAAAATAACCTGAAGTAGTCCATCCCTCTTATCTTTCTTTGAAACAGTACCAAATAAAAGAAAAAACAAAAAAGTACATGATGGGGTAAAGAACCCAAAGCACCATAACCCTCCCCTTTAAAGTGACGTTTTATGATTATTAAAACAAAAAACAAACAAGCAACTACATGGGATATTTATTAGAGTGGTTAAATCCACTTTAATTTAGGAAATAACGGTTATTAATCCCCATGGAGGGGAGTTATCATCACTTTCCAGAGAAACCCCATATTTGGACACGAGGGCAAACACCAACAGGTTTTTTTATATTGGAACGTCGTCATCCTGATTGTCAAGTGTTTTCCCGTTCGCTGAGACAAAGAAATTCCCAATGCTACAACATTTTCCAGCCGTGTGCTGCTGAAACGTTTGCACAGTTATTGGCTGAGTAGAACACTTTGAGGTTATATACGTTCTGAAATAAACGGCTGTTGTCTGATTGCTTTTAGAGAGGCCTGCAGAAGAGCCCAACTGATTTTCTAGTCTGCTAATGCTGAAATATAAATGGCACAATCTTCACCAGTAGGCTTCAGTTTCCAGACGGCCCTCGATGCCTCCCTGCAGAGATGCACAGTTGTGTAGCGGCAGGAACATAAATAAGCTGCCGCCAGTAATTAAAAGTGCAATACGTAATTGCTGAAGCCAGCAGGCCGGTTATGGTATGCAACTACACAGTTCTATGCGATTTCTACGGTGACAACCAGGGTCCAGAATTAACGTTTTGCCAATTTCATGGAAACAAATATTTAATTCTGGTCATAAAACTGTATTTTGTTGTACTTTAGAACATCTCAATTATAATTCAATTATTTAGCTGGTTTTCCCGCATATTATTGACAAACAGCACCGCCATCCCAGTTAAACTTCAGATTTTTTTCACAGCGAAGTCAAAACAGATACCGAGGACAGAATGTCACTCTTAAGACATGTAATATGTATAGTTGTGAGTTACGACTAATCGGCCAAAAACTGATTTTTAAGTTAGTGAGGTGAAGTATGTTTTTATTATTTTTTTGCTTTTAATTGAGATATTTTAGTGGTGATGCCTCAAGTAGCATGCAACACTTTGGATGATAAAACCTTTACTGGAGAAGTTACGTCTTGTTTAACACTTTTGATGTGTACGATCACACCGGTGTGATTAGAACATTCAGTGCATCATATAGACTATAGAAATTGGCGACTTATTCATATCGGACACATTGCGTAGGTATTAGGTAACTATAAAATTTGGCAGCGGCTATTTACCATTCTCTATAGCAATTAGATTCTATTTACACTAAGTGAAAATAACATTTTTGAAATTGATAGATGCTATTTACACTAAGTGAAAATAGCAGCATTACTTAGCGATCTGCCATTTACACGAGTTAGATTATATTTATACTTATAAATAGTGGCAGATACTATTTGCACCTCAGTGTTGTTGTACATTAAACAGTATGCAATAATAACAGTGTAAATGATTATATTTGTTAAAATTATTAAATTAATGCCGCCTTATCCAGTTGTTAAGTCTGACGTCACGCGGCAGCGCTTCCGGGTCCAAACGCTCCGTCTCATACCACAAGAAAAACAACAAACGGTGCTAAAATACACACACAATGTGGTGTAATACTACAAAAAAAATATAATCATAACCTTTATCTCCATACCAAATTTCCAAATGGCCAGACAGTGATTAATCTTTTATGAATCGTAAAAATATTAATGTCTGCGACGCTGTGAGCACAGATACTGTTGTGTAGACTGTAAGTTTTTAAATTGTCTGATATTTTATATGAATAAATAGCGCTCATAAACGGCTGTCGATGGCATTCTCAAGTGAAACGAGTTAAGGCTTGGACCCAGAAACGGCGTTCCTTAAGTCACGACTTAACAAGCGAATTGGGACAATAAAGCCCTCCCCTAAACATAAACACACATTAGACACTTTATTTCCACTTTTTCAAATATTTTCTTAATTTTTATAGAAAATAAAAGCTTTTCCGATCTGATATGTGATGAGAAAAGGGATTGGAGCGAGTTCGGCAAAAGGCGGATTCGAACCTCAGGTCGATTTATGTCAAAACTATCTGCCGCGTGCTTTACCTCTATACTACTGCTGCTGTACACAAACCAGTGTCTTCCATCCTTTTGTCTGGTCCAACCAGATGTCAGTGGGCGAAGTTAGTGCAAACCGCATTTGCCAACAAGGCGGGCTATTTGCACTTAGTGTAAATAGACACTCCAATAAAATTTACTCTATTCTTCTCCTACTTCACCAGCCACTTATTTTCATGTATTTCAGGAGAAGTGGATGAATTGACTAGTTGTAAATCCGACAGATACGATTCTCTGAATTATGGTGCAAACTAACATGGTGGCGCCCATTGCACGTTATAGATCAGCTAACATGATCATTACAAAGCTTTATAATAACAATAAGGCGATACATTCTAAAATAATGGAACTCACGCGGGGGGTTCAGCTAGTATATTTTAAACTTGCGTGTGAAAGGGTTAAACACCATCACTACAGCAATATATATATTCCGAAATACATAATTTCTGTTGCACTGCATTCATACTGTTGTTTTTTTTAGCATTTCAGTCTTTTTTAAGATTACGTATGAAGTTAAAATAACTTTTAGAATAATGTTATTTAAACGTAAAAACCTTTAAAACATTTTTAAAACCACGTCTTAGGACCCCTTATATTCTATACAATTTTATTGCGCTTCATCTAGAGCTGTTTATTTATTTATTTTTAAATGAGAATTTTATGTAAACTGACAAAAAACGTTCAAAATCAGCCTAATTATCTAATAAACTAGTCGATTTTGAAAATATGTAGTTTTACACATCACCTTACTATGTTGCGGTTCTTAACAACTACCCAGTAACTTTGTTTTATTTACTTGGCAAAGCCGCTGGTACGCATTTGGTGGAAGGCGAGTGTTAATTCTGGACCCTGGTGACAAATGTACAAAAGTTCAAATGCAATTTCAGCAATGCTGGACTGCACGTACATAAAGAAATAAGTTAAGAAGTGAGAGAGAATATGCTTCCCAACACACTTTCCCTGGAGAGGCTGAGGCAGTGAACATTTAGTATGATACTGACCTCTTATATCCTGCAAAGAAGACTTCCTGAAAGAAGGAAAACTGAGAGACGAAATTCACTATCCAAGTATGGGATATGGCAGGGTGATATGTCGCATGAAGTTTTTTTCATGAAGTGAACATGTTTCATCAACAGTTCAAACGCAGCGCCTCCCCGACCTGCTGCGCGTAGGAGAACGGTTTGAATGAAAAGACTATTGAGGCGTCACATGTAGGAGGGAGGTGGAAGGAGGGAATGTTGGGTTAACAGTCTTTATAACCTCCGCATTCACTTTGGTCATCCACGACTTGGCCATATTCCTCGATCACAGTTAACGCACAAACTGTTTGGCTTTATTTTCGTAACCCCACATTTCTCCTTCGGCTTCCCTCCGTGCTCCACGTCGAAGGGAAGATTCTCACTCGTCATCCAGCACCTCTGTCTTGATGTCACTGGTGGCTCCGCCCTGCCTCGCCAGAGCCAGGATGCTGTGATTGACAGCAGCCATCTCCACTGCCAAAGCTATGGGGTCCTGGTGTTCGTTTGGGCCAGTGTTGTCGTCCTATAAGGGAGTAGAGAACCAGAGATTGGTCTGAAGCCCTCTTGCCCCGCAAACCTGTTTGAATGGAATTGTTCATACAAACCACAATATCGGTAACATATCGGTTACTGGCCAATATAGAAATTAAACACTAATAATTTAATAAAACTGTTGAATGTAATCTTTAGCAAATCTCAAAATGATTATATTTTTTATACTGTACAATATAAAGTTTCAAATGCATCAATAATTACTAGCCAGTATTGGCCATTTTAATTAAATTAAAAAGTAAAGAACTTTGCCATTCTGGCAAAAACATGTTGGGATGGTTGATTTATAGGGGTCTAACGATACACTCGTGTCACGATTTGATATAAATCATGATGCTGAACTCAAGATACGATACTTATCGCATTATTATTATTATTATTATTACTATTATTGTATTATTATCATCAGGTCCCACAAATATTCCCCCATTGCATCATTATACATTATATTCAACATTATATATAGTAGTTTAATGTAGTAATGACTTGAGTAATGACTTTCAATGCAGATATTCGTTGGATCTCTTGACAAGCCATGCACGCGCCTCTCCCACTATTAATGCACTATACATTTAAGAATAAATCTTATAAAACGCTTTGAATAATGATACTATTAAAACTAAATGTGATCTAGTAATATAAATGATGTTTACAATTTCACTTTCACTTAAAAAGACTATTCCCAAACTGTAAATGGTTAGTTCTTCCAAAAATTTTAATTCTGCATTTACTCACTCATGTTGTTTTTGAGCATCATGCAAGCATTTGAACGTCCATGTTTACTACAGTATGCGTGTCGTTGTAAATCTGTTTATCATATAAAGCCATTGTGTCTCTTCAGAAGACTTGGATTTAGATTAGACCACACAATATATTATTTTTATGATGCCTTCCAACCGTCTCTGCCGCCTCCTTCCAGGCCTGGTCTCTCCAGTTTGTGTCCCGGTATGTAAATAATGATAGGTAGTAAAGGACCGGGTGATTACCCACCGCAATTATTAGCTTTTCCTCCATTTTAGACCGTTTTAGTGTTTCTCCGTTTTAGTGTTTTAAACGAGCGCTATTGGCTAGCGTCTGCTCTAGGATATTTGCATAGGGTGATCTGATTGGATGACTCCTGCGTTGGCGCTTGAAAAGTTGAGAAATCTTCAACTTTTGCCGCTTGCAACACGAGTGAAGCGACGCAACGGAACCCACAATTCAGTTCGTCAACGCATGACGTCACCCATTCAAAGTAAACGAGAAGCGTTGACGCCGACGCCCCATGTGAATGCGGCATTAGTAATCTCTCATGTTTCATAAAAAAATCTTAATTTGTCTTTGGAAGTTGAATGAAATCATGATGACAGAATTTATATTTTTCGGTGAATTATACCTTATAAATACTGTAAGCTGAGTCTTGGATAAAACTCTATATTGCGAATCATATCGTTTACATCAATGATATATATCGTTGCATTTTAATATTACGATATCTCGATATAACAATGTATCGTTACACCCCTATTGATTTATATTTAAAAAAATCCCTTACCATTCCCAAAACTTGGTCAGCAGCTACTTGCTCACCATAGTCATTTCCATCGATCTCATCGCTGTTGGAATGACCTCCCGGGCTTTGGACATCAATCCCATGACTCTCCAGGATTGCTGCTTCTTAGAAAAAAACAGACCTTGCCATAACATATCTGAGCCCATTTGGATGTACCCAACATGATGGAACGGAGTTTTCTGAAAGGCATTTTTCTGTAAATTCAATATTTCTGATGAATGCACATTTTGAATGAGACAGCTGCAGCACGGTGATAACAATGCAATGGAAATAATAACATTGTCCATATTCAAAATGCATTGCTGCGTGTAATTCGAGCTTTGTCTGTCCCCAGAGGGCTTCAACATTACCTATGTTGGCTCTTCTCTTAATTTCCTTCCGTCTGTTGGCAAACCAGTTGTAAACTTTCAGAGACGTGACCCTCTCAAGATCTGAAAGCTTCTTCCCTTAATCAAATCACAGCAGAGCTCATCAATAATGTCTGGGGCCACGATAACAGGCATTTACACATGCATTCATCTTCTTTATGGGGGTTGTGTTTAAATATCCTACCTGGTTTTTGAATAACTGCATTGCAGGCGTTAGCAATTTCCTCTCGTTTGGCTTCATCAGGGTACTGGTTGTCATTGAAATAACTTGAACAAAAATACAAGACAACAAAGGCAGATAACATGAAATCATCATGCAATTCACACATTTTATAGCATATAATATAAGCTTGAATTATGTCTTTATTCAACCTAGATTAGATAACCTACTTTTAGATTTAGGTTGACTGTTTTATGTTGGTCACAATACCAACATTTCAGTAGTCAATACCAATAACAGTGATATTTTATTTAAAGAGTTAATTATTAATAAAATGGCATGTAGCCTATCTCTCAATTGAGAACATTTCTTCAAGTAATTATTTAAATCAATTCAATAATAAAAATAAATTAAAAGATAACTATAATAAGATTCAAAGTTAATTAACCTTAGTTAATGCATATATTTTAACATTTCAAAATGTATAAATTAACATTAGTTAACTATAAACAAACAAATAAACAATAGTGTATATAAATTTTTTTTTAATTACATTTGATTGTTGTACAAAATGTTCATTGTTTAATCCTATTACTCAACTAATGGAACCCTATTGTAATGTTAAAAAATGGTAACATTACAATAGGGTTCCATTAGTTGAGTAAGGGATAATTGTAGGGTGAATTCAGGGAGAGTGGGACACTTTTTCCAAGTCATCTAAATGCAAAAAGGTGTCCCACTCACCCTGAATTCACCCTACATCCAGCCGGTTGTTATCGCAGAATAAACCCTGACAAGAGTGATCAGAAATCTTGCGTCACGCCGAAGGGGTTTATTCTGCGATAACAACCAGCTGGATGTACATTATCCTGCTTATTACACGGCTACTTGTCTCAAGTAAATTAGACACAAAATATTGTCTAAAGTTTAAACATTTTATTAGCTCTTACACAAAGTTTCCGTGAAGAAAAGCAGTTCCAAACTGCTATAAGCCTTTATTTATTGCTGAAAAGATTTGTTTTTACCATATAGGTTGAAATTAATGTTGAAAGGGTTAGTTCACCCAAAAATGAAAATTAGCCCATGATTTACTCACCCTCAAGTCATCCGAGGTGTATATGACATTCTTCTTTCAGACGAATAAAATCGGAGTTCTATTAAAAAAGTCCTGGCTAATCCAAGCGTTATAATAGCAGTAGTGTAGCTCTGTTTTTTAAGTCCATAAAAAAAATTCAGCTGTCCGTCAAATAAAGTGCTCCACACGGCTCTGGGGGGGTTAATAAAGGCCTTCTGAAGCAAATTGATGCGTTTGTGCAAGAAAAATATCCATATTTAAAACTTTATAAAGTAAAGTTTCGGACGTGAAACCCTTGAAGTCTTCCATTTAGGGATGAAACGGTATGGAAATTTAACATCACGATTATAGTGACCCAAATTATCACGGTTATCAATATTATCACGGTTTTGTTCAAATGAGATGAAAGTGTTCAAAAAGAACAGATGCACACACTTAAAACATTTCAACAAGTTTTATATTTGAAATAAACAAACAACAAATAAATCAAGCAGCTCTATGCACTTTTTTAAGCTAGATTCTATTCTGTGGGATTTCCTTCCTTATAATGGCCGTCGTCAATAGCAACGCATAAATAATAATAATTTGTCGTAAATATAATCTCTAATGTTATCTCTGTAAATATATTCAAGCAATATTCTCATCAGTGTTCAGCAATGATGCATTTAAATCTAGCATATTTTTGTGTAAGAGCCCAAACAGTATCCTTGTGAAATAATGCATATCCATATTTCCATATGATTTGACAGTTTATTTTATTAAATATCAAAAGGTGTGTATCATACCTGACACCTAGATGAACACTTTACAGTCAGTTTTATGACTCTCATTCCCTTCAAATGCTATTGAAGTCAGAAACGTGTATAACGTTACGTTACCAATGTTGTATGTAACTTTACAGACGGTCCCTAAATTCGCCAGCATTATGCCAGTCATATCAGATGCGCTGTGGTTCCTTTGTTTGTTTGAAACCATTTTCGCTGCTGAAATAGAACAAAAACAGTCAACCTCTGTATGATGAATGAATCTCCTGCGTACATCGCACGTTTATCTCCGCTTTGAGAGATTTCAGCGAGAGCGGCGCGCGCTCTGAACAAAACGTCGCTTTCATAAACTCAATAGAAACACGTGTGAGTGGTTATAATGCGCAACGCGATTATAACAGGTGGCTTTTGAGAAGACTATAATAAGTTCAACAGCCAGAGTGGCCATAGTGTGCAGCCGAAATAACGTTACACCCGCAAATGGCGGTTGTTAATGTCAAGCCCTGATTATCCCTTAAATGTCACCCTAGTCTTGATTTAATTTGTTCGTTCGCTTCACGTTATTATTTCCCAGACGTAGTTTTGGTATTGAGGTCAAAGTCCACTTGCCTTGCGTTCGTAGTTTTGAAGTGTTCCCCCTATTACAGCGACTTTCTTCTGGCATGTTCTGCAGACAGGGTGAACATCTTCGATTAAGTTTCCCTCAGGACTTTTGTAAACGCCAAAATATGACCACACCTCAGATTGGGTCCTTTTAGAAGTCTGAAAAATCTCCCAGCGCTGTCCCTGCCATCTGCCATTTCTTCTCATTCAAAAGACAGCGGTGCGCTGCGCCAGACTGACACTGACTGGACAAGATTTACCGCGAGTTTTCACAATCGTGATAATCACACGCGGTTTTAATGATAATTAAATTTTATACGATATTACTAACCGTCACTAAATTGTATCGTGGTTTATCGTGAAACCGGTAATCGTTTCATCCCTACTTCCATTGTAACCTGTGGTGGTTAAGTGTTTTTCAGTCACAAGATGGCCCAGACAGTCAACGACAGCGGAGTGAAACGTTAAGCAAGTAGTACCGGTCAAGATAACTCGTAGTACCCGGATGAGCGGTGTGTTATTCACTTTGGCGGTTGTTATCTGGGAATAACAAATCGATTGACCAATCAGAATCAAGTATTCCACAGAACCGTGTAATAATGTTAGTTAATGCATTGACTGAAATTAACAATGAGCTAATTCATTTGTTACCATGTTTATTAATCTTTGTTAACATGATTTAATGGTAAAGACATCATTGTGAGTTCCTGTTAGCTCAGGTCCATCAAATAATGTCAATCAATAGATCTTTTCATTTTTGAGTATATTAGAGCATGTTGAAATTAACATTAACAGATTAATAAATGCTTTAGAATGATTTTTCATTGTTAGTTCATTAATTAATGTTCAAATGGAACCTTATTGTAAAGTGCCACCTAATAAAACCTACAGAAATGTACGACCCGCAGTAACCTGTCCTGACCATTCACACAATTTACCACATCCTCTCACCTCTCCATCACCGCCAGACACTCTTTCCTCCAGGTGAAGCGGCTTCCACGCCGCAGACGGAAGCTGCCCTGGGTGCTGCTAATGGGAGGGGGTGTTTGACGCCACTCCACAATGTCCTCCAGGGCCATCGGGGTGGGCCGCATCGCTAGTGTTGCACCTGGGACACAAACATGACACGTCATATCAGATGAAGTGTCATAAGGGAAACAGTCTGTGTGCTTCTGAGGACAGACTTTCTGGTAGACTAAAGCCTGTTCACTGTGTCCGGAAGCAAATGATAATGAGAAACTGGTGTTCTGGTGTTTGGGTCATGATCTATTCACAGAATGTCTGATATCTTCCCTCAGATCAGCCTGAATGAAACTGACAGAGCACAAGATCACAATAATTATTCATGTTATGGCTGTTAAACAATATATGGCTGATATGACATATGTTGGTTAAATACATTCAAAATAAAACTAAACAAACTCAATAATTCTAAAAATAAATAAATAATTTTGAATGTTTCAAGTGAATTTAGGCATCACAACATTATAATGTATGGTATGGAAAATGGATATTCATTTAGATTGCAAAAGATTAAATTTGACTATTAATTCAATTAGTGTTTTAATGATTATTTTTAGGTGACCATTAGATGATGGCTATAAGCTTGTTTCGGCTACAGAATTTCTTTCACAATTGCGAGTATTCATGTCGAAATTCTGACTTTATAAATGAACTGAATTATAAAGTTAGAATTGTGTGATATGTTCCTAGAATTATTGGTTATTTCAACCAATAATATCTTTTGATTTTAGGGGAATGTTTAGAGTTAAAGTTAAAATGAATGATAGAAATGTTAGAAAGATATTGGACATCCTACAAGGGTAAATGACATTGGTGTTGGTATTACCAGGAGTAGTTTTCTCTAGCTGGTACCAGCGGTAGAAGGCTCTTTTCTTCTGCTCACTGAGGTCTGATCCCTGCTGGAGCAGCCAATGAGAGATCCGGCTCTGACTGATACCTGCAGAGAAAGACACACAGCACATAAGGGCAAAATCTGACTTGCATATGTCTCTCTAAGGCCAGACATGACAAATCCCACGTCCTTGATAAAACGCAGCCATGCGATACAGCTGACATTTCTTTCATAACAAAATATCATGGTGTGATTTTAATTGCTCTCTTTTTTATTACACAAAATAACTAGGAAAATGTTAATCACAGTATAAATCACAATATATTAATTTTTTCAATTTGGAAAACAAAAAGCCAAAGCACACTAACCTGTAACTTGGGCAACTACTGCCTGTGATATTCGCCGATTCCCCAAGAATGCTTTAATCTCTTCTTTAATTATAGCACTGTCCATTCTACAACAACAGAGAGAGAAACACACACACTGAGACTAAAAAAAATGGCATCAAATGAAAAACTGCAATGCTATTTTAGGTAACATTCTTTAAATAACTATTTATCACAACAAAAATGTCCCTACTGCATATCTTTAAAGTCACCATGAACTTCGTCACTTATGGAATATTTAATCGTAATCTTTAATCATAATAACTTCTCCCACTTGCAGGGACATATCTTCTCTGATGATGCATTTACTGGCGCAGGGGCAACCTGTCACTCACATGAGATCACAGCAATAGCAAACCACAATGATCTAATGATCCAATTAATTCCTGATAGACATGATAAAGTCACACTCTACATTTTTTTCTTGTTCAAGAAGCTGTTTTCATTCATATATACGTCACAATACAGAAGAAAAGAATATCACCACTTCTGTTTCAAGTCAAGTCACCTTCATTTATATAGGGCTTTTCACAACACAGACTGCTTCAAAGCAGCTTTACAGAGTTATAATAGGAAATTCATTTTGTTTTAGATGAAAACCTTTTTCAAAAAGTTTTTGATTGATTAATTTCTGTTGTAAAAACTGATTAGTTATTTAATTTGGCGCCATGTAAACAACACCATCCTCAACTAAAACAGAAAACCCCCAATGCGTTCTGGACCCCATCCGCACGGCAACAGCACCTGGTGGCCGGATAACGAAACCATGATATAGGTTTGAAATAGTTTTGAAACTATACCACCACCATCCCCGCGCAAACCCCAAAAAAGTAGAGTCCGTGAAAACGGTGACGGCATGTGCGCAAGCATTACGTGTTTAGCCAATCCGCACACGCGTTTGACTAGGGGAAGGGAAGGAAAGGAGGCCTTCACAGGGGAGAGTCTAGTTGACAGGGTCTCTGCCGACACTTTATGGCTGCGTTGTGGTCGTGTCTAGGAGCAGGTCCACCATCTGATCTGGTTTCGGTAGACTACAGTAAATATCGGGATAAACAGAGAGACTGACATTAGCGTAGATGCCATTCTTTTTATGTTGTAAAGAGTACATCAGGTGTTATGGGAAGTGTTCCCGGTTCCAGCAGACCTAGTTAATGCAGCCTAACAATCAATAATAGAAATTGATAATGTTCTATGTGTATGCCAAAGTATAGAGATGTGTTTTTAGTCTAGATTTAAACTGACAGAGTGTGTCTGCTTCCCGAACAATGCTAGGAAGACTGTTCCAAAGTTTAGGTGCTAAATAGGAAAAGGATCGACCGCAAACAGTTGATTTTGATATTCTAGGTATTATCAACTCGGCAGAATTTTGAGACCGCAATAGACGTGATGGAGTATAATATATTTAGATATATTTTTAAGATGGAAAAATGCGGTTTTACAGATGCTAGAAACGTGGCTTTCAAATGGAAGATTGGTATCAAAGAGCACACCCAGGTTCCTAACTGACAACGAGGACTTGACAGAGCAGTCATCAAGTGTTAGACAGTATTCTATGTTACTACATGCAGAGGTTTTTGGTCCAATAATTCAAAAATCTTTTTTTTCAGAATTAAGTTGTAGGAAATTACTAGTCATCCAATTTTTTATATCAGCTATGCATTCCGTCAATCTTGTGAATTGGTAAGTTTCATCAGGGCCCGAAGAGATGCGAGCTGAGTATCGTCAGCATAACAATGAAAACTAACGCCATGCTTCCTAATGATATCTCCCAAGGGTAGCATGTACAGGGTGAAAAGCAACGGTCCTAGCACTGAGCCCTGTGGTACTCCATACTGAACTTGTGATCGGTGTGACATCTCTTCATTTACTGCTACAAACTGATAACGGTCAGATGAGTATGATTTAAACCATGCCAATGCAATTCCACTAATGCCAACATAATTTTTGAGTCTATTCAAAAGAAAGTTGTGTTCGATAGTTTCGAATGCAGCGCTAAGATCGAGTAACAGAGATACAGTAACAGTAATAGAGAGATACAACCACAAAATCATATGATAAGAGCAAATCATTTGTAACTCTAATGAGAGCAGTCTCAGTACTGTGATACGGTCTAAATCCTGACTGGAAATCTTCACAGATACTATTTATTTCTAGAAAGGAGCATAGTTGTGAAGACACTGCCTTTTCTAGTATTTTTGACAGAAAGGGTAGATTTGAGATTGGCCTGTAATTGACTAATTCTGTAGGATCAAGTTGCGTTTTTTTAATAAGTGGTTTAATAATAGCCAGCTTATGGTCTAATGACAAAGATGAATGAATGATATTAAGAAGTGGATCTATGATCTCTGGCAGCATCTCTTTCAGTAGCTTAGTCGGTATAGGGTCGAGCATACATGTTGTTGATTTAGATGATTTAATGAGTTTAGCCAATTCTTCTTCTCCTGTAGCAGTGAATGAATTGACTTTTTTCTCAGTGACACTACAATGTACTGTCTGATGCGATACTGTAGTAGATGGTTGTATAGGTATAATTTTCTTCCTAAGATTATCAATCTTGCACGTAAAGAAGTTAATAAAGTCATTACTGCTGTGCTGTTTGAAAACGTTAGAAGTTGAAGCTTTATTTCTTGTTAATTTAGCCAATGTATCAAATAAGTACCTAGGGTTGTGTTTGTTTTCTTCTAAGAGAGTCAAAAAATAAGCAGATCTAGCAGTTTTACAGCCTTTCTGTTTGCAATCAAGCTCTCTTTCCACAAAATGTGAAAAACCTTCAGTTTTATTTTCTTCCAACTGGGCTCCATTTTTCTGGCTGCTCTCTTGAGGGCCCGAGTGTGCTCGTTGTACCACGACGTTGGACTATTTTCTTTAATCTTCTTTAAGCACAGATGAGCAACTGTGTCTAAAGTGCTGGAAAATATAGAGCCAATACTTTCTGTTGCAACATCGAGTTCTTCTAGGCTATCTGGGATGCTGATGAGATGGAACTGATGAGGAAGATTATTTACAAAGCAATCTTTAGTGGCAGCAGTGATAGTCCTGCCATATTTGAAATGAGGGGACGGCTTTGCAGCCTACGCTAAATTAGAGTTTAGAATGTCTCTAAATGCCAATCCTAATTAGTCTTTGTCATTGTCTACATGGATATTAAAAATCACTAACAATTAAGACTTTATCTGCAGCCAGTACTAACAACAAACTCTGATAGAAAATCTGAAAATTCTTTGGTAAAGTCTGTATTGTGCCCTGGTGGCCTGTATACAGTAGCCAACACAACTGTCAAACGGGATTTATCATTTGCACTACATAACGTTAAGAAAATCACCAAAACTTCAAAAGAATTATATTTGAAACTAGACTTCTGAGTAATACTGAAGATATTATTATAAATTACAGCAACACCTCCCCCTTTGCCTTTCAGATTAAAACAATAACCTTGGAGTGGACTCATTTAAAGTAATGTAATCATCAGGTTTTATCCATGTTTTTGTCAAACACAACATGTCAAGGTTATGATCTGTAATCATATCGTTAATAATAAGTGTTTTTGAGGAAAGGGATCGAATATTCAGCAACCCAAGCTTTATCATTTGTTCATCTGTATTATATATGTTTTTTATTTGTTAAACATCAATAACATTTTTACCCTTAAATGGTTTTGAGAGTTTTTAATATTTACTAATTTGGGGAACAGACACAGTTTCTATGTGATAATATCTAGGTGAGAGAGTCTCTATGTGTTGGGATTTATCTGACTTCGATGACGTGAGACAGCTGGCAGACGGTCGGTTAAAGGATTAGTTCCTTTAACCGCCCACGCCAAATTAAAATGTTCTGAGATTTTACTCACCCCAAACATTCTAGGATTTTTCTCCACATCATAGACTTCAATGGCAACCAAAATGTTGAAGGTTCAAATCAATACAGTTTCAAAGCACTTCGAAGGGATTCAGAGCTCTGCGCGATCCCAGACAAGGAATAGGGCCTTATCTAACGAAATGGTCGGTCATAAAAAAAAACGCTAGACGTAGGCAGAAGTACCGCCCCATGTTTACAAAGCGCACATGCAAAGACTAATACAAACGTCCTTTAGCAAAAAAAGGTAAAACAATGATGTCGGACGATTTTGTAAGTTGAAGATGGAGTGTTTTTGGTAAAGGGCATTTGTATTAGTCCTCGCACGTTCTCTTGGGGCGGTACTTCCACCTACTTCAAGCGTGACCTTTCCGACGTGATTACCGTAAAACTTCAAATAATAGCCCGGGCTTCTATTTACCCAAATCACCGAACTGCACCGGCTTGTATTTGAAACAGGCGTCTATAAGAGACAGGCCTTTAATTTAGTGTTGAGATGTTCAAGCATGACGGTAGGAGGTTACCACATTATATTACGTTTTATTTATAATTAATTCGAATGTGTTTAACAAATCATTTAATGTAAGAAATGTCTTAGATTATTGGCAGCACAAAAAAGGAAAGATGTGACAGCAATGGGCAGAACAATATAAGTTACCGCTAAAATCCATTGAGCGTATGAACTTGTTGCCCGAAACACATCAACAAGAAAGAATGAAGGCTACCCTGTAAAACAACTGCAATCATGTGATAGAAAATTACTCTATTCATCACTATCATCATCCCCGCGATTCTCAATTACAAGTTCATGGGCGAATTCCTCCTCCTCGTTGCTGTCCTCCACTTCTCCAGCCTCCGCTAACTCTGCCTGCCTTGCTCGCACTAGATCCGGCCCAGATGCGCACGGCTCTCCCTCTTTGAAACAATGGATAAGGTGATCCTCGCTTCCATCAGAAGCTACTGTCAGGCCACATACCTAAGGATAACATCCCGAAGTTAATGAAATAGATCTTGCACGTCTGCGCGCAAGCATTAAAGGAATTTTTCAGCCGCTCCGTATCCAGCTTTACCCACGCTTGAAATTTGACAACTGTCAGCTTAAATGTCAAATTATACTTTTCTCCATGGTGGTATTGAGAGAATTAAGAAAAACTGAAGACTGAAAGTTCGTTAACCTCTTTATTTTGCCATAGTGATGAGTCGTTCATGAACGGTTCCGTCTGTCACGTGAAATCTAATCAAAACATAGAACAGACGATCTGACGGGTTTGAGAAGATCAAATACAGCCCGATACTAAAAAACAGACCAGGCCTCTATTTGAGACCGGCCTTTATTTACCCAAACCTGTCGTCACACCAGGCGTTTAAAAGAGACAGGCGTCTATTTGGGACTCGGCTATTATTTGAAGTTTTACGGTACGCAATCCGTGGCGAGCCACAGAGCAGCGCAAGATGAGCAATTTAGGTTAAAAAGTATACATATAAATTTTTTTTGAAAATGGCTGATTGTTTTGCTAGATAAGACACCATTCCTCGTCTGGGATCATGCAGAGCCTCTGAAGCTCTTCGAAGTGCTTTGAAACTGCATTGATTTGGACCTTCAACATTTTGGTTGCCATTGAAGTCTATTATGTATAGAAAAATCCTGGAAATATAAGTGAAAATAAAAAAAATTCTTAGCGATAGATGATATTTACACTAACGGCCGTTTCACACCGCAAGCGTGAGCAGTGTGTGAGCTTCACGTCAGCGTAACTACACCGTCACTGCAGTTGTGCGAGAGTATTCGTCACAACAGCGGCTCCAAAGCTATATATAATGCTCACTTATATCATATTAGTAAGTATTTCTTTATTAAAACTAGCCAATATTTGTTTTTAGAAGTTGGTCATTTATAAGCTTTATAGTCTTGAAAGTTTGTTAACATGGGGAGGTATAGGCTACAACATTCGCATGTAAATGGTAAACGACAAACACAACTAAGAAAACAGCTCCGATCATGTAGTTTCAGTCATGCTTCGATATGTTTACAAGACAGCAAACTTTGCGGACAAAAAAAAAAAAGCACACTCTGGGTTTGATTTGGGTAATGTTAGTGCTAGAGCCTATAGGCTACCTGTCTGTGCATTACATAAACTAAAAGAAAGTTTATCATATCTTCTGGCTAGTTTACTCTTTTTTTATAATCATAACCATACTTTAACCCAAACTGAATAATTAAAACAAGTTTAAATGGGTAAATCTTCTACAAATATTTTTTATTCTTCATTTTCTTTTCTGACATACTCCAGTTCTTGTTAAAACACACTACATGTGCTTCTTGTGTGCATTTTGAGCATGTTTTGTGTGAAATCATTTCTTTTGTCTATCAAAAGTGTGCTTTCACTTTAATTGAGCGTCAGCAGAGCAGAATAGCTTCACTTCTGCTCACGCGACGCTCCTGCTTGTTGCTCAAGCGCTGCTCCTGCTGCCGGTTTGAATGCACTCATTGCTTAACATGCACGCCGAAAACAATTTCTGTGGACCGTATTGCATCGGTTTAAATCATGTCTTCATATACCTTGTTAAAATAAAACCGAAAGCAAGATAAGATCGTCAGTCTTCCTTTTATATAAAATGATGACCAAGTGTGAGCGAATAACATCGCCACGGACCAATGATAGTACAAAGGTGTTACTTTCCGAAAAAGTTTGCTTTGGCAAGCGGTTTCGAACTCCCAAGTTTTGGCCTGATTTTGTTCGAAATTACGACACAGTCCATTCTTTGATTCTTTGAAGTATATCGGGGCCTTAAGAGTCATCTGTTCATAATTCAGACTACACTGCTTTTTTATATATATTATTTTGCTCCATTCAGTTTTTCACATTCACACATTCAAAGGAGAATACAAAGAACAATTTTCTTTTTAAACAAAACCATTTCTGAAAAAGAAGAAGTTTATGACCCATCCGGAGAGTTTCCCACTGACCTCATGAGCTCCTCGACCTTGTCGTCGATGTCCATTTCCTCATCGGGGTGCTCGAACGCGAAGGCCCTCGAGGAGGTGTTGTTAACAGCAAAGCGAGGCGGGGAGAGCTTCCCGTTGGGCATAGGGGCGAGGCCGTCCCGTCCGTTTTGGACCATGGGTGCTACTAGAGGCATTGGGGTGGGGACCGTCGGGGGCGGGGAGGTGTCATAGCTGTTGCTAGGAGATGGTGAGAGGCCATTGCCACGGTAGCTGGTCTGCGTGGCCGTAGAGGTCGTCGAAGAAGAGGCTGCGAGGTTGTTAGTGGAGGTAGTGCAGGAGTTGGAAGAGGTGGTGGTGTTGCTGCTGTTGCCGTGGTTGACTTCGGCCGGCCCGCTTCCGCCATGGGCGTGCCGGTGGCCGAACTTCTCCACGTGCTCACGGTCCAGCCGGTCGAGGGTGTCCAGGGCGTGCAAGATCTCTTGCTTGGTCATGCCACTACGACGTAGCCGCTGCAGCAAGTCAATCTGCTCAATGGTAAAACGAGGCTCATCTGTATAATGGGACATTCTGCCAAGAGAAAGAGAAAGCTGCTGCATTAGAGAATTGATGTCGGAGGAAATCCTTAAACCCATGCTGATAAAACACGACACATGGCTGTGTAGTGTATAAAAGTCACAATAACATAGCCTAGACTAAAAAAAACCCCAATGCTTTAGTCTAAGAAATGCAGCGGAGGAGGTGTAGCAGGGGCCGCATGCGCATGAGCTCTAACTAAAGCGTTATTTTTCCAAGAAAATGTCAAAGTCACCACACCTTTATCGACCAATCATTGCAACAGAAGTGCGGAGCCTGTCTGAGGTCAAGGCAAAGACACTGCATGCATTACCACAGAATTTTTAATAGACTTTAAACAGCAGAAAGCTGGGACACGTGAGGAGGGGGAAGGAGGTTAACTTTAGGGAAAACTGCCAAGAAAAATTCCATCTGAGGCGGCCAACCTACTTTCAGTGAAGAAGCTGAGGATGAGTCTCCGTACAGGCATTTGTCTGAGAATAGTTCTCTCAATGCCAGGCTGACACTTGCCCACACACACACACGCTTTACTGAATTGATATCCCGTAACACATTGTATTTCAATTCATTTGGTCAATGCCTGAGTTTTGAAAGGAAGCTACAACTTATGACGCTGCAAATGCAAAACTCGTGCCAATGCAATATGCATTCCATATGGCACGGAGTAATGCAATCAAGAAAACAGGAAAACGGTGAGGCTCCTTTTAACAAAATGAAGATTTCAACTTCCCTGCGACATGTTCTTCAGGAATAAATTCTGCTGATGAGCGAGTGCGACTGTCTCCTGGTGTTTACGCTGCATAAAATGAATAAAAAAAGATTTCTGCTCACCCAAGCACCCTTAAAAAGCTTCAAAAGGTTCAATTATCCAGAGGCATCGGATACAGAAAATCAGCAAAAACAACAATAAATCCGTACAGGAGTTGTTGAGGATTCGTTCAGTATCAGATCAGTCTGTAATTTGTATGCATTTAAGAACATTAGTACACATTAACCCTGTATCAAACAAGCGTTTAGCGGTAGAAGCCGGACAACGTCAAACAAAGTCACAAAACAACATTGTCCTCATATGTGTGCACCACATATATATTTTCAGGATGACTAAATCTTTCTTATATAGGAACATCCCACATGCAAAGGTGTCACCTTAGACATCAAATCTGGTTTTGAATAATCACCTCCAAGCTAGCCGATAAACCACAATGATAGAGGAATTCAGAATCACCCATTATGGAGACATGGGTCCAACCACAGACACGCACAACCGTTTCTACTCAGATTAAACTGTCACTTGATGACAAACCAACTCAGTTAACTGGCCTGCTCACATGCAGTTGTGTAGGAGTAAGACAAATAAATGTTTAATAATGCAAAATGCATCACAACAATAGCAATGTAAGATGCAATCTTGCTATATCAAGCATTAAATGCAAGGCTACTGGTGTGCATGCAATTTTAATACCGTTTAATGCTCTGAGGAGTTTTAGAGTTTAGGTTGCTCATTGTTTCTTTTATTTGCATATTCATGGTCTCATCTGACACATGCATGGCAGCATCTATAGATTACAGCTATGGAACTATACACGGAGGCAGCAGTTTTCAGGAAACTCATCTGTTCTGCAGCAGCTGAAAATCAAAGTTGATTTTGTCCATATGCCCTGGTTCTCTTCATCAGCACGCACGGCATCCAAAATAGTCTGAATCTTGCTTTACTTCTATTCTCCACAATTTTAAACACTTTTTACAGCCCATTTGTTTGATATGTAACTTGCGGTGATCTTTAAAATATCAGTTTACCTCTTTTGGCAGCTGGTAATTATTAGACGTTCATGCCCACTGATCAATGAAAATACAGCCCATCCAGAGACCCATCTTCTGAAGTACTTGATGCACACTGTGGTTCTACAATTAAAACTGTATTTATAAACATATCGAATATGATACGCATATACAGAAACACTGGACTTAATGCTACACAAACAAGATGAATATTCAAGTCACACAAAACTTGAACTGCATGCCATTTGAGGTGCCATTCAAAGTTTTTCATTTTCATTTGAAGCTATTGACACATTTAAAAAAAATAAAAATAATAATAAATCAAACAAAACAAAAAGATTTAAAGCACTGGATGTAATTATAATCCATAAACATAATGTTTTTGTCAAGTGGACTTATAAGGAAAGCTTATAATGTGCACTATTAACCCCTATTCTCTGCTCCTAATAAGCCTACTAAGCAAATTAAACCTCATATAAAAGCATTAACTGAATTCAGTCATGCTCAAACTAACTCTTTTATTTTATAAACTTTACCCCACATTATTTCCATTGTGGGGACAAACTGGGCACTCTGAAAATGTAATTGTATGAAGAATTAGAAAACTCTTTATAATGTTTGTTATATTTGTATTGTTTGCATACTTGTTGCAGTTGTATATCTGTAATATTCTGTGCCACACACGTTAACTTCTAATTGAATTCAGCTGATTGTCCCTAATTGGTAATTTACTAAAAAAAAGGGTGAATGTTTGTTGTAATGTGAGCACTGAAGAAAGCAACGTGCTGAAACATCTGCTCATGCTTGTTTAGCTTTTAATTCACATGCACCATGTAGTTTATCATTTTATTGTGTTATTTTTTTTGCTAGACTTTTTTAGTCTGGACTTGATTTAGTGTGGTTTTTGCAATTTTCTTGCTTGTTTGTAATTATTCTCTACTCTAGGCTCTACGCACCTGAAGCAAAAGGATTTTTTACCCATTTAAAATTCAATTTGTTTTTGTTCATTTTACATTGAGAAAATTAAATGACATGGCATAGAAAAGAGGGGTCTAACAAGCTTGCGGCAGAAAGTCCAGAAAGACGCTCAGACAGAGAAAATGCAAACTGTCCTAAGGTTAGACATAAGAACAGGTTTGATGGGCCATGGTAGGACTAGAGGAACATCCAGACTTACTGTGGTTATTGTTAAATGAATGCTGAAAAGTGTATACTAAAACCGTAATCCATATAGCTTGATCAGCAGTTTTTGTAGTTTGTTAGGTTGGTAAATCAAAAAATAATCTTAATTTATGTAATGCAATGTGAAGCTTACAATGAAAAGGAAAAAAGCTGGGATACACACATCTTGTTCTACTTCAAAAATCCACTCTGTATTAATAATGACTGCAAGTATATTAAGCAATTTAACTTTGAGACAAAAATAACATAATTGTACGTGTTTTATCATGGATTAATTGTATATTGCATACACTATAAAACTATTTATATACGGAATCTTGGACAACTTCGAATGTGTGTGAGCTTCTTAAGAGTGCCACTTCATTTCCTTCACTAAAAAAAATCACTGCAACTAAAAATACACTAAAATGTGCCATACGTCACCTCAACCCAATATACACCCTATTCGCAAATGATAAGATGCTGGCAACACCTTATTAAAACATAATAATAATAATAATAATAAGAAGAAGAAGAAGAAGAAGAAGAAGAAGAAGAAGAAGAAGAATACCGCCCATAATGATAATAATATAGAAATATACGATACATGAATAAATAATAAATGAAATGAGGTAAGCATAGACACAACACACCAATGTCAACACAGTGTCAGTTGTTGCACAGTTGCAAGCATTTCTTTTCTAAACCCCTATCCCACCACAGAATGAGAGCAGATGTGACTTCGCATGCTTTGCGAACCAACAGTCGAACCGAGCTCTTTTACCCCCGGGTGTCATTTGCACGTCAACGCATGTTTCATGTCTCCAGACAGATTTAACAAATGACGCCTTTCTTATAATTTGGCATCTCAGACTTACCTGATTGTGCGCGTGCGGGGCCTCCGTGCACCACAGCATTTATTCAACTCAACTGACAGTGTTTCCGTCCCTTTTAATCCCCGTCGCCAGACATGAACCAGCAAAATAGGACGATGTCCGACTCTCCCGCTACCTTTCCCTAATTTGATTTCATTTCAAAGCATAAACTGATTCGCCTTTGTCTGACTGACAGAAGCCATATTGATATTAACAGAACTGCTGCGGTGGTTTCATGGGACTTGTAGTTTATCTCGGCGGGCAGGAAAGTGACACTCAATGGGAGTTCGCCGAGCACCGGACTACAAATCCAGTGGAATATGGTACAGTTTCATCCTCGATCATTTTTCACCAACTGCTGCAGGAACAAAAATGTTATTTCTGACTTTTTATTCGTTGAAGACATGACGAAAGAAAGTGGGATTTACTGCTTATATTTTTCCAATTTTATTTTTTGAAATATGATTTTAGGAAACTGGTAATCATGAGGCGTACATATATATTTTTTAAAATATGTATCCTATGGAGTCTAAATATTTGTTCCACGTAGTAATTTTATTATTATTTTATATATAGAAACGCTCACTTAATCAGATATTTATGGATTTCTGTCTGGGAAAAACAACAACTAAAAGATAAAAAAGCGATGTTTGATTATACTTGATGAAATCTAACTTATTTTAACACCTGCAAAAGGGATCGCGCGCGCGTGTGTGTGTGTTTGTGTCTGCGTGTGTTTATTTATTTATTTTATTTTTATTTTTTATTTTTTTACATCCTGGCGCCCTCTAGTGGACATTTACCGCAATCGCAATGAGTTCTTACAACAGTATCATTCACCAAAATACCAAAGCTGCCCCACTTATTGTTAGCACTGTAAAATAATAATGCATGAGATATTTTCGAACACTACAGATGTAAAATCTCAACAACTGAAGTCACATGGTGTTAAAACTATGGAACTATGATAAACTATGGTAACTTTCTGTAAGTGATATACACCATATATGATATTGTACATTGAGTTTGCATTAGGCTGACAGAATTCACAAAATTCACTGAACTTAGTATTTGAAATCAATATAAGAAAACCCTTATTTGTGTAACTGGACTTTATGATACTTAGTTCAGTAAATTTTGTGAATTCTGTCGGCCTAATGCAAACTCAATGTACAATATCACATTTTTGTACTGTTGGGGAAACGAGTGACTACAATTAATACATTAAGCCAATAATCAATTATACACTGAACAAAATTATCAACACAACACTTTTGATTTTGCCCCCATTTTTCATGATCTGAACTCAAAGATCTAAGACTTTTTCTATGTACACAAAAGGCTTATTTCGCTCAAATATTGTTCACAAATCTGTCTAAATCTGTGTTAGTGGCACTTGTCAACGTTGTGGATGGAGTGGCCCATGGTGGCGGCGGGGTTATGGTATGGGCAGGCGTATGTTAGGGACAACTGTTAGGGGATAACGGTTTAGGACCCAAGAGCAGTTGTGAAGAATGAAGGGTCAGGAGTGCAATTAATTAAAGAAAAATTCACTGAAGAATAGTTTGCAGTTTCATCAGCAGAAGCCAGCTTCAAGACTCACAAGGAGTTCGTAGGCCGCGCCCTCTCTACCAATCTTTTTTTATTTTTATATTCTTTTCAAGGTCTAGACACGTCATTACTGCAAGTGGAATGATTCTGATTGGCTAAGAGAAAATAGATAGTCATGGTAAATTTCCACACATTGTCAGTTAATCAGATTCACGTGTCTATAGATCACTTGTTGACGTTTTCACCTCGGAATTAGGCACGTAGTGACCTTCCAGGTCTGGAGCAGGCGCCAGCTTGTCCAGGAGCCGTATTCACAAAACATTTTAAGGCTAAAAGTAGCTCTTAACTTGCCGATTTAGGAGAAACTCTTTAAAATAATGGGCGTGTCAGTCCTAATTTTAGGGCTCCTGAATTTTTGCTGTAAGAGTATTTCACAAAGCATTTTATTATCTCCTAAATCAGTGAAACGTTAGTTTAGAGGACGTTTGAGGAGTTATTATTATTCACAAAAACGTTGTAGTCAAGAGGACTTCTAAGTCACTAAGACCAAATCACAAACAATCCTAATGGCTGTTGCGGACCTTTATCTCCTTTCTCTCTTCCACTTCACTTCTTGTCTACTCGCTGTCCTATCATAACAAAAACATCATTTGTCGCTTTAATTTTAGGCTGAGAACTAGCTGAACATATACTTGTTTAATTAGTGACACTTAGCCTACTTTTTAAAATCTTTATTTGAATATGGCAACATTTTTATTTTAAAATAATATTTTTTTGAATATGGCAACATAAGTTCTACAATATTTCTATCACTGACAGAGACTCTCCCCCCCCCCCCCCCCCCCCCTCAGCCAATCACTGCGGGCATAGTTAGTAAGCGTGATGACATCATCCATAGCAACGAGGTCAACCCCACCCTTACTCTTAGCTTAAGACTTCTATCTATTCCTTAGTAAAAGTTATCTCAGCAGCTTTGTGAATAGGTTTTAAGAGAGCTCTTAACTTAAGAACTTTTACTGCCATTTAGGAGAGCTCTTAGTGCTAAGATAAAATGTTTTGTGAAGACGGCCCCAGAACAACATATTGTCAGTCTCCCTAGGATGCCCATTGTACACCTTCAATACTTATCTGTAACACAGAATACTGCACACATTTTTCTCCAAGGTTGGAGTTGGTAGAGCTCCAGTTCTGGGCCCGTATTTATCAAGCATCTGAGAATTACTCACAAGAACATTGCTAAGAATTGACTTGAGAGTAAAAAATGTATTGGCTCAAAGCTGCGCTTAAAAGTTAGTTATCAAGCATCTCAGTCATACTTTAAGTGAAGTGTAGGACTAAATCTTAAGTGTCAGTCTTAGAGTTGATTCACAACACTTTGCTGTGCCACAAATGGATTTTGGATGATGTCCTAGGCATGAACTAATCACTCTATGTCCTTATTTAAGAATATTCTCAGATAAATTCACACTGAATGGTGAAATTCCTAAGAGGAGAATACATTCAACACACATTTGACAATAAAGAATTTTCAAGACAATACATTATAATATACACATTTGAAATGAAAGATAAATACGTTTTCCACCATGTCTTAATTACAAATTTTAAACTGGTGTGCTGTTAACTGACCTGCCCATATATAGCCTAGATTTTTTGATATGATCAGCCACCATGGATTCCAAAAGAAAACCGAACTGGCGGGAGGAAGAAGCGCTACTGCTTGCTGAATTAGTTGAACAGTGGAATGTTATAAAAGGCAAGTTCAGCCCAACATTATCCAGCACTGACAAAGCCTGCTCTGTCCAAACGATACCGTTTGATTAACTGCTCATTGTCAAACATTTCAAAAACATTCTTCCTCTTCTAAAAAGATTTGCGCTCGTCTCTATCTCCTCAGTGCCATCACAAGCCCCTACTGGCAACTCCTAACCACTTGAGAGACCTCTCGAACTGGGAGAGTAAGAGGGATTCTTAGCTTTAAGAAATTTGATAACTTGCTTTTATACTTAAGTTTGAAAATAGGAGTAAATTTCATGAATTCTCAGCACTTAAAGGTGTCATGAACTGGCTTTTAAAAAAATGTTATACTGTTGTCTGAGATCAACTTATGACGTTCGCGTGGTTTTTACATTCAGAAACATAATGAATAAGTAATAGGCTATTTTCTGCCTTTGTTTTGAGGCTCTCTGAAAAACGATCGGTTTTGATGGGCGTGCCGCACTGAAGACTTGGAAGTAAACGCCCACGGCTAGGATTGGATAAGATTTGCATATTCAATGAGCTTCAGTTCCCCTCAGTACATTTGGGAATCGTCTGGGGAAACGCTCACAGGGCTCATCAAACCAAACACAATAATTCATCTCTCATCCACCCGCGATTGATTGGAATGTTATTTTTGTATTACTTTGCCGGCCTGATGTGAATATAACTGTGAACCTTACACACACGTGCACAAGAAAGGAATGTTATTTTTGTATTACTTGGTCGGCCCGATCAGTGAATATAACTGCGAACAAACACAGACACACACACACACACTTTGCGAGCCGTGGGCGTTACAAGTCAGAGTTTGATCACGAATGAACCACACCTCAAATAAAGGATTATCCAGCCTGACAGCGTGCTAAGGTATTTAATCAATAGATATCAAACGATCTGTAACAATGCAATACTATCACATATAAAAACATGTTTTACTCACATAAATGTGTTGCACCATTCCTGTCAGATCCAATATAGAAGGCACAGCATTGTGTTTTAATCTCAATATGTCTGCAAATCCAGTCTCGACCTCTATCTTGTTTACAATCGATTCTGCGGTGAAATGAAGCGAACAAACGCAATGTCTTACGTGAGCTGGAACCGGCATGTTTATTGCTCGGTAGTGCTACCACGAGTCGGTGGGCGGGCTTGAGGCGGCGCTTCTGTATTCTATGACGTCAGTGGTCGACATATTCTGAGATCGAGTGTTTTCTGGGCCTGGTGTCAATCAAAAGCTTTTCTTTGACTAACAAGGACGTTTTAAGCTCCGAAACTTACAGGATATTCTTATATCACGATTAACTTTTATATAAAAGGTCCCGTTTTTCCTGTTTTTTTGAAGCTTTGATTGTGTTTACAGTGTGCAATATAACGTGTTCATGTTTTGCGTGTAAAAAAACTGTATTTTTCACACAATTTACTTATCTGTATACCGCTGTTTTCACTGTCCTCAAAACGGCTTGAAAGATTTCCCTGTTCTATGAAGTCCCTCCTTCAGAAACACGTAACGAGTTCTGATTGTGCCAGCGGTTCCCGTGTTGTGATTCGACAGCAGCTTAGCGCACGTTGCCCGGAAAGGTCACGCCTCTTACCATAACGGGGAGATGCATGCGCTCAAAGTACAGCGTCCCTGAAGGCCAAACAAAGGTGATTTGACTCCGGGATGAAAATAACAGCGTCTCGACGACATGGCGACAAACACACTCTATGAACGCAACACTTCCTCTTCTTCACGTGGGAGAGCAACAAGACCACACCCCCTTTTTTGCGTATTCTTGTGGGCGGAGGTTAGTCAAAAAACTGCTCTACTGACGTCATTAAAGCAGGATGTACAGGGATGTAGTCCAAACCGGCCGTTCGCTGTAGGCTTTGAAAGGGAACTTCTGTTAAATAAAATATCTCGCTTGGCATTGAACTTTGAGCTTTATAATTTTACAGGTATTATTTATGCTCTAACAGCAACATTACACACTAACTAAAGTTTGAAAAATGGGATCACGAAGAACAGGACCTTTAAGACTAAAATGGCACTTTGAGAAGCTTAATAAATACTGGGCCTGACCAGAAAGTTTCCCTTAAGAGGTACAGACAGTATTCACCATAATTCTTTAGTGTTTCAGTAAAAGAAAATATAAAATGAATAAATTATAATATAAAAGGAAAGACAAATCCATATTTCATCTCTGGAAGCCGGGCTAAATGAATAAGCACTGTTACTGCACTCCTGGCATGTTAGGGGTGTGTGATACCTCCAAAATCCAAACACACGACAACATGTTCTGCTATCAAGTGTTTAGCGACACATCATATGGGCCAGACCCATAGTCACTCCACAGAGACCAAATACACTTTATAAACATATACTTTAGAAAGCATATATGAAGAAACAAACAATCAGTGGTTCTATTGATTAAGTAAGATAATAACTGGAAAGAATCATTCAAAATCATTGTAATCATACAGGAGGATAAATATTGATTAATGCTTTGATTATAAATTTAATTAGGATATACATGGGTATATTGAAGCAGCAGTGGATTTCAGAATCCGCACCCTTCACAACAAACACAGGTGCATTTTATTGATGGCATTTTGAATGCACAGAGATACCGTGATGAGATCCTGAGGCCCATTGTTGTGCCATTCATCCACGACCATCACCTCATGTTGCAGCATGATAATGCACTGTCCCATGTTGCAAGGATCTTTAAACAATTCCTGGAAGCTGAAAACATCCCAGTTCTTCCATGGCCTGCATACTCACTGGACATGTCACCCCATTGAGCATGTTTGGGATGCTCTGGATCGGCGTGTACGACAGCGTGTTCCAGTTCCTGCCAATATCCAGCAACTTCACACAGCCAAGGGGAGTGGACCAACGTTCCACAGGCCACAATCAACAACAAACCGATCAACTCTATGCGAAGGAGAAGTGTTGCACTGCGTGAGGCAAGTGGTTTTCACACCAGATACTGACTGGACCCCCCAATACAGTAAAACTGCACATTTTAGAGTGGCCTCTTACTGTGGTGTCTAATCAGCATCTTGATATGCCACACCTGTGAGGTGGATGGATTATCTCGGCAAAGGAGAAGTGCTCACTAACACAGATTTAGACAGATTTGTGAACAATATTTGAGAGAAATAGGCCTTTTGTGTACATAGAAAAAGTCTTAGATCTTAGAGTTCAGTTCATGAAAAATGGGGGCAAAAAAAAAGTGTTGCGTTTATAATTTTGTTCAGTGTATGTATATAGGCCTACACAAAAAATAACCAGAGTTGGGTTGGAATTGGACTAACCCAGCAATTGGGTTGTTTTAAGCAAACATTTAACCCATTAAACAACCCAAATGCTGGGTTAGTCCATTTTCAACCCAACTTGGGTTATTTTTAACCCAGCATTTTTTAGAGTGTAATAAAGGTAGATTTTAAAAGTTAAAGGTATTTTAACAAACAAACAAATACGAGACTATGCTAGAAAACATCTAGTTTCTTTACCGTTTGGAAATTCTTTAAATGACTTGCTGGCTTTCACATCACTTCTGATATTCCCCTGCAGGTGACCGCAGGGTCTGACTCTATCGACACTAGTGGGTGTGAAAGCTGATGAGGGCCACAGGTCTGCTGGTGACAGATGTTAATAGATGGAATGTCATGACACACATGCACATGACAGGCCCTGAAAGGAAAGCAGATCAATTTAGCTCAAAGAGACATAATAATTCTATTTATAGGGAACTTTGACAGAATCCAATCACTGTTTTACTGAATCGCCCATGCAGCAATCGATTGCACAGTATAATTTAGTCATGTTTCTATAAAGGGAATATGATACATTTTACTTAGACTTGATAATTCATGTTGATAATTTATCTTTATTTATCTTAGATCGTAAAGACTTGTTAAAGATTTCTATTTTGAATAAAAAATCCCCAGGTTAAGTTCCCGTGGAAAGTTTCCGAATTCTGACCCCTGCCAAATTATTATCCCATTAGTATTGGTAGGTTTAGGATTAGTTTTGGGGGAGGGATTAGGATTAGGCAATCAGGTAGTGACTTGACTTCAACGAGGGGGGGGTAATAATTTGGTAGGGGGTCAAAATTCGTCCCTTTGCAATCCTAGTGTTGCCACAGAATAAATATTAAGTAATGTGACCACTGAATGTTTAGATAGAACAACCGGAATTGTTACCAAAGAGTAGAAAATTAAATAAAAAATCACATCACACACATTTACAAGATGTCCCAGCAAAACTGGCAAAGCATATTTTATTATAATTGTTCATGCATTACACCTTTGCATACAGTCATTCATCTCAAAATAAAGAAAGCCGGTTTCAAAGTTCAAGATACAAAGTGCTGGAGAAAATGATCTGATGTCCTGCATCATACCCACTTTAGCATTGCACACATAACAGGTCGTAACGACATTGTTCGTTTTATTCTGTGCACTTCTGATACGTTTCAGTTCATCCAAAATACCTGATAAGCAAGTTCAAGGCAAGCGATCAATAGGCGCTTGAGTCATGAATTTAATACAGCTGAAGTATCTGCAGTACAACATCATGAAGCAGATGCATAGGCGGAGGGTGAACCAGATGCGATTCCTCCTTAAAACACACGTAACCATTTCGTGATAATCTATCAACATCCTACACATCCCAGCATAAACGCTCTTGTTTTTAAAGTGGTTATGCTCACAAACCACTAATAATTTGAACAGGCAAGAATGTGTGATTTGGCATGGCAACCAGTTCAAATAATAAATAGCCTAACCAATGCCTTACCTAATGCAGCAAAACATACGTTTTATTCAAAATCTGAATGAATTATCACCTAGAACGCGTGCATAAAAGCGCCCCCTTTATAATGACTAAACTGTCACTCATCTCAATTCATCGCAATCTCACAAAGTTCTCCTAATCGATTGAGATGATGCTGCAAAAATACATTGTAAATAGAAAAACGTATTTAGGTATATTACTAGTTTCGATGCTCTCAAGAGCACAATCACCAAATATGTTTCTGCTTATCAGTTTACAATGAGAGTATTCGCGAGAGTGCAGAATTCAGAGTTCAGCTCGTGCACTGAACAAAACTCCAGTGGTTCAGCAAGCAATCTTAACGCCTCTGATTGGCTGTTGCATTCATAAACTCAACAGAGTCGTGTGATTGGTTATAGTGCGCAACTCGGTAAAAAGTGTGATGCAACATGATCAAAATTGAATGCCGCAATCGACACACTTCATTTTTACTTTATTACTAGATTTAGTTTAAATGTGCAGTTGCATTTTTGGCCCAAGCCCCTGTTATTTTTTTAACCCGGGGCCTTACACACGCTACGCCAGTACGCCTAACTGGCGCACCTTATTCCTCATGCCCATATCAACATTAGCCTGGCTCCGCCCTCCTACGTACTTCCGCTCAATTTTCACTTTCCTCTTCATCTGGGATTGCAGTATATTCTCTGGATTTCTCCGGTCAAATTTTAACCGGTCCAATCAGCGAACAGAGGGAGTGGCTGAGAACAGTATCGTTGATGTTGTGCGCTAGTTTGAGATTACATACGTCACGACCAAACGTTAGCGATTGGTTATGGCAGATCCAATAGTTTTAAACTTCAACAGAGTACCCGCCTTCAAGGAAGTAAACGCTTGTCAATGGAGAGTGCAAATGAAATGTACAAGAGTCTGGTAGGACCAGGCTAGATCAACATACATGCACAGTGAAGAGGATAGTAAGCTACTGGTGGTGGATGAATGTAATTTGCATCACCTTATCACTTGGTTCAGCAGACCTTAAAAAGAAATGCTCTATTCAGAAGCTATCAAAGACAGAAAGAGATGTCCAAAAGTCTGAGACCACACTTAAAATATATTGTATGCATATAACCATAGGGTCAGTAAGATTTGCACTTATGCTCACCAAGGCTGCATTTATTTGATTAAAAAAAACAATATTCAGCAATCTTCCGTCACAAATTACTATTCTAATTTGCTTATTATATTATTATAAATTATGAAAACGGTTTTGTGGAAACCGTGATACATTATTCTCAGGATTTTTTTGATCAAACGGCAACTCAAAAGAACAGCATTTATTAAAATATTTAAAATATTTTGTTATAACATAAATGCCTTTACTATGTTTTAATGCATCCTTGCTGAACAAAGTATTGATTTATTTTCAAAATAATAATAATAATAATAATAAAAAAATACTGAGCCCAAACTTTTGAATGGCATGTTGTAATTAATATTCAGGACTATTTCAAGGTCAGTAATCAAATTAGTAAATTTGTGACCTTGATCATGTGACTTTCGATGCAGTACAGATGGTCAAATGTCCAATGAAACAAAATGCTCTTATGCTCATAATCAAACATACATTTGTTTATGAAAAAGAATGCAAAATATATGTTCACACTAGTGGTCTCAGACTTTATAGATTTAATGTAAAAATGCTGGGTTAAAAACAACCCAAGTTGGTTTGAAAATGTACTAACCCAGCAATTGGGTTGTTTTAACCCAGTGAGTGAATGGGTTGTTTTAACCTAGTGAATAAGTCGTTTTAACCCAGCGGATGGGTTAAATGTTTGCTTAAAACAACCCAATCGCTGGGTTAAAACAAACCCAGCATTTTTTAGAGTGTAGACTTGGTAGACCCCACTGTAGATCTACCAGCATGGCATCTGTGCATTTTTATTTTGGCATACAAAGTGCTAGTTTGGCCGAAAAAAATCAAAAGATGGTGCAGCAAAGCCTCTCCCAGCACCTCAATCTGAGAAACAGACCTGAGCTTCAGTTCTCCATTTTCTTTACCTTTAGAGCAGCAATGGATATTTCAGCTACAGCATTCAACACATATAAGAGACTATGTGAACAAGCCTACATCTGTATTATAAAAGTAATAGTATATCTAAACTATGGGCAGTGCAATCTGGCTTTTTCATAAAGTCATTATGATAGTTTGTTTGTAAAGGTAATATTTATCTGTCCGCACTGGTTTCTGCAAGCCTGTTATTCATGATGCCCAGGGCTCCGACCCCTCCAGAGAATCCATTGTGCCTGTTTGTTGACCCACATGGCCGGGGATGGCCGTTGGCAGTCTCGGACAGTTGTTTCTGCATGATCGCCAAGTTGACCTTATTAGCCACCAGGAAGTCTCTCATGGAGATCATCTCTCCAGACATTCTGCGTCCATCCGTCTCGCTGTCATTCACTGCATCCGTGTCTATGGATATGTTGCGAACACGTGTTCGGAGATTGCCCGGCATGACTGCATTCCTACGGGGCCGGAGAGACCTCCCGGGGCAGTGACGGCATGGCATCCTAAGCTTTTTCAGGAGCCAGTTGAGCACCTGTTTGATAACGATGGAAATGACGTTGAATAGCGAGTAAATGCAGCAAACACCCATTAAAATGAAGAAAAAATTGACGATTCGGTAGATGGTCTGGTTCTCGTATCTGGCCCGCTGGCTGCTGACCATATCCCCGAAACCAATGGTGCTGAATGCCACAAAGCAGAAGTACAGTGAGTCCAAGTATCCCCATCCCTCGACTGAGGAGTACATGGCCGAAGCACAACAAGAAATGATCGTTGCCGCCACACAAAGAATCACCATCACACAATACACTGAGGGCTTCCATCCTGCAAGACTGTCTTCACGATTTGACCTTGCATTGCTCGAGTCTTGTCTGCCGTTGTGAGGTAAAACTCCTTTGCGTCGCCGTTGGACTTCATGGCAGGATTTGAGCACAAAAGCCAACACGGTTATTATTCTTTCCAAGAAAAGGTTGAAAAATAAAATGGTGGCTGCACAGCCAATGAGGCCATAAAAGATCAGGAAGATTTTGCCCCCGATTGTGGCAGGTGTGGTCATTCCAAACCCTGTGGGAAATGAGAGGAAGAAATGTTAATTTACACCCATATATAAACGAATAAACAATATTGTTAATTGAGCTGAATAGCCGCAAATTATTTTCTTCTTCCTCAAAGAGAAGAATGTTTTGCTATTGGTGACAGATCCTGAAACATCTCCCATCTTTCCCTTGTCACGCTGATTGAAATGCAAATAACAAGTGGATTGCATTATTATTCTAGATGTTTTCTCCATCACATAAAAGCCACCATTGAGAAGGACAAGCACACTCACATCCTCAGCTCAGGTGCTTCAGTAATTTGATCACTGAGAAATAAAATGAAACAAAACCAAGCAGCAACCGTTAGATGACCTCCATGTGGCAAATAGCAAGACAATAAGCTACAAAGGTCTTCGTCATTTGGAAATTGTGAGGTTGTGGGTTCCCTTTGGGAAATTTTCCAGGAATTAGTGAGGAATACAGGCAAGGGGGAACCGGGCAATTGTGTAAACACATCTTTTATTGCATTACCTGTAGCTTTCAATGCATATACACAGCATGTTATTAAGTTAGGGAAGATCTCAATGTCAATATTTGCCAACTTTGAATAGTAAGAAGAGAAAAGGAAATGTAAAAGGGAGGGGGAAATGTTTTCGACCGACTTCATATAACATCCTTTATAAATCTTAATTCTTGTTGTGTCAGGTCTGAAATTGTACCAGAAGCAAAGTTTTCAAAAGCTGCAAAATTCAGCTAATATTAACTTCTTTATAATAGATATCAATTGTAGTCTATATAAACAAATAACTTTACAACGTATAGCCACATGCAGACAAAGTGACCTGCAACAATTGTTTAATAGCGCTCCTGCTGCTCAGGCATGTGTGTTCATGCATGTTTAATATATATTTAAACTTTCACGAGTTTGTGTGCCCATATAATCTTAGTGATAAGATGATATAGAGGGGATATTATACCCGAGCTCCGATTACCCCCCTACAACAGGAAAATTGTACAAAAAGGAGGAGCAGGGGAGGAGGAGGGATGCAACGAGAACAGGGAAGCTGCTGTTTTTTTATACCTTGTTATTATTTAGAAGATTACATGGCCGTACTCCTCCCGAAATTACGCTTCATAACTTCACAAATTCAATGTATTCATTTTTAAATATATAAAAAAATATTGAATTGTATTTGCAAGTATCTCCACAAATAAATAAATGTAGCCTACATAAACACTAATGTAAACTGTGACCACAATTTCTGTGGTTGACTTGCATTAGTCAATAAAACATTTATCGTTTAATTTACAATAGACAGGGACTATTTAAGACAGATTTTTGGCATAAGGTGACCATATCCTAAATTAACTGTTTTTATTTTTCTGGCAAGACTTTAGGCTATAATAAATATTCCCTGGATTAAAAAGTGATATACACACACACACTATTATTATGATGATTTCAAATGATCTATTATCATGGCTACTATTTATTAATGTTGCTAAATGGTTAATATAAACCATGTTGTGAATTTGGCTATATTAATATATCCAAAACAACATACATTTACGAATATTTCCTCATTAGTCAGGGTATATTTCATGCTTTTGTCATTCTTACCGATGGTGGAAACGACAGTACCGACAAAATAAAAGGCTCCAGTAAAATCCCAGCGTGGTCTGAGGGTGTCCACCCGTATTCCTGCCAGGTTCGCCTCTTCATAATGTCTCAAGAACTTCTCCAGATCACTTTTGTTGAGGTTGTACTTGTGGCTGAAAAGATCAAACCTCTGAGCCCACCTTTCCTTCGCCTGTTTCTCCTTGGGATGCTCCAGGGCTGAAAACACCGCGGCTCCGCACAGGAGGTAGAGGATGATGAGGAGCAGCAACATTATGAACCTGGCATTATCTTCATTCACAGGACCACAACAGCACGCGCCTCTACATGCCATTATGTGACTACTGCTGGACAGGACTGGCAATAAAGTCTCCACATCTTACATTTAACGTTGGTGTGCATGCAACTGTAAGAAACTTCTTCGTTTTCCATTATTCTTGGGCTGCATGTACACCAAATGTACTGCATACGAGCAATGATGATGATGAGAGATGCTCATACCATCCTCTGAGAATGGATTTAGTGCCAGCTGAAATCCTGATAGATGAGATTGTGGGTGGATCTGGTAGTTCAGCTCATCTCATGTGATGCATCCCGCTGGGTCTCATTGAAAAGCATGTTTCGTTTACCTTGTTTCAGTCCACTTCAGCCG
Source organism: Gobio gobio (assembly GCF_949357685.1). Lineage (NCBI taxonomy): Eukaryota > Metazoa > Chordata > Actinopteri > Cypriniformes > Gobionidae > Gobio > Gobio gobio. The sequence continues at coordinate 32,093,213 of NC_137106.1, read as the reverse complement.
CTGCACGTCCATCAAGTGGCTGCATGTGAGTTATAAAAATCATCTTAATAGGCTATACTGGATTAAAATACGTGCGTTTAAAGTAGAACGTCTACTTTAGTAAGCCTTCAACACCAGTTTAAACAGGCTGAACTCAGAAGAACTCTGGAGATATTCACGACGTGCCTCAAGTTCAATAGACAAACCTCGCAAGAAATACACGTTCCATGTGATTGCACGAAACTCTCGGAGCCTCGACGCATATGGCAAGCCATTTAACAATTACATTTTAAAATCAACACATCTACTTCTGTTTTTTTCCCCTTGCTATAGGGGAGAGTTTTTGATGGTCTCAGTTTGTGTAAATCCACTCGGGGTTCAGAGTAGCCTATGTATTTTTTTCCCCAAATTAATTTCACACGTCTAGTACAATTATGTGGTTTTGTTTCATTAATGCGGTGTATACTTTTTTTTCTTGATTTACCCCGAAAGAATGGAAGTGAAGTGTGACAACATGCCCCATAGGTGGGGTAAATTGTGAGGGGCACATTGTAACATGATCAAATGACAGCTTAAAATGTTACCTGATATAATAATAATAATAAAAACACCCAAGACAAACTAAACTTTTTTGTCAATAAAATACAATTATTAACTTTTTAAAATAAAAAAATGGCATTTTTTAATCATTAAAAATATATTTAAAAAATGTAGTTTGAAAACAAACATATAGCTAAATACAGCATAGTTAAAAACATAATAATAATGAATAATTTCTGAACATTGACTCTTTTCTCATGGTTTCTCAAAAGAATATATATTAAATATATATATAAATATATAAAAAAGTGTAGTTCAAATAGGGGCTCATTGTAACCCAGTCTTACAACGCACCCCACCTGCGCAACTGGGATTTAACCCTAGCTTGTGTCTTCTGCTGGTTAGATCAGCATTACATAACCATATTAACTGTTAAATAACAGATATAAGATTAAAATAATATCAGATTTATTTTAAATAAACACAAAAAACAGATGAAAAATAAAGTTAAATAAATATTCAGTGATATCTTCCGAAGACTTTTTAAATTTTGGCACAATTTTTTCTCTAAATAATGCTGATATGGCAACTAGTAAATACACAAAGTTTCGTCATCTTGGCATGTGTGAAAAGTTTTAAACCATGAGTGTTACAACTAACCCCACGTTAGGTTGAGCCCCGCACTCCCCTACATACCCCTGGTTTCACAGACTAGATTTAAGCCTATTCTAGACTAAAATGCATGTTTGAGCTGTTTTAACTGAAAGCAACTTACACACAGAGAGAGAGAGAGAGAGAGAGAGAGAGAGAGAGAGAGAGAGAGAGAAAACAGTAGTGACTATATATAGCATTTTTGTAAACACTACAAAAGTACTATAACAACTAGCATGTGATCATAGTAACGTCATGTTTCCTGTTACTTCAGAAAAGATGCCTGAAAAATAATGCTAGAATTCTAATTATTGCCAAAATAAAATTGCTCAGTCATTGAATTCCTTGCCATAAGCCTGATTACGTTACTTGTAAAATTAAGCGTATTCATTATGTTAATACTGGATCTACATCAGATGATCCAGCCTGAAACTACAAATTAATAAATAAATAAATACCCCCCCCCCCCCAATAACAAAACTGTTTCCAAAACAGGTTAAAGGTATAGTTCACCCAAAAATAAAAATTCTGTCATCATTTACTCACCCTCAAGTTGTCCCAAACGTGTATGGGTTTCTTTGTTCTGCTGAACACAAAAGAAGATATTTTATAGAATGTTTGTAACAAAGCAGAGAGCAACCATTGACTACCATAGAATTTTTTTCCCTACTATGGTAGTCAATGGTTGCTCTATCTGCTTGGTTACAAACATTCTTTAAAATATCTTCTTTTGTGTTCAGCAGAACAAAGAAACTTGAGGGTGAGTAAATGATGACAGAATTTTCATTTTTGGGTGAACTATCTCTTTAAGAATAATGTATGATAACTTTTGCCTATAACGTGAAACAATATTACTGCGTTTGCTCAGGACTAAACAAAAGTGCAAATAGTTTAGTGTTCCAAGGTCAAACCATTAGTGAAAAAGTAGAAACGCAAACAGAATGCTCCAGAAACGATTGACTTACCATATATGAAGACAAAAAATGTTTTTCCATCTTCTCACATTCCAATTTCCACTTATCCTCGTCACAGGCACAAATGTTTTGATTATTCCAGCGAAAAATTACTTCTGTCTTCTCACACACAGCACCATTTCGTTTATCTTGCATCAAAGGCAAACTGACGCGTAAAGTATTTGAACCATCAATAGTCACTAGTAAAAATGGAATAGGTGCGAGTGACAAGTGTAATATACACTTGTGTAATAGACAAGTGTAATATACACTTGTCGGAGCATTACATAAATCTAGACACTAGTTAGTTTCAAAGCGTAAATGTAAAAACAGCTTGCCACATGATGCCTTTGTGTCTATTCAATCCTATTACACACAAGTACCACAAAACACAAGACATCTGTAGCGTGATTGTGCATGCAACTTGATCAGTGATCGGACTCAAAAAATCCTAAATGAATAGGCTACACGAAAATGTAAAATGCTCCTGTGAAGTGTAGACTGATTTGTAAAATGTTGGAACCGGACCATAATTAATTTAATGAACTACATCTGTGGTTAACCCTGATAGGACAAATGTGTGAACTTGAGGAGAACTGCATTCATACGATCACCTTTGGAACAGTCAGTGAAACAACTGGAAAAATGTCTAAAACAATTAGGCTAGAAAATCTATTCGTTTGGCATAATGGCGACACTTATTAGTAATGGCAGGGATGTAATTGGAATAGTTAACAGAGTAGTCACTTATTCGAATAATAAAAATATAATGATCTTCATTCTTTCAGCTATGTTAGGTATTATTCTAATGATCCGAGATCAATACTAGAAGATCTTTTTAGAATGGAGGAGAGCTCTCTAATATTTATCTGATCAAAGTCTAAACGGTTCCAACAAATGTCACAGATGGCCGTGCAAGAGATGCATAATTCAGTCCCCCCCAAAAATGGAATATTTCATTGTCATTACAATGTACAATAGAAACTCTACAAGCAACATACTGGTGTAACTTTTCTGTACAGACGTGCTGGAGCAAAGGTCTAAGTTAACCTTAAAATAATGCAGAATCACAATATTTGTTAATTATAGGATGAACAAAAATGATGGGGGGCCACAGGGAATTCCTGTATCAATGTAGAGCTAAATTCCAATGTTGCTAGGCAACATGACAATTTCAGGATAAGTAAGAAACAGCACCAATTGTTCTGTATTTTGAACACATTCAATTTATCACTGATGCCAGGGGAGCACAGTCCTTCTAAATATATTGCTGCTTCACTGTAGCCGGGAATGAAAAAGTCAATCCGCCCTTGGCCCTCCCCCAGAATTCATTTTAGAGGACATGTCCATAATCAAAGTTTTAAAAAAGGCCAATTTGAGATGTTTTCGCCATTTCATCTGAACTCCAGCTGCTTTACAACAAATCTGGCTGAAAATGGATGTGAAAAATAGCTTCTTGTATTTTTATAAATGGTACCCATTACCTGCTTCTGATGTTTCTGAATTGAGGTTTAAAGATGACTGAGTCAAAGCCACTGATGATGGTTGTTTCACTGAATAAAAACATTATTTGTTTGCCATTTTCAACATACATTACTTCAACTCACTGGCACATACATCTTTCTGACACTGCTAGTGAATAATTTATTCATTGCATAGTTTTTCTGGATGTAAAATGTCATTTATTTGGCCTTTTTACACAATGTTTATGATAAAGGCATAACTAAACATCTATACGGTGTCTGTAACAACAAAACAAGATTAAAATACAGCATTAACGATGCACACTATCATGACATATATCTATCTACCATTGCTGTCAAAGGTTAAAGGGTGTCATTAAATGGCAGACTGAGAAATCAGAGAGCAGGGTGAGAAGCTGATGGGTCTGATTTCCATATTAATGCTGTCTTTTGCAGGTGATTCCAGCGGCTTGACCTGCTCAAGAAGGCACCCATACATTTCCATGAGTGTCTGGGGCTTGAGTGTATGGAATATTCCAGATCCAAGGCTGATCTGCAGGGAGAAGAAAACACAATTGAAATGCATCAGCATACATTATTGGAAACCCTGAAATCTCAAAGTCTGACCTGCTCCATGCAGAGTTCATGATGCTTTGAGTCAGACGATGCAGAATTACGTATTTGCTCTCGGCCAACAAAGATTCCTGGCATGGAAGAGAAGGTTCTGACCTCTCCCTCGAAGGGGATCTCCCTTGACGTATACTTACCTGTGGCATAACTACTCTAGTGTGTGGACTGTATCGATATGAAGGATTGTGCACACACTGTGTGGTTTACTTCATAATGAATTATAGCATATAGACTTCTAGAAAAGACGGTAGAACCGCAGTATCCATGGTAACCAGCTGACAACTGGATTCAATCACAAAAACAACACAGCAGTTAAAAAGGCTCTAAAAAGCTAATGAAACAAAATGTGGCAAATTATAAAAAATGGTTCATTGTTAAACAGCTTAGATAAAATACCCATGATATGAGAACATTAGACGTTTATGACATGCATACTTTTTTTTTTAACTGACTCTGAGTCACTCATCTCAAAGGAGTTCTCACAGATAATTGGGTGAAATGCAGGGGCATACAATAGTCAGATCTTCACAAAGCTTGTATATACAGTATATGAAATGTTGGATGCTTACAGATGGCTCCTTGGCTTGCACAATGTTATGATCTCAAAACACTTTTTACCATAGTGCATGATTTGTAAATGAATACATTTTGGAGATCACATCACATAACCAGCTCCATATATTTGGCTTTTTTGACATACTGAATTCGCTCGGTAGCTCCGCTGGTACAGAATTGTGTATTTGCGATGTGGAGCGTACAGGTACAAGTCACGCCAAAAGAGCTCAAAGACTTGTTGAATCAAGCTAAAATGGCATGTTTTTTTGTCACATTTGCTTTTGTTAACAGTAACGGCATTTGCTGTGTTTTACCCGTTTCACGGGTCTCCATCTGCCTTGAGATGTACATTTAAAGGCGCTATAAAAAAAAAAAGTATTATTAATACAGAATTGTCCCTGTATGAGTTCTTGTTTTTAATATTTATAACAGGAGATAGTGCCGTTTTCCCGAATATCAGCATGATTGCAAATGTGATAGCCTACTGATTTTGCTCTATTTCACAACAAATCCACAATGGAGCCATTGTGTGTCTCCAAGCAACTGAATAAGTCTGTGTTTTGAAGGAATCGTATGATTGACTGAATGACTCACTCGCTTAAGACTATGGGCCCGATTTTAACGATCTGAGAGCATGGTCTGAAGCGCATGGCGCAGGTCAGAGTCCAGTCCTGCACGGGTCTGATTTTGTAAACCCGCACCCGCAGTGCTTAAAACCGCATCCGACCCGTTTTCCGACAACAGAACTAAATAAAATCCCCACCCGACCCGACTCGCTTAAAATAGAACCGACACCCAACCTGAACCCGCAATAAAATCAGTTCAGCATATCACATTATAGACACACTTACAAAAAATATTATTGCCAGACTACATTAGTTATTACACGACCACTTCAGCCGGGACATTCTAAAACGCTTAACGTGAAAAACGCTTAATGTGGCTTAATGTAGACACTGTTATTAAGAGACCAAACTCAGTAAACATAATACTAAAAAAATATACTATGTACAAAAAAATCAGATGAGCCCAGAATATGAACGTTGCGTTTAATTACACGTTAAGCATTTTCCTCCCATAGAAAACCATTATAAGAAAACGCTTAACGTGGCTTAATGTACTAAGACAGTGTTATTAAGAGACCAAACTCAGGAAACATAAAAAAATACTGTTCGATAGAACTGCTTGTGCTTGGTTTGTTACCACAGTTATCTGCGTGCTTCCTCAGCGATGAAGTTCCACATTTGCGGCTATCTTTTCTTCAACTCCTCAGGATCGCTGTTGTGATTCACGTGCGCCCTCTGGCGCGGTTGTGATTCAAGCGATTCTGGCACAGGTGCACTTTTGCTAGTTTAACGACTGAAAAACGGTCGGCACGCCAGGCGCATGGGTCCAAAAGGGTTGTACGTAGTCTCTTAATGAGTAATGGGTGTGTTTTGGGCGTAACGTGCTATAAACCAATCAGAGTCTCATCTCCCATTCCCATTAAAAGCCTGTTGCGTTTGTACCATGGCGGATTCGCTATTTACATGGCGGAATTTGCGAGCAGAAAGACTGAACGCTTCTCCAGAGAGGAATCTTTTTATTTTGTGGTGCTGCTTTCTATGTGTGTAATAAGCAGAGTGTATGCGCGTTGTGTACCCGCCTATAGGGTACTAACGCACCCTTTAAATAACTAATAAAATACTGCGCTATTGACTTTAGACCAGGTTTTTGTTGGTCAATGCCACAGTCGTTTTCATTTGCCTCAAAATAGCAACACGGCAACACGGCAACAATGCGCCTGAACACATGCGTCAGACCAGCATGCCCTTGGGGAACAGATGGGCGCGAGCGTATTTTCTATTTAAACAACGTGGCGGTGGACGTGAAAATGATAACTGCGTCGGGCTAAAACTACCAAAAAAATGTTTATGTATCAGGCCTGCAGTTGATTAAATCATAGCTGCGGGCCACCATGCTGCAAGAAAGACTGTCTGCACTTGCCCAGATGTAAAAAACAAAACAAAAAACTTGTCAGAGCTTTTGCAGCACTCCGTTACCAACGAATTCTAAACATCAATATCGGAGTAGTCGATGTGTAAAACAATTCCTCTTGCTGTAGCCTATTCATATTCATATTGTATTACATCGCTTATATAATCCCAGTTCTCTAATTTGAATGTCTTTGCTCTCATGTCCTGGTCATTATGCTGTCCAAGGTGCTCGCCAAGGGGCTGAGAGTGTGACGAAGACTGACTGTTGATTTTGTTTTCAGTCGTGATTGTAATGCTTGATAGTGGCCTCCAACTGTTTGTTTGAAACGGGTCTCCAATTTGCAACGGCTGCCTCTGCAGGCAGGTTTAGGGTTTAGTGTATGTGGTACTTTATTTTAAAACATGTTGGAGCATTAACCTTTTAGCGCCGTGGACATTTCAATTTAGAACTGCTGTGATAAGTACACCAACATAAAACATTGCCAGATTCACAATTATCTGTTTCGGGTACAACTGAACATGCTTTTAGCGGCACTCACTCGACATTTCACTTTGAAACTGTTGCGAAAAGTGCAATGTAATATTTTGCCACAGGTACGTTTTTCTAATGAGCATAAAAAAGACAAACATCTCTCCTCAACAAGCTGCGAGACCTGAGGTATCATTTGTGTCTACATGACAAAATGGTGCAGGGTGCAAAAAGGGTTTTGAACAAACCCATAACTTAAAGTATGAGCAAGAACCAGTAAATTATTTAAATGACAATCATTTCTAGGACTTTCAATAATGACAGGAACAAACAGCAGTAGGGCTACACAAACATTCACATCAAGGCTTAATTGTTGCCTGGAACAGCACCAATATACGTGAAGAGGAAGTGAAGCAAAACTAATCATAACCATTTACGGTTTGTCTTTTCAGCAGAATAAGTGCTTAAAAATGGCTTGCAATTTACCAAAATGATAATCAGTGAAAATAAACAAGCACGACATGCTTCTTAACTGATCTGACCTTTAACATTAAAAAGTGTTCCTAAAGAACAACCTCAGATTTTTGGATGGAATAGTTATCCAGTATAAACCCTATTCACGATATGGAAATTTGCCGCTTGGACATTCTGCTATAAATTTCTTTTAAATTCAGTCTAAAAGACGAGGGTAAGTGGATGACTAAATTTTCATTTTTGGGTGAACTATTCCTATAATGCACATGAGAGGATCTAAAGCATCACTCTAGAGTCTCCTCACTGACTTCAAGAACGAGACTCAAGTAGCGACTGTGCAGCTGTCCATTCTACTTACAATGGCTTCACATTTACTTTGCTCTTTAGTCGTGAGCTGAGAGTAAGCCTGTTTAAAGAGCAGAGGGAGATGAGAAATTCTGAGATGATTTTCAGAAAAATGAAACCAATCTTCTCTCATCATCAGAGCAAAGAAGCAGCAGTCGAGACAGAAAAATAAATGTATCAAGTTTGTCTTTAAATTTGGAGGTGCAGGTATTTTTAGAGGTATGAGTTTAAATCTGCCACAGGGTTCAGTCTGTATTAATATCACAGGTGTTGACGGCAGGGGCTGAGACGAAATGAACTGTGGCACTACAGCATGACGGTTGCTCCAATTAAAGAAACATATCACCTGCAACCTATAAGAGAAGTCATACTTTAAAAACTTATTTTAGGCAAAAACTTACAATAAGAATGGAGTGAGCACTTTATAATTAAGAAGTTTACTCGTTTAAAATGGCAGATTCCTCTCAAAGAACAAAAAAAAGCAAATTTTTCTGATTTCAATCCTGTATAACAAAGATTAATGTAATACAGTTTTTTTTATTTAAACTAACTATGATAATAATACACATTTTAAATAATATATTATTTTAAATGAGAATATTTTTTGCATTACAATACAATACTGAGGAGGAAATGTACTTGACTGTAATGAAAATAATGGCAAAAAAAAAGGTCCTAAAATAGGCCTAAATATATTTATTTCAGTTGATTTTTTTGGGTTAAATATGACCCGGACATCATTTTGCATTCAAAATGATTCATTACAAACAACTATTAATTCAACCGCATGCTCGTGACCTGGCAAGTGCAGCATCTAACAGAAATAACACTTAATGCAAGATCATTTCCCAGCGAATGGCTAGGCAAAAATGGAATCAAGTGCAAAAGAAAATATCTTTACCTCGGTTAAACATTTTCATGCATTTCCTTTTTGTCTGAGAAACGTCAGATATGGAAGAGCTGTTACCATGTTTGCATTTGCACATTTGCTTTGTAAAGCCAAGGGTTATCTGTCTGCTTCCTAAAAGCTTTAATTATAGGTCTTAAATGGCCTTCTGGCCTGGGCATTATGTAGTCTGCTGTACAGAGCACAATCGTAATGCTTTGGGAGAAAATGCTTGTGTGACTCCATTAGAGTTAACTATTACAGGCACAGTTATGTAAACCAATGACATTGGAACAGATCCAGTGAGAAACTGGATATTACACCAATGCGTATCGATTGGATAAGCAATCATTAGTAGAAAATGAAGTGCCTCTATTAAGAGCAGAGGCGAGATGCTGCGAAAGTCCTTGGTGGAAATAACTTTCTGAGCTTTCAATGAGTGCTGTCTGTCCTGGCCGTGACCCTTCAAAAGTGAGACTGGAGACTCGTGGGTACAGTTCTATCCTCTACATGCATCATTTCAGAATACTAAAATGCACATAATGTATTTTCTATTAGATGAAATGGGAAACAAATCAAAGTTCATTCAGACAGTAATACATTTAAATGCATTTTGATATCCCTGCTGAACAAAAACGCTTAAACCAGTGGTTTGCTGCTCTCCCACAATGGTCAGGCTGGACTGTTAGTTGGTTTCAAAGGGGTTGTGCAGATTTCAGTTGGTTAAGCTGGAAGACCAGACCAGCTGCCTGTCAAGCCTGTAAACCAGCAAAGCAATTGCCACCAATGGGCCTATGGTACTTGCAGGCTGTTTAAGCAGGGGTTTTGCCAATTTTTTATATTTTTTTAGGTAATATTGGGTGAATATTTATTTGGGTAAACCCAGCCTGATCTGCCGGCGATTTGATTTCGCCCTACAACTCAGTCTGGAAACCTGTACATTCATTTCTACTGCTTCTGTTACACTTTTGCGGAACCAATCACAGACTGGCTTATCCACCTGGCGGGTTTAACACGATGACGGGTAGAGAAGCGATGGATTGATGATCACGCCTCTTGTGGTCTGATTGGTTGAAGGACTATCCAATTGCGTACAGAGTCATTTGAATTACGCTCGTTTATCACGCCTCTTGTGCAGTAGAAAATACATAGAAGTCTCCCCAGACCAATGTTCAATCTTAAATTGAGCTTGGTCTGGTGATAGCCAGACAAACAAACGACCCAATTTTGTATGAAAATGTTTGGGAGCCTGATAAAACATTCAGTAAAAAAAATTTGTTAAAAACATAATTACATATACAATACGGTCATATTGTGCACAGTATACACTACAGTTCAAATTTTTGGGGTCGATAAGAAATTATAATATATGCTTATTTGTTGCTCAAAAAAACATTTATTATTTATGTTGAAAATAGTTGGACTGCATTTTGTCAGGATAATTTGATTAATTGAAAGAACAGCATTTATTTGAAATATAAATCTTTTGTTCCATTATAAATGTCTTCACTGCATCTTTTCCGAATAAAAGTATTAATTTATTTTTTTTAAAACACCTCTTAATGACCTCAAACCTTTGAATGATTGTGTATATTCTATACACAAACAAAAAAGTATGGTAGAGTAATATTCTAAAAATAGCCTAAAAAATATTAACTGAACTAAGTGCGAATACATTACGTACTGCTAATAAAAACCATCACAACCACACTGACACATCATAATCAGTGCAGAAACCCAGCTCACTTAACATACAGAGAAGAACGCCCATTTTTCCTCTAGATCTGTAGGCCACGCCCACTCATTCCACTTTATCGCTGAAGCCTGTTATCAAAAGACCTATGCTGCCATGGAAACCGCAGAGGGCTTCTGCCTCAGTTCATAAACTGATGACACCATTGGTTTCAATAGTACCATCAATTGCTGCCTCCATTTTCTCACCATGATTAAAGGTCGTCAAACTGACGTGTCACTGGCAGGGCCCATAGCACTCTTTTTTTCATTTACTAAAAAAAATGTGGCACTAATGATCGGTGGATTTTCTCTGCAATTATAGGGTCGAACATTCAAACGGTCTTTGACAAAGACTGACATAACGACTAGTGATTCCTGACGTAATCAGTGGCGTGTCAGTTGACACACAGAAATAAAATTAAATAATCATATAAGCAATCTCAAAAGAGAGAGAGAAAAAATTTAAATAGAAAGAAAAAAGACAGACAATCACATGTTCGGTCTGTACAATAAGCTCTATTTTCAGCAACAGGTGCCATGACAACATCAGGTGGTTTATTTTTCACAGCAAAACTGCTGTCCTTAATACCATAATTCAGAATCTATCATTTTAAGTTTGCCCCGCAAGTCATGGTTAAATATCATGGCACTTCCAACAAAGGAATGGCATTTCTTGCACCTTTCCTAAGAGCTTGAGATGGGTAAAAAAAAAATCTCAGAGATAAATATGAAAGGACATACTGTGCTTCCCCCAGAACTGGATTTGGACTGAAACATATTTTTCATTACACAATAATTGCATAAATACAAGTCCTTATTAATAATTAAAAATACAACTATCCTAATATTCTAAAATATTGCGATTCTATTTCATATATAAAATAACACCATTTTAAAAGTTTTCACACCAGATTAACTGTTTTCACACCAGACAGCAGCACAAAGCTGCATGCGTTAAAAGCAAAAATGGTGAAATGTCCCTGTAAGCTTCCTGGCGTTGAATCAATGTACATGCACACAATGTAGTCTCAGCCACAAAACATTATTAATTACACAGCAGATAATAGTGAGTTCATTTAGTGTCATCAGCATGTCATGCAGGCTATATTTTGGGCTCGTCTGCAATTATGCTGTCATTCAAAACAATGCAGTTTTACTGAAGTGTCATATAATTGACTCCTGACCAAAACACTTATTTACATTAAATTGCTGGCTGTTCATTGATACATTTTGGTATGCGGATAGATGACAATTAACATAAGGTATAGGTGACAATATACACAATACACAATAGCCTACATCATGAACTGTTACTGAAACATGAAAACTGCTCCTGATGATCAGAATGAACGCTTCGGTTACTAACGTAACCTCAGTTCCCTAAGATGAGGGAACGAGTATTGCATTTGCTAAACGCTTATGGGGGAAATTCCTTTCCTCGAGATGTTGAAGCAAATTTTTATCCAAAAATACCTTTTACACGCAGTGCAGCTGCACAACTCTCAACAGGAAGCAGCTGCGTGCTGATTGGCTGTGCCGCTGCAACTGCAGCAACCTATAGCCTCTAGTAGAATGGGCTTTGATGCCTAAAGGGCAGCTGAGATCTTTAGACTCATAGGCCAGTGAGATAGCATGACAAGATAACGTGACAAGGTCTGCTTTGTAACCGCGCACCCTCGGGTGCGGCCGCCAAAGCATACAAAGAGCTGTTCAGTTTGCCTGTAAGCAGCGGAACGCTCTATGTATATTCTCAACGCTCTGACAGGACAGAGCAAATTTAGCCTGACGTCGTCATACTCAATTCTAGTCAAAATATGAGTCTGATACTGCTCCGTTGGGCTGTGATTATGGGGCATGTTTCAACCAAACCAGGAAAGACCTCAATTGGATAGACCTACAACCAATCAGAGCAACGGAGCGACGCATAACGTTAGTTATCAAATGTCAACAGAACTCAACTGCACTGTGTTGCCATGTCCGCGGGTTGAAGCGACCCCAATTATGTGATATACAGACCCAGGAATGCAATTTTTAGCTGCCAGCCCTGCCAACATAACACATATTTTACCCCCCAAATGCCTTTTTTCCCGGAGAACACCCCCTGGAAAGCTATTGGGCTTGTTTTTGGCTAGTTTTGAGGAACGTTAGCAATTGGGCGGATTTTGTTGTAAAAACTTGGCAACCCTGTACCTGCACGCACGCTGGAATAAGTAACCTAACGTTAGAAGAAAAAGATTGTAAACGATCTTTGCCGGTGTTGTAAAAAAAGAATTTAAGGATACACAGAGTACTTACCAACACGATCATCATTTCTGAGAGAAATAGTAAAGGTGAATGCATATACGAACAAGTTCTCCGTTTAGGATTAGAACAAACTCAACCCAAGCGCCTTTGGTGACGTGGATGATTACGTTACTGTTGATCATCTGTCCATCATCGTCTAAAGCCCGCCCTGACAATTTCATTGGTCCGAACAGTTTCTGTTCGGGCATAATTACTTCTCTATGGATCAAGTCCAGACCGAACTGCCCGAGTAAAAATGTTGTGGGCGGGGCTAAGTTCGGCTGGCATTCAGGCTAGAGCAAATTAGCATCTTCTTCATCTATCGGTGATGAAAGTGCTGAGAGTGAAATGACCTGTGCTCTGAACGGAGTTGAAAGCACTTTAGGTACATATCCATGTCTTGGTTTGAGGACGACTTTGGAGTCGTTTGGCCCAAATTCCAGACACGAGGCACTCACAGAGAGCGCGTGCAGATCACCCACTCGCTTAACTGACGCGATCGCCAGCAGAAAAGCGGTCTTTAGTGACAGGAGCTTTAAGCTCACCGAATGCAGAGGCTCAAATGCAGAGCTCTTCATGGCATCCAGGACCGTGGACAGGTCCCATATAGGGACTGAAGGGGGGCGAGGTGGGTGAAGCCTTCTAGCCCCTTTAAGGAAGCGAACAATGAGATTGTTCTTTCCTAGTGACAGTCCGTTCACTTGAATGTGATACGCTGCTATAGCAGCCACATAAACTTTGAGCGTGGAGGGGGAACGACCCGCGTCCAGAAAGTCTTGTAAAAATTTAAGCACTTCTGACACTTCACAATCATGTGGGGTCAGACTTCGCGCTTTACACCAGTCCGAAAAGACTGACCATTTGCCTGAATAGAGCCGCCTGGTCGCGGGGGCTCTAGCTTCTGTTATAGTATTCAATACATTTTCAGAGAGGTTCTCATGTACCCGTTGATGGGCCAGACATGAAGCGCCCATAGATCGGGACGGGGATGCCAGATCTGACTCAGTAGTGAGAACCAAGGTTGATTTCTCCAAAGCGGGGCTATTAAAAGCAGAGCGCATTTGCTCTCCCTGATCCTCTCTATGACCTGAGGTAACATTGAGATTGGGGGAAAAGCATAAAGAGGAAGGTTGGGCCATTCGTGGGCCAACGCATCCTTGTGCTTGGAGAAATATATTCGGCATTGAACATTGTCTTGTGAGGCGAAAATATCCACTTTTGCCTCTCCAAACCTGCCCCAAATTGTCTGAATTGCATGTGGGTGAAGAGACCACTCTGCAGGGGACACTTTGCCCCTGGACAGCATGTCCGGACCCAAATTCAGAATGCCTAGCACATGAGTCGCTCTCAGCGAGCTCAGATTGTGCTCTGCCCATATTAGGACTTCTTCCGCCATTGTGTGCAGATCGATAGATTTCAGACCGCCTTGGCGATTTATATAGGCTACCACTGACCTCTGGCTAGGACGGCTTCGGAGGCTCAGGTTTCGACACATTGCTGGGTCGGGGACCTCGACGCTCCGGAGGTCTGCTGCGGCTCGTAGAGCGGGAACGCTGTCCGGGCTTAGAAGCCGCGCGAGGCTGGTGAGCTGATGGCGCCGCATTGGTGGGCTGGGCTGGTCCAGCTTTAGCGTGACGGCTAGCAGAGGAGCTGGAACGCTTAGGCAGGAAATGTCGCATTGCCTGCGAAGCCTTCTGTGCTTCAGTGAAGCGCTCTGTGAACCCAACCACGGAGGGACCAAATAATCCTGAAGGCGACATGGGCGCGTCCAGGAAAGCGGTCTTGTCCGCGTCCTTCATTTCGGTTAGGTTGAGCCACAAATGGCGCTCCAACACCGTCAAGCTGGCCATACATCTGCCGATCGCCTGAGCGTTGGCCTTTGTGGCGCGCAGGGCCAAGTCAGTGGCGCTGCGCAGATCCTTCAGAGCCTTGTATCAGGGACAGACTCATCCAGGGAACGGAGGAGTTTGGCCTGGAAGACCTGAAGCACCGCCATCGAGTGTAGCGCTGACGCCGCCTGGCCGGCGGAGGCGAATGCTCGACCGGCGAGGCTGGAAGTAGTGCGGCAGGCCTTGGAAGGGTGCACAGCCTTTGACTGCCATCCTCTGGCGGAGGGCGGGCAAAGGTGTGCAGCGACGGCTTCCTCGAGGGGAGGAAGGGCCTGGTATCCTTTTTTCTGAGTGCCATCGACCACCGAGGGGGCTGAAGAAAAAGAGGATTTGGCACGAGAAGAAAATGGCGCCTTCCACGACTTTGTTAGTTCCTCGTGGACTTCTGGGAAGAAGGGAGCGGGCCTTTGAGCGGTCGGTTGACGGCGGTTCTCGAAAAACCACTCATCCAGTCGGCTTCTCGTGGGCTCCTCGGGTTGAGACCAATCAATGCCGAGGTCGTCCACGGCCTTCGTGAGCAGGCGCATAAGCTCAGCGTCGACTGAGGTTATGGCGCCGCTGGCAGTCCGCGTCGAAGTGGCGTGCTCCGAGGCGGTATCCGACCACCCGCTTTCGGATGCAGCAAGGGAAAGGCTGTCATCCTCTTCCTCCTCCGGTCCGCCGAAGGAAACAGTAGCAGCCGCCAGGCGAGGGGATCTGTGCTGTTCCTCGACGAACAACACGGGCGATGGCGAGGCACGCGGGGACATGCCCGGCGTGTGCTCGTCAGAGCGCTCCGGGGGCCTCTGGTCGTGACGTTTCTTCTTCCGTGGCTCGAGAGGCTGAGAGCAAGGGACGGGATTCGGGTCGAAACTGGCGAGCCGAGCCCGAAGGGTCTGCAGCGTCAGTTCGTCGCAATCCGGTCAGCCGCCCTGGTTGAGTGCAGCCTGCGTGTGGTCTCGTCCGAGACATGACACGCAGATGATGTGCCGATCCTCGTCCGCGATAAAACCTCTGCACGAGGCGCAGGAACGAGACATTTGAAACAACGTCTCGGCTCTTTTTGAATGTGTAAACACAGAAGGTATTAAAAGGATATGTGCCGGATGGCGCAGCTGGAAGGCAGGCTGAAGGCGGAGAATCCAACGTCCTCAGGCTGCAGAGTTCCGCTGGGTGCGTGTCGACGGCAGGCTTCGATCCGGAGCTCAGCGAGAGCAAGTCGCTGAAGAAGAATTAATCTGACTAACCTTGCGAGACAGGGTCTTATATACCCTTGGCTATGCAAATTCTGTTGCCCCTTGTGGTGGGAATTTAGAAGGACTTGATTGGTCCGTCCCGCCCCGCGGTCTAGCTATAGGTTGCTGCAGTTGCAGCGGCACAGCCAATCAGCACGCAGCTGCTTCCTGCTGAGAGTTGTGCAGCTGCACTGCGTGTAAAAGGTATTTTTGGATAAAAATTTGCTTCAATATCTCGAGGAAAGGAATTTCCCCCATAAGCGTTTAGCAAACGCAATACGAGAGTACTCTCGTAAGGGAACATCATACCTGCATGTAAATCCTTCCCAGCTAACACACGTCGGACCAGTGACATCATAACGTTGCATGCTCTGTTTCTCTTGCGCTTTGATGTGATATACAGCGCACGCTGCCGCATGCACACGTGTAACTAAAGAGTGCGCGCTACGAGCACAGTATAACGGCTGACAGGACAAGAAAGCTTTTTTTCTGAGGTGAGAGTTTTTTTTTTCTGTAACAAGCTACGAAAATGACTACCTGGCTAAATGGGGAAACTGGCTCTCTTTGTCCTTCACTATGCAGCTTGAGCAATCACCCAAGTCACATGACATGCACTTGGAAGACAAAAGTTTGTGTATATTTAGTAAATAATATAATAATATTTAGTAAAAATACAGCTCTTATTAGTTGTTAAAAGTGTACTAATTGCTATTTAAACAAATGTCAATGAAGAAAAAATTTATTTTGTGGCATAAGGTGAAGTGAGAGCTGGGGTGGGGCACCAGGGGGCGGGGTGTGTTCGGTTTAACATGAGAGTATTGCGGTTCGAAACCGTGGGTGGTGTATCGCGGTTTTTCAGTTCGGTTTGAATATCGTTACACCCCTACATTTTAGGCTTAATTTTTATGAACAGAAAGTTCCAAAGTTGAAGAGAAAAAAAAAATATTTCTAATTCTTTGCTGAATAAAAGGTTAATTTCTTTACGCGCACACACACACACACACACACACACACACACACACACACACACACACACACACACACACACACACACACACACACACACACACACACACACACACACACACACACACACACACACACACACACACACACACACACACACACACACACACACACACACACACACACACAAGATACAACTGATGCAAAAAAGTGCTTAAAAAGTGTATAAAATTTTACATAAACTAAAGTGGTAACAGATCACATGTCATTTGAAGACAGCTATTCATAATATGTTTATATCCAAATTTGTAGTTGGACATTCAATCAATTCATCTTTTATTTTTCAAATAAACACGTTCACAAATGAGAACATGAGAGAACTTGGAGGCCAGTAAATGACATGTTTCCTCATTATCAATCCTATTTGATGGCTCAGAGGGCAGCACTGTGTAGCAAATGAAATGGCGATTAATTGAGTCATGCACACCCCTTGTGCTTCACTGCTGTCAGCAATTAAAATAAGCACTTGGCCATTGTGCGTAGCTGTCTTTAAACTCCTTGTTCATCACATACAGTGATGTGCACTCGAGATGCACACTTATTCATTATGTGAAGTGCTGTCATAATTAAGCAAAATGTAAGTGAGCTTGTGTTTGATTGAAAGAGCAAAATAAAAATTATTTATTTTTTTATTTAGCTTGGATACTGGCCTGCCAGTATTCTGTTTTGTGTTGTGCAATTAATATCTACAGAGTGTTTCCTGAGCAATCATTTGAACTCTGTATTTCAAAGTAAAGGTTACCCTTTAGCCAAGCAATGATTCAGTGAACTTCGCATTAAGCAAACCTTTAAACGGTGATGCAAATGCCTCATTGAAGTGTAAAGGCATCATTTTAGGTACATGTGGTTTCTAGAGTTCAGAAGAACATCTCTGACATTTTAATAAAGGCTGAAACTACAATGAATCTTAGTTGAGTTACTTTAGGGAATTACACAATGTTGAGTCAGTCTCACCTTTGTTTGAGTAACGCTGAGGTGGGAGGTCAAAGGGCACAGGGAAGCCCTTGGAGGAGCTGGAGGCCGGAAACACATTCTTCTCCACAGGAAATGTGCTCATGTTCTACAGACAAAAAGAAAGCACATGCAATGTATTAATGCCAAATAGGAATGTGCAAATCTATGTATTTTCAAAATCAACCAGTCGGAGGGATATTTTGGAGTCTGATATTCAATATATAAATGGAAATTATCAACAGATTAATAAGGCTGCATCTCAGAAGTCATATTTTTTTAAATCAATGCTTCAGTATTAGAGTTATAATTAATAAAGTTTTGTTTTATCAGGGGTGTCCAAAATGTGTCTTGGAGGGCCACTGTCCTGCAGAATTCATCTCCAAACCCAATTAAAACACACCTGAACCAACTAATCAAGGTCTTAATAGGCATACTAGAAACTTCCAAGCAGGTGTGTTGAGGAAAGTTGGAGCTTAACTCTGCAGGACAGTGGCCCTCCAGGACAAAGTTTGGACACCCCTGTTTTAAATAGTCACTAACTGACCAGTTGGTTGTCAGATGTAGTAACTGAGACAAATCAGACAATTATTTGTTATATTTAAACAACAATTGGTGAAACTCACTCTGGGCCAGGTACCATTTGTTGAAGGGAAAGATGATGACATTAGCATGTCATTGATCACAGACTGATACCATTTGTTCACTCCAGTGACAAAGTGTGAATAACCACAGACTCTACTCAACAAACTGGTTTTGCCATGTGGTTTGAAGCCACCAAAACATGGATTTCTTACACAAAATGGACAAAATCTTCCATCTCCTTTAACAGAACTCGATATACTTAATGAGTGTTGTTTGTATACATGCAAAATATACAAACATATCTAGTAAGGTATACATGAATGCATATGGTATGACAGAACCAACGGTTAATGTAACCTCACCTATACCGTGCTTGGTGCCTACGAAGTTGTATGAATGATGGTGTATATGATATATAGATATCTGTGCAATATAGTTGTGTTACAAGAATCTTTAATAGTTTCTTCATCGGCCTCCAATAGAGGCCGCACATGCAAATGAGTAAGCTGAAACAAAGAACTATAAAGTCTCCAACAGAGGAATCTTCCCGCTTGGAGATTCAACCTTTCCCATTGGTCAAACGACCCATCGATGACAACTTCCTCCTCCAAACCTTTAAAAGAGAGACACAGATCTCTCACCCTCTCTTCTCCCTCGCGCCTACGGGCTTTCACCTGGCAGGCCACAAAGAAACTGATGGTTTTTCTAGGCGCTGGACTCTTTTCATAACCTCATTCTTCACTTCCATTTTTCTGTTTTCAATCTGTCCAAGGTATGCGTGACTCGTGTGTATGTGTTTGTGTTAGATTAGTTTGTGCTTTAGTTAATACAATCTGTGCACAATGCATCTCTGATTCTGACTCCATGCTGCAAACAAATTGTCCCTTAAATGATCAATTTTGTTACATGCGCCAAGCACTGTAAATGCTAAGGAAGAATAATTTTTCTGTAGCCATGAAAATGATCCTTCTCTTAGAATTAATTAATAATCAATACTGAGTGTTCACCGGATGAACTGGTCGATTGATTGTAATGTTTATGTAGCTAGTAGCTACATCAAATTAATCTCATTAACTAGTTCAAATATTCATAATTAACCATAATGAATTATGAATAATTATAAATATAATATTCTGTCATTAATTACTCACCCTCATGTTATTCCAAACCCGTAAGACCTTTGTTCATCTTCGGAACACAAAGCAAGATATTTAATTTTTGACTCTCACATAGACTGCAACGTTATTACCAATTTCAAGGCCCAGAAAGGTAGTAAAGACATCATTAAAATAAAGTCCATGTGACAAGTGGTTCAACCTTAAAGTTCCTGTAAAGTTCAAATGAAATGTGTTCTGAGTTTGTCACACCACAGAAAAATGTGAAAAATTATTAACCACCCAGCCGTATTTGAATGATAAAAAAGCCAAGCAAATAAAATAGCTTATCAAAATCTTGAAAAATAAGCTGTATAATCTGCTCTCAAACGCTGGGGGCTCAAACCATGGCCTCTCACGGGGAAAGCTGCCATAAGCACACAAGACAACACTCATTGGTGGGCACGTACCGCCGACGATGGCACCAGTTGACGGAGGGACGGGACGGGAGATAGTCGGTTCGGCCCCATTCTGCAGCGGATTATCAGTGAATCCCAGTTGTTTCCGATACAAGTTTATAAAACTATCTGGTGTAAAATGATCACTGCAGAGGCAGGTGTTGCTGGTGATCCTCAGCTCTCCATCAAGGTGACTCTTCACAGAATTAATCCACCTTTTCTTGATATTATCGTTTTTGTTTTGTAAGCTGTTTTGCAAGTTATTGCAACCAGGTAATATGCATTTACATGACAAAGGCACAGTCTTAGTAGCGTGATTCAGCAATACATTTCTAACATTTATAATGTGTTTAGAAAAAAATCTCAGAATTGACTTTACAGGGACTTTAATGTTAAGAAGTGACGAGAATACTTTGTGTGCAAAAACAATTATCTTAATTAAACAATAAAATACTTTATTCAACAATTTCTTCTCTTCTGTGTCAGTCTCTAATGCTGTTCACAATGTAAACTCAGTGCAGCGCTTCTGTGTTCTACATCAAAACAGCAGCTCACTATTGGCCGGCTCCTGCGTCAGCATCAAACGCATGCTCTGTGCCGCTCACGTGAACATTCCGTGTGATTCTCTGATGCTGTTCACGTGAGCGGCACAGAGCATGCGTTATATCTCACAGCATCGGCGAGTTTCTCTGATCGCGTCTTTGATCATTCACACCGTGTGATTGCCACTCACGTGCACAAGCACCGATTTGCCTATGATTTCGGGCATTTGATGGTGATTTCGCAAAACCTGTCGACGAGTCAAAATCGGGCAGTGTGAACTCTGCATAAGCTGGAGTCCGAGTCAAGTCTGAAGTCTTTAAAGGTCCTGTTCTTCGTGATCCCATTTTTCAAACTTTAGTTAGTGTGTAATGTTGCTGTTAGAGCATGTATAATACCTGTACAATTATAAAGCTCAAAGTTCAATGCCAAGCGAGATATTTTATTTAACAGAAGTTCCCTTTCAAAGCCTACAGCAAACGGCCGGTTGGGACTACATCTCTGTACATCCTGCTTTAATTACGTCAGTAGAGCAGTTTGTCGACTAACCTCCGCCCACAAGAGTACGCGAAAAAGGGGGCGTGGTCTTGTTGCTCCCGCGTGGATAAGAGGAAGTGTTGCGTTCGGTTGCGTTTGTATAGTTTGTTTGTCGCCATGTCGTCGAGACGCTGTTATTTTCATCCCGGAGTCAAGTCACCTTTGTTTGGCTTTCCCAGGGACGCTGTACTTAGAGATCATTGAGCGCATGCATCCCCGTTATGGTGAGAGGCGTGACATTTCCGGTAACGTGCGCTCTGCGTGCGCTAAGCTGCTGTCGAATCACAACACGGGAACCGCTGGCACAATCAGAACTCGTTACATGTTTCTGAAGGAGGGACTTCATAGAACAGGGAAATCTTTCAAGCCGTTTTGAGGACAGTGAAAACAGCAGTATACAGATAAGTAAATTGTAAATTGTGTTTTTTTACACGCGAAACATGAACACGTTATATTGCACACTGTAAACACAATCAAAGCTTAAAAAAAAACACGAAAAACGGGACCTTTAAGCTGGAGTCCGAGTCAAGTCTGAAGTCTTTTGTCACACGTCTGAGTCAAGTCTCAAGTCATTTTATGTCTTACAAAAAAAGATGTCATTTTTTTTTAATTATACAAAATATATGACCATTATATAATCTGTTTTGTTTTTAATAAAGGTCCTAAGATGTAAGGGATGCATCCAGACTGTTACGTTGTCCTGGCAACAAGACGAGTAGTAATTTTCCATACATACTGAATGGACACAAGATGGCGCCAGTCACGTTTGTTATACAGCGTTATTATTGACGACAGCCATTATCAGAAAACATCAAACCTCGGAATGTTTCCAGTTGTTTAAAGTCAATAGAAAACTGTACACATGCTGATTGTGATACGTTAAAATATGCGCTTTAAGAAATAAATGGATTAACATTTATCTCTCTCGCGTAGATGCAAATTAGCAAAAAGATTGATAAAAGTAAAATGTTGTGCTAGGTTTAAAGGTTAGATTTTATTCATGTTTTAACAGACCGGCAGTCCAAAAGAGCCACCCAGCTACACCACAGTAAAACAGCTAACGTTAGATGTGACTAACCTTTGTGGATGCGATGTCTAATAAAATGCCGTTCCGGTGTCTTTAATTGTTTTCCACACATTCTTTGCGTCTAGCCGATCTGACATAGTAATAAATCTAAATGTGAGAACATATGGCACGATGGATCCTGTCATGTTTCATGGGACTCTTATGCAGGGCCGTGCAGAGAGTTTGTCAGGGGCAGGGGCTCAAATGTAAAAAAGGGGCAATATGTAAATATATACATATTGTGTGTGTGTGTATATATATATATATATATATATATATATATATATATATATATATATATATATATATGTATATGTGTATGTGTATGTGTATGTGTATGTGTATGTGTATGTGTATATGTATATATATATATATATATATATGTATATGTATATGTATATGTGTATGTGTATGTGTGTATATATATATATATATATATATATATATATATATATATATATATATATATATATATATATATATATATATATATATATATATATATATATATATATATATATATATATATATATATATATATATATATATATGTATATATATCCTTATGCTCATCAAGCCTGCATTTATTTAATCAAAATACAGAAAAAACAGTAGCCTAATATTGTGAAATATTATTACATTGTGTTCTTTTTAACTTTTTATTAATCAAAGAATCTTGAAAAGAGTATCACAGTTTCCATCATTGACATTAAATCCTCATTTTAGAATGATTTCTGAATGATCATGTGACACTGAAGAGTGGAGTAATGATGCTGAAAATACAGCTGTGATCACAGGAATACATTATATTTTAAATTATTTTAAAATAGAAAACCATTATTTTAATATATTTCGCAATATTGCTGTTTTTATCAAATAAATGTAGGCTTGATGAACATAAGAGACTTATTTCATAATGCTGCATAATATTCAAAAATAGTATAATAAAGTCCTTTCACGTAACCATTTCGCCAGTCACTTGGGTTTTGTTAACTTTGATAGTTTCATGAAATAGTAAACGGTGTATCAATATACATAAAAAAGTGAATTTAACACTACTTACCATTAATGCGACTTTTGCTGCTGTGGTTTTGTGCAGGGATTTGTTTGTTGTCTGTTAAAATCCATTTTGTCAGTGATGCAATTTATAAAATGAGCCAAACCGCAGGAAATTGTTCCACAAACGTTAGTTCGTCTGTCCATGTAATTTTCAACCGATTTATGAATAAGAACAGAAAATTACCGCTTCACATCGCCCAATGGAATTTGAACTTGCTTTGCCAGATCACGATTGGTTGGTGTATAGCCTATACATGACAAACGGGCATTGGTGAATTGTGTAATACTTTAAAATATTGTGACAAGTCTCCCGAGCTCTCGTCAGCGTCGCCCTGGCAACGAACAACGATCACCTGCCAGCACTCAGCACGGGCCGGATTGGCACAGCTGCAGGCGATCACCACACCACATAAAGCACCGCACATGGGAACACCAGGCTGAGCACGAACACTCCATGAAGCAGCGCACTAACCTTTCTCTCTCTCTCAGACAGCAGCCTGTGACACTCCGGCCACCCAGACCCTCTGACGTCACCGCGAGTCACCACTGCACCACCGGGAAGAAGGAAGCACCGCGCACCAAAGACTTCACCTCACTGTTTGTTCACCTGCTCACAATAAACCCACCCTCCGGGGGCTTTTCACCTAGCACTGTGTTGCGTGATTCTTCACCCTGCCACAGTGGTGGAGAATGCGGGCAAGAGCGTGAAGAATCACCAACCATCCCCGGACTTTTACTTTTTTTTTTTTTTCCTGTTTCCCCAGTCACTCACGAAAACCCGGAAGTAGGGCGGCGTTCCTCCCCATCATGGAAGACCTGCTCAAATGCTTAACGGAAGTGAGTGCACGTCAGCAACAGATCGCTGAACACCTGGCAGCCCGTCAAGCATCGATAGAAGAAGAGTTCGCCGCCCTCCGCCTCTCCGCTGCCCAACGCGTTCCGCTTCCTGATCCGCGAGTCCGAGCAACCCAGCTGCTACCAAAACTAACGTCTCAAGATGATGTTGAATTATATCTGCAGATGTTCGAGACCACGGCGGTTCGAGAGAGCTGGGAACGAAGCGAGTGGGCGCGGGTCCTGGGACCCCTATTGTCTGGTGAAGCTCAAAGAGCATACTTTTCTCTTCCCGCTGAGTCGGCTGATAATTATGATGAACTTAAGAAGGAAATCCTCGGACGTCTTGGGCTATCCGCCATCTCCGCAGCCCAGCTGTTCCATGAGTGGGAGTTCAAGCCTCGACGCCCAGCCCGCGCCCAAGCCGCAGAACTGTCGCGGCTCACACGTCACTGGTTGCTCGAGGGAACACCCACCGCGGGTCAGGTTGCGGAGCGCGTCACCGTGGACCGGATGCTCCGAGCTCTCCCACCGCCCACCCGGCGGCGGTGGGAATGACAAATCCGGCAACCATCGCCGAGCTCGTTGAAGCCATCAAGTTGGCGGAGGCGGCGATGCACCGTGAGCCTGGGGAGCGAGCGCCGTCCTTCCCTCGGAGGGTGGTCCAGGAGCGACGCACGCCGGAAGGTACCCCGCGACCAGTACACAGGTCAGCGGCTCACGGCCCCGTGGACGAACCGATGCCCACGGAGGAACCGGCCCCGCCAGCACGCGCATGGTTGGCTGGTTGCAGCCTGCATCAGGACCCACCCCGCGGGGCTCCACGAGCGGAGGTAAAAGTGAATGGACGGTCGGTCCTGGCCCTCTTGGATTCCGGGAGCTCGGTCAGTCTCGTCCAAGCCACCGTCCTCCCACCGCAGAAGGCCGTCAAAGCACAGCTCCCGATTACCTGCGTTCACGGCGACACTCGTCATGTTCCGGCCCGCCGAGTGACAATATCAGCGGGCCCTGGCGCCTGGCCAGTGGAGGTTGGCGTGTTGAAAGATCTTCCGGTTCCTGTGCTTCTTGGGCGGGACTGGCCGGGGTTCGAGGAGCTTCTTCGGGCCACCACGCAGCCAGCCAGCCGGGCCGGGAGCCGCCCCCATAGTCGTTGCCGCCGGAAGAGGAGCCACAACACCGCCCTGCTGGCGACAGACAGCGGGAGAGATGGTGAGTCCCCCTCCCCGGTTACTGACGTGTTCTTTGATGTCTTCCAACAGGTCCAGGGAGGGGGCTCGTTCGCGAAGGCCCAGCTGGAAGATGACCGGCTCAAGCATTGCTGGTCGCAGGTCCGGACAGTGGATGGCCACGAGCACCAACCAGCACCCCATCCTCTCCCGCACTTCGTCGTCAGGAACGGCCTGTTGTACTGTGTCGCCCAGCGAAGGGGGGAGGTAAAAGAACTGCTCGTGGTTCCCAAACCAAATGTGGAAATGGTCATGGAGCTAGCCCATAGCCATCCGATGGCCGGCCACCTGGGAACCGCCAACACCATCCAGCGCATCCGGGACCGTTTCCACTGGCCAGGCTTGGATGGAGAAGTGAAGCGGTTCTGCCAAGCCTGTCCCACCTGCCAGAGGACCGCGCCACGAGCACCTCCCCCCAGTCCGCTCATAACGCTGCCCATCATCGGGGTACCTTTCGAGCGAATTGGAATGGACCTGGTGGGGCCGTTGCCGAAGTCTGCCCGTGGACATGAACACATCCTGGTGATTGTCGACTACGCCACCAGGTATCCAGAGGCACTTCCCCTACGGAAAGCCATGGCCAAAAACATCGCCAAGGAACTCTTCCTCCTCTGCACCCGAGTCAGCATCCCAGCGGAGATACTGACGGACCAAGGAACTCCCTTCATGTCCCGGCTAATGGCTGACCTCTGCCGGCTGCTGAAGGTGAAGCAGATCCGGACCACAGTATACCATCCGCAGACAGACGGCTTAGTAGAGCGCTTCAATCAAACCCTCAAGCAGATGCTCCGGCGAGTGGCCGCCGAAGATAAGCGAGACTGGGACCTGATGCTTCCATACGTCCTCTTTGGAGTCCGCGAAGTTCCCCAAGCCTCCTTGGGTTTCACCCCCTTCGAACTACTCTTCGGCCGCCAGCCACGGGGGCTCCTGGATGTGGCCTGGGAACAGCAGCAGCCGGCACCTCTCCGCTCCGCCATCGAACACGTGAGGGAAATGCGTGAGCGGATCGAGAGGGTCATGCCATTAGTCCGGGAACACCTGACGAAGGCCCAGCAGAGCCAACGGCAGCTGTACGACCGGGTGGCTCAACCCCGCGAGTTCCAGCCCGGCGACAGGGTCATGGTGTTGGTCCCCACCTCCGCCTGCAAGTTTCTGGCGACCTGGCAGGGTCCGTTCACGGTCATAGAGCGAGTGGGTCCTGTCAACTACCGGCTG
Organism: Gobio gobio; assembly: GCF_949357685.1. Taxonomy (NCBI): domain Eukaryota; kingdom Metazoa; phylum Chordata; class Actinopteri; order Cypriniformes; family Gobionidae; genus Gobio; species Gobio gobio. The sequence goes on along the minus strand of NC_137106.1, from coordinate 32,066,581 downwards.
CGCCAGCCAGGCCGGAGGCGTGAAGAGCAGCTATATCATATTAACCTGTTGAAGAGGTGGGTGGGGACCAGAGACCAACTCAGCGCACTGGCCTCTGTCGAGCCCCCGTTCGTGGACGTGGGAACACAGCTGTCGGCCCCCCAGAAGACGGAGCTGGATCATCTGGTCCGTCAGTTCTCTGATGTGTTCTCCACACGTCCCGGGCAGACCAAAGTCATCCAGCACGACATCCGCACACCACCTGGCGTCATTGTGCGGCAGCGGCCCTACCGGGTCCCCGAGGCTCGGAGACAGGCCATCGAGGACGAGGTCGGTGAGATGCTGAAGTCGGGGGTAATCGAGCCATCACGCAGCGCCTGGTCCAGCCCCATCGTCATGGTCCCGAAGCCGGATGGCACCCTCCGCTTCTGTAATGACTTTCGCCGGCTCAACGAGGTCTCGGAGTTCGATGGCTACCCGATGCCCCGAGTGGACGAGCTGCTGGAGCGCCTGGGGAGGGCTCGGTATATTTCGACGCTCGACCTAACGAAAGGTTACTGGCAAGTTCCCCTCACCGACTCCGCCAAGGAGAAGACGGCATTCTCATCACCCAGTGGGCACTGGCAATACCGAGTCCTCCCCTTCGGCCTGCACGGGGCCCCCGCTACGTTCCAGAGGATGATGGACATTCTTCTACGTCCCCACCAAGCGTACGCGGCAGCATACCTCGACGACGTAGTCATCCACTCCGAGACCTGGCAGGACCACCTGGAGCGGTTGCGGAGGGTGCTCCTGGAACTCCGGCGGGCTGGGCTAACCGCCAACCCCCGGAAATGCCATCTCGCCCTCGCCGAGGCTCAGTACCTGGGTTTCCGGGTGGGTAGAGGACTGATCCAGCCCCAGCAGAAGAAGATAGACGCCATCCTGTCGACGCCCCGCCCGGAGACCAAAACCCAGGTACGAGCCTTTTTGGGGTTGGCGGGGTACTATCGCTGTTTTATCCCCGACTTCTCTACCCTAGCATCTCCCCTGACAGACCTGACCAGGAAGGGGTAGCCGGAGAAGGTGCAGTGGGACAGCAGCCTGGACAGGACCTTCCGGAGGATCAAGACCACCCTGACCACGGAGCCGGTCTTGCGGGCGCCCGACTTCAACTGCCCCTTCCTGCTGCAGACGGATGCCTCGGACACGGGCCTGGGGGCGGTCCTTTCCCAGGTCCGCGAAGGTGAAGAGCATCCGGTCACGTACATCAGCCGTAAGCTGACCCCAGCCGAAACCAGGTATGCGGCGGTGGAGAAGGAAGCCCTGGCCATAAAGTGGGCAGTCCTGGAGCTCCGCTACTACCTGCTGGGACGCCGCTTCACCCTGATGACCGACCACGCCCCGCTGCAGTGGATGGCCCGAGCCAAGGACACCAACGCCAGGGTGACGCGGTGGTTCCTGGCGCTCCAGTACTTCCACTTTACGGTGGTACATCGGGCCGGGACGGCCAACTCCAACGCGGACGGACTCTCCAGGCTGTGGTCAGCTTACGCAGGTCTGTCAGGGCGCACTCCCCGCCCACCCCTATGTTCCCCAATGTGTGTGTCTAACTATCGTTACAGGACCAGAGCGACGCTTAGGGGGGGGGAGTGTGACAAGTCTCCCGAGCTCTCGTCAGCGTCGCCCTGGCAACGAACAACGATCACCTGCCAGCACTCAGCACGGGCCGGATTGGCACAGCTGCAGGCGATCACCACACCACATAAAGCACCGCACATGGGAACACCAGGCTGAGCACGAACACTCCATGAAGCAGCGCACTAACCTTTCTCTCTCTCTCAGACAGCAGCCTGTGACACTCCGGCCACCCAGACCCTCTGACGTCACCGCGAGTCACCACTGCACCACCGGGAAGAAGGAAGCACCGCGCACCAAAGACTTCACCTCACTGTTTGTTCACCTGCTCACAATAAACCCACCCTCCGGGGGCTTTTCACCTAGCACTGTGTTGCGTGATTCTTCACCCTGCCACAATATATAGCTAATATATAGCTTTGTAATTAAATCAACACATTAGCTCTGATTATGGATGAAAAAAAAATTTTTGGTTTACTTTTTTCCCGTGAGGCCACACACTCTCTGAAAGGACCATATTTGGCTCGAGAGCCGTTTCCGAACAGTGGAAAATCAGCTGTCAATCAAAACGCACGCAACCCATAGCAACGCGTTATGACAACGCCTCAACAGAAATTGTCCGACTTTTGAGCCGTTCGTTACTATTGTATACATTGTCATGTTATAATAATCACATTTATTTAGTTTTATTGACCACGATATTATCATTGATATCTGTCTGAGAGGGGCACTTTTGAATCATTTTGAAAAAGGGCAGGGGCTCGAGCACACAAAGCCCCCCCCTCTGCACGTGCCTGCTCTTATGATATTTCTGAGTTTATGCGCATTACACAGACATCCGTAATCAAATACTATAACAAAGGTCCGATCAACCACGTCACGTACATAGACATAATAAATACATGTACATGTGAAGCAGATATTATAACATTCAAATAAAGCTATTTATTTGTCAAGGATTAAAGACTTGAGTTGGTTTTAAAATATTCACAAGTCATTTCAGGTCGAGTCCCGAGTCAAGTCTGAAGTCTCATAAAATGCGACTTGAGTGCGACTCGACTGCCCATCTCTGCTTACGGGTTTGGAACGACATGAGGATGAGTAATTTTTGGGTGAACTATCCTTTCTAAGTAATCTGGCAATAGCACAACTTTTCTAGAAAATGTTGAATAAAAATGAAAGAACCAGTGCATTACCCCCCACCCCCACCCTGCCCCCACAAAAAAGGCTGGGGAAAAAAGAAAAAGAATAAAGCCCAAACCCATTTATTGTAACCCCATCTGAATAGACCTTAAGATATGACATGACTCACATAAACTCAGATAATAGAGATAACACATCACAAATGTGAGAATGAGAATGTGTGCATTTACTCATTCTGTTTTCTATGGAAAAAGTCAGAGGGGAGTAGGGCTGTTCTGAGGGAAGCTTAACTCTCATTTGTGTGGTGGGCATGAAGATGGAGGGGGCCGGATAGATTTAAAGGGCAGTGGGGAATATATCACCCAGACTCAGACAGCTACAGCTTTCACAAAGCCCAGAGAAATGCAGCAGGTGCAGTTAGCACTGTCCTGCTATTTGTGAACAAAAAGAGGAAGCGACCTAGAATCTCACTGTAAAAATGGGATACAGGTCATTCTGAATATGGAAGGCATTTGGGAAAGGTTAGCAAGCTTTTTACAACTTTTAGGACTAAGGACTGTTAACCATTGAGATGAATTAGTGTTGGACGATACTCCTCATAGTTAAATTGCCAGCATGTGAGATGGGGGTGGGGGGTCTTTTTTACTTTTAATTCATTTGATCATTAATTTACTTGTTTATGTAGTAATCTATTGAATTATTTATTTACTTTAATTATCATGGAAAATAACATGCATGAAATGTGAATGGTTGCCTATCATTTTGCAAGCAATGATGGAGTTGATGATAAAGAAAATTGTCACATCACAATACTGGAAATATTTAAAATTTTAATCCATGAAGGCGAGCCAGTGGATAACACAAGTAATGTGCAACCTTTGCGCAAGAGCTATGCCAGTGAAGAAGCATTAAACTCAACAAAAACTCTAAAATCAAATGCTTCCCTAACTGTATAGTATGTACTTTACTATCCCATGAGGCTACGGGAGAATATTTATGAATGGCAGTTGTTATGAGCCCCTGCTCTTTCTCTTGTTTTCTCTTTTCTTTCTGAGTGTAGTTGCCAATTGGATGGGGGCGGAGCGTGATTTTTTCCTAATACCTGAGGCCTCTGCCTATTTAAGAGCTGCTGGTGGCACTTCAATTTTTGGCCTACCTCAGGAAACCTGTTGTTTGTGGTTTTGGAGTTTTATTTTGTTTTTTCTTTGTACAGGATGGTGAGTTTCGTTTGTTTAGTTATATTAGATTAGAGGGAAAGCATAGGTAAGTAAGCTGACCCGGAAGATTCTTTTGTGTATATTGTGTTTCTCGGGAGGAAAGCATTAACTTGTGTTGTAGTTGTAGTTTAGATTAGTTAGCTCACCAGTCCTTATTTTACGTTTTTGTATGTTTATATCTTTGTTTGTTTTTGTTACTTTCTGTTGCCAATCAAGTTTATATTTTTTATTGCCCTGGCCTTTGCAAATTTTTTGTTTTGTTTTGCTACCTTCCTGAATGGCTCTTTATGTTGATCCCTATTTTGGGTCGTAACATAAATTGGGGGCTTGTCCGGGATCGATCTGAACTGCCTTTTTTGCAATGCTACTTTAGTTCTTGTAGCTTGATTTAACTAAATGCTTTTATATATGCTTTTGTTTCCTGTAGCTTGCTTTGTAATTTTGCATTGCTACTTGTGTTTTTTTTTGTAGCATTTTTTTTGTTGTTGTTGTTGCATTTGGTTTGTTTTGGCAGTTTGACTGGTGCTTCTTTATTTGACCACTTGTCTTTGCCATTCTTTTGTGTAATCACTTTTTGTTTGGCCATGGGTTTTGTTTGGTTTATGGGGTAGAGTTCCTGGATTTGCCTAATTGTATTTTACAGTAGGCTTTGTTAATACTTTTTGTTAGTACCTTTGCTTTGTCAGGGGAAATTTGAGATGGAGAAGGTTGTTCAGACTCCTTCATTAGAACAGTTTAATAGCTGTAGAAACACTGGGCTTCAACAATTAGCGAATTTAAGAAATAGTGATTGTTTGCAGTAGCCTCAACTGCCATGAGACAACTAGATCAAAAAGGATTCTCTAGTGATGCTGCTTTAAAGATTTTGCAGGCTGTACTTTAATTCAGTCTGGTCAGCTTGATTTGCCTAGAGAATCAGGTGTTGAGATCTCAGCGTGTAATGGCACTTTTGAACTGGAACTTTGTGAAAATTGAGGTTTCAAGAATGCTGAGGAGCAAACCTATGTAGAGTTTACATTTGAAAGGGAGCCTATTTGATCGTCGATGTGTACCTCAAGGTGTTACTAACTTTGCTCAGCTTAGACCTCCCTGATGCTCTGACAACCTTCTTTAATGAACCGAAGGGGATTTCAGTGGACAAAGCTTCTGTTTTAGCCGAAGAGTTTATTTTTACTCATAAATATACTTTTGTACAGAAGTCTAGTTTTCACCTTGATAAGCTTGTTTTGTAATGAATTTGACCCTTTTAGCCAAGTAAGCAGCAGATAATACAAGTGAGTTTGCGACCACGCAAAAGCCATTTTGCTCTTATTGTGGAAGGGTCATATGGCAGATAGATTGGTATTTCATAAGGAAAATGCCATGTCTAAGCCTACTGCTTTTTCGTAAAGCGACATAACTGACGCTGGTAGGTCATGTGACAGTAACATCATGGCAGATATAGTACGTCCGAATTTCATTCATACTACGCATATTCATACAAGTGTACTTTTTTAATGGTCAGGAAGTAAATTCAAATTCAAATGTAGTACCTAATCAGACAGTACTAATTTTCGGACCCAGTGCTAGTCAATTATTTACTACAGAAAGTGAAAGTATAAACTGACAGAGCCTTCAGCATATGATGCTGCATTAACGGCACATTCTCTCAAGAGAAGAATCTACTTCATTGTATGCTGATAAGGATATATGACCGTCTCAATGTATTTCTCTTGTGGCCCACACGTTATTGAAAAAAAGAGAGAAGTATTTAGTATTAAACAAGTGTTTTTAAAAGTCTGTGTTTGAAATAAAGCTGCTCTGAACATTCATTGATGACTGATTATTGCATTGCTCTGAAATATTACATAATTTTGGAAGGAAGGTTTTTATTCACGCACAGCCTCTGCTTACTTATATAATTAACTGCATAATAGCACTAGGCCTAATTGTTTTAAAACATTTTCAATAAGGAGTAAGCTAATCAATCTAAGCTTTTTATATTATATGATATTATATTATACAACAGTTCATTCTAGTTTTCGAATCTGATTGGCCCGAGAGTCTTTTCCAATAACACCATGGGAGCCATTTCACCATTTGAATCACTCCGCTTGCAGCATTTCTCACAGGGAGTGTATGGCAGACAAGCAAATCCATCCATAATTTTACAAATACTACTGTTGTTGTGTCAAAGAATGTAGTTTTAAGAGTTTTTTTAGGCAAGAATGTAGTTATTTAGACCTCAAATATGCAAGTAACAGTGTCTATTTGACTATTTGTTTAGGCGTTTTCTGAGATTGAGCTCCATGTACCCGCTAAAACAGCTTTATTTCGGCCACTCCATCGGGATAGCGTTTAAACATGAAGTATAATTAATTTTGGGTATATCAATTGGGCAATCTTTGGTCCTATTAACCTATTACTTGTTCCAGAGCAAATCAATTTGGCTAAAGGCAAAGTTTTTGTACTTTTGACTGAACTGTTTGCTTGTGTTTATTTCCTTTCGTACAAACTTCTTTTATAATGGTTAATGTTGTTTATTAAATATAATTTTTCAATAAATAATATAAATAACATGCCGTATATGGTATTGAGAGAAAGTCCATTAGTGATTGTGATTTCGACTTCAGTGAAAGTTACATTCTTGCGCCATTAGATGGCTGCAAAGACTGTCTTTATTAATGAGTAAGTAGCTTTAGACTTTTATATTGAAAGGAACTGAAACAAAGTTGTTTTTACTTTAAACAAAACCTTATAAAGGCGCAACTTACAAATTAATTGACTAATGCAGTTATGAGAAATCACCTTAACTGTTAAAAGGACAAAGATTTCCTCATTCCTCAGCGGACATTCAAACTGGTTTTGTGATATAGATTGACCTAAAGAATATAAATGCAGGTAACGCACATTCTTTCATAATACTCTAAAGTGACATTTAAGAATTAGTAACAGAGGTTTGGGATCAACTGTTAAATTGTCAACTTGAGATCTGAATCTGTGGCGAAAGGATTTTTTTTAAAGACACTCTTGTTTCTAGTAGTTTCTTGTTTCACTACACTTGTACAGTCGAACTATTGCATGAACGCAATATCACACTTGAGTCATAGTCATGCGATATGGCTCTATATAGAGCAATATCGCACGACTACTTGTGTGATATCTATCTGCACAACCATAAGATGAATTTCATATAATAAATGGCTTTACTCTAAAGTCCCTCTTTCTAAAGACCACTTTAGCCTGATTAGTATCAAGACCAGTATCATACTGTAGATATACTGAGACAAAACAATCCCAAACAAGTCAATATGTAGCCCTCTTAAGGCCATGAAGACTATTTTTTATTTGAGAAAAATACAAAATATTAGTCCCCAAAAACAAGTCCATTATAACCTTTAAACTTCTAGTTGAGTCTCAGCCGTCACAAATAACACTGATAAACTGTGCTTGTGTAACTGATAAATGTGTCTTGAGCAGAGACATTGAGGTTAATGCAGTCTGGAGTAACACAAGGGTGTTAATAATTGAGTGATTTATCTGCATCTCTGCTCAATCAGCAATAGGCAGACATATTGACAGAGTCTAAACATTCTTAATTGTTGTAGCACTAACAAAAACATCACATTTCTCACTACTTACTTCCAGTAATAGCCTAGTTAACGATCACTTAATCACAAAGTGACATGGAAAGTCAAACTAACTTTACTTAAAAAAATTCTTATACTGAAATTGTTAATTTCCTGTCACCTCTTGGAATATCTGAAAGCCAGGTTTTCAGAATAACTGTCATCTGTCAAGCAGAACACATTTCACAATTGTTTAGCCAATAATTCAAGAAGGTAAATACTTTAAAGTTCTTGATTCTAACATGTACTTGGCCTTATGAAAAAGTAGTTACTAACTTAAACTTTCTAATTTATGTTGGTGCAGCAGGGTGATGTTTTCCCCTTTTGTTTGCACATCCGTTTTAGATCATGTTTGACTTTCTCCATAGCATTTTAAACTAAAATAGAATTCAAATGGGTTGCACATTTGATCATCAGCATCATGATAGGAACAGCTCGCACACATCTTGTTTGCACTTGCAAAAACAAGCAGCTAATTGTGGTTCAAGAGGATGACAAAGAGTAGCTACATTTCCAATTAGATCAGTGCTTAACCTGGAATATTAACAGGGGTTGTTTTTTTTTTAACCACAGAATAAAAGTTGAACTCATCCAACAGTTTGCAGTTTGTAGTGGTCCAAGGAAGGAACAGTGGTGGACCGGCGACAGGGTCAAGCACGTCCAAGGCTCATTGATGCACGTGGGGAGCTAATGCTGGCCCGTGTGTTGTGTTCAAACAGATGAGTATAATGAAGTTGGATTCCTATTGCGAATGGGAACCTTTTCGAAGGGGGATTCCAGGTGTGTGGAAGGGAAGGAAAAAAAAGGAATATTTGAATCCCAAAATTTTAAATCGAGTACCAACCCATCGAGCGAATATTCTGGTACGTCCCTACTTGGGTCCTGCCATGCATGTGGATGTTACTTTGACACGTACCGCCTACCTAAGCATTGTTGCAGACCATGTACACCCTTTCATGTAAACAGTATTCCCTGGTGGCTGTGGCCTCTTTCAGCAGGATAATGCGCCCTGCCACAAAGAAAAAATGTTTCAGGAATGGTTTAAGGAGCACAACAACGAGTTTGAGGTGTTGACTTGGCCTCTAAATTCCCCAAGGGTCCGTTCTTCGTACCTCGCTTAATACATCTGAGATGATTTGACAGATCCCAGATCTTTTAATCGTGATAACTGATCTCTAGCTAATTTGGTTCTTCAAATTAATTTGCGGATTGGATTTAAATATCTGGATTAAATTATCTAAGATTACTGCGCGTTCTTGTGTTCCCTGAAGAGGGCAGATGCATCGATACTCGAAACCACGATCAGTAAAGCAGCGATTGGCTGGCGTCAAGACAATGTAATGACATCATGCCTAAAACTAAAAAAGCCACCTGGCAAAAAACTTGACAAATTACATAAAAACCCCCACCTTTATAAGGAAACAGCCAAATGACCAAACCAACATGAAAGTTATAATAGATAAATGTTTTTTTTTAAACATGATTCCCAATTACGATTCAGGATTTTATAGTATTTGTACACCCTTTACATTTTTATTTCAATGTTGTAATTAGCAATTCATTACATTTTTAAGTCAATTTGAAGCAGATTTGTTACATGACATCATCAATTAAAGTTTCTTAAGGGTCAAGATCAAGTATCTGCATCTCTTGTGCTGCATCAAGTCATCCCATAATATCTGTCACCACTCAAATTAATGCATGGCTCAGAGTAACTGTACAACATGCGTGTAAGACTCCAATTATATTATAACGTAATTATTCCATCACAAATAAATCTCTCAATCAAGTGGCTGTGTCTATAGTATTATACACCTTTTACACAACATTATAATATTATTTTCAAATACATTTTTATATTATTATTATTATTATTTAAAATTATTATTGCCCCTGGTTCAGTAATGAACTCTTGTAATAAAGTAGCAGTGGCTGGGACAGATTTTAAGTAAAACCTCAAGATACAATCTAATCCTGTTTACATGAAATAAGCCTGCTCACGATCAAACAATCCAAGATCATGCCAAATTGTCAACAATCAAATCCAGCTAACTGAGTTAGCGACGTACAAATAACGGACCCCAGATCTCAATCCAATCGAGCATCTGTAGGATGTGCTAAACAAACAAGTCTGATCCATGGAGACCCCACCTTGAAACTTACAGGACTTAAAGGATCTGCTGCTAACATCTTGGTGCCAGATACCACAGCACACCTTCAGGGGTCTAGTGGCGTCCATGGCTCTACGGGTCAGGGCTGTTTTGACAGCAAAAGGGGGACCAACACAATATTAGGTCATAATGTTATACCTGATCGAGGTATATATGTACATGGAGATACAAGTGAAAAACTATTTCTGCACTTATAAGCCTACCAGAAGTGCATGCAAGTTCTTTTCAATCTTAGTTCAGTTATCCTGAGCATTCATTTTCTTTAAAATGTCTGTAATGGCCTTGACTGCTTGGACGAACTATATTAATGTAGCAATATACATGGATACTAAATCAGAAAAAAATGGACAAAAAGAAATATTGTATTTAGGACAGGGTGTATGTCAACACAGCATGACAAAAGAGACAAAGAGATACTGAGAACATGTACTTGATGTCAAAGGTGTTTTGTCAAGACAAAAACAAAATGCAATGCAAAGATCTTAAACAGTCTGATCCCAGACTTTCTTAAACAAGATAACTTTAATTAAAGCACCACACTGTGGCAAACAAAAAAACGTGACTCATTATGAAAATTATGGAGCATGACCTCTACAGTTGTAAAAATAACTTATAGTCAACATGCAGCCTAATTTGTAACTTAAGCAAGCAACCAAGTAGGATTGTGTATTAAATGCAAATATAATGTCCTAAAACATGCTAAGAAAAAAATATTTGACAACCTAAAAAAAAAAGCTAATAATGGGTCCATTATAATATAACAAAAAGAGCTTGATGTTTGTAAGTTACTAAAAAAAGACCTCTAGCAAGAACTAACCATGACATAAAAATGTTCAACTAAAACAAAGAGGTTTCAGGCCACATAACAAAAAAAAGAAAGACACAACACATCTCTTTTGAATAAGAGAGCACAACCTTTTGCTATCCTCTTTCAAACTCGTGCCCCCCCCCTCTTTTTTCCACAGCAAGAGAACTGAACCATACTGTTGCTAGGCAACTTTTGAAGTAATTCTAAGACCTACCCAGACAACAAGGACAAATTACCCTGCAAGTATGTGAGCGCTACACAAAAGCCCTCTCTCTCTACATATGGAGAAATGAGAGAAGTACTCCAAGACATTATCTACAGTATTTACACAGAGAGTAATTAAAAAAAGTATGTTCAGAGACTGTACAGATTTCTTATTGTCTCCGTTGAGCATTAATGGAGTTCATTCTCTTGGGGTTTTACTGGAGATCATAATTACTCTATTAAACGAACACCCTGCTCGAAAAAATGTGGTGGTTATGCGTTAAAAAAAGTGGTTGACTTGACCAACTTGACTTGATTTTGCAACATGACTAGAAAGTCACTCATTCTGGTTATAGTTAACATAGTTCTCACAGTGAATTCCATGATTTTTATTTGAATTAGGTACTGTAAAAAAACTGCTGAAAAAAAGGGCCAAATTTCGACAGTAACATACTGTTTTCCATTAAAACAGTAATATATTGTATTGTGGGTAATATTTGTCGTTCTTGAGAAAATAGCTTACATGAATATACTGTAAATTAACAGCGCTTAAAGTCGACACCAGATGCTGTGTCCCAAATCACACACTATAACCTCATTCAATATTCCCTCCCAGGTGAAAAAGACGTACTAATTAAATGTATTAAAAATGCATTATAGTATATTTGTATTGTACTAAAAATACACTCTAGTACATTTGTAATACATTTAATAGTACATATTTTTCACCTGGGCTACATTAGTTCATTAATAGTCCACTTGAGAAAGTGAATGAAAACAAATGAGTGAATTCATACACTGATGAACACCTGCTGTTAACATCAAGAATCATGTTTGTGGAGTTGTTTAATCCTCCTTTGCTGAGATCTTCAGAGATTTAATGTCTTATTTTATCTTCAGTTGATTTTATCTAAGGCTGTGGCTGAAGTCAGTTCTAGTTCTTGTGTTTCTGTCCTTCAGTGATTCTGCTTGTTAATAGCAATTATCACTTAATTAATCACTTAATGACTTCAACACTGCTTCATGCAGTGTTACTCAAACACACTTAATTTAAAACTGAAGATTTTGCTGTGGGGTTAAAAGGGTTAAATGTGTAAGATAAAAAAAACCTGAGTGAAACGTAATTTAACAGTAATCCACTGTAAATTAATTAACGGGACCAAACTGTAGAAAAACATTATAGCTACACTGTGTGATATTTTCCCCCATCTAGCGGTGAAAAGGTATATGACCATCCAGTGAATATTAAATTTCTGTTCCTCTCAATTCTGATTTCGTTTTAACTCCTACGGTGGCCGATTTAGTCCAAGATTAACATGGCTTCCAGTTCGACCTCGTCCACATTCGACACGGTGCCATCGAGTGTTAAAACGCGAAAGGCGAAGCTTGAATTTACGGGTATGTCCCTCTTTAGCTAATATACTTTCAAGATGGAGGGGCAACATGGCGACCCGCATTCGAACCCCTCACCCGTATGTATTTTCAATGGCATATTATAAATTTACGAGAATACTTTATTACTTGAAAGAAGTAAATATACATTAATGAGCACATATATTTTTGAAAGAACTAAGTGTTTTTAGCTAAGAATAAACAAAAAAAAGTTCAACAGTGTAGCTTTAATTTACTGCCAACCGTGCTGCCAGTAGATTACCGTAAAATCAATAAAAACAGTAATGTACAGTAAATTAATTTAAAAACAGCTATGTACTGCCAACCATGATGCCAGTATATTACTGGAAAATCAAGGAAAAAACTGTAATATACTGTAAAACGTAACAGTCAGATTTACTAAAGGAAACAAGTTGATTTAAATAAAATATTAGTGAAAGTTATGTGAAAAAAAGTTGTGTGAAGTCAATAACTGATAAGGAGAATACATATTAAACTGAAGTATTTGTATGTGTTTTTGCACAAGATGATATAGGAGAGATCTGTTAGTTTAATTCATTAGTTTTGAGGGTAACCATTGTGCTGGAGAATAGAGCCTGTGCTTCAGTCAATGATGAGCAGAGAAACATTGATGTTATGCTGCATGTTGCTTTCTTTAAAGGCAATAACTCAGTAGTTGCTGATGCAGTGATAAGCTTTTTGCTGAATACTTTAGCATTTATGGTACATGTGCGATTCCTAACTAACAAGGAGTGGCACAGATTTGATAAAGATCATGTTTGGATTATTTCACTATTACACATTAAGTGTTTGCAGTTTTATATTTTTTTTTAAATATTCCTTTTCAGTGGACTTAAATGAAATTAATTCACAGTACTAACACCATATAAATACTAGTTTCTAAACTCAAAATGTTTGAAGCAATCAGTTTTCTAAATGAAATGAGCTCATTTCCAATTACGGTAATATACTGGAGAAAAAAAGGAGCTTTACATTTACGGTAAAGGGCTGTAAATTAACAGGACATGTCCCACCCTGCAAATTAGGCCTATGGTCACCATCTTAACAAGGCTGATTGAGGTTCTCTAATGGGCCAACTTTGGCACCACTAGCTGATAGTCCAACTGATCAATCACCTAAACTAACTTGTACCAGCAATGACCATCTTCGACCAACTAGAGAAAATCCAGCTACAATCAGAAGCTGGTTTTAATTTAATTCAACAGCAGGTCAGAAATTGACAGGTTTTTGAACATGCTATGATCAGGTTTGAAACCGAAACAATGGTATGATGAATGAAAAAGTATGAAGATCTCAGTTGTCATGTACTACTTGATTCACAATACTCACAAAGGCTGAAGGTAGGTAGAGGACTCCTAGTTCATAGGAGCGAACCATCATCTGAGTGCTGTTCTTCTCCAGGGCACCCCAGGCAGCTTTTGATAAATTGGCACTGTAGAGGATACCAGCAGACAAATTTTCACCCATGTTTCAAAGTCAAGCATATCATGTAAATGTCACCGAAACTAGAAGTGTTAGCATTAAACATGTCAAAGCTAAAGGATATTGTTGAGCACCTCTTTTCAGACTGCAGTTACTGAATAATTAATGTATTTTGGACTTAGAAGTTCAAGAATGACAGGCTGTGCCTGAAGGCTTTGCATCCACAGTAAGCATTAAACTTCTTAAAAAGGACTATGAATAACTCATAGCTGGACCCGACACGACTGACCTAGAGACACTGCTCACAATCTCCGTCAGTCTCACTGTGCATTTCAACCACGATTAAAGCTAGCACTTTGAGAAATGCCACAGGAACAGTGGCCATTCATGCTGGCTTGAGATGTAAATTGTGGGCTTCAATGCAACAGCCACAGGAACATCATGTTAACAGATTTGAATAAAGAATGTTTGCCTGCTGATTTAACAGAAATGTATCTTCTTCAAATATAGATTTAAAAAACAGAATCTCTCTTCAATTATTGGTCTTCTAGGACAAAATAGCCAAAAACAAGCTTTCAAAGGCTGAACATGCTATTCCTGGATCTAATTTGAAAGATAATCAAAGGGAAGAGTGTTTTTTTGCCACGTCACTAGGTTTTATAGCCCACCTGGCGCTCATCCACTCCACTTCACCACCAAGACAAGTTTTACCACTTCAAATGACCGATCGCACTACAGGGCTTTGATTATCTGTAAAAGCGTGAGCGGTTCAAGGAAACTCGTTAATGGTTCAGAGTCCATGGCGCTAACTAATGAACATACAGCCTCCCAGACTGAAGAAACAGGAAAGCGGTTATGATTTTGCTGCTAAGAAACGGCCAATGAAATAGGATGATGTAATCTTAAATAAACAAACATATCAGACTTATGTTGAGTAAATATACATTTACGGGGCCCAAGGGACTTCTTTGAGTGGAACACTATCAATGTAGCACAGAAGACACAAATCTGCCAGGGATCAGAGAAAAACAAGCCCCCTTCTGCTAAGAGCATTATTTAGACAGCTATGAGCATCTCTCTGAAGAACAAAAGAGCAGAAATTATGCAAATCTCATCCGGCTCAGCACTAACATGTCATATACAAGACAATAAAGACATGTTTTGGATTTGTTTTAAAAGACTAATACAATCACATATACTGTATGCAGCATCGACAAAATCGAAGGAGTCCCCACGTAAACTGATTTCAGTGTTGATGCAATTATGTCTAAAATTGGGTATTTCATTTTCCTTCTAGACTGCTCTCTGATTAAGCATGGATGTGCAATTTGGTGATGAGTGACAAAATTGCGATTTGAACTGATATATGATAAACAGTTGAAATTTCATATAGCTAAAGCTGCTTGAAATAACAAAAAGGCAAACAAAAATCTCAATTAAACAAGTGTTGAACAGGATGTGCAAAAACTACAAATTAGAAAGTGATACAGATTATACTGCCTATTTATTTAAAAGTGCATTGTTTAATTTCAGAATTGCAATATTATGGCTTAAGCTTTTAAGTTGCATTCAACAAACTTGGCACAGCCCTTCAGCCTGTTGTGACCCGGGCAGCAATATCATTTCTAACTGATCAGATGAGGCCTGTCAAACAGGCAAAAGTTAATTTGATTTACAATGCAAGATACTTGGTAATTCTAACCTTGTGACAAGGAACCAGGCCAGCTGTGTGAAGTCTGGTGAAACCCTCATGTAGGTCTTAATGTGGGGCATCGCATTGCTCCTACCAGTAACATCAGCATGCCAACCACTGTTTAGGGGAGAGAGAGGGAGGAAGAGAAAGAAAACGGAGAAACACCTGCTGATATATCTTTCCTAAGTGCAAGAACACCGAAAGAAGCATTCCACGCTATTTGCAGGTGCAGAGAGATGATGTTTTAGGGCGTACTGTGCAGATGGAGAGGAGAACTTTCTGTCTGATTGCTTTCAGCATTCAGGCAAGAATACAGAATACATGGACTCATTTAAATATACTGAGTAGAAGTGTAGAGTGTGTACTCCAGAGGGGGACTGAGATTGAATCTAAATCGCAATAGGCCCATTTCTGATCACTTAGCAAAATTGAGGCCACAAGTAAAATAGCTTATTTATGGTGATAATGTGTTAAAATGGTGGGAGAGTTAGGATAAAAACCCAATTGAAATTTCTAAGGAGGAATATAAGGGTCAGACAACTCTTGGGAAAAGGCAGCTGTTTATAAAACGAGGTTGCAGAGGAGCCTTTTCAGGAGAATATTTATGGTAACATTTAAAAGGGTCATTTTAAGCAGAATATTGATGAGTATATTTTCAAAATGTGTGTTTTTTTTTTCACAGAGGAAGGAAAACTTACTGGAAGTACGAGTGAAGCCAGAGCTGTTTTTGTGCCGTCTGTATGCTGTATGGTAAAGATCCCCCAGCTGCAGGGAAAGTCAGTTGTCATATAATGACTGTGGAGGTGTGAGGAAACATTTTTTTTTCTTTATTTCAAACAATAAAAGAACAAATGATACCTGGATACCCCTCCAAACTGGTTCTCACATTATCCACAGACGGGTAAACCTAGAAATGACATTACATTTTTTTTTAAATGTATTTAAATGATTAAATATTTATTCAAGTTAAATGATTGATTGATCAATCTATTTATCTAAACTACCGTTCAAAAGTTTGAGTGAATTTTTTTTTTTTTTCCCTTGAAAGAAATTCATACTTATATTCAGCAAGGATATATTCAATTGATCAAATGCGACAGTAAAGAAATAAATTGTTTTAAAAAAATCTTTCTGTTGTAAATTGCTGTTCTGTTGAACTTTTTATTAATCAAAAAATACTGTAAAATATGATCATAGTTTCCACAAAAATTAAGCAGCACCATATATTTCAATATTGATAATAGTAAGAAATATTTAGCAAATCATCATCATAGAATGATTTCTGAAGGTTCATGTGACCCTGAAGACTGGAATACATTTTAAAACATATTGAATTGGAAAGCAGTTATTATAAATTGTAATAATT